>NC_133326.1:252550577-253223791 GCF_042186555.1 Aquarana catesbeiana | reverse complement strand
ATGAAGACGTGTTAACTTCATGACGAGGCAGCGACTTGATGTCACATGAACATGGCTCCACAACTACCAGCGGGGAAGATGCCGAGCACATCATATGAGGCGTGAACGGCCCCTGTCCGCCGAGTAAGGGACAACAAAGAGCGGGTGCTTGAAGTGCGACCAGTCATCTGAACACAAACAGGAAGGCAGAGAGGCAAATATGTCAAAAACACAGAAACCAAAAAACATAAAATACTATAAATAGATTATTAGGAGACATTTAATTCTATACAATGAATAACTGACAGATTATGAACAATATTTGTTAAGAAATTATAACTGCCGGAGTAAGAAATTAAATATATAAAAAGAAATACTACATATAGTGGCATATTATAATTCAATTGCCAGAAAATAGACAAATAGGAGGCTGCAAAGATCAGGGTATTGGTTCACTCAGGTGTCACTAATTGGGATCATTGGGTTCCCATTCAGATCCCCCCAAGGTGAAATCCTCCAAGAAAGGTCTGAAGGAGATAGCCCCATTTAGCCCAGGTGGTTTAGTCGCATTCAGGCGAAATATCCACCTTTGTTCGTGTTGTAACAAAATCTTATTCCAGTCCCCTTCCTGCATACCAGGATATATATGGTCGAGGATTAGGAAGGAGACCTTTGAGAAAACCCCATCATGTATGTTAATTACATGTCTACCAAGGGGGAGACTTGGATTACAGGTCCTCATTAAGGTAATATGGCGATAAGCTCTTCGCTAGGGATGGGCCGAACACCCCCCTGTTCGTTTAGCAGCAGAAAATGCGAACAGGCAAAAAATTTGTTCGAACACGCGAACACCGTTAAAGTCTATGGGACACGAATGTGAAAAATCGAAAGTGGTAATTTTAAGGGTTAATATGCAAGTTATTGTCATAAAAAGTGTTTGGGGACCTGGGTCTTGCCCCAGGGGACATGTATCAATGCAAAAAAAAGTTTTAAAAACGGTCTTTTTTCAGGAGCAGTGATTTTAATAATGCTTAATGTGAAACAATAAAAGTGAAATATTCCTTTAAATTTCGTACCTGGGGGGTGTCTATAGTATGCCTGTAAAGTGGCGCATGTTTCCCGTGTTTACAACAGTCCGAGAGCAAAATGACATTTCTAAAGGAAAAAAAGTCATTTAAAAGTACTAGCAGTAGCGCCGGCAGCTATAATGAATTGTCGGGTCTCTGCAGTACTCATAAAAGTCATTGAAAAAACGGCCTGGGGCTCCCCCACAGTGCATTACCAGGCCCTTTGGGTCTGGTATGAATATTAAGAGGAACCCCGAACCAAAATAAAAAAAAAATGCACGGGGTTCTCCCCAAATTCCATACCAGGCCCTTCAGGTCTGGTATGGATATTAAGGGGAACCCCGTGCCAAAATTTTAAAAAAATGGCGTGGGGGTCCCCCTAAAAATCCATACCAGACCCTTATCCGAGCACACAACATGGCAGGCCGCAGGAAAAGAGGGGGGGCGAGAGAGCACCCCCCTCCTGAACTGTACCATGCCAAATGCCCTTAACATGGGGAGGATGCCCCCATGGATGGGGACAAGGGCCTCATCCCCACAACCCTTGCCCGGTGGTTGTGGGGGTCTGCGGCTGGGGGGCTTATCAGAATCTGGAATCCCCCTTTAACAAGTGGGCCCCCAGATCCCGGCCCCCCCCTGTGTGAAATGGTAATGGGGTACAAATGTACCCCTACCATTTCAAAAAATGTGTCAAAAATGTTAAAAAAGACAAGAAACGGGTTTTAACAATTCCTTTATTAATGTCTTCTTCTCTCCCCGCTTCTTCTTCCGTTTTCTTCTGGTCTTCATTCGGTTTTCTTCCTCAATCTTGTTCTTCCCCCGCTTCCTCTTCTTCCTCCGATCCTCTGCTTCTTCCTTCGATCTTCTCGTCCACATCTTCCTCCGGCGTTTTCTTACCCGCTTAGGTTCTCCGGACGATTCGTATCCATGGGAGGTTCCCGCTGTGTGACGCTTCTGTTCTTCTGACAGTTCTTATATAACTGAGGGCGGGGCCACCCAGTGATCCTGCCCCCCTCTGACGCATGGAGACTTCACGGGGACTTCCCTATGGCTTTCCCCGTGATGTCAGAAGGGGGCAGGGTCACCGGGTTATAACTGGGTTGAGTTATTTTGAGGGGACAGCCAATTTACACTGTTATACAAGCTGTACACTCACTACTTTACATTGTAGCAAAGTGTAATTTCTTCAGTGTTGTCACATGAAAAGATATAATAAAATATTTACAAAAATGTGAGGGGTGTACTCACTTTTGTGAGATACTGTATATTAATTGAAACTGTGAATTTAAAACCAACACAGCTCTGTGCTGTATTCTCTATTCTGTGCTATACACACCTCTGTGCTATTTTTAAGGCTTGGATTTCCATTACTACAGCCTGTAGGCACACAATCTTTGATGCTCAAAGAGTCACTTAAGTGGTAGAAGTACCTTCTTTCAATAGAGCAGTTTCTTGTTTTACTTGTGCTAACCTGGCTTAGAATATTGTGCCAATGCGTGAATAATTTTATATGACATGATTCTGAGAAAGAAAGTGTGACCTTAACCGTTCCATAACAGTAGTAGAAAAAATCAGCTTCCTTGACTCTGCTGCCTAAAGGCACAGGGTGGATATGCCTAATGGTAAATATGCCTATGTGGCTATATTTGAAGTAAAACTGTCAGAAGCCATGAAACCAGGCTGAGACAGAAGTACAGTTAAATCACACTTGTTTAATAATAAAAGTAAAAAGAACAAACGTACAGGACTGACAAGCAGGATATCATCAACGGCTGTGTAACTGTGGAATGATAGGAGCTGGCAATTAGCCGACAGTTGAGCAGCCAGCTCTGAGAAGGAAGGGCTGAGTCCAGCCCTGACAGTACCCCCTCTTCAACGACCCCTCCCCCTCGGAGGATCACCAGACTTGAGGGGAAAACGTCTATGGAAATCACTGAGGATGACAGGGGCATGTACGTCAGAGGATGAGACCCAAGAGCGTTCCTCTGGATCGTACCCCTTCCAATGCACCAGGTACTGTATGCGCCCACGGAACCTACGGGAGTCAACAATGGACTATACTTCATACTCCTCATGGTTCTCAACCTGTACAGGGTGAGGACATGGCACCGAGGTGGTAAAGCGGTTGCAGACCAAAGGTTTTAATAAGGAGACATGCAATACATTTGAAATACGCATATTAGAAGGAAGGTCTAATGCGTAAGCCACGGGGTTAATCCTGCAAAGAATACGGAAAGGCCCAATAAACCGAGGTGCGAACTTCAGTGAGGGAACACACAAAGTCTGAGATTGCAAGATGACATCCAGACCCTGTCCCCCAACCTGGTAGGAAGGCACAGGCAGGCGTCTGCGGTCAGGATGGAGTCTGTATCTATCATTAGCATGTTGCAAAGCCTCCTGGATTTGTGTCCAAGTGTAATGAAGACCACAGAGATGCTGCTCTAACGCAGGAATACTCTGCGGAACAAATGAGTCAGGCAACATGGAAGGTTGGAAACCATAGTTCGCCATAAACAGGGACAATCGTGAAGCAGAATTCAAGGCACTATTGTGAGCAAACTCTGCCCATGGTAATAGGTTTGACCAGTTGTTGATATGGTTATAAATATAGCAATGTAGGAATTGTTCCAAGGACTGAATGGCTCTTTCTGTGGTCCCATTAGACTGCGGGTGATACGCAGAGGAAAAGGCAAGCTGAATTCTCAACTGTGCACAAAAGGCTCGCCAGAACCAGGACACAAACTGACTACCCCTGTCCGAGACAATCACCTTAGGTAGCCAATGTAAGCGAAAGATCTCCCGAGCAAAAATGGAAGCCAGTTCCTTAGAATTGGGCAACTTCTTAAGTGGATTACAATGAATGTTGCCCTGGGAGTTAGGTAAGTCCACAATGAAATCCATAGACAGGTGGGTCTAGGGCCTCTCTCCATTGGGTATGGGTTGTAGGAGGCCCACTTCTTCCCAGGGTGGCCAGCAGCACCAGCAATAAGTCTGGAGCACGGCAGTACGGAGACTCTCTGGGACAAAGCAGTGGTCACAAGATTTCTCAGGAGGATCATGGACCTGAGCAGCAAGAATTTTGTCATCCAAAGTGGAAGTGAGACTGGTACGAACCGTAGCCAGAATACGATCAGGAGGAATCGCAGGAACCGGAACTGACTCCATCTTGGAAGTGGAGGAAAATTGTCGTGACAAAGCGTCAGCCCTTACATTCTTAGTACCAGGTAAGAATGAGACAATGTAATTAAAACTTGACAAGAATAGAGCCCATCGTGCCCTTCTGGGAGAGAGGCGTTTAGCCTCAGACAAGAATATGAGATTCTTATGGTCAGTAAGAATAAGAACCAGCACAGTCAGGGGCAGACTGACCATCGGGCAATTCGGACAGGGACCGAGGGCCCGTGGCTAGTAGGGGGCCCCATGACAGCTTCCACTTCGATCTACCCGTCAATCACAGCTAGCTGACGGGTAGATCGGGTCCCGAATCACTGCTCCCTGGTAAGAGACTGCTGCAGTGTAAGCGAACCTCTCATGATGTGCTCCTCCCCGCCGGCCCCTCCTTCCCTCCCGTCCATCCCAGGTGCTTGTATTTGTCATCACCTCGGACGGACGAGAAGAGAGGAGGGGCCGGCGGGGAGGAGCACATCATGGGAGGTATGTTTACAGCCGCTTCCCGCGCTACTCTGCATCTAGGAAGGAAAGTGCAGCAGCTGCTGCCCTGTCTCCCTCTATGTGCCCAGCATCCTACTCTCTGCCCAAAAGCCCTGCTGTCTGCCCATACCCTGATGTCTGCCCATACCCTGCTATCTGCCCCATGCCCTGATGTCTGCCCATACCCTGCTATCTGCCCTGATGTCTGCCCATACCCTGCTATCTGCCCCATGCCCTGATGTCTGCCCATACCCTGCTATCTGCCCCATGCCCTGATGTCTGCCCATACCCTGCTATCTGCCCCATGCCCTGATGTCTGCCCATACCCTGCTATCTGCCCCATGCCCTGATGTCTGCCCATACCCTGCTATCTGCCCCATGCCCTGATGTCTGCCCATACCCTGCTATCTGCCCCATGCCCTGATGTCTGCCCATGCCCTACTCTTTGCTCCATGCCCTGCTGTCTGCCCATGCCCTGCTTTGTGCCCCTATTCCCTGATGTCTGCCCTATGCTCTAATGTTTACCCCATGTCATGCTCTGTGCCCCCTTGCCCTGCTCTGTGCCCCCATGCCCTGCTGTCTACCCTATGTCCTGCTCCGTGCCCTCATGCCCTGCTGTCTGCCACCATGCCCCGCTGTCTACCCCCATGCCCTGCTCTGTGCCCCATGCCCTGCTCTGTGCCCCATGCCCCGCTCTGTGCCCCCATGCCCCGCTCTGTGCCGCCATGCCCCGCTCTGTGCCCCCATGCCCTGCTCTTTGCCCCTATGCCCTGCTCTGTGCCCCCATGCCCTGCTGACTGCCCCATGCACTATAGTCTGCCAATACCGTGCTATCTGCCCCATGACCTGATGTCTGCCCATGCCCTGCTCTGTGCCCCCATGCCCTGCTGTCTGTCCCCTCGCCTTGCTCTTTGCCCCATGCCCTGCTGTCTGCCCATGCCCTGCTCTGTGGCCCCATTCCCTGATGTCTGCCCCATGCTCTGATGTCTACCCCATGTTGTGCTCTGTGCCCCCTTGCCCTGCTCTGTGCCCCATGCTCTGATGTCTACCCCATGTTGTGCTCTGTGCCCCCTTGCCCTGCTCTGTGCCCCATGCCCTGCTGTCTACCCTATGCCCCGCTCTGTGCCCCCATGCCCTGCTGTCTGCCCCCATGCCCCGCTCTGTGTCCCCATGCCCTGCTCTGTGCCCCCATGCCCTGATGTCTGCCCCATGCCCTATAGTCTGCCCATACCCTGCTATCTGCCCCATGCCCTGATGTCTGCCCACGCCCTGCTCTGTGCCCCCATGCCTTGCTCTTTGCCCCATGCCCTGCTGTCTGCCCATGCCCTGCTCTGTGGCCCCATTCCCTGATGTCTGCCCCATGCTCTGATGTCTACCTCATGTTGTGCTCTGTGCCCCCTTGCCCTGCTCTGTGCCCCATGCCCTGCTGTCTACCCTATGCCCCGCTCCGTGCCCCCATGCCCTGTTGTCTGCCCTCATGCCCCGCTCTGTGTCCCATGCCCTGCTCTGTGCCCCCATGCCCTGATGTCTGCCCCATGCCCTATAGTCTGCCCATACCCTGCTATCTGCCCCATGCCCTGCTGTGTAACCCCATTCCCTGATGTCTGCGCCATGCTCTTATGTCTACCCCATGCCATGCTCTGTGCCCCCTTGCCCTGCTCCGTGCCCCCATGCCCCGCTGTCTGCCCCATGCCCCACTCTGTGCCCCCATGCCCTGCTCTGTGCCCTGATGTCTGCCTCATGCCCTATAGTCTGCCCATACCCTGCTATCTGCCCCATGCCCTGCTCTGTGCCCCCATGCCTTGCTCTTTGCCCAATGCCCTGCTGTCTGCCCCATGCCCTGCTCTGTGCCCCCATTCCCTGATGTCTGCCCAATGCAGTGCTCTGTGCCCCCTTGCCCTGCTGTCTACCCTATGCCCTGCTCTGTGCCCCCATGCCCCCCTGTCTGCCTCCATGCCCTGCTGTGTGCCCCCATGCCCTGCTCTGTGCCCCCATGCCCTGCTCTGTGCCCCCATGCCCTGATGTCTGCCCCATGCTCTGATGTCTACCCCATGCCATGCTCTGTGCCCCCTTGCCCTGTGTCCCCATGCCCTACTGTCTACCCTATGCCCTGCTCCGTGCCCCCCTGCCCTGCTGTCTGCCCCCATGCCCTGCTTTGTGCCCCCATGCCCTGCTCTGTGCCCCCATGCCCTGATGCCTGCCCCACACACTGCTCGGTGCCCCATGGCCTGCTGTCTGCCCCATGCTCATGCTCTGATGTGTGCCCCCATGCCCTGCTGCCTGCCCCCATGCCCTGCTGCCTGCCCCCATTCCCTGTTGCCTGCCCCCCATGACCTGCTGCCTGCCCCCATTATGTGCCCTGTGATGTGTCCCATGACCTACTGTGTGCCCTGTGATATGCCCTACTGTGTGCCCCATGATGTGCTCTACTGTGTGCCCTTGTGGTGTGCCCCATGTTGTGTCCTACTGTGTGCCCCACTGTGTGCCCAATTCCCTCTTGTGGGCCTTGTGATGTGCCCTGAGCCCTACTGTATGCCCCATGATGTGCCCTGTACCCTGCTGTGTGCCATATGATGTGCCCTGCTGTGTGCCCCTTAATGCATCATTCAGTGCCCCATAGTGTGCTTTTTCTGTGTGCACCATACAGTGCCCTATATGTGCCCTCTTGCTTCATGCAATATACCCTGCTGTACCCCATAATGTATCCTCTTGCCCCCACGTAATATGTCCTGCTATGCCTCATAATGTGCCCTGCTGTGCCCCATAATATGAGATTGTATCCCTCCTAATGTGCTCTGCTGTGCCCCTTAATGTGCCCTCATGCCCCCATGTAATATGCCCTGCTGTGTCCTATTATGTGCCCTCTTGTCCCCATGTAATATGCCCTGCTATGCCTCATAATGTGCCCTGCTGTGCCCCATAATATGAGATTGTATCCCTCCTAATGTGCTCTGTTGTGCCCCATAATGTGCCCTCATGCCCCTATGTAATATACTCTGCTGTACCCCATAATGTGCCCTCCTGCCCCATGTAATGTTCCATGCTGTGCCCCTCTGTCTCCCCATATGTAATGTGCCCTATAATGTTCCCTGCTGCCCCCCCCCCCCTGTAATGTGTCCTACTGTTCCTCCCCCACCTGTAATGTTCCCTGGTGTGCCCCATAATGTGCCCTGCTGCTATCCATGTAGTGTGCCCTCCTACCGTCCACACACACATATTGTGCCCTCCTGACCCCCTGTGCTATGACCTGCTGACTATACTTTGCCATGGTTCCTCCATGCTCTACCCTGCTGCCCCCTGTGTACTGTGCTTGCTTGACATCCAATGCTCTGCCCTTCTGCCCCCTGTGCACTGTTTATCTCAGGTTCAAGCCAGAATTGAAGCGTCCACGCAGTGCAAGATGGAGGGTGGGGCTTTGTGTGGGTGTGGCTTGAGTGTGGGCAGGGACACAGGGGGCCCCATGATCTCCTGTTGCCCGGGGGCCCCATGGCTTGTCAGTCCGCCCCTGAGCACAGTGGTACCTTCGAGGAGATGTCTCCATTATTTCAGGGCTAAAATGATCGCCAACAGCTCTCTGTCACCAATCTCATAATTGCACTCCACAGGTGACAATTTCTTGGAAAAGTATCCACAAGAATGCATTGCGCTCTCAGAGGTAGAACGTTGAGACAGAAGGGTGCCAACACCAATCTCAGAAGCATCAACCTCAAGGATAAAAGGTGATGTAGGTTCAGGATGTGCCAACACAGGAGCAGAAACAAAGGCAGCCTTGAGACTCTCAAAGGCCTTAATGGACTCCGGAGACCAACTCTGTGGGTTTCCGTGCTTTCTGGTCATATCAGTCAGGGGCTTGACCAGAGACGAGAAGTTACGAATAAACTTTCCAATAATAGTTGGCAAAGCCCAGAAAGCGCTGCAGAGGACGTGAACCCACGGGTTGGGGCCACTGTAGGACTGCCGAAATTTTATCTGGGTCCATCAAAAAACCAGCAGTGGAAATTACATAACCCAGGAATTTAACCTGTTCACAATGGAACTCGCACTTCTCCAGTTTACAATAGAGATTGTTCTCTCTTTGTTTCTGAAGCACACGACTGACATCTGTGTGGTGGCCCTCCAGGGACTTGGAAAATATGAGGATATTGAGTAGTTTTCCACTCTTTGCTCCTCACAAGATTGTATGCCCCTCTCAAATCAAGCTTCGTGAAAACTGTTGCTCCCTTGAGGCGGTCAAATAACTCCGTAATCAACAGAATCGGATAGACATTCTTAATGATGAAACAATTGAAACCCCTATAATCAATACAAGGTCTCAGTTCACCACTCTTCTTCTTCACAAAGAAGAAACCAGCACCAACAGGAGACAAGGATTTGCGGATGAAAGTGCATCTGCAACATACTCCTCCATGGCCTTATCCTCCAAGACTGACAAAGGGTAAACCCATCCACGAGGGAGTATGGCACCAGGTTGAACGGCTTAAATAGGTAGGACTGACAAGCAGGATATCATCAACAGTTGAGTAACTGTGGAGAGATAGGAGCTGGCAATTAGCCAACAGCTGAGCGGCCAGCTCTGAGAAGGAAGGGCCGAGCCCAGCCCTGACAAAAACTAAAGCATACACTATTTGAATTTTGTACAGTTTGTGATAAACTGGCTATAATTTGCTTAGTGGGCGAGTGTGTCAGTCCTCTCCCATCTGACATCCTTCAATTTAAAAATGGAAGGAGCCAGGTATAAAATTGTTGGCAGGACAGTGGCTACATCCAATCACCCCCACACCCCCCCAGAGGCTGCCAGGATACATTAGCAAAGCAGGCTTGAGGGCTGAATGAAAACAAATTTAATCATGTAAGACCAGCTTTACATTTTGACCGTTCAGAGAAAAGTAACAACTCTACCGGGTAGCCCACTCTCTCTATTGTAGATACTTTCTTTCATTGATTTTTTATTTTTTTTTATTCACTATCTGGTTTGCTAGCCAAAGCCCTGTGAAATGCCAATATCTTCTCAATATAAGGGAGCCTGTGACCATCTCCTCTTCCTCTCATGATGCAATACTTAGTGCTTGAGTGGCCAATCACAATGACCAAGCACTGTTACTTTCAGATGAGAGTCTTTAGTAAGAAGGACAGTCTTAGAGCTCACAATGGGCTTTTTTTTATTCTGGGTTCTGACAGGCAAATGAGTTAGTGAAATACATGGAATGTAATTATCAGTAGCAGATGAGGTGGGCTATCAAGAGGAGCTGTTGCATTGCCCAGAAAGAAAAAAAAAGAAAAAAAAGAAAAAAAAAATATTATTTTTTTATTTTATTATTTACATATTGTCACCAGTCTGATCAACGTCACACCAGTCATATGATGATGCTATACTGCTCTGGTGACATTATGTAAAAAAAAAAACTGTGATAAAAAACAAATTCAATTTAATTTCTTCATTTTCCAAAAAATTGTGACAAGAAATAACAACTTCACAAAATTCACCATGTCTCTTACTAAATACCTTGGACTGTCTACTTTTCAAAAAAGGGCCATTTGGGCAGTATTTGTACTTTAGGGCCTCAAGAAACATCAGTACATCAGTATTGATAACATTTTCAAATATATTGTATATACCATAGTTTGTAGACCATAACTTGCACACAGACTAAATAATATATGCTGATTTGGGTTATTTTTTCCAAAGAAATAAAGCAGAATAAATTTTGGCCTAAATTTATGAAGAAACATTATAGATTTGCCAAATTTTATAATATAAATTAAGAAAAATGTGGGTATTTCGATATTTTTTAAATTCATAAAGCAAATAAATAAAAATACCCAGCAGTGATTAAATACCACCAAGAGAAAGCGTTATGTGTCTTACAGTAATGATAAAAATGTAATTTAGGTGCAGTGCTGCATTACTGAGTAATTGGCATTCAATTTGTGACAACGTTGAACATTGAAAATTGGCCTATGCGGGAAAGTGTCCGGTATTGAAGTGGTTAAGAGAACATGATCAGGGAAATGGTATACATTTAAGCTGTTCTTAACCCGTTGCTGGTTAGTCAGACTATACAATTATTTTCATAGATTCTTTAACTCATGCAAGAGAGTATTTTAGAAAACTACTAGAAAAATGTATGCAAATATTAATTTTTCCTCCGTTTATACAGGCTAATAACCTTGCAATCATGTATGCAAATCTCAAATGGCAACACAAAATATCTTATATATAATTAATTATAAGTAATTTATCCTTGAAATTGTGTGTTATTTTACTCAACTAGTAATCTGACAAGCTCTAGTCTGATGAAGCATGCTGACTCATTAGAAAAAGCTACCATCATTCAGAGGAAGAATGTATTGTTCTAACAGGAAGATTTTAATAGTAACCTATACAGCTTTCAACGTAAACAGATGTATGATACATTCTTATCATAATGTTATAGGTGCATATTATTATGAATAATATCCTAAAGTTATTTAGGGATTGTGAATATCAGTGATACAAGTAGATTGGTGGCCACATCTATAGGTTTTGTGGATTTTTGAGGCAACGGGCCCCAATGATAGCAGCATATTTCGATTCCAGAGCAAGGCAGAAACAGAAGTCTGAATGCAATGCAGACACGCAGGAGAGCAGATACAAGTTCAGAGCTAAGGAGTACATAATCATGAGTAGATTCAGCACTGTGACTGGAGAACTGGTACAGCATCAGAACAGACAAACGAGTAAACTGTGTTGCCAGCTGATCGTGCATGGCTCTCAACAAGGTGCAGGAACAGGGAGCATGTAGACTTCACCTGAGCTGTGAAAGGTAAGGGTGGACCTTGTGCAGCAGGACAACTACTAGTATGTGATTCTCAGGATCAGGGTTGCAGACTCTGGTGTAAAGGGAAACTCTGATGTGAGGTGGTCTCTGGTCATCAAAGCCCCCCCCTTACATCAGAGTCCACAGCGTTCCCCTTTACATCAGAGTTCCCACTTACATTAGGGTCTGCAGCATTGCCCTTTACATCAGGGTCTGCAGAGTTCCCCCTTGCACGAACACTAAAGGTCAGACATTAGCAAATTATGTTTTTCACTATGTAAGAAAGTGAGTTTATAAAAGTAGAATAATGTACATCTTCAAAGTAGAATGCAGTTTTTATGTTAAATCCATGCATGGCATGTAATTTGTATGTGTAACACTAACATGTTTTTATTAGCTATCGCAGAGGCTTTCACTCCCAAGTCCTGGCTCCCCCTCCACCTCCAGTAATTCATAAAAGGCACTATGAAACCACCGCACGCTCACCCTCCGTCCGTGCTTGCCCGAGCCCAACAGGCTTCGGAACTGCACATGCATAGTTCTGAAGTCGACCCCAGCCATGTTTTTTACAGGCAGCCTCTGTCTGTAACAGACATTTAAGGACAGTTTGTAAATTGGCCCATTTTTACAAACTGTCCATAAATTTATGAGACTGCATGACCCCTGATCCTCTGTCTGGGCAGCACTGATTGGCCCTGTGTTGATCACATGTACCCTATCCAAAAAAAAAAAAAACCTCTAGCAGTACACACCAAACTGAGCATGTAGCGCACCCCCAAGGCTCTGTACCATCAGCAGATGGATTGGGGACTGTGGAAGGGGAGGATCAGAGAAGACAGGATCAAACAGCCTTTTTACACAATGCACAGGATTAACCCCTTATGTTCCACAGTGAGTATAAGCATATTTACTGCATATACAACATACTGTTGTGGGTTTATTAACACTTTAAATATTGATATTTGTACTGAATGGTCATTTTGGCTAACTTTTTGAACTGTCAGTAAAAATTTGTCTCTGTCAGTATTTTTTTTGTGCCATGACAGTAAAAAATTGGCTCTGCCAGTAAAAAAAAATTTGTGTCGTGTCAGTAAATTTCACTTGGCAACCCTGCTTAGGATCCCCTAGCTGGGCAACCACAGATAGATAGAAACATACAGTTTTAGCACACTAGTCACGTGGTAACAGATAGAATTGTAACCAGAAACTATATTATACAATTACAGACAAAAGCCAGTACAGACAGACAAACAGAATAGGAAAGCCAAGTCAAAACAGTCCGAGGCTGTAGTATGAAAATAACTACAGCCCAGTTGAGAGGCAAGCAACAATACTGTATGATGATGGTGGAGCTCCTAAAAACAACACACAGAGTCGATGAGATATAGGTGAAAAAGCAAAGAAGCACTGGCTTGAGCCCCATACACACTATTCGATTTTCTGCAGATTTTTGTCTTCAGATTTACCAAAACCATGTAATATGAGGTCAAACCTTAAAGCCTCATACACACGATTGGATTTTCTGACGGGAAATGTGTGATGACAGGCTGTTGCCGTAAAATCCGACCGTATGTACGCTCCAGTGGACAATTGTTGTTGGACTTTCCGTGGACAAATGTCGGATGGCAGGTTTATAAATTTTCCGCGGACAAATGTCTGTTGTCGGATTTTCCGAGCGTGTGTACACAAGTCCGTCGGACAAAATTCCAAATTACAAGCACGCATGCTCGGAAGCAAGAACTAGCCAGAAGTGGTCGGTCTTGTAAACTAGCGTTCGTAATGGAGAATTAACATTGGTGACGTGGTAAATTATGAAATCTCGAAATGCAGCGCATATTCTCTTCTTCTTTAATGGAATAATAATGAAGCTCCCGGTGATAGTGATGGCATTATTGCAAACAAATTTTCAAAGGCTTTTTTTTTCCCAGTGATATCAAGAATAATATTATTAACCTTTTTTTTTTTTTTTTTTTTTGGGGAGCAACACCATTATCCTGTAGTTTTTAAGATCAAAGATACAACTATGTTGGCGTCCCTTGTTAATTTTACATTGTATTTTTTAAAATCTAACTGCCTACTCCCAAACTGTCATTTGAAGTAAAACACATAGCCAAGTATTATTCTACACAATTTTTTTATTGTGCATTAAAAAAAGAAAACAAATAAAATTAGACATGCTATCTGCCAATAGAACTTAACCAAAAAGTGCATTCTATGCATCCAAAAATATAGAAAATATACCAAATCAAATCATTATTCAACCAAAAAAATAATGTTAAAGCAATAACTCCAAGGCCAATAATAAATAACATGTTATCTCCTCCGATTCCTCAACATCTTGTTGATGAACGGCCGTTCAGAAACAGGCTGAAAAGCACGAAACGAAGAACGCGAACTGAAAAGCGTGAAAAGAAAACCGTAAATCAACACTCATCAAACTTCTATTAACATGAAATTAGCAGAAGGATCCCAAAGGGTGGTGCTAAAGAGCTGAAGAACAACGTAGTACATCGCTACATTCGTATTTGTTGGCCAACAATTGTGTGGGGGTGTATATGCAAGACAAGTTTGGGCCAACGCCCTTCAGACAAAATTCCAGGGTTTTGTTGGCCAACAATCCGATCGTTCCCCCTTGAAAGCAGTCCCACAGTAGTGCACTGTAACGGGCACTGTGTTATAAAGGGGGCAGCACTGTAATAATTACAGTGCAGTCCCCTTTATAGCATAGTGCCCCTTGCAGTCATCCCCCCATCACAGTGCCCATTGCAGTCATAGGCTCCCCCATCACAGTGCCCCTTGCAATCATGGGCCTCCCTCAGCACAGTGCCCTTTACAGTCACGGCTCCTCCATCACAGTGCCCATTGAAGTCATGGGACTCCCCATGACTGGGTGAAGGTGAAGCTTTGAGGTGAAGCTTTGCTGATTTCTATCGTCCAATCATGTGCAAGCAAACATGCTCTTTGTTTTTATTTTCCTTTGCATATAAGTTGAGTAGGAATAATAGCCCTTACTGTTATATACCAATTTTTTTTTCTATAGTAATCTATAGTTAGGAATGTGCAGTGAATTTAAGTGATGCATTGTGAGGTGGTTTAGGTGCACATTGTTCTTGCACTTTGTTTTTGTTTTTTGAATGGATTGTCAACAACAATTCTCCCAAGCTAAAAGTTTTTTTTTTTTTTTTTTTTTTTTAAACAAGGGAAATTGCCCCATTTAATAGAAAAAGATAGTTTAGTTGTTGAAATTTGAAGAGCAAGCTATCCATTGTTGCAGACAGACATTGGTTCCCAAAAGGATTTAGAAGTGCAGATCTGTGAACACATGCAGGGCGCAAAAGAACATGTACCCCAGTTTTGCAATTCAAAGAACTCAACCATAGTTTGTTAAAGCATTTGTTAAACCCAACCACTAAAATACTATACTTTAACTGCTGGTGACACTAATATAAAGGTCCTTGTTTGGGCATTTCCTGTAATGGGATGACAGTGTTGTAGACCCGTCTTCTATAATATCCTGCCTGTAACTCACCCTGTGACCTACCTTCCCAAAGAAAAACATAAGCTTTTGTGCAGATGCACATTGCCATGGAATATTGCACTGGTTTTAAAGAAATTGGTATTTAAAAAAAATTGCAGCCTGCAGCTCTAAGTAAATATGATATGTGAAAAAAACATATGCAGCCAGTTACCAGTGAAGTGCATGTGGACAAAGAAAGGCTCCAAAAAATCTATTGCAGGCAGTCAAGACTAGGAAATACTGTATGTCCTAGGAAAAAAAAACACATACAGCTGAATATTAGTGAAGTGGATGTGAACAGCAATAAGCTGTGAAGAAAATCAATTGCACTTGTTATGACCGCAAACAGTACATGTGGAGCAGCTGCAAAATAAGCTGCAGGACGGACATCAGCAGCATTAAGATGGAAAAATCTATCCCTTTACCTCCCATAAATTCCCCAGGATACACAGCATTTTTTCACCAAGGGACAATGAGTAAGGGTGTAGGCAGATGCCTACAATGTCAGGGATACCGAGAGCAGGCATCCAACAGCAGGGATTGCCATGTCTTTGTAGTTGCACTCAGGAAACTGAAACCAGACTGTGTATAATTAGTAAGTTTGTTAACAATGACACAAAACACATTCAAATGCCAGCAAACAGAATATACAGCAAACATGAAGATATAAGTGAACCATAAACCAAGTGACAACATACCTAACTAGCAACCTAACTAAGGGCGGCCATACATGGAGCGAATTTGCTCGATTTCCCCATCAACAATGTCTGCCAAGCCGTTTTGTCTTCTCCCGGTGGGAGGGCAGGGGAAGCCATGGGAGAAGACAGTGATTATCGCTAGTGGCTATAGCAGCTATTAGCAATAATCGCAAGAGAATCCAGCAGGCTGGTTGTACCTAAGTTGATAGATCGATCAACTTGGTACATTCAGCTTGCCCATTAACAGTTTGAATCTCGGCCAGTTCAGCAGGATTCGTGTATGGCCATCTTAAGTATATAACAGACAAAAGGGGAGCATGGATCAAGAAATACAAGAAACAGTCAGGGAGAGGAACCAGGACTGGGAATTTGAAACAAGAGGAGCAGACACAAGGGTACAAGGTACAGATACAGGGAAGGAGAAGGATCAGGGTCTAGGCTCAGGCTATGTCAAGAGCATAATCTGGCTATCAGGCAAAACATGAAGCAAGAGGGAAAAGTAGAGGAGTAGAAGAGTAGAGGAGGTCATGTGAAAAGTCAAACATTATGGCAGTTCATTAACAGGAACCTAGACAGTGTTCTGGAATTTGGACTTTGCCTAAGATGGATCCTTTACCATTGAACTTAACACAGTTAGGTATTATGTCAGAATATGGGGCAGGGGCATCGTTCAGTATAGCCATTTCAATGTACTTATGACTTGTGGATGTATTCAAGGTACTCTGTTCTGTTGTGACTTGTATTGAAGAAATTCTATCGGCTGCATTCACACCTGGGTGTGTTGAATCGTGAGCAGAATCTCCGCGATTTCAAAATGCTCTGCTAAACTGACATTTTAATGAACCTGGTTCGGTTATGCCGCGATTGCTGCACGATAAATCATGCTGCAATAGTGGCAAACTGCATCGCACGAAGCTTGTTGCCCGAAAGAAGCTCCTGATCTTTTCTTGGGTGACAAAATTCATGTGATACGGTCCTGCTGTGATTGCAGCACGATTTAGTGCATGACAATCGCAGCAGAATCACACCACGTTTTTAGGTGCCAATAAAATGAATGGCATCTGAAATTCACGTGCGATTTGTCATTTTAATGGATGGTACCAAAATAGATAATTAAATCAATCTAAAGTGAGTATATCAGTTTACCAATAGTAAAGGCAAATATAAAAAATATAGCAAAACACAAATAAATTCAGTGATACAAAAAATACAGTGATCTCATAAAAAATCCATCAAATCAAGTCCATAATAGCTGAAATTATTTCAAAATTCATAAGTGGCTGGTGAAAAAATAATAAATAAAATAGTGATAGTGAATTAAGTCCATTCATTAAGTGTTCAGTGAGGGTACACCAATCATCAGGGGGAGAATCACATATCCACAGTCCGTTTGGACACAGCCCATGTAAATAAGAAAGAAGGTGAAGGAAGATATGAGGAGGGATCCCAGCAACCGGTGACTTGAGGGGGCAATAAGGATGGACCCTTACCGGACACGGTGGACCTCCTAAATAGCAAGGTCTTAAAGACTTGCAGATATAGCCCTCTGCAGGGACAGATGGATAGTGGCGTCTCAGTCCTCGTTCTGGCCGGGGGCGCGTCAGTCTTGGGGGAGGCACTCGCTGATCCAAAAGGCCATAATACAAAGGGGACCCTTTGCCCCCGGCTGGAACGAGGACTGAGACGCCGCTATCCATTTGTATATAATCTCTTTAGTTTACTACACTGATATTAGTGTTTTTTTATTGCAGCTGCAATTTAAGGCACCTTATTAGCTCTCTAGCGCGGTTTTCTTTTTTCCTTTATGATTTGTCATTTTAGCAGAGCGTTTTGAAATCATGGGCAGAATCGCTGCAGTTCTGCCTGCGATTCAAAATGCCTAGGTGTGAATGCAGCCTATGAAGAGTTCTGTTAAGTCTTTGCCTCGCCTGAAGTTATTTGAGGATACAAAGTGAAGTGTATGCAGGGTGTATTCCAGAACAGGATTATCTAATGGGAGAAAGCATTGCAAGGTGAGGATACAGTACAAGGGCTCCAAGAGCGGCTGAGTTAACCTTTGTGGTTGTGTTGCCGCAATCAGTGACTCAAAGTTAAGTGTCTACTAATATTATAGCCAGCCAGGAAGCGGGGTGGCTTGGTGTAGGTAACGGTTGTCCCCTGTAACAAAAGGGAGCACCTCACATCTCGGGTCCGACTGTGGTACGGGGCATCTTAGGGACCCGGCCTGTGAGTCATGGAGGAGAGAGAGAGCCCTCTGGGAAAAAAATCGCAAGAAGCGTATATTGATTGGTTTGCACAAAAGTTACAGCTACAAAATAGGGGATATATTTGTGGCATTTTTATTATTATTTTTTTTTTTTTTACTAGTAATGGTGGCGATCAGCGATTTTTAGGGAGACTGCAACATTAGGGCAGACAGATTGGACACTTTTGACACTTTTTTGGAACTAGTGACATTATTACAGTGATCAGAGCTAAAAATAGCCACTGATCACTGTATAAATTACATTGGCAGGAAGAAGGGAAGGGGTTAACACTAGGGGGTGATCAAGGGGTTAAGTGTTCCCTGGGAGGTGTTTCTAACTGTGGGGGGAGTGGACTAACTGGGACTTGGAGTAGAGAGAGATCGCTGTTCCTGATAACTAGGAACAGACGATCTCTCTCTACTCGTCTGACAGAACGGGGATCTGTTTGTTTACATTGACAGATCCCCATTCTGGCTCTCTGTGGAGCGATCTCGGGGGGCCAGCAGACATCGCGCGGCCACTGGCCACACACGTCGACTCCGGCGACGTGCCTGCTATAGCCGCCGTACCGGTATGGCGATTCGTGCGGCTAAGCCAACCTGCGGCAGCTGGTTGGCAAACTGTTAACTATGTTACTAAGATGAGTAATGGCTGGTGTCTTATTGTTATGCTACGAAATGGTATTACTCCTTTCCTATCTGTGAACATTAACAGACCAGTTTTTTCTATGACAACCCATACAATACTGCAATGGTGAATAAATGTGTATATGCATCACTTGTACTGTAAAGATCTGAATAAACACTTTTCTTGTTAAAAGAGAAGTATGTTTTTTTTTTTGGTTTTTTTTAGATTTATACTTACCTAGGTGGATGTAGCATCAGGCCGATGCTGCAGCTGTCCCCCGGAGTCTCTGCACTGAGAACTAAGCCACCGATGGCTCGGTTCTCTCACCTCCCCTCTCCTCTCTGCTCCTCCATGCTCTGAGCTGTGGAGGGGCGGAGGGTGGCTGTCTCAGTGTCTCAGCAGCTCGCTGAGACTGCCATCAGTCAAGGCAGCTGGTGGATCCAGACTTCGGAAGTTGGGATGATGCGCTGCCTCGACTGATTGCAGTGACGTCAGCGGAGAGCGGACTTCAGACTGCCCTCCGCTGAAAACAGGTAACAGAAGTGAAAAACGAATTGCACTCCTATTACCCTTAGGAGAAGCCCAGCCTAAAAAGTTCAGGCTGGACTTCTCCTTTAAGGCTACTCTATGTGTTTGGCAAATACGTCTTTTGGTCTCTAGGGGACCTGAACGCGCACATCTCCCTTGTCCCCACTTGAACCTGCCTACAAGGATTTACATCTACTTTAAAAGACCAGTGCCTACTAGCCGTATACTAATATGTTTATATGCACATCATCAGCAGCACTCCCTTAACTTTATCTATCACAGCTAAGCACATTGTCAGTATGGCTGCCTGGAACTCAGTTTTTTTTTATAGTTAGTGGGCTTGCACATAACAAAGACCTAGTTCTAAGCCATCTGACCTAAGTTTCAAGGCCAGGAAACACATTATTGGTAGTTTATATAAATATATGACTCAGAGGGTTGGGTGTGTCATTGCCATCATCCCTTGTAACTTTAAAGACCAAATATATACCTCAAATTGGGATTTTATGGGCAATGTAATGATTAGAAAAATTGTTAAATTAAAAGAATTTTATTAATACAAAAACGAATAGAATACATATAAATGTACAAATCAATATATGTTTTTGGGGTATTGAATGGTTAAAAAAGACATCAGATACATGAAAACAAATGATGCATCCTACTGCTAAATACAAGCACCACCCCAAATAGGTACGATGGCGTCTTGATAGCAGATTTCCAACGCGTTTCAACTTATTGTTAAAGCGGGGTTCCACCCAAATTTTGAACATTATCTCTATGCATTCTCTTCCTTGCCTAGATGCTGACATGCTGTGTAAAAAAATTTAAATCGCCGTAATTACCTTTTTTTCCTAATCTTCTTAGCACTTCCTGGTTTTCCTCCCATGGGAGTAGGTGTGTTTCTAGCCTCTCCCAGACCTCCCACAGTCCCCTGGGAGCTAGTCTCAGGCTTCCCAGCATGCATTGTGCAACAGTGTCATCACAACATCTCGGTGAATGCTGGGAGCACAGCATTCACCGCATCCAGGAAATACATGCTTGTGGGCTTCAAATGCCCACAATGAAGATGGAAACCGCCAGTGAATTTTATAAGTTATTCTTTACAACGAAATCGGACACAGGTGGACTTATTACACAGAACATGTGAGTAGATAATCATGAGAAGAAAAGTTTGTGAATGAACTCCAAAAAAAAAAAAAACGATAGATAGGTGGACCCCCGCTTTAAAGCAAAGTCTTCCTCAGGGAAGGACTGCATCACATTCTAAAATTTCAAACAACAACATGATTACTAATATATATACACATGTGCATATCAATTGTATCTAAAGCAATAGCATTTCAACTAAAAAATGACATATGCGACTTACATTGAGGCATGTAGCTGTGAAAAATGCTTTCCCAGTGCTGGCGGGGACCCTAATAACCGATTGTCTATATTGCTCAAGTATCCTCTACGGGGCGGCCTGGTATATTTAAGAGAACCAATATTTGGCAGCCATACAGATTGAGAGGCTGAAAAACATAAGGTATTTTAAATAAGAAAAATATTGAATGAAAAAAGAAAATTCAAAGAAATCAAAAATAAATAAAAGAAATGGTGGTTTTTAGGAGGCTAAATTTCCCAGAACCACCACAAAGTGAAAAAGTCCAATACCTTGAGATGGTCATATAAGGTGTAAGGGTGAGATTCCAGGTTGTTGATAACAGAGAGCTCAGGTCCTAGAGTACCTCTCTGTAAAAGAGCCAGTTGTGGAGTGCTGCCCTTGGCCGTCCCTGGCGTCCTAATATATGGGGTGTGGGCGTGGTCAGGTGGTGGGCGTAGCAACAATCTAGATAAAATCTCCTATTCATTGGTGATACAGTGGAGGAGGCGCAGCTTCAATTGGCCACCGTCACTGTTGAAAAACCCTAATAAGGTATGCTAGAGGGGAGCGTCACATACTGCCTGTTGTCTAGGCGACAGACACCTGCCCTCCTCCCTTTCTCTTTCCTCCCCGGCTGCGACGCGAAGCTGTCATCCTTCCACGTATCCCACAGGATGTGGGCGTGGCCTGAGGCGGGGAGAGAGGTGCATCAAGTTACCAGGGCAACATCTCACATGGGGAGTCTTTGGCATATGTGACGTCGGAGTCACGTGACTCCGATGTCCATTCACTAGAGGGGAAGCGCGCTGTGTGGTCTACGCAGTGCTATTGGTTGGTTTGTCTGTGCCGTGCGGGGTGTCAAAGCATAAAAGCCCCGCTGTCTGTCAGAAAAGACATTCAGAACTCTAGACGCCACTGATGTATGCAGCAATGTGAATGACGCCGACATTGTAGGAATGACGTTTCTGTTCTCCCTCACTAAGATAGATCATGGAGAGAAAAAAAAAAAAAAACTAAATGTCATTAATCTTTCATCTTATAAAATTACAACAACAGAACAGGAAGTGCTATCTCTAGGCCTCTCCTTCTGCCCTAATCGCAGTTTAGATAGCTTTGAAACCATCAAAGATATAAATCTGTTTGCCAGGAAACTTCTACTTAAAAGCTTATATACCAAAAAACCACAGTCACACCCGAAGTGGCACCTAATCTTAAAGCAGCAGACTTCAGAGCTCTTAGAGATCCTAATCTATTGTTGCAAGAAAGTGGCCCCTCGTTTCTGTTCTCCCTCACTAAGATGGATCATGGAGAGAAAAAAAAAAAAAAAAAGGAAAGAAAATATATACTCAAAAGAGCTCTTTAGATTACATGTATTCTGGGGGGGTCATTAATTATATTTAAACTGCAAATAGGAGTTTAGATGCATTTTGTATTTGCTAAGCTTGCCCAGACCAATCTATAGTGGTTTAACCGGCATTCAACCCGAATGACAGAAAACCAACATTAGGGCTTATAACCACCAGCACAGTGGGAAACCCCCGGGCACCAAACAAGAGTTGATGTTTTCGGGGTATTTGGGCCATGACAGATCATCATGGCCCCTCCTGTGCCGGGTAGGGATAAAGAGAGCAAAAGAACAATGGTGTCTCTGACCCAATATTTGAGGACTGAGAGGCAGAATCATAAAACGCAGCCACATGCAAAGTTGCATCTATAGTGATAACAGCGATCAAAATGACAATGATACTATGTACAGTAAATATATAATTTGGATCGAAAACTATTACAATAATTGCGATGAGTAGGATTAAATTAAGAAAACTCTCCTATATAGTTTGTACTGGGCAGGGTGTAAAATCAAGATCCTGGCAATTTAGAACATATGATCATCAACTAGGAGATCGCATCTGGAAACCATTAGCCTGTTATGTTGTTAATGGGAACCTTTATATCTCAATATGTGGGTAACCCAAGGATTTTGGGTAAATGGTTCCAGGGTGTGACTCCCATTACCGGAAAACAAAAACAGAAAAAACAGAAAAACAGAAGGGCAAAGGAAGGTATAGTGGATTCTTCATTAATCCGTTTTCCCCAAGCTAAAGCCCTCCAAGAAGGGTCTGAAACTTTCGATTTCATTCAGACCTGGGGGGGTGGTGGCCCTAAGGTACCTTATCCAGTGCATTTCCCTCTGGAGGAGGACCTTGTTCCAGTCACCCCCCCTTATTGGCAAATGAATCCTATCAAGGACTGTGAAATTCACAGAAGGTAGTCGATAATTATGGTATCTGGCAACATGCCTTCCCAACGGTAGATACAGGTTGCCGATACGCATGCTCTGCATGTGCTTATTGACTCGTTTTCCAAATTCTTATCTGATTTTACCTACGTAGAAGGCACCACACTGGCACTGCATGAGGTATACCACACCTTGCATTTTACAGTTGGCGAAATGGCGCAGGGAAAAGCTCTCCCCATTGGGCAGTGCCAGTGTGGTCCTCCTACCAATAACTTTACATTGGGCACAGGATCCACATGGGTAGGTACCCCATGTTTTGCAGGGATCCTTTCTTGCCATGCCCTTGTATTCACTTTGAATAAGTGCATTTCCTATTGAGCCAGGTTTCTGTAGGTAATTTGAGGTTTGGGACCAATTAGTCCTTTCAAGATTGGATCATCTGTAAGAATAGACCAATATTTGGAGATTATTTTATTGATTTTAAGATGCTCATTGGAAAATCTTACAATGATCCTTGTGGTGACATCCTATTTGATGGATTTTTTTGAGAAAATCAGATCCCTTCTATTAGTTAGCCTAACTCGGTTGAACGCCTTCTTTAGAGATGATTTAGTATAGCCTCTGTTCATGAGCCTGATGGTAAGTTTATCCTCTTCATGTTGAAAGTCTTCATTATTGCTGCAGTTTCTTTTGAGGCGGAGAAACTGGCTGTATGGGATAGATCTTTTCAGGGGTTCCGGGTGGAAACTACCTGCGTGCAACAAGGTGTTGCCTGCAGTTTCATTTCTATAGAGTTTACTTGATAATCTACCCTCGGAATTTTTGAAGATGGTAACATCCAGAAAGTTTATTTCATGGGTGTCAGATATCATTGTGAAGAAAAGGTTAAAGTCATTGTTGTTCATCAACTTTAAACAATCCCTCAATAAATCAGGGGGACCATCCCAGATAATGAAGAGATCGTCTATGTACCTCTGCCACATGCAGATGTGGCGAGTGTACATAGACGCTGCTTCCCCCTGTAGAAAGTTCTTCTCCCACTCCCCCAGGTACAGGTTGGCATAGGAGGGTGCACAGCACGTCCCCATGGCTACCCCCTGTACCTGGAGGTAGTGGGAGCCCTTAAACAGGAAAGTGTTGTGTCTGAGGATATACTCCAGCATAGTTAGAATAAATGCATTGAATTTCCAGTCAGTTGTTGCCCTTTGTTGTAAGACACGTTCAATTGCTGCTACACCCAGGTGGTGTGGAATGCTATTATAGAGAGACTCTACATCTACTGTAACAAGTAAGGCTGAGTTAGGAATGGATATTCCATCAAGGATTTGCAGCAGATGTATGGTATCCCTTGTGTACTATGGTAATTCCATTACATGGGGTCTCAGATACTGGTCTATTATTTGGCTGATTCCCTCTGTGATGGAGCCATTCCCAGAGATAATGGGTCTCCCCGGTGGATCATTTAGTTTTTTATGCACTTTCGGTAGTGCGTAGAAGGTGGGTTGACGTGGATGTCTAGTACGTATAAAATCCCACGTATCTCTGTCTATTACCCCTTCATTCAGGGATTCATCCACCAGGGAGAAAAATTCTTGGTTGAATTTGTCTACTATAGCTGGAGAAATCTTTTTGTAGCATTTGGTGTTATTCAATATATTGAAGCACATTTTTTCATACTTGGCATTGTCCATGAGGACAATGTTCCCTCCCTTGTCCGATGCTTTGATTGTAATTTCTGTGTTGTTTTTGAGGGAGTTTAATGCTTGTTGTTGTTCCTGATTTAAGTTGCTTCTTTTATTGTATTTTTCCATCTTATCAATTTCTTTGGTGACCTGTCCTACAAAAAGGGCTATAGCTGGATTCTGATTTAATTGTGGAAATCTGTGTGATTTCCTTTTGTATTTTTGGATAGTTTGGGCTTTGCTGGATTCCTCTTGTTCTTCCTCACTACTTTCACTGTCAAGATCCCTTTCCCAGAAGTCTTCTGAGGGGCCACTTTCTTGCAACAATAGATTAAGATCTCTAAGAGCTCTGAAGTCTGCTGCTTTAAGATTAGGTGCCACTTCGAGTGTGACTGTGGTTTTTTGGTATATAAGCTTTTAAGTAGAAGTTTCCTGGCAAACAGATTCATATCTTTGATGGTTTCAAAGCTATCTAAACTGCGATTAGGGCAGAAGGAGAGGCCTAGAGATAGCACTTCCTGTTCTGTTGTTGTAAGTTTATAAGATGAAAGATTAATGACATTTAGTTTTTTTTTTTTTTCTCTCCATGATCCATCTTAGTGAGGGAGAACAGAAACGTCATTCCTGCAATGTCGGCGTCATTCACATTGCTGCATACATCAGTGGCGTCTAGAGTTCTGAATGTCTTTTCTGACAGACAGCGGGGCTATTATGCTTTGACACCCCGCACGGCACAGACAAACCAACCAATAGCGCTGCGTAGACCACACAGTGCGCTTCCCCTCTAGTGAATGGACATCGGAGTCACGTGACTCCGACGTCACATATGCCAAAGACTCCCCATGTGAGATGTTGCCCTGGCAACTTGACGCACCTCTCTCCCCGCCTCAGGCCGTGCCCACATCCTGTGGGATACGTGGAAGGATGACAGCTTCGCGTCGCAGCCGGGGAGGAAAGAGAAAGGGAGGAGGGCAGGTGTCTGTCGCCTAGACAACAGGCAGTATGTGACGCTCCCCTCTAGCATACCTTATTAGGGTTTTTCAACAGTGACGGTGGCCAATTGAAGCCGCGCCTCCTCCACTGTATCACCAATGAATAGGAGATTTTATCTAGATTGTTGCTACGCCCACCACCTGACCACGCCCACACCCCATATATTAGGACGCCAGGGATGGCCAAGGGCAGCACTCCACAACTGGCTCTTTTACAGAGAGCTACTCTAGGACCTGAGCTCTCTGTTATCAACAACCTGGAATCTCACCCTTACACCTTATATGACCATCTCAAGGTATTGGACTTTTTCACTTTGTGGTGGTTCTGGGAAATTTAGCCTCCTAAGAACCACCATTTCTTTTATTTATTTTTGATTTTCTTTTTTTCATTCAATATTTTTCTTATTTAAAATACCTTATGTTTTTCAGCCTCTTAATCTGTATGGCTGCCAAATATTGGTTCTCTTAAATATACCAGGCCGCCCCGTAGAGGATACTTGAGCAATATAGACAATCGGTGATTAGGGCCCCCGCCAGCACTGGGAAAGCATTTTTCACAGCTACATGCCTCAATATAAGTCGCATATGTCATTTTTTAGTTGAAATGCGATTGCTTTAGATACAATTGATATGCACATGTGTATATATATTAGTAATCATGTTGTTGTTTGAAATTTTAGAATGTGATGCAGTCCTTCCCTGAGGAAGATTTTGCTTTAACAATAAGTTGAAACGCGTTGGAAATCTGCTATCAAGACGCCATCGTACCTATTTGGGGTGGTGCTTGTATTTAGCAGTAGGATGCATCATTTGTTTTCATGTATCTGATGTCTTTTTTAACCATTCAATACCCCAAAAACATATATTGATTTGTACATTTATATGTATTCTATTCGTTTTTGTATTAATAAAATTCTTTTAATTTAACAATTTTTCTAATCATTACATTGCCCATAAAATCACATTATTGGTAGTTGGCTGCTATATTGGTAAATGGCCACATTAGTTTTCCATTTTCCTAAACCCAGACCTCGTCAATATTGGTGAGCCTTTAAATGCCCATGCATATCATGAGATGAGGCAGATTTAAGCAGAATTTAAGCAGTGAATCTGAAATTCACAAAGCTTTCACTACAGGTGAATATTCCAGGTGCATGTGCTTTAAATGATAGCTATTGATTCACCACCAGTGAATGTTTGGTGAGAATCAAATTTACTGTTTTATAAATATGCCTCTGTGTATCCTGCCACGTCATGACTGAATGCTTGCTCTGGGTCAGTCACTCAAAGTGCTGCAGGTATAAACTACAGACCATTCAGACTGGTAGAGCTTCAACACTTCCAGGTAATGATGGGGCTTGCAGCTACTGCCTGTGCCCACAAATTCCTATTTGGCAACTACTTTGATTGCCTACCTCACTGGCCAATAGGAATATGCAAGAGGTACTGTAGGTAGGGTTGGACAAGCTTAAGCATAAGAATTGCTGGAGCTTTGCCTGTCAGAATGGCCCAGCATTAGATGGATTTTGGAGGCCTATATGTTATACCTGCAGCAGTTTTTTTCATTGACTACTTTACAATAGTTAAACAGGGAAAAGGAAGAAGCAGAAGAAGTAGAATGAAATCCTTGTAAATTCCTCCCTAAAAGGTGGCAAAAACTGAATCCTCCTTTTTCACATAATTACTGACATATTGTATGCAAATGTAAAACAATATAATGCATCTGCAATAACAAATAACTTCCCCACGGTATTACTTAGCATCTGTTTAGATTTACTGCAGCACATAACGAGGCATAGTATGGCAACACTTGCAAACCTGATTGTGAGCAATCTGTTATGTGTTAACACAATCTATTCTTAACACTGTAAAAAGACAATAAACAGAGACTGTATGTAGATGATAATACAAACATGTCATTATAAATGACAGGATACCATGGCACAATACTTAAAGGATCCTCGGTCTAATCTCAGCCATAAAGAGAATCTAAGCATTGAGATGGACCCAAGCCAATAAAAACAAACACACCAGGACAAGAAAAAAAAAGTCAGATATAAACTGAAATTTCTACTGTCCATGGTTTTCAAATGAAACAAATATTCTAATTGGTTGTTATGGTGCAAGAGATCATTTCAAATACATCAGCCTTCAAATTAAAGTATATAAAAAACAAATGGTCTGTGTTGCCCGGAAAAAACAGTTTCCAAGATTTTTCCCTGCTCGGTCTGTAAGCAGGTGCAGTCTATTTGCTCCACTGTAGGTGGCGCTCGACTGCAGCGGCATTGTAGTTGGAGGGGAAGTCAACATGCTTCCTCTATGGTCTCCTGGGTCACTTCAGCAGCTATCCGATTGGATATTGCCTCTCAATGTGACTCTGGCAGCCATTTTGGGTCAGGCAGAGCCTATTAAAAGCCCTGACTCCCAGACTTGGCATGCATTTCGAGTCTGGGTTTTGTAGGGACACCTGTCTGCCAGGGACAGTGATTAGTGGCAGGGAGAGGTTCCAGATGAGTAAGGAAACTATTTTGATATATTTTCTATTTATAAAGAAGAGGCATCAAGTATTGTCAAAGTGATACCTTATGGGATGGCTTCACACCACTGTGTTGCAGTAGCGCAAGATAAAACAAATGAATGCAACCTTAGGCAATGCTTAACACTGTGCAATGCATTGCAGTTTCATTCATTTACATTAACACCACAAAGTAAATGTTGTGCACATGCTGTGTGTTGTGATGAACTGTGCTGGAAAAAAAAAGGTTCCATTGCCTTGCATTCGTAACCAATTGAAGATTAAAGGGCTTCCCTAATGCAAAATGTGATAACACAATATACCACATGCTCACAACAGGCACATTGTCAATACTGGCTACTGGATATTTACATTTTTAGACAAAATGGGAGGCTATGGGCAAAATGGGAAGCTAATGCCAAAAGTAATTTGACACGCCTCCAAATTATTGAGTTTAAATGCACAGAACCAGGTACATACTGTAGCTCTGGTCTTGTCATTACTGAATGCATTTGGCATGGATTAGTATCCAAAATGTAGACAGGTCTTCTCTTCCAACATCAATACTTGATCTTGCAAAGGCTGAATGAGCACAAATTTATCACAGTCACACTGCAAAATCTTATGAAAAGCCTTGAAGAGTTGAGGCTACTATAATCAAGGAACAAACTCCACCTCGATGCCCATGGTTTGGAATGGGATTTTCAGAAAGCACATATAAGTGTGATGGTCAGGTGTCCACAAACTTTTGGCAACATAGTGTATTATCAATCCGCAATCTGCCCCCAACTCACCCTTGCTTTTCATGAGTCCGACTAAAACTACCTCTAGCTGCTAAGAGTCCCTCTCTGCTCACTAGTGCATCATGGTTCCTCCTCATCTACCACTGTCCAATCTGGCAGCAGCAACATTACTATCAATGACCACCTCAACCTGCATAGTGTCATGGCTATTTTCCTCATACCATAGCCATAGGTTGAGGAGAATAAAGCGCAATTAAAAAATCCACATATTAAAAAAAATCAATAAAACTCTTTATTTTATTATAAAAAATAATTTTCACTCCTATTTGGTGGTGCTAAGAACCACAAAGCTGTTTTGTGACTCTCGCCTGTCTTGACACTGAGGATTTTATAAGGTAAGTACTTTTTGGTGTTTAAGGTTAAGGTTTTTTGTTTCTTGTTTAACCAGTGGGTTGAAAGAAAAAAAAAACACAAATGCCTGCATCAATGCAAGTACTATATTGTATACAGATATACAGATCCACGCTGCAGCAATTGGCTGCAGCGGGTGATTGAATTATGGTTTTCCAGCAGGACTGCTCATAGGACCAGCTTCCTTCATACAGACAGAGGTGCATGCAGAGCGAAATTCTGCTGGATCGTGTTCAGCCAACACATAGTTATAATATGTTAAGTGTGCGGAGGGTTTATTAAAGTGGTAGTAAACCCAATCTGTTATGTTTCCGGCATATTATTCATTCTAAACTAGTCAACTAGTTCTTCTCATGGCAAGCTTTCCTATTTGGACACCACCTACTGGCTCTGGTTGGAAGTGCTAGGCAATTCATGCACTGTAGCTTGTCAAACAATGACTTTCCACCACGAATGCAGCAACCATTAGTGCTGGTAATCTGTGGTGTTTGTAAACGGGGAGCAAACACAATGAGAGGATTGTTCCATCTGTGATGAGCTTATTGGATGGATATCGTCTTCTGTGGATACCCGAATCTGCTCCAGATATCTGCTGTCAACAGTATATTTGATGTCGCCGATTGCCCACATGAAGATGTCCACTATCTGACGGACTCCTTGTTTTTTCACAACCTTCATCTTTTGGGACACTAGTTGTCAAGACATTCACCTTCCTTGTTTTTTATTGTTTACATAAAGTTGTCCATCATCTGATGGACTATTCATTGTCACTACCATTACCTTTCATCCGAGATTCACTCCTCTAATTTTTTGTTTCACTTGTGCTTTGTCACTGCATAAGATTCATGTGTTTAGATTCCTCACATGTTTATCCACATGTTTTTTATTTTTAATATTTTTTAGACCATGTAGCTGTTTCACACAGCCCTCATTAGCGCTACATTTACATTCACCTCGTGTTTACAGATTTTAGTCACATTTACATGTAGCTGCTCTAGTTTTTCCATTTTTTTCCTAAATAGTGCAGTTTTATCTTTCTACCTTATAGTCACCTAGTTGCTCTGTGTAGATTACTTCCTACTTTCCTTCTTCCAGTGCAATCGGTCATCGGCGCAGTGACGTCATCGGTGCATACGCATTTAGTCCCATTTTTCCGACAAGCTCTTCATGCTGGAAAAATTATATTTACATGCCGGGGCTACGTAATTTCCTTTGCCTGGCATTAGCCCCAAGATCCCACGAGACTAGATTCCCATTATCAAGCTGAGCCTTAACCCCATGTGACTCACTACGTCACAGCGGTTGAAGAGGCAGCAAGAGCAACACAGGAGAGAGTCAGAGAGAGCAGTATTACACAGGGGAGCTGCATGAGGCAACTTTTTATTGTGCACAAAGCATACCCCATCTTTAATATGAGGCTTGGATTGATAAGTACTGCGCATGCCCGAAATTATGGCCATCTTGAGGGAATAAGGGTGGAAGTTAGAATGGTATTGGACACGGAACACAGCAGTCAATATTGTGGTGGCTGCAACCAAGAAGATGCTTTCAGAAAAAGAATGTTTATTCAAGAAGCATTCTATATGCTTTGCCATGGTGGTGCATTGATTCACAATAACTAAATACATTGCATTATATAAAATTTAGGGACAAAGTATCAGAGTTTACTACTGCTTTAAGTGTGCTTGGATTTTTATTTGATATTTTTTCAGTGTATTTCATTAAACAAGGGTGTTGATAAACAGTGCAAAAATTCTGATAATATTTATGAGTGAGCATTGTCATGGCTTATCTTGACTTTCCCACAACCAATGATTCTATGGATTACTAGGTTTGCAGGATGGCTAGCCATCAATACAGACTTTGAATGATCAGAAATGATATACTTCTTCAGGTAAAAAAGGTTAATGTTTATCAGCAAAGCACTTTTTCAATAGTGATATGACCACATGCCTAAGGAGCACTTCTTTTGGAGAAGGTTTAAGATTACTGAGTCACCCTGCGATCCTCAAGTCCTTGCACTAAAATAAACAATAAAATTTGTTTTTAAATAAATCAATCAAACAAAAAACTCTAAACCGTGTGTGTGTGTATATATATATATATATATATATATATATATATATATACACAGTGGGGACGGAAATTGCTCAGACCCCCTTAAATTTTTCACTCTTTGTTATATTGCAGCCATTTGCGAAAATCATTTAAGTTCAATTTTGTTCCTCATTAATGTACACACAGAACACCATATTGACAGAAAAACACAGAATTGTTGACATTTTTGCAGATTTATTAAAAAAGAAAAACTGTAATATCACTTGGTCCTAAGTATTCAGACCCTTTGCTTTGACACTCATATATTTAACTCAGGTGCTGTACATTTCTTCTGATCATCCTTGAGATGGTTCTACACTAGGGATGAGCTTCGTGTTCGAGTCGAACCCATGTTCGACTCGAACATCGGCTGTTCGATCGTTCGCCGAATTGCGAACGTTATGGGCCGTTCGCGCTAAATTCGTGTGGCGCGTCACGGCCCATAATTCACTGCGGCATCGCAGTGCATTGCTGGCTGATGATTGGCCAAGCATGCACTATGACCCGCATGCTTGGCCAATCACAGCGCCGTCAGTAGAGAGAGCTGTAATTGGCCAAAGCCAGGGTGGCTTTGGCCAATTATGGCTCAGGGGATTTAGTACACACCCCACACTATATAAGGCCGCCTGCACGGCGGCCCTGTGTAGTGTGTGTTCCGGTGTGCTGAGAGATAGAGAGAGAGAGAGACAGTGTCATTTGATTTGAGTTAGATAGATTAGGCAGAACAGTCAGTCAGTTAGCTGCACTTACAGTGTATTGTGTATATATATGCATCCCAGGTGTTGCATATATATATATACACTGTATTCAGTTTAGCTAGATCCGTTCCTGTTATCTTCTATCTAGACTATTTACATTTAATGCAGTGCGTCCTGCTCACAGTGTTCAGCTAGATCCGTTCCTGCTATTTACATTTAGTGCAGTGCGTCCTGCTCACAGTGTTCAGCTAGATCCGTTCCTGTTATCTTCTAGACTATTTACATTTAGTGCAGTGCGTCCTGCTCACAGTGTTCAGCTAGATCCGTTCCTGTTAAATTCCTACTGACAGGCAGGCTTGTCTGGTTACAGTATATAAAGCTACCTGAAGAAAATTACAGGTGTTCTATTTGATCCTATTAGTACCACGGTCAGGCAGCTAGACTATTTACATTTAGTACAGTGCGTCCTGCTCACAGTGTTCAGCTAGATCCGTTCCTGTTATCTTCCTACTGACAGGCAGGCTTGTCTGGTTACAGTATATAAAGCTACCTGAAGAAAATTACAGGTGTTCTATTTGATCCTATTAGTACCACGGTCAGGCAGCTAGACTATTTACATTTAGTACAGTGCGTCCTGCTCACAGTGTACAGCTAGATCCGTTCCTGTTATCTTCCTACTGACAGGCAGGCTTGTCTGGTTACAGTATATAAAGCTACCTGAAGAAAATTACAGGTGTTCTATTTGATCCTATTAGTACCACGGTCAGGCAGCTAGACTATTTACATTTAGTACAGTGCGTCCTGCTCACAGTGTTCAGCTAGATCCGTTCCTGTTATCTTCCTACTGACAGGCAGGCTTGTCTGGTTACAGTATATAAAGCTACCTGAAGAAAATTACAGGTGTTCTATTTGATCCTATTAGTACCACGGTCAGGCAGCTAGACTATTTACATTTAGTACAGTGCGTCCTGCTCACAGTGTTCAGCTAGATCCGTTCCTGTTATCTTCCTACTGACAGGCAGGCTTGTCTGGTTACAGTATATAAAGCTACCTGAAGAAAATTACAGGTGTTCTATTTGATCCTATTAGTACCACGGTCAGGCAGCTAGACTATTTACATTTAGTACAGTGCGTCCTGCTCACAGTGTTCAGCTAGATCCGTTCCTGTTATCTTCCTACTGACAGGCAGGCTTGTCTGGTTACAGTATATAAAGCTACCTGAAGAAAATTACAGGTGTTCTATTTGATCCTATTAGTACCACGGTCAGGCAGCTAGACTATTTACATTTAGTACAGTGCGTCCTGCTCACAGTGTTCAGCTAGATCCGTTCCTGTTATCTTCCTACTGACAGGCAGGCTTGTCTGGTTACAGTATATAAAGCTACCTGAAGAAAATTACAGGTGTTCTATTTGATCCTATTAGTACCACGGTCAGGCAGCTAGACTATTTACATTTAGTACAGTGCGTCCTGCTCACAGTGTACAGCTAGATCCGTTCCTGTTATCTTCCTACTGACAGGCAGGCTTGTCTGGTTACAGTATATAAAGCTACCTGAAGAAAATTACAGGTGTTCTATTTGATCCTATTAGTACCACGGTCAGGCAGCTAGACTATTTACATTTAGTACAGTGCGTCCTGCTCACAGTGTTCAGCTAGATCCGTTCCTGTTATCTTCCTACTGACAGGCAGGCTTGTCTGGTTACAGTATATAAAGCTACTTGAAGAAAATTACAGGTGTTCTATCCCAGCTTAGTGCAGCTACAGGCCATTAGTATGTCTGGAAGGCCAAGAAGGAGAGGCAGACAGTCACAAGCCAATAAGAGAGGGCAAGCAGGCTCTGTGTCTAGTGCTGGTCGTGGAGACGGTGCATCCTCATCAGCACGTGGCCATGGGACACGCTTGGCCTTTTTTTCGGCAGCTGGCCGTGTTGAGCCGCAACATGCGGAAGACTTGGTCGAGTGGATGACCAAGCCGTCCTCATCCTCCTCATCCTCTCTCACCCATGCCCAGGGTGCTTTGTCTGGCAAAGCAGCGGCCTCTTCCCTCAGCTCAATGTCATCAGTGACTCCTTCCCTAGCTCCACCATGTCCTCATGAGGATTCCCTCGAACTGTTTGACCACAGTGTTGGGTACATGCTCCAGGAGGATGCCCAGCGTTTGGAAGGCTCTGATGACGATACTGAGCTCGATGAAGGCAGTAACATGAGCGCGGACAGAGGGGGTGCCCAAGAAGGACAGCAATCTGGCAGTCATGCTCCCCCTGCTGCAGCATACTGCCAGGTTTGCTCCAGTGATGAGGAGGGAGGGGATGATGAGGTCACTGACTCAACGTGGGTGCCTGATAGGAGAGAGGAGGAGGAGGAGGAGGAGGAGGAGGAGGCGGCAGCACATCACCAACGAGGCAGGATGCCCTCCAGGGGCCAGCCTAAGGGCAGCACATTGACTGCATCACACCCCAAAGCTCCACATGTGCAGGGCGCTGCAGTCTCTGCGCGTTATTCAAAAAGTTCTTTGGTGTGGGCCTTTTTTGAGACGAGTGCATCAGATCGCACCGCTGCTATTTGCAACATATGTCTCAAGCGTATCTCGCGTGGCCAAAACATCTCCCGCTTGGGTACCACATGCTTGACCAGACATATGTTGACCTGCCATGCAGTTCGTTGGCAAGCGTATCTAAAAGACCCACACCAAAGAACAAAGAGGATCTCTCCTTGCTCCTCATCAGCTGAGATTTCCAACCCCACTAGACCTTCAGTCCTCTCTGAGACCTGCAGTGAGAGGAATGAAGGTGTAGAATTAGGTGTGTCACAGCCAAGTACTTGTGGGCAATCTGCTTTTGGTACACCGACGTCAGATTGTACCAGGCAAATTTCCCTGCCCCAGCTGCTGCACCGCCGAAAGAAGTTTGCTCCCAGCCATCCACATGCCCAGCGGTTGAATGCTAGCTTGGCAAAATTGCTAGCACTTCAACTGCTGCCTTTTCAGTTGGTAGACTCTGCCCCCTTCCGTGAGTTTGTGGAATGTGCGGTTCCTCAGTGGCAGGTACCCAAACGCCACTTTTTCTCACGGAAGGCGATTCCGGCTCTCTACCGGCATGTGGAAGGCAATGTCCATGCCTCGCTGGACAGGGCGGTCAGCGGTAAGGTGCATATTACCGCTGACTCATGGTCCAGCAGGCATGGACAGGGACGTTACCTAAGTTTCACGGCGCATTGGGTGACTCTGCTGGCAGCTGGGAAGGATGCAGGACAAGGTGCAGTAGTGTTGGAGGTTGTTCCGCCACCACGCCTCCAAAATGCTGATTGTGACACACCTCTCTCCTCCACCCCCTCCTCTTCTTCTTCCTCCATGGCCTCTTCCTCGGAACCAGCGGTGCTCCGTAGGCGTTCAAGGGGCTACGCAAGTACGCAGGCCAAAAGATGCCATGCGGTGCTTGAGCTGGTGTGCTTGGGGGACAGGAGCCACACTGGGGCAGAGGTTCTGTCAGCTCTGCAGGGGCAGGTTCAGAGGTGGTTGACGCCACGCCAACTTAAGGCAGGAATGGTGGTTTGCGACAATGGCACCAACCTCCTCTCTGCCCTCCGACAGGGACAAATGACCCATGTGCCCTGTTTGGCTCACGTCCTTAACTTGGTGGTGCAGCGGTTCTTGGGCAGGTACCCGGGCTTACAGGATGTCCTGAGGCAGGCCAGGAAAGTCTGTGTGCATTTCCGCCGGTCATATAATGCCAGTGCTCGGCTGACGGACCTCCAAAAGGAGTTTAACCTGCCCAAGAACCGCCTAATCTGTGACATGCCCACCAGGTGGAACTCAACGTTGGCCATGCTGCAGCGGCTGCACACGCAGCAGAGGGCCATCAATGAGTACCTGTGCGACTATGGCACCAGGACAGGGTCAGGGGAGCTTGGTTTTTTTTCCCCACGCCAGTGGGCCATGATCAGGGATGCATGCACTGTCCTGTCACCATTCGAGGAGGCCACGAGGATGGTGAGCAGTGACAGTGCATGCATCAGTGACACTGTTCCCCTTGTCCACCTGTTGGAGCACACGCTGCATGGAATAATGGACAGGGCACTTGAGGCAGAACAGAGGCAGGAAGAGGAGGACTTCCTTAGCTCTCAAGGCCCCCTTTATCCAGACAGTGTTCCTGCGTGCCCGCCGATCACACAGGAAGAGGACGAGGAGGAAGAGGAGGAGGAGGAAGATTGTGTCAGTATGGAGGTGGAGCCTGGCACTCAGCATCAGCAGCAGTCTTTAAGGGATCAGTCCCAAGAAACACATGGACTTGTACGTGGCTGGGAGGAGGTGGCTGCGGACCATGTCGTTCTTAGTGACCCAGAGGACTCCGGACCAAATGCCTCAGCAAACCTACGCTGCATGGCCTCCCTGATCCTGCAAAGCCTGCGTAAGGATCCTCGTATTCGTGGTATCAAGGAGAAGGACCAATACTGGCTGGCAACCCTCCTTGATCCACGTTACAAGGGTAAGGTTGCGGACCTTATCTTGCCATCGCAGAGGGAGCAGAGGATGAAACATCTTCGGGAGGCCTTGCAGAAAGGTCTGTGCAACGCGTTCCCAGAGACTGGGAGGTTACAAACTCCTGTTTCTGGACAACGTGTTGCTGAGGCTTCGGTCAGTCAAAGAAGGAGCGGTGGAGAAGGTGGCCGTCTGACCGATGCGTTCAGACAATTTTTTGGTCCGCAGCCCCAAGGTATGATCGGTTCCAGCAACCATCGCCAGCGTCTGTTTTACATGGTGCAGGAATACCTAGGGGCAAGATCAGACTTGGACACCTTTCCCACCGAAAATCCTCTGGGTTACTGGGTCTTGAGGATGGATCACTGGCCAGAGCTTGCACAGTATGCAATTGAGCTACTGGCCTGTCCTGCATCCAGCGTTCTTTCGGAACGCACATTCAGTGCTGCTGGAGGCGTGGTAACCGATCACAGGGTGCGTCTGTCCACCGACTCGGTCGATCGGCTGACCTTCATAAAAATGAATGAGTCTTGGATCACCACCAGCTACCAAGCACCTGATGCTGATGTAACCGAATAATTTTTTTTGAAATCTCAGATCCCTTCAAAGACTGCCTATGCTGATGCTGAGTGACTATCCCTGAGTAATTATCCTCTTCCTCCTCAATCATCACGCTGATAGCTTGTAAGAACATTTTTGGTTCTGGGCGCCACCACCAGTGCCTAAGGCACAATTTTTCAGCCCCTGTTTAACAGGGGCGTGTAATTACAATTTTTGATGTAATACTTTGCAGCAGGGCTCGTTCCTGCATTCCAACTAGAGTGTCTGTGAGGGGTTGCAGTGTTGTGGCACCAGCACCAGTGCCTAGGGCCCAATTTTTCTGCCCCTGTCTAACAGGGGCGTGTAAATACAATTTTTGAAGCAATAATTTGCAGCAGGGCTCGTTCCTGCGTTCCAACTAGAGTGTCTGTGAGGGGTTGCAGTGTTGTGGCACCAGCACCAGTGCCTAAGGCCTAATTTTTCAGCTCCTGTTCAACAGGGGCATGTAATTACAATTCTTGATCTAATATTTCACAGCAGGGCCCTGTGAGGGCTTACAGTGTTGTGGCCACAGCAACACCTAAGGCCCAAATTTCTGCTGAGTATATAGGGCAGGACCCTACTTTCAAACATCTAACTTACAAACGACTCCTACTTGCAAACGGAAGGAGACAACAGGAAGTGAGATGAAATCTACCCCTAGGAAGGGAAATTCTCTCCTGTAAGAGTTAATATGGGAAAACAATTTCTCCTTTCCACTGATGCTTTCCAATCCTTGTTCCACAAAAAAACCCAAATTTTCAAAAAACATTTTTCATTGGGACAAAAAAGTGAGGTGAAATCTTCTGAAGAGGAGGAAAGACAGCAAAACAAATGTCACAGGGGTGATAACCCTTCCCTATGTTTTCCAAAAAGCTTAGAAAAGATTTTTTGGCTGGAGCTAAACACGTTAAAAATGTTCAAAATTACAAACAGATTCTACTTAACAACAAACCTACAGTCCCTGTCTTGTTTGCACCGCCTGTATACTGCTGTTCAGAGTATATAGGGCCTGGTGGCCCCACACCTTTCCTTATTTTAATTTGGGTGCGGGGTTCCCCTTAATATCCATACAAGACCCAAAGGGCCTGGTAATGGACTGGGGGGTACCCATGCCGTTTGTCTCACTGATTTTCATCCATATTGCCATGACCCGACATGACATTAAACCCGCAAGCAGTTTTAAATGAGATTTTTTCCTTTAAAAATGACATTTGGTGCAGGGACTGTTCTAAACATGGGAAACATGCGTCACTTTACAGGCATACTATAGACACCCCCCAGGTACGATATTTAAAGGAATATTTCACTTTTTTTTTTTTACTTTAAGCATCATTAAAATCACTGCTCCCGAAAAAACGGCCGTTTTTAAAAGTTTTTTTTGCATTGATACATGTCCCCTGGGGTAGGACCCGGGTCCCCAAACCCTTTTTAGGACAATACCATGCAAATTAGCCTTTAAAATGAGCACTTTTGATTTCGAACGTTCGAGTCCCATAGACGTCAATGGGGTTCTAACGTTCGTGCGAACTTTCGGTCCGTTCGCGGGTTCTGGTGCGAACCGAACCGGGGGGTGTTCGGCTCATCCCTATTCTACACCAATATATACTGTATATGTGCAATATCATCAAACAATTATTAGCTTAAGTGTCCATGCATAAATCCATGCTCCAGTCGAATAATATGTTCAAATCCATGAAAAAACTTCAATCCAGTGCAAGAGATGTTTGACAGTAGACACCTCTCCACCATACTCCCCTGTGGACAGACTCTCACCTTGGAAAATGAACCCTCATCACAACAAAGGTCTAATTGAGTCTCTGTATAGGTCAGTAAGATCTATGTTGACCAAGCTGGACTCTCCTCAGAGCTCACAATATCCCCCTCAGAACTCCAGCAATCATTAACAGCTCAGGTGATGCAAGGCAGATCAATGCTCAAGGAGACAAAAGGCTGACATATAATTTTTTGTTAAAACTAAGATAAAGGGGCTTGGCTTGGACATGGCCGAGTGAGGAGGCAGATCTTCACTGCTCCTCACATACAGCACCACAAATAGCCTGATGCGGCAGATTTCTGGACCCCACACGGACCCCACTGGGATGTCCCAGCACAGGAGAGCCTCCTCCAGAAACAGGAGACCCGCACAGCAAGGGACCGGCTCCATAAGAGCTTATTTCGGCAGCGGAGGACAGCCACGTGGCGGAGCACATAAAATGGCGACCGGGAAGGGCCGAGGGATGGACGCTGCAGCGGGACTCAGTACACAGCCACAGCCTGCTAGGTCTCCTATCAAGTCTCCACAGCTGGTAAGAGACACCGCTCCCCCTGAATCCATGGGTTCTTTAGCCTCCTTAGACCAGGGATCGGATACCTCTGAGCTCATAGGGGACAGGGACTTAAAGCAGCACATATGGTCTCTCCTTACCAGGGAAGACATGGAACATTTTGCCACCAAGGTTGAAAAAGCCTTTAAACAGGACAGAGAACAATTAACTGCAGACACTACCCAAAAAGGGTAACAGGCTAGAAACCCTGGAACAGACCGTAGAGGAAGCCCTGCCAGCCATCACCCAGCTCAGGGACAAGTGTGCAGCACAAGACCAAAGAATAGAGACTTTAATCTCACAACTTGATGATTATGAGAACTGTAGTCGCAGGTCTTACATACACATAAGGGGGTTGCCAGAGGTGACCAGAGCCAAGGATATTGTTCCTACACTGCAAGGCATATTTAAGGAAATTTTAGGCCTCTCCCCAAATGAAGCTGTGGAGATTGACAGGGCACACAGGGCCCTCTGACCCCCCTCCCAAGATGCAGAAAATCCACGTGATATAATCTGCAAGCTGCACAGATACACAGTCAAAGACAGAATAATGCAGCTTATGCGCAAACGTCCTTACTTCGACTTTGATGGCGCCCGCCTGTTTTTCTACCAGGACTTGTCCCGACGCACACTGATGCAGCGCAGAGCGTTGCAACCCCTACTGAAGTCCCTTTGCATGGCTGGCATCACCTATAGATGGGGATTCCCTTTTAGTCTTCATGCTGGAAGAGATAGAAAAACTGCCAGTCTGCACACCAAAGATGATCTCCCACGTTTTTTGTCGCAACTAAATCTGGAGCCTGTGGATTTCCCAGATTGGAGAGTGACCACGGATATTCAAACAGCACCGTCACCCCAACCCTGGCAACAGACCCGCAACAACCGGAACCCTCAGAACCGCAAATGCTCCTTCTCTGCAACTACGAGACAGGAGTCCCTCACGGGGGACTGAAAGGCCTGCAAGCCTACCCTTATTTCTCAGATGCACCTCTGTGATAGCCTCTGCGCTGGAACATTGACTAATTTTCTTTTTTCCCTACTGCTTTGCCCTTTTTATTTTATTTTTCTTCCCATTTAGTCACTTTCTCCAGGGCCACACTCACAGAGGGGAAAATAACCATTGAAGTTATCACAGGACCATATTGTTGCTGTGTTTCATCGGACACACAGGTTTTTTCTGTTTTTGGGGACTGGCCTAGCACAGATCCACCAGACAACTACCGCTTTTGCTTTTGTGGTGAGCGGGAGTTTCCTGGCTTCCTATGTCCGATCACGACTCCCACTTAGTTTTATCCGTATTGGGTGTTAGCCCAAATTTGGGCGTTTTGCCACACTCACGTGCTTCCCCTATATTAGGGGTGGTATATGAGTCGGGCGAAAAACTTAGGGTAAATCCACCTGAGGCCTATGAGGCACTAGTGGAATTGCACTGTACGATGTTTTGTTTATTTTGTGTCTTGCTAACCTTCTTCTCTTCTTTCTTATCCCCCCTTTCTTTGTCTCTCTGTTTCCTACCTTGCTTATTTTTCCCAGAAAGCGGGGCTCTCACCGGACTACCTGGAACAGGGATGGTCGCCTGGACAACCCTCTCTAACGCATCATGGCTACAATTAAGGTAGTGTCATACAATGTATGTGGCATGTCCTCCCCCAACAAAAGAAATGGTGGGTTAGAAGTGTGTTAGAAGTGAAAAGATTAAGAGCTCAGGTGCTCTTTTTACAAGAGACCCATTTCACTGACTCCTCTCTACCTAAATTACCCACCCACATATTTTCGCAAATGGTATCTGAGCAACTCCCCAAAACCAAAATCCAAGGGGGTGGCCATAGCCATACATAAGAATTGCTTATTTCAACCCTTGGATCACAGAGTAGATTTACAGGGACGCTATGTGTTCCTAAAGGGCACATGATGGGACAAACATACACATTCGCCACATTATATGCCCCTAATGTACAACAGCTTACGTTCGTGGACCAAACCCTCTCAAGGTTGGCAGATTTCAGGAAGGGCAGACTAATTTTGAGAGGGGACTTCAATATTAGCCCGGACCCGGAGATAGATACCTCAGCGAACAGATCTACTCATTCCCACTCCTTTTTAAGACACTTTCGGAAGACTCTCCAGAGCCACACATGGACGGACTGCTGGAGAGCTATGCATGCCTCCGAAAGAGATTATAGCTACTATTCGAGTGTCCACAAAGTGAACACTAGAATAGATTTGCTACTGGTGGACCAGGGAACTCTGGACTTCTTACTAGGGACGACTATAGAGCAGATCACGATATCCGACCATGCACCAGTGACACTTACATTCTCAGTAACTAAAGCCCTAGCTCACACAAGGACCTGGAGACTGAATGAGAACTTGTTAGATGACTTAGACTCTGACCCATTATTTCGCAGAAAATGCTAATGGGGAGGTGAGCGCTGGCATTTTATGGGAAGGACATAAGGCAGTGGTCCATGGCACTTTTATCGCCTTAGGAACTAAACTTAAAAAGGAGAGGCAGGCGAACTTCCAGAAAGTACTACAGGCATTACAACAAGGTGAGATTAGTCATAAAAAAACGTCAGACCCCGTTGAGGCCCGACGCTTAAGTGAGCTAAGACAGCTTTTCTCAAAATTGCTAGACCGCCAAATAAACCGCAAACTACGCTACATGGCTCACATTTATTACAAGCACGGCAACAAGTGTGGAAGGCTATTGGCTCAGGCTCTCCATAAAAAGAGGCTCTTGGCACATGTTCATAAATTGCATTCCCCTACGGGAGCGCCGACACACCACACCTCAAAAACAGCGTCTATGTTCCGAGACTACTATGCGACCCTGTATGATTTGGACTCCGCCTCCTCTCCGACAGATATAGCCCTTAAAAAATCTAAGATAGCAGACTATCTCTCTAAGGTTAAGCTCCAGACAATATCGGTAGAACAAGCAACGGAACCAGAACACCCAATCACTACACAGGAATTATTGTCCACGATAAAGTCTCTACCCACAGGCAAAAGCCCTGGACCTGATGGTCTCACCAGGGCATATTACCTCAAATTCTTTGACACATTGCAGGGTCCTCTTTGCACCCTCCTAAACTCTTTAGCAATCCAGGGAAACCTCCCAAAGGAGACTTCTCTGGTGCACATCACAGTACTCCCAAAAGAGGGGAAGGATCCCTCCCAGCCACAGAGTTACCTTCCAATCTCCCTGCTGAACACAGACCTAAACATTTTTTCTAAGATACTTGCTAATTGTCTTAAACAATTGCTGCCTGAATTGGTCTATGTGGACCAGACGGGCTTTATAGTGGGAAGGGAGGCCAGGGATAATTCTAACAGGGCTCTCCAGCTTGTCCACTGGGCATGTACACGCGATCGGACACCTCCATACTTGATTTTGTCCACAGATGCTGAGAAGGCGTTCGATCACGTGGACTGGGGCTTTCTGCAAGCTGTGCTCCAGAACACTGGCTTGGGCCCGCATATGCTACATTGGATCTCAACTCTATACGCGTCCCCCACCACCAAGGTCAAGGTAAACGGCACTCTCTCTACAGCATTCCCCATCCGGAATGGCACGAGACAGGGGTGCCCGCTTTCCCCCCTTCTGTTTGCACTGGTTCTTGAACCACTGATACAGAGGGTCAGAGATAATCCAGATATTAGGGGAGTACAGGCGGGCTCTCATGAGCACAAACTCTCCGTTTATGCGGATGACATATTATTCCATGTTGTGGACCCCTTAGTCTCATTGCCAAACCTGATGAAAGAACTAACGGAGTATGGAGAGGTTTCTAACTTCAGGATAAACTACACAAAGTCGAACATTTTGCCGATTACCGTCCCCCCTTCCTAACTAATTCCCTAAAGGGATCTTTCCCTTTCAAGTGGTCCACGCCCTCTATGAAATATTTAGGCATACAGCTTACAGATAAACTAGAATCCTTGTACTCCTGTAATTATATTCCCTTTTTCAAACAGATCTCCCACGATTTATCAGCATGGGACAAGGCCCTTTTCACATGGGTGGGCCGGACGAATATCCTAAAAATGACCATATTGCCTCGTATTCTTTTCCTCTTGCAAATGATACCAATTCAATTACCAAAACGCTTTTTCACAGATTTGCGCAGCCTCTTTATTAAGTTTGTGTGGGGCGGTAAGAAGCCACGTCTTGCTATGGCGACGCTACAAAGATCTAAATTAAGGGGGGGACTGGGCATACCCAACATAGGCCAGTACTACCAGGTGATTGCCCTACAATGCATTCTGAACTGGAAGTTCCATGCCACTCTTAAGCTGTGGGTTCCCCTGGAGAAAACAATGGCGGGACGGGACCTGTCGTACGCGCCCTGGGTCCCCGTTGGGGATAGGGGGATTTCTGATTGGGTCTCTGATTGGGTCTCCCCACTGACACTGCACTCCCTGAAATTATGGGAGGGAGTGAACGCACGCCTAGCTCTGGTGCCGCGGACGTCTCCACTGAAATGAAAGGCACGTTCCTCCATATTTGGTGGGAGTGCTCGAAGCTGACACTGGGATATGGTTGCTAAACACATCTCAGACTGTATGGGCATAGAAATCCCGGCTTTGCCAAAACACTTTTTACTCCATGTCCCTCCCATGCCCTTGTCTAGTTATAAACTAATCGTTCTCCCCCACCTCCTCAATGCAGCAAAACGCTTGATTCCTATACACTGGAAGAGCTCATATATCCCAAGCGAGACTGACTGGTTGGGGAAGGTGGGGGAGATCATGGAGGCAGAAAGTTGGCTTGCCACGTGCAGGAACACTCGTGTGAGATTTGACCTAACACGGTCAGCATGAAAAGCCCACGTACATGACGCAATGATAGTATCATCTAGTTTAGATGTAGCTCTACTTACCCTAGCAGATCCTTCCTTTGGGAATCGTGTCCAGGCGAACCATCCCTCAACCTCTTCAAGGTCTGTTTAAAGCGGACCAAATACCTCAATATATCCGGTGAGACCAGTTCCATTTACTCTCCACTCCTTCTTTGGCTTACCATTCTTTACTCACTCCTTTTCTATTCATACTCCCTTTCCTTTTCTACCTATTCGCCTTGTTATGGTTGTTAAGTTTTAAAGGTTGTGTTACAATCTCAGTGTACTTCTCACCTCCTTTTTAAACCCTCTGGACGGTCAACAGGTTACTGACTGCGCCAGGTTTTTTTTTCGGTACAATGATGTCAAATGCGTAGCGGGAGCCTTGTGCACACTGTTTACGGGCCTAAAAGCATATAGACACTCTACCTCCCCCCGAATGGAGGGGTGAGGCCTGTTCTTAGGGATCGACTGTCCAGGACAGGAAGGGTGCTTTTGTAGCTGATGGATGTGGGCATGCCTCCCGATGCACATAATTACTGATTGCACCTTGACCGGATAACATGATCCCTATTGTAACTCCCCCTTCCCCCCTCCCCTTTTATTTATTTTTTTTCTCCCTCTTCTCCCCTTCCCTTCCCCTTCTCCGTCCCTTTTCTCCTGTCTACTTGTTGGATGTTATCCCGCTGTAAGTCATTCTGTGTTGTAAAACTTAAAAATGAAAAATAAAGATTTAAAAAAAAAAAAAAACTAAGATAAAATGCACTCACATGATATAGATGTAGATGGATGTCCACATTTACCTAAAAGGAAAGGCAACTTCCAGGATACACAGCAACCAATCAATCCTTTGCCATTCCTCTGTGTTGCATTTCAAATGTGGGAGTACTAATGGGATGAAAGACTGCATGCTGATCACTCTGTTAATAGCTCTTCCTCTTTGTGTCTGCTTCAGATATAATTATTGTGTAGCTCTCCCTTATAGAACATGGGAATGAGAGACCCAGGGGTTTGATATACAGTTTCTTCACAGGAAATTTTAGTTCCCACACTACAGACAGAGGTCATACATTAACCTGTGCAGTGCCATGTGGAATACCTATTAAACACAAACAGAGACTTCTGACACAGGAATGTGAAGATTTACTAAAGGCTGAGCGTACATAGCAACAAAGAACACCATGAAACTATATGACCAGTGCACATTGTATATTAATATTATTATAAATGATTTATGTACAGTAGTGCCAACAGTTTGTGCAGGGATTTACAATCTAAAGTCAGACAGAACAGTTACAATACAATGCAATAAAATACAAGAAAGTTGAGTATATGGACTAAAAACACAAGGGGGTGATTTACTAAAACCGGTGCACAAAGAATCTATGCATAGTAACCAGTCAGCTTCTAGGTTGTATTGTCAAAGTTTAATTGAACAAGCTGAAGTTAGAAGTTGATGGGTCACTATGCACAGCTGCACCAGATTCTGAGTAGACCAGTTTTAGTAAATCCCCACCTAGGTGTTGGTAAGAGGTTTACAATTGCTTTAAAGGTTTTGAAATTTGCAGTGCAAAATTTTGTTTTGGCAAAGCAGTTTTTGTGTGCAACACTTGTGATTCCTCAGCAAAGCAATTTCTCATAATTTGCCAGCAAAGCAAGTTTTCATTAATTACTCATCTCTAATTATTTTAGTACATTTTTCATAATAAATAAATGCAAGCTTTTACAATCTCTGTAAGAAACAACTTTAATTTTATAGTGCTCTGCTTGCTTTAAAAAAAAAAAATCAATCCTTTAATTTGTTTGGAGTGCCTCATTCCTTTTAATGTTGTGTATTATTTAATCCCCTTAACACACAATTTTCTTTAATATAAATTAAAGAAAATATAAAGCTGGAATTAAGAAAACAGGACTAAAGTGTTGCTTGACACATTTCCTTTTTGTAGTTATACTAGTTAATAAAATATTGTATATTGCATGTTCTATTTCAGTCTATTTCAGATATAATTTTAAAAACAGGCAACCAGCGGATAAATTCAGGATATTTGTTTTCCAGGGTCAGTAGATTTATTGTGTAGAAAGAGAATTACATATAAAACTCCCTTGTGTCTAATATAATATTTTTTATTTTTCAGGTAAGAGCACTCTGCTGTGTGTCTAGGCATTTTTTCATAAACGAAAGATGTTTAGCTGTGGTCTTCTCTACTCGTTGTGAGATTGTGTGAGTGCAGTGGTATTCACTTGCCCATTAGGGATAAGCTCTGTGTTCAGTCCAAATAAGGGTATAGACCAAATTTTGCTTGTTCAGAGGTTCGGTGAATGGCCAAATTAAATGGGCGTTCAGCCAAGCCAAATCTTCAGCTGACAGCATCCCACTCTGGCTGCTTGTTAGGGAGCCAGCAGTTGCTGATGTCCTAACAACCAGTGAGTTGTCCCCACATGACCAATTCACCGCAGCCAGAAATTCCTGAAAATGTATACATTGTAAAGATGTGCCACTTCCCAGGCAGGGTATGGGCATTCCCCAGGCACGTTTTTAAATTTAATTTAATTTTTCACTTTAATGTTTTACTTTACACGTTATTAGCAGCCACAAAGCAGCCATCTGGTAAGAGAAAAAACACCAGATATCACAAAACGTGCCATAAAGACTAATGCCCAGTACACACGATAGGATTTTCCAACGGAAAATGTTCTATGGGAGCCTGTTGTCGGAAATTCCGACTGTGTGTAGGCTCCATCCGACATTTTCCATCGGAATTTCCGACACACAAAATTTGAGATCTGGATCTCAAATTTTCCGACAACAAAATCCGTTGTCATAAATTCTGATCGTGTGTACACAATTCTGACGCACAAACTTCCACGCATGCTTGGAATCAAGCAGAAGAGCCACACTGGCTATTGAACTTAATTTTTCTTGGCTCGTCGTACGTGTTTTACGTCACCGCGTTCTTGATGTTGGGAATTTCCAACAAGATTTGTGTGACCATGTGTATGCAAGACAAGTTTGAGCCAACATCCGTTGGAAAAAAAACATGGATTTTGTTGTCGGAAAATCCTATCATGTGTACAGGGCATATCAATAGTGAAGCACACATCAGCCAGGATTAAAGACCACTTACCAAGTGAACATAGTTTATAGATGACTAGGGTCTAGTCAAAACATCTGAGTAAAAGATGGTAGATATGCCCCTGCAATAGAAATCCAAGTGTCAAACAAAGAGGTGGTTACTACTTCAAAAGAAATACAGGTACAAGAAAAGTGTTATGTCAGTTAAAGGACCAAAAAACAGAAGGGATAAAATAGATGGGTGTCAATAATAATAACTCGCCTATATAGTTGAGAAGAACTGATTAGACCCGCATTATAACAGGCATGACAAGTTTAAATCAGGACGTTCCCCCCAAGGCAGTGACATACTTCCAGTGATTTTAACTTTATTTAGTCACAAAGCTCCAAAATTACTGTGTTTCCTATGACAATCATAAGTCTGTTTGTAAAAGTCTTTGGTGTAGGGCTCATGTGTCTATCTTGACAAATGCAACTTACCACTCATTATCAGATACACAGGCATCAGCACATTTCACATTTCATGCATCTGGACATATATGACACTTTGCATTCACCTCTAGAGTGAACATAGAGGAGCATTACAGCACAGACAGTGCCTTGAAAAAGTATTTATACCCCTTGACATTTTCCAAATTTTGTCATGTTACAACCAAAAATGTATTTTATTGGGATTTTATTTTATGTGATAGACCAGCACAAAGTGGCACATAATTGTGAAGTGGAAGGAAACATTTTTACAAATAAATATCTGAAAAGTGTGGTGTGCATTTGTATTCAGTCCCCTTTACTCTGATACCCCTAACTAAAATATAGTGGAACCAATTGCCTTCAGAAGTCACCTAATTAGTAAACAGAGTCCATCTGTGTGTAATGTAATCTTAGTATAAATACAGCTGTTCTGTGAAGCCCTTAAAGGTTTGTTAGAGAACCTTAGTGAACAAACAGCATCAATAAGGCCAAGGAACACATCAGACTGGTCAGGGATAAAGGTGTGGAGAAGTTTAAAGCAAGATTAGGTTATAAAAATATATCACAAGCTTTAAACATCTCACAGAGCAATTTTCAATCCATCACCTGAAAGTTAAAAGAGTATGGAAAAACTGCAAACCTGCCAAAACATGGACGTCCACCTAAACTGACAGGCCAGGCAAGAAGAGCATTAATCAGAGAAGCAGCAAAGAGGTCCATTGTAACTCTGGAGGAGCTGCAGAGATCCACAACGGGAAAATCTGTCCACAGGACAACTATTAGTCATGCACTCCACAAATCTGGCCTTTATGGAAGAGTGGCAAGAAGAAAGCCTTTGTTGAAAGAAAACCATAAACAGTCCTGTTTGCAGTTTGCGAGAAGCCATGTGGGGGACACAGCAAAGAAGAAGAAGAAGGTGGAAGAAGGTGTTCTCATCAGATGAATACAAAATTGAACTTTTTGGCCTAAAAGCAAAACGCTATGTGTGGTGGAAACCTATCACTAAACATCACCCTAAACACATCACCCCCACTTGGAAACATGGCGGTGGCAGCATCATGTTGTGAGATGCTTTTGTTCAGCAGGGACAGGGAAGCTGGTCAGAGCTGATGGGAGGATGGATGTAGCCAAATACAGGGCACTCTTAGAAGAAAACCTGTTATGCCCCGTACACATGGTCAGATTTTCCGACGGAAAATGTGTGATAGGACCTTGTTGTCGGAAATTCCGACCGTGTGTAGGCTCCATCACACATTTTCCATCAGATTTTCCGACACACAAAGTTTGAGAGCAGGCTATAAAATTTTCCAACGATCGCGTGTACACAAATCTGATGCACAAAGTGCCATGCATGCTCAGAATAAATAAAGAGATGAAAGCTATTGGCTACTGCCCCATTTATAGTCCCGACGTACGTGTTTTACGTCACTGCGTTCAGAACGATGTGTAACCGTGTGTATGCAAGACAAGTTTGAGCCAACATCCATCGGAAAAAATCCTATGATTTTGTTGTCGGAATGTCCGATCAATGTCCGACCGTGTGTACGGGGCAATAGAGTCTGCAAAAGATTTGAGACACATTCACATTCCAGCAGGGCAACGACCCGAAACATACAGCCAGAGCTACAATGGAATGGTTTAGATCAAAGCATATTCATGTGTTAGAAGGGCCCAGTCAAAGTCCAGACCTAAATCCAATTGAAAATCTGTGGCAAGACTTGAAAAGTGCTGTTCACAGACGCTCTGCATCCGATCTGACAGAGTTTGAGCTATTTTGCAAAGAACAATGGGCAAAAATTTCACTCCCTAGATGTGCAAAGCTGGTAGAGACATACCCTGTAATTGCAGTGAAAGGTGGTTCTACAAAGTATTGACTCAGGGGGGCTAAATAAAAATGCACGCCACACTTTCACACATTTATTTGTAAACAATTTTGAAAAACATTTATTATTTTCCTTCCACTTCACAATTATGTGCCACTTTGCGTTGGTCTATCACATAAAATTCCAATAAAATTCATTTATGTTTTTGGGTGTAACATGACAAAATGTGGAAAATTTCAAGGGGTATGATTACTTTTTCCAAGCACTGTATCTGCAGGTACATTCTGCACAGAGGTGCACTCTTGTAATGCACTGAGCCTTTGAAGTTGAAGAAAACTGTAAGGATGTACCTATCTACTGGGTAATGTCTGGACACACGTGAACATTTTTTAAAGCATTTTTAGGCAAGCAACAGTACTTCAGATTAGGTGTACACTAAGGTGCATCTAAACCCAACAATTTGATATACTATCCAGTCCTTAGAAGTGGTGGCTGCATTAGCTGACCTTTTCAAGCTGTTTTCCCCTTTATTTTCATCTGGTGATCCTACCAGTAACACTCCTCTCCTAGGAGGTATATGTGCATTGTCACCCTAGGACAGGAAGTATGTTAGGACTACCACTATGGTGCCACCTGGCAGGTAAAATTGGCTCACTCAGGCGTGGGATCTAAGTAACAATTGATCTTTACCAGAACCCCCCCCAGGGGATGATGGAAAGGATACCCTGGTGGTAACCAGTTTTCTTTGTTGTAAATTGGCACCAGGTCATGACCCCCGGGATCATCCCCACCAAGGGGAGGCTCAATTGGGAAGAATAGAATGTGGACACTGTTCACAAGGCATAAGGCAAGAGAATAATCAGACCTTGGCAGAGGTCTTGGCAGGCTACAAGTAAGAGAGTAGTCAGGACCAGACAGGGTTCTTGGCAGACTGCAAACAGGGTAGTAGTCAGATCAACTAGGGACTGCAACAAAAGGCAGCTAGCAAGAAGTATTATAGTGCTTTAGGTCTCAGATAGCTGGTGATAAGACAGAGCACCAGCCACTTCACAGGTCAGAGCTTAAATTTCCTTCTAGTCAGTGAATACACCGAGCATGTGCTGGCACACACAGACACACGTTGACACATGCTGATGCATGCCAATGTGCAGATGCAGGTTCTGGGGATTCTGGAGGATATCCTTGAGATAATGGAGTCCCTAGAAATCCTGAAAATCCTGAATAACTCAGGAGAGAACCTGTGAGTAACAACGACAGAACACCGTCCACACTCATTTCTATAACATAGGAGGTGGGGGGAGGGGGGTTCTGTAGTACATGGAGATGTAATGGGCAGGGCTGGTAACACTGCTTGACATAACGTTGAAGATTTACCACAGTCACTGGATTTTTAGCAGGATTAAAGGTATCTTTTGCACCTATTAAAGGGGTTGTAAAGTCAGGTTTTCTATCTTAATGCATTCTATGCATTAAGATAAAAAGCCTTCTGTGTGCAGCAGCCCCCCTCATAATGTGTCTTGCCTGTCCGAGATTTTCCCTCCTGATTGGCTGAGATACAGCAGCGGCGCCATTGGCTCCCGTTGCTGTCAGTCAAAGTCAGCTAGCTAATCAGGAGAATGGGGTGCGAACACAGGGAGCTGTGACTCGGCACGGGTGCCCAAATAGCAAGCTGCTTGCTGTGTGGGCATTCAACAGGAGGGAGGGGCCAGGAGCACAGAAGAGGGACCCGAGAAGAGGAGGATCCAAGCTGCTCTGTGCAAATTCACTGCAACAGAGGAGGTAAGTATAACATGTTTGTTATTTTAATAGAAAAAAAAAATGAGACTTTACAATCATTTTAAGAAAATATAATAACATTCCTTAAATGGTACTCAACAGACCAAAAAGGTAGCAAAAACAATTTTATACACAAGTTTACACACTCTTTAGAACATATGCTAACTTTTAAAGCTGAACTTCAGTCAACCGTAAAAAATTAGCTTTTTGTAGCTGTTCCCAGACCCAGTTTTGATGTAATATGGTCTAGGAGGCTATAACAGTAAAACAAATCTAAATATCCTGCAGGCTTCCTCATCCTCAAAGAATGAATTGAGGCCATGTCTTCAGCATCCTAGGCATTTTTGAAGATACAACTAACACGCTTATGAGAGGTCATAATTCATTATATGAATTATGGGTACATGTTGAAAAAAACAGTTATAAATAAATGTACGAAATTATAAAGAAGAAAAAATGTTTTATATGTATAGTTCTTTAAATAATAATTTAGAAACATTAAGAAATAACATTCTAGGGGGGCGCATGTGCGGCGCAAAGCTGGACGGAAGCAGGAGATAAGAGCTCCGTGAGTACCGGAGACATAAGCTAACTCCTCAGGGCTATCAAGCAGCGAAACCAGCCTGAAAATACCTGGCACCCCTGGCGGAACACACAGAGCATGCCAGGCTCAAAGAATCGCTATGGTAAACCAGCCCAAAGATCCCTGACAAACTATTTACTCCGCATGAGAGAGCAGAGCAGGATGTCCCAAGATGGCGCACAGCCAGACACCACTCCAGCGTGCACACAGACAACAGCCACCTCTCCGCCGCACTCCACGGGGGACAGTGAGTGTAATATGCAGGTCACCAAAGCAGATTTGGATGACAGTCTCACAAATATGTATGACAAGATAGCCAGAAAATTCCAATCCGAACTGCATAAGTCCTCGAATACTCTGTCCCTGGAGATAGCAGCCCTGGGCACTAGGACGAACCTGCTAGAGACTAAGCATGATAAGCTTAACCTTGCTCACCCAGACCTCAGAAAAGACCATGAGACCCTCACAGAAACAGTACAACTGTTACAAGCCCACCTAGAAGACCTGAGCAACAGGAATAGGAGGAATAATCTGAGAGTGAGGGGGGTCCCAGAAACAGTGACCGATCTGCGTCCAGCTATGCAAAAATTGTTTCAGTCACTTCTCCCTGAATGTCCTGTCGCAGCTTTTACCTGTGACAGGATACACAGAGCCCTATGCCCAAAACCTCCTCCAGAGAGACCCCCCAGGGATATTGTGCTGTTCCTGAAAGATTTTTTAATTAAAGAGGAGATCCTTAGAGCCTCACGCAACACGCCTCATATCCAACTAGAGGGCATCACAATGCAAATATACCCAGATATCTCACCTACCACCCTGGACAAACGCGGGAGGATGAAGGAAATAACAACGGTGTTCCAGTCAGCTAGGATTAGATATCGCTTGGGTTTTCCCTTCAAGCTACAGGTCCCTCATAATGGCACCACCTACACGGTCACCACAATCCCAGAAGGCAAAGACCTCTTGGTAAAGCTAGGCCTCCTTGATGCTGCGGACCACCCAAGTATGCCATCCACCCCACTTCCGTCTGCCATGTGGGCTACACCTTCCCCCAGGAGGGATCGCCGGCAACCAACACTAAGCCCCACTTGGGCTCTCATCATCACCATACAGCTAGCATGCACAGTAACTTTCTATCAGTCTCCACTCCAGGTGGAAGTTCTGTTGTGTCCGTTTGTTCGTACCTCTACTCCAATCAAGTTGGATCTGGAATATCATCTAGTCAGTTTACCTGGGTCTGTCTTTTTTTTCCAGGATCTGATGCGCCACAGTCGTTAGATTGCCAGGACAGACCTCACCACTTGATTGGAGTATTGAACCACTTGGTCCGTGTTATAATGGTTCTTTTGGTCAGGTGGAAAGCTACTCCCCTGACCCCCATGGCCAATATGCTGCCAAAGGCTGGCATAATTTACAGTTACAAAAGTTTGCAGTCGTTTCTGCATGTTTTTCTTTTTCCTGTTTTTTTTTTTTTTTTTTATTTCACTTTATTTTCTGTACCCACACTGCATAGTATATCATTTGCATTCACGTATATGGTTAATGAGATATGTGCTAATTTGAGTTTTGACTACTGCATCCGCCTATTAAGGCAACTAGTTATGGATGGGCTGGCTTGCAAAGATGAGCTTTGGCTGATCTCGCGTCTTGGACTTATCATTAAAATTATGCTTCTTCGCATTACAAAAACATGGGTCTGAAGGTGATCACGGACAACCTAAGGGGTTTAATTCTCAGAACAAAAGGAGAAAGGCCTTTCGTTCCTATAAAATGTTGGGTGCTGATATTCTTCTCCTTCAGGAGATGCATTTCTCCTCTCATAACCACTCGCAGTATTTTGATAGGGATTTTCAATAAGGTTACTATACCACCTATGAGTCCAAGACGCGAGGGGTTGCTATATTCATAAAAAACTCAGTAATGTTTGATGTACATCATACTTATAGAGACCCAGATAGTCGCTTTGTGATAGTTCAGGGCAATATTCAGGGCAAATGCATCACCATTTCCTCGGTGTATGCACCAAATGAATCCCAAGCTTCCTTTTATCAGAAGTTTTTTCAAATACTAGATACATACCATTCTCCCCATATGTTGATAGGAGGGGGCCTAGTAGATCACTCAGATCTAGATAGGAGCCGCACAGGGCCCTCCACTAATGCCTTCCCAAAATCGCTCCAATATCAAATAAAAACACACCAAATTTTGGACACCTAGAGAGCTCATAATGTGCGGGGCCGGGGAATATACTTATTACTCCCACCTCCACAACAGCTACTCCAGGTTGGACTTCATCTACTCCACCCTGGTGTTAGCTGCTAACTCCACATCAGCCAAGATTCATGCATATCCTTGGTCAGACCACCAGATAGTGTCATGCATCTTCTCCCACATAGGTCTTTACCGGGATATGGGGGCTTGGCATCTCAATGACTCCATGCTCACAGACCCAATGGTGCTTACCCAAATAGCTGAATGCATTACAGACTACTTTTCCAACAACAATGTCAGTGAGATATCCCCGGCATCCTTGTGGGCGGCACACAAAGGACAGCTTATGCAGCTGTCCTCTGCACGGAAACGCCAGAAGCTTAAAGACATTCGTTCCCTCACGATAGACATAGACAAACTTTATCACCAACATGGCCAAACCCCTACTCAAGAATTGCTGAGCCAGATCAATCAAAAGAGGAGTGCCCTGGATATCCTCCTCTCGGAGCAGATGGAAAAATCCCTCAGGTGGTCCAGAGCTCACTTCATATTGCATAGCAATTCAGCTTTGACCATGTTTGCAAGAAAATTGAAGCAATTCATACAATCCACACACACATATAAGCTTCGGGATTCTAAGGGGAATCTCACCTCTCACCCCAAAGAGGTTTTACAACTGTTCTCTTATTATCAAAACCTGCTGGCGGACCTTCAGGCCCCCAATGCATCCTCCCCCAATCCTGGCTAGACGCACTTTCACTGCCCAAGATCAATGAGGAACAATTACAATCCCTAAATGCACCCTGTACAGAGGAGGAGATAGCCACAATAATTTCCTCTTTGAAACCCTCCAAGGCCCCAGGCCCAGATGGCTTTACGGCCCTCTATTACAAAAAATTTGCTGGATTGTTAATCCCTAAAATGGCTAAACTATTTAACCGGATTCTGGGGGGTGACCCATTCCCTACAGATATGCTTATGGCAAATATGTCATTAATCCCAAAACCAGGAAAAGGATCACACCCTCCCCCAAAACTACCGCCCCATATCGGTTATCAATAATGACTTAAAAATATTTAGTCGCATATTGGCGGACCGTCTAGTGTCCATTATCACAACTTTAATTTCCCCGGACCAAACAGGCTTTATTCCAACCAGACAAATTACTGACAACATACGCTTGGCCTCAAACATTATCCAAGATGCGAGATTAACTCACGCAAGGTATTGTTTTTGAGTTAGACATAAACAAGGCCTTTGATAGTGTTCTCTGGCCATATCTGGACACTATCTTATCCAAATTTGGTTTCATGGGAGAATTTGTGAATGGTTTTCGGGCTCTGTACCGCCAACCTCGCAACCTGAATGAAGCTTCCCGGCTGCACCTCAAAATACTTTCCCTTGGGGAGAGGCACAAGACAAGGTTGTCCTCTATCCCCTCTTTTATTTGCCCCTGCAATTGAACCTTTGGCCCGGTATATCACTTGCAACCCCAACATTAGAGGATATATCAAGAACAATCAGGAATATAAATTAAGTTTGTATGCGGATGACGTCCTTCTCTTCCTAACAGACCGTTTAATCTCCCTGCCTAATCTACTCATCGCTTTAGACACCTTCAACCACCTATCGGGATTAGGTGTGAACCCCTCTAAATGTGTAGTCATGCCAATCAACATACCACACCCATTGGTGGCCCCCCTCAGGGACAAGTTTGAGTTTACCTGGAACTGATTCCCTACAATACTTGGAAATCCGCTTGGCACCATCCCTTAGACAGATGTACACAAACAATTACCCCCAGGCATTCTCCAACATTAAAAGGCTGCTCACCCAATGGTTCCTGTATCCTATCTCATTTCTGGGCCATATACAGGTGGTTAAAATGTCGATTCTCCCGAAACCATTATTTTACTTTAGAGCCCTACCTCTATATGTGTCTAGGTCAACCATAGAAGCAACACAATTTGATCTGCTAAAGTTTATCTGGCAGGTCAAAAACCAAGCCTAGGTAGATTATTGATGTATAGGTACCAAAATAGGCCTGGGTTGCCCAGACCTATGGAAATATTACCTGGTGGCAAGGCACAATGGCATACATCCTCGACTAATATACCATGGCTCCAATTTGAAAGGGCTTCGATTAAGTCATTTTACCTACCGGGCCTTCTGTGGTCTAACGCTTCCCTGCGGCCTTTCATGCAGAAGTGGAATTTATACACTGGTCCTCACAAGGACTAGTGATGCTGCACTCATTGCTACAGGGAACCACATTTTGTTCTTTTGAACATATACATCAAAATTATGCCATACCTAACTCTGAGTTCTACAAATACCTTCAGATCCGCCACTTCTTCCAATCTACCCTCACCCAAGTAGGGGATGAACCTAGAACACCCTTTGAGAACCTATGTCACGAGGAGTTCAGAGATAGAGGAACAATTTCCACCCCATAATTGCACCTTAATGACCACCACCCCGAGGCTAAATCCTAGGCGATGCTGGGGTGGGAGGTAGAGGCGGGCCAAGAGTTTCCGGCTGAGGATTGGCTGGATATGGTTATTCACATGCATAAATGTACCCGCTCGGTTGCCATTAAGGAAAATGTAGTAAAACTGCACACCGGATGGTATTACACACCGGTTAGAATTCACTCTCCTCCATACCTTCTGGAGCTGTAAGGCCCTAAGCTCTCTCTGGCAACAGACGCCTACAAAAGTGCTCCAAATAACTGGAACAAGTATCACTTTGACATACCAAATGTGTATCCTGTTTGCAGATCTTCCAGAGGTCCCCCCCCCCGAGCAAAAGCTGGTGCACATGCTATTTAGCGCTATTCACTGGGCAATAGCCCTGAATTGGCGAACCTCTACAGTTCCGTGCTTCTTCGTATGGAATCTATCAAATTAATGGAACGAATACACCACACTCTCATGGATTCCATGCAAATTTTTGAACGCAAATGGGGCTTCCGGCCTGCCCCATAGATGCTTATTAGGGGCAGATCTTCCTCTCCTATGCCCGATTACACATCTAGATGTGCCAAAGGAGCCCTGACTAGGGTTAGATGCAAGTACTATCACTACCCTGAGTATATGTGAACTCAGATATTGTGTCGAACTAAGAAATGTATGCAGTAGTATTCTTATAATGACTTATGCACATGTAACAGTTATTGTTTTAGCTTTCTGTTTTATTAAAGTTATTAGTATTACTTTTTATATACTAGTGCATAGAGAGTGACACTTCAAATCTACTTTGATACCTGTACTCGAGTCAGAAGAAAGATTGGAAGTATTGTGATTCTAGTCATTTATAGCACTCTCAATGCTCATTAAAAAAAAAATTTATTTTCCTGTAATTGTCTTTATTACCTCAATAAAAACGTTTGTAAACAAAAGAAATAACATTCTAATTGTGTAATTCAACTTTAACATTACATTGTGAAGCTATTTGCCTGAGATACAATTTCTTAATTTTTTGAAGCAGACATTTTCTATGGAGACATTGTTTTCATTGTATTAGCATGAGGCAAGGCAAGTTAGCACTAAGAAATGTAATTATGTTCTGCCAAGATCGGTTAGTCAACAATGTTGTTGCCCTAAAACAAACTTTTCAAGTGTCATGGTGATACTGGAAATTGTCGTTCTGTTTAGTTTGTAAAATTTATTATACAGAAAAAGGTTAATTGTATTGATCTTTCAAAACATAGAATTTTTTATCAAAACTAGTCATATGAGCATGTGATTGCTTTCTTGTGCAGCATTATAAAGGGGCATAAATTAAACACAGGTAAATTTATCACAGAAATTATAACTGCTTCCAACTAATAGACCAAGGCAGAGAGACTATGAATGTAGCTCTACTTTGACATAGTGGAGGGAAATGAATGGTGAAATGGTCCTTATCCTTATAGGCCATGCCATATTAGTGATCTTATCACCAGCTGCAACTTGCCAGTGACAGGATCAGTAAGATGGACAGTTCAGCAAAGAATTGCTCTGATGCTGTTCCACCATTAGCCAGCAAAATTCTGCAGCATTTCACCATGCAAGAAGGGATTGCATAGGAGCACACTTTGGCATAAATGGCTGCAGAGTCTAGAGGATCCTTCTGCTAGGTTCACAGTCATCTAAATGACTGGTTACCAAGCTGGCCAGCTAGAAGCAATTCTATTCTGCCATAACCCTCATGTTGGTGGCAGTGAAGGGGTTAAACATGTTGCTAGTGCATTCCACAAGTAACCATCACTATCACTCACTATGAACCTGAAACCTGGGACCCAGTGCCTCTCAAACTTTTGTCTATTTGACAGGTGTCATAGAATACTAGATCTGAAGGAAAATCCACTCACTTCTTGTCTATATGGAGGGCGTCAGACAGAACAGGAAGGAGGGTAAATTTTCCAGTAGAATGAGTAGGATTTGGAACATGTAAGAATGTTATTGCTTTTTGTGTCTCCATGAAAGATATTTCCCCTTATTTCCTGTCCAGGTAACAGGTATCTGACAGAAAAGGAAGAAAAATCTCTACAAGGAGAAAATCACAACTTCTGATGTTTCCCTACTATAACCAAAATACATAAAACTGTAATATGTGGACAAAACTAAGCAGAAAATGAGTCTTGGAAAAGGAAATTTGTCTTTGCCCAGGCCATCATGTTAACACTGATTCTACTTGCACTATTGTGGCCACTCCATTAACTCCCTCTTATCTCCAAAGCCCCAAGTCTGTTTTCTCCCCACTAAAATTCACCCCCCTAAGGACCAGCCCTACAGATGAGAGCCTTCCTAACACAAATTATTTTCTAGAATTCATTTGCAGAGGTGCACAATCAATATACAGTATCTCACAAAAGTGAGTACACCCCGCACATTTTTGTAAATATTTTATTATAACTTTTCATGTGACAACACTAAGGAAATGACACTTTGCTACAATGTAATGTAGTGAGTGTACAGCTTGTATATCGCCCCGTACACACAGTCGGACTTTGTTCGGACATTCCGACAACAAAATCCTAGGATTTTTTCCGACGGATGTTGGCTCAAACTTGTCTTGCATACACACGGTCACAAAAGTTGTCGGAAAATCCGATCGTTTTAAACGCGGTGACGTAAAACATGTACGTCGGGACTATAAATGGGGCAGTGGCCAATAGCTTTCATCTCTTTATTTATTCTGAGCATGCGTGGCACTTTGTCCGTCGGATTTGTGTACACACGATCGGAATTTCCGACAACGGATTTCTCCTGCTCTCCAACTTTGTGTGTCGGAAAATCCGATGGAAAATGTCCGATGGAGCCCACACACGGTCGGAATTTCCGACAACGGATTTCTCCTGCTCTCCAACTTTGTGTGTCGGAAAATCCGATGGAAAATGTCCGATGGAGCCCACACACGGTCGGAATTTCCGATAACACGCTCCGATCGGACATTTTCCATCGGAAAATCCGACCGTGTGTACGGGGCATAACAGTGTAAATTTGCTGTTCCCTCAAAATAACTCAACACACAAACATTAACCACCTGACATCCAGCCGTAGCCGAATGACGGCTACAGCGCGGATGTCAATTCCCGGGAAGCCGTCATATGACGGCCTCCCCTTTCCTCGCTCCCCTTGCGCGCTCACGAGCGCGCATCAGGGAAATTCTGTGTTGGCCGTGTCCCTTGGACACAGCCAATCACAGATCGCTGTAAATGGCCAATTACAGCGGCCATTTACAGCGCGATCGCCATTGCCAATGAGTGATGATCTCAAATGTAAACATTTGAGATCATCTCTCATTGCCGGCTCTCTCTCCTCACACAGAGACAGCGTGTGAGGAGAGAGAGAAACTGTCAGCGATCTGTGAGTGTTGCAAAAACGTTTTTACAGTGCCTACAGTGCCCATCAGTACAGTGCCCATCAGTACAGTGCGCCATCAGTACAGTGCCCACCTGTGCCAATCAGTGCCAATTGGTGCCCACCTGTGCCAATCGGTGCCCACCTGTGCCAATCGGTGCCCACCTGTCTGCCCAGCGGTGATCAGTGTCCATCTGCACATCTACACAATCAATGCCCACCTGTTCCACCTCATCAGTGCTCACCTGTGCCACCTCATCAGTGCCCACCTGTGCCACCTCATCAGTGCCCACCTGTGCCAATCAGTGCCCATCTGTGCTGCCTCAGTGCACATCTGTACAATCAGTGCACATCTGTGCCGCCTCATCAGTGCACATCTGTGCCGCCTCATCAGTGCCCATCTGTGCCACCTCATCAGTGCCCATCTGTGCCGCTTCATCTGTGCCGCCCCATCTGTGCTGCTCCATCTGTGCCGCCCCATCTGTGCCATCCCATCAGTGCCCAGCTGTGCCACCTCATCAGTGCACATCTGTGCTACCTCATCAGTGCACATCTGTGCCATTTCAGTGCACATCTGTTCCACCTCATCAGTGCCCACCTGTGCCACCTCATCAGTGCCCACCTGTGCCGCCTCATCAGTGCTCACCTGTGCCGCCTCATCAGTGCCCACCAGTGCCACCTCATCAGTGCACATCTGCACATCTGTTCCACCTCATCAGTGCACATCTGTTCCACCTCATCAGTGCACATCTGTTCCACCTCATTAGTGCCCCTCTGTGCCACCTCAGTGCCCATCTGTGCTCATCAGTGCCACCTCATCAGTGCCCATCAGTGCCCATCAGTGCAGGCTTAGCAACCATGTCCAAAAGAAGCTTTTCCACCGAGGAGGCGTACCAAATACTGTCCCAGGCCGACGAGAGCAACGGGGAGCTCTCTTTTTCGGATTCCCTTTCCGACTCCGATTCTGAGTCGGACATAAATTATGAGCCAGTCCTCAGTAATGGAACACTGAGTGACTCAGAGGAGGAAGATATTCAGCCCGCCAAACGAAGGCGTTCTGGTGAGGAGGCAGTGGCATCTACCAGCACCGCAGTGCCATCCACCAGCATGGCAGTCCCATGCACCAGCACCGCAGTGCCATCCACCAGCACCGCAGTGCCTCGGCAAGAAATGCCAAGGACCCATGCCAGCCTTCCCTATGCCCTGCAGAACCCCTTGTAGCTTCCTCCTAATTCAGGAGAAGCCAACATTCCCTCTTTCACTGCCCAGCCAGGAGTCCAGGTGGACACGGAGAATTTTTCCCCAATAAATTTTTTTAATTTAATTTTTACCAAGGACATGCTGTCAAATATTGTGGCCCAGTGCAACCTTTATGCACAGCAATTTATTTTGAATAATCCAACATCCTACTATGCCTGTCCCTATGAGTGGAGAGACCTAACAGTGGAGGAGTTGAAGGTTTTTTTTAGGGCTCACATTTAATATGGGATTTACAAAAAAAAAAACCTTTGATGTCCTATTGGTCAACCCACCCCATCCGCCACATGCCAGTATTCTCCAATGTAATGCCCAGAAACAGATACCTCATGATAATGAGGTTTCTTCATTTCAATGACAATACCCAGTGCCCTCCCCGAAATGACCCAAACTATGACAGGCTTTTCAAAATTCGGCCACTTTTAAATTATTTTTCTGCAGTATTCCCCCAGCTGTTTACCCCAGACCAAAACATATGTGTGGATGAGTCCCTTGTTAAGTTTAGTGGCAGGCTTAAAATAAAACAATATATTCCCAGTAAAAGGGCCCGCTGCGGGGTGAAGGTATACAAATTATGTGACCGAGTCACAGGTTACATATATGCCTTCAAAGTGTATGAAGGGAAGGACACCCAGCTACAGCCCCCTAATTGCCCAGACTACTTGGGATCAAGCGGGAAAATTGTTTGGGACCTCATATACCCCCTACTGGAGAAAGGCTACCACCTGTATGTAGACAACTTCTACACATCTCTGCCCCTGTTCCACAACCTGCACCGGAAGAAGACGCCTGCATGTGGTACCGTAAAAAAAAGAACCGGAAGGGCTTTCCTCAAAGTCTGGTCAATAAGAAATTGAGAAAAGGAGAAACGGCAAGTCTACGAAACAACGAGATTTTGGCAGTGAATTGGAGGGACAAAAGAGATGTCTACATGTTGTCTTCAATTCACGATGATACCTTCATAGAGATTCCCAGAAGAAATGGCCCCATACAGAAACCTAAATGCATCTATGACTATAATTTGTTTATGGGGGGAGTCGACTTGAATGACCAGATGCTGGAACCGTACCTTGCCACAAGACGGACATACCATTGGTATAAAAAAGTCGCAATTTATTTTTTTCATTTGGCCATCTACAATTCATATGTAATTTATCGTAACTCCACCCAAAACCCCGAACGCTTCCTTGGCTACCAGGAGGAAGTTTTCACTGCCCTTATATTCCCGAATGGCCCACCAGAAAATATCCGATCAGATGTTCTAAGTCGACTCTCCGAACGCCACTTTCCTGATAAAATCCCTCCCAAACCAACAGGCCAATGACGGCAAAAAAAATGTAAGGTGTGTACCAGATTAGCAGGATTCAGAAGAGACACATCTTTTTAATGTGCACAATGTCCTTCTGAACCAGGCCTCTGCGTAGGTGAATGTTTTCGCCGTTACCATACTTCACTAAATTATTAGTGAAGTATGGTAAACGTAAGCCTCCGTTCCTGCAATTTACGCTCACACCCCTTATGCCACTGCTTCCTCTGTAACTAACCCTGGCTTTTTATTTGACCATGCTTCTGCCTAACGATTCTGTACATACCTCTGCCTGATCTGGAACTGACCCTGGACTGTTATTTGACCATGCTTCTGCCTAACGATTCTGCACATACCTCTGCCTGATCTGGAACTGACCCTGGACTGTTATTCGACCATGCTTCTGCCTAACGATTCTGGACATACATCTGCCTGATCTGGAACTGACCTTGGACTGTTTGACCCTGATATTTGCCTGCCTCTTGGACTGATCTGGTACCCTGATACTGGTATAGTGGGATTCAACACAGGGGTCTCACATATGTGAGGGGCTCCAGAATTGTTTTTCTGGATGAAGAAAAATTTTTTTTTGTTTTCTCAATCCTAGATTAGGGTTTGGAGACTCAGAGGCTTCAAAGAGATTTGGGTGGGAGAAGCCTCTACCCCTGTCCCCATTCTGTCCTGAACGAGGCCCTACTTCTACCTGTAGGACTTACTGCCGTCATGCCTCTGCCTGTTGCACTGACCACACCACATGGACCTGCCTACTACCAGGACCAATATTTTTGGCACTGCGGACAATATCTCTGCCTGCACTGACCTTGGACTTTATATGGACAGTAACCCTGCCTGCTGCCTGGACAATTGTGTTCGCCGCTGCTGACCAAGTCCCTGTCTGCTGCCTGGACCAGTGCTATCCTCCTGTGTACAACTGTGCTACTACAACCACAGGTAATCTTTTGTTTACGCTTTGCTCAGCATAATGTATTTTGGGGTGTAATTCTTGGTATGTGCATGCTATGTGTCCCTGGAACACCTGACGGTTTTCCTTGCATGTTGGATCTCTGTATGTGGCCAGGCTGTGTAGAAGTCTCACACATGTGGTATCACCATACTCAGGAGGAGTAGCAGAATGTATTTTGGGGTGTCATTTTTGCTATCCAAATGCTATGTGTTGGAAATATCTTATAAACGGACAACTTTGTGTAAAAAAAATGCGTTTTCATTTTTTTTCCACATTTTCCAAAAACCTCTGGAAAAAAATGAACTGTTAAAAAGACATATTATGCCTCATAGATTATACGTTGGGGTGTTAGCTTTCTGAAATGGGGTCATTTTGTGGGTGTTTCCATTGTTCTGGTGCTCCAGGGGCTTCAAAAGTGTAATAGGTGGATGAGAAATGTGATGTGTAATTTATGCTCCTTTATGCTCCTAGAACAGCTGATGGTGCTCCCTGCATGTTGGGCCTCTGTATGTGGCCAGGCAGTGAAAAAGTCACACACATGTGGTATCGTAATACTCAGGAGGAGTAGCAGAATGTATTTTGAGGTGTCATTTTTGCTATCTAAATGCTATGTGTTGGAAATATCTTATAAACGGACAACTTTGTGTAAAAAAAATGCGTTTTCATTTTTTTCCACATTTTCCAAAAACTTCTGGAAAAAAATAAACCATTCAAAAGACTAATTATGCCTCATAGATTATACGTTGGGGTGTAAGCTTTCCAAAATGGGGTCATTTTGTGGGTGTTTGCATTGTCCCGCTGCTCCAGGGCCTTCAAAATGTAATAGGTAGTTGAGAAATGTGATGTGTAATTTATGCTCCTAGAACAGCTGATGGTGCTCCCTGCATGTTGGGCCTCTGTATGTGGCCAGGCAGTGAAAAAGTCACACACATGTGGTATCGTAATACTCAGGAGGAGTAGCAGAATGTATTTTGGGGTGTCATTTGGGGTATACACATGCCATGTGAGAGAAATAAGCTATTACAATGACAATTTTGTGGGGAAAAAAAAAATCTCAATTTTGCTAAGAATTGTGGGAAAAAAATACAACTTCAAATAACTCACCATGCCTCCAACTAAATACATTGAAATGTCTACTTTCCAAAAAGGGGTTATTTGGGGGGCATTTGTACTTCCCTGGCTTTTTAGGGTTTCAGGAAATGAGATAGGCCACCAGTACATCAGATGTAATAATTTTTTTATGATTTGCACCATAGCTTGTAGACTCTAAAACTTTCACACAGACCAAATAATTTCCACAAATTTTCAGTTATTTTTAACAAAGATATGTAGCAGTATAAATTGTGGCCAAAATTTATGAAGAAAAATTACTAATTTGCAAAATTTTATCACAGAAATTAAGAAAAATTTGTTTTTTTTCAAAATTTTCGGTCTTTTTTCATTTATAGCGCAAAAAATAAAAACCCAGAGGTGATTAAATACGACCAAAATAAAGCTCTATTTGTATGAAAAGAAGGACAAAAAAATCATTTGGGTACAGTGTTGCATGACTGAGTAATTGTCATTCAAATTGTGAGAGCACTGAAAGCTGAAAATTGGTCTGGATAGGAGGGGGGGTTTAAGTGACCAGTAAGCAAGTGGTTAATGTCTAAACCGCTGGCAACAAAAGTGAGTACACCCCTAAGTAAAAATGTCCAAATTGGGCACAATTAGCCTTTTTCCCTCCCCGGTGTCATGTGACTCGTTAGTGTTACAAGGACTCAGGTGTGAATGGGGAGCAGGTGTGTTAAATTTGGTGTTATCGCTCTCACAACTTCATACTGGTTAATGGAAGTTCAACATGGCACCTCATGGCAAAGAGCTCTCTGAGGACCTGATAAAAAGAATTGTCGCTCTACATAAAGATGGCCTAGGCTATAAGAAGATTGCCAAGACCCTGAAACTGAGCTGTAGCAGGGTGGCCAAGACCATACAGTGGTTTAACAGGACAGGTTCCACTCAGAACAGGCCTCGCCATGGTCGACCAAAGGAGTTGAGTGCACGTGCTCGGCGTCATATCCAGACATATGAGTGCTGCCAGCATTGCTGCAGAGGTTGAAGGGGTGGGGAGTCAGCCTGTCAGTGCTCAGACCATATGCCGCACACTGCATCACATTGGTCTGCATGGCTGTCATCCCAGAAGGAAGCCTCTTCTAAAGATGATGCATACGAAAGCTCGCAAACAGTTTGCTTAAGACAAGCAGACTAAGGACATGGATTACTGGAACCATGTCCCGTGGTCTGATGAGACCAAGATAAACTTATTTGGTTCAGATGGTGTCAAGTAAATGTGGCGGCAACCAGGTGAGAAGTACAAAGACAAGTGCGTCTTGCTTACAGTCAAGCATGGTGGTGGGAGTTTCATGGTCTGGGCTGCATGAGTGCTGCCGGCACTAGGGAGCTACAGTTTATTGAGGGACCCATGAATGCCAACATGTACTGTGACATACTGAAGCGGAGCATGGTCTCCACCTTTCAGAGACTGGGCCGCAGGGCAATATTCCAACATGATGACGACCCCAAACACACCTCCAAGATGACCACTGCCTTGCTAAAGAAGCTGAGGGTAAAGGTGATGGACTGGCCAAGCATGTCTCCAGACCTAAACCTTATTGAGGATCTGTGGGGCATCCTCAAATGGAGGGTGGAGGAGTGCAAGGTCTCTAACTTCCACCAGCTCTGTGATGTTGTCATGGAGGAGTATAAGAGGACTCCAGTGGCAACCTGTGAAGCTCTGGTGAACTACATGCCCAAGAGGGTTAAGGCAGTGCTGGAAAATAATATTGGCCAAACAAAATATTGACACTTTCGGGCCAGTTTGGACATTAATGGCTGTGTGTTGAGTTATTTTGAAGGGACAACAAATTTACACTGTTATACAAGCTGTACACTCATGACTTTACATTGTAGCAAAGTGTCATTTTTTCAGTGTTGTCTCGAAAAAAGATATAATAAAGTATTTACAAAAATGTGAGGGGGTGTACTCACTTTTGTGAGATACTGTACTTTATTTTCTTCACCAGCACTGCCAAGCATCATCTGGAAGTTTCCTGAACAGTTCTACATGTAGGATAATGTCACTCACTCCCAGTGAGGCAGTCTCTCTCTCTTTAAATATGAACTAAAGTTTGAAAAAAAATGCTAGGATTAGGAAGTAGAGGTTTTTTTTTTTTTTTAAAGATACTTTGTATGTCTCTTCTGCCAAAAAACTCCTTCCTCGTTTTTATCTTGAATGCACTTCCTCTGGTGCAGATGTAATGCAGTGTACACACTGGATTCATTCTCTGCATCTGTAAGACACCAAGAATGGAGCAGGGATAATGTAACACCATGTGGAGAGTGAAGATGGTGGGACTGGAAGAAGGGGCAGAGAAAATGGTAACAGAGTGGTTAAAGGGATTGTGGGTCTGTCAGTGCTGGGGCAGGGAAAATTTAGAGGGAAGGATGTTGTGCATACCTGCACACTCCTGCAACTCAACCCCAACAAAGTTCTGCGCTAAGTGAACAGTCTCTCCCAGGGTAACCTGTCTCTAACAAGTAGTCTAACGGGACAGTCTACTCAACAAGATAATTCTCATTAACAGAACAATTTCAAACAGAGTAGTCTCTCACATGACAGTCCTTTTTGACAGAGCACTCTCTCACATGGTAGACTGCCCAACACACAGGTCTATTACACAGCAATCTCCATTTAAAAGGACATTCTCTCGAACAGCAGTCTGTCTCTAATGACACAGTGTTGGAGTCCCCATAACAGATTTTATTTTAACAGTTCGTTTTTTCTTTTATAGAGCAGTCTCTAACATAGTACTCTCTCTCTCTCTCTAACAAATTAGTGTTTTGTGTGGCTCTCAACAAGGTTTAGCTGTAACAAGGCAGTATATTGGGGCATACAAAATACAATGCTTAACTGGGAAGTCTTTCACAAGGCAGTCTTTCCTAAAGGACAGTTTAGCACAAAGTAGGATAAGCTCTAGTAGGACAGTCTTTCCATGCTTATATTTTTTGGTACATTTCTAACATTGGTTTCTAGCAGGGTAGTCCATTTAACAGGATATCTTTGCTCTAACTGGAGTAGTCTCAGTAAAGAATTGACATCTGTCCACATATGACATTCTCTTGCATAGTTTTTTTTTCTATATAAGCAGTCTCACATGGTGGTCTCCCAATCCTACAGGGTAGTCTTGGCAGTCTAACAGATCAGTCTCTCTAGCAAAGCAGTTGCCAGGTCACCTGGGACCAGGTGACAGATGCACTCTGTAGGAGTCAGAATTGCACCGCTAAGATAGTGGACCCTAGGACTGACTGCTGTGGATTGAACCCTGGAAGGTTCAGGAAAAAGGTATACAGGATAACTAACATGGATCCCAGTGGGAGCTAGAGCATAGATTCCCCAGGGCTCGGAGTCTAAGAGCCAGTGGGTGTTCACCAGAGCCTCTAGTGGTGAGGATGGACTGCGCTGCAGTCTGGCTCCAGGTCGTGGCCCCCAGGGTCTCACAGCTCACGCTCACCGTAGACTACAGGAGAAGGAGGCAGCAGGCCGGAATGACAGGGAAGTAAGGGGTAAGCCAAAGGTCAGGGCGACCAGCAGACAGGGATAAACATAACACGCCAAAGGTCAGGGTCACAAGCAGACAGGGAGAGTCGAGAACAGGCCAAAGTCGGTAACAGGAATCAGACGTAGGAAACACAGCAAGTACACACGGAGGCTAACACACAATGGTTGATCAGCACTGTTGGCTTGCAGTGCACAGGTTAATATAGGGTTCCCTGATAGGGCCTGGGGTGGGGCCATGCTTAGAGGAGAGGTTATAAAACCAGTCAGGTGAGAGACAGCTGGTCTTTAGAGATGAACACATGGAGACAGGTAAGCTGACAGAGAAAACTCTATTGCATAACCATGACAGTACCCCCCCTCTTATGAGGCCTCCTCCTCCCCCGCCTGAGCCCTGGCTTAAAGGGAAACTTCAGATGAAACCTCCTCAACAGACGAGGCGCAAAGATCTCAGATGCAGTGATCCAAGACCTCTCCTCAGGACCAAACCCTTCCCAATGTACGAGGTACTGAAGAATGCCTCTACGGCGCCGGGAATTGAGAACTTGCCTAACCTTGTACTTAAGATTATCCTCAGAGACCGAAACCGAGGTAGGGAGAGGACGAGAGGACTTTTTGAGGGCTAAAGGCTTCTTAGGAATAGGTAAAGGCATAATAAGACCATCAGGAGTCTGAGCAGGGTCCCCCAGACCCTTAAAGATGAGCTGAACATCCAAAACAGGATCATCAGACTGGGCAGAAGTCAGTGGATCCCTGAGACCAGGTTGGTTAGAAAGTGATGTGTCACAGAAGTCAAGCTGGATAGCTTCACTGGGCAAAGGCTGAACTGGTGCAGAGGATGGTGCAGACTGAACAGCATTGCCAGGTGCAGCGACCACCAGAATCGCATCACAGGCGTAGCGACTGTGGAACTGGTAGACGAGTCAGCCTCGGTGTGCGTCCAAGGGGGTCCAGGAACGGGCAAAGGTAAATGACCATGCAAACTGGAGTGAATGATCAGCTCAAGTTCACAGGTGGGCTCCTCATGCAGAGTGCCACATGACCCAGAGGGTGCCTCAGCTCTACTATTGCAGGAGACATTCCAGAAATCGCTATATGCAGCGGGAAAAGCAGAAGATACTGGGATGGTGGCAACAGGAAGTTTCTCTTTTGTGGTAACCTTGAGTAGGCAGGAAGAGGAACAGGAGGAACCCCAAGCCAGGATCCGTCCAGCAGTCCAGTCAATGTGTGGAGAATGAAACCGTAACCAAGGAAGACCTAATATGATAGGAGATGAAGCTTTAGGCAAGACAAGGAAGTATATCCACTCCTGGTGGAGTGTCTCTACCGACATCTTAACAGGAAGGGTCTGGAAGCGGATAGGACCCCCTGGGAGAACAGTGCCATCAATCGCCAAGACCACCAATGGCGTTGAAAGGGGCAAAAGGGTAAGTCTCATGGAAGATGCAGTTTCCCACTCCATGAAATTGCCAGCGGCTCCGGAATCCAGATGTGCCGAGACCAAACGAGAGGAAGCGCCGACATGAAGGAACACAGAAAGAAGAAGAAGAGAAAGTGAAGGTGATACTTCAGGGTTTAATACTCCACCTTCCAGATGTATTAGCTCCGATCGTTTTTCTGGATGAAGAGAACAAGTGTCACGAAAATGACCTTTGGCCCCACAATAGAGGCACAGGCCCAGACTTCTGCGCCTAGTGCGTTCTTCAGGAGACAACTTGGTCCAGCCCAGCTGCATAGGTTCCTCAGCGGGCAGATCCTCGGATCAAAGAGAAGGGACTGGGAGCTCAAGTTGCCTAAGGAACGGGGAGTGCTGGCGTCTTTTTTCCAGGGTCCTCTCCTGAAAGCGAATATCGATCTGGTTACACAAGGTGATGACACCGTCCAGATCAGCAGGAAGGGATCTTCCTGCTAATTCATCCTTCACTCTATCAGAGAGGCCATGTAAAAAGGTTGCAACTAGGGCCTCATTATTCCAGCTCAATTCAGCTGTGAGGATACGGAACAGAAGAGCATACTGTCCCACAGAAGCGGACTCTTGACGGAGACGTAAAAGAGCGCTAGCCGCTGAGGAGACACGTCCCGGTTCCTCGAAGATTTTACGAAAAAGTTTTAAGAAATCAGACAGGCTAGAAACCACTGGATCATTCAAGTCCCACAGAGGGGCAGCCCAAGCTAGCGTCTCGCTGGACAGGAGGGATATAATATAGGCTACTTTAGCCCGATCGGACAGGAAGTTCAAAATGAATCGTGCACTGGCTAAGGAACCCCCTGCAAGCCTTGGAGTCCCCAGAGAAACGGGACGGAGCTGGCAGTTGTAATGAATGTGTGGCTGCGACTGGTACGATAGGTGCAGCAGCAGCAGATAGCGCTTGAGGTTGTTGAACCGGGAGTCCTAATGAGGCCTGAACCTGTTCAAAACAGGATGCCAAATCCTGAAGCAATCGCATCACTTGGGTCTGATGCAATTCCTGGGTCTCAAGTCTGCGAACTAAGCCCTGCAATGGATCATCTGCGGGTGGCGGCACATCAGCCGGGTCCATGGCTGATCAAACTGCCAGGTCACTTGGGACCAGGTGACAGATACACTCTGTAGGAGTCAGAAGTGCACCGCTAAGGTAGTGGACCCTAGGACTGACTGCTGCAGATTGAACCCTGGAAGGTTCAGGAAGCAGGTCTACAGGATAACTAACATGGATCCCAGTGGGAGCTAGAGCATAGATTCACCAGGGCGCGGAGTCTAAGAGCCAGCGGGTGTTCACCAGATCCTCTAGTGGTGAGGATGGACTGCGCTGCAGTCTGGCTCCAGGTTGTGGCCCCCAGGGTCTCACAGCTCACGCTCACCGTAAACTACAGGAGAAGTGGAAGGAGGCAGCAGGCTGGAACGACAGGGAAGTAGGGGGAAAGCCAAAGGTCAGGGCGACTAGCAGACAGGGATAAACATAACACGCCAAAGGTCAGGGTAACAAGCAGACAGGGAGAGTCGAGAACAGGCCAAAGTCGGTAACAGGAATCAGACGTAGGAAACACAGCAAGTACACACGGAGGCTAACACACAATGGTTGATCAGCACTGCTGGCTTGCAGTGCACAGGTTAACCACTTGCTTACCGGGCACTTAAACCCCCCTCCTATCCAGACCTATTTTCAGCTTTCAGCGCTGACGCACTTTGAATGACAATTGCGCGGTCATACAACACTGTACCCAAATGACATTTTTACCATTTTTTCACCACAAATAGAGCTTTCTTTTGGTGGTATTTGATCACCTCTGCAGTTTTTACTTTTTGTTAAAAAAAATGTAAAAAATTTAATTTAAAAAAAAAAAAAAATTGTTATTTTTTTATATTTTGTTATAAAAAATTTTAACCACTTGCTTACTAGGCACGTAAACCCCCCTCCTATCCAGACCAATTTTCAGCTTTCAGTGCTCTCACACTTTGAATGACAATTACTCAGTCATGCAACACTGTACCCAAATGATTTTTTTGTCCTTTTCTTCATACAAATAGAGCTTTATTTTGGTGGTATTTGATCACCTCTGGGTTTTTTATTTTTTGCGCTATAAATGAAAAAAGACCGAAAATTTTGAAAAAAAACACATTTTTTCTAATTTCTGTGATAAAATTTTGCAAATTCGTAATTTTTCTTCATAAATTTTGGCCACAATTTATACTGCTACATATCTTTGGTAAAAATAACCAAAAATTTGTGGAAATTATTTGGTCTGTGTGAAAGTTTTAGAGTCTACAAGCTATGGTGCAAATCATAAAAAAATTATCACATCTGATGTACTGAGGCCTATCTCATTTCCTGAGACCCTAACAAGCCAGGAAAGTACAAATGCCCCCCAAATAACCCCTTTTTGGAAAGTAGACATTTCAATGTATTTAGTTAGAGGCATGGTGAGTTATTTGAAGTTGTATTTTTTTCCCACAATTCTTTGCAAAATTGAGATTTTTTTTTTTTTTTTTTTTTTCCCCACAAAATTGTCATTGTAATAGCTTATTTCTCTCACATGGCATGTGTATACCACAAATGACACCCCAAAATACATTCTGCTACTCCTCCTGAGTATTACGATACCAAATGTGAGGGACTTTTTCACTGCCTGGCCACATACAGAGGCCCAACATGCATGGAGCACCATCAGGTGTTCTAGGAGCATAAATTACACATCACATTTCTCAACCACCTATTACATTTTGAAGGCCCTGGAGCACCAGGACAATGGAAACACCCACAAAATGACCCCATTTTGGAAAGCTAACACCCCAACGTATAATCTATGAGGCATAATGAGTCTTTTGAATGGTTTATTTTTTTCCAGAAGTTTTTGGAAAATGTGGAAAAAAATGAAACCGCATTTTTTTTTACACAAAGTTGTCCGTTTATAAGATATTTCCAACACATGGCATTTAGATAGCAAAAATGACACCCCAAAATACATTCTGCTACTCCTCCTGAGTATTACGATACCACATGTGTGGGACTTTTTCACTGCCTGGCCACATACAGAGGCCCAACATGCATGAAGCACCATCAGGTGTTCTAGGAGCATAAATTACACATCACATTTCTCAACCACCTATTACACTTTTGAAGGCCCTGGAGCACCAGGACAATGGAAACACCCACAAAATGACCCCATTTTGGAAAGCTAACACCCCAACGTATAATCTATGCGGCATAATGAGTCTTTTGAATGGTTTATTTTTTTCCAGAAGTTTTTGGAAAATGTGGAAAAAAATGAAACCGCATTTTTTTTTACACAAAGTTGTCCGTTTATAAGATATTTCCAACACATGGCATTTAGATAGCAAAAATGACACCCCAAAATACATTCTGCTACTCCTCCTGAGTATTACGATACCACATGTGTGGGACTTTTTCACTGCCTGGCCACATACAGAGGCCCAACATGCATGGAGCACCATCAGGTGTTCTAGGAGCATAAATTACACATCACATTTCTCAACCACCTGTTACACCTTTGAAGGCCCTGGAGCACCAGGACAATGGAAACACCCACAAAATGACCCCATTTTGGAAAGCTAACACCCCAACGTATAATCTATGCGGCATAATGAGTCTTTTGAATGGTTTATTTTTTTCCAGAAGTTTTTGGAAAATGTGGAAAAAAATGAAAACACATTTTTTTTTACACAAAGTTGTCCGTTTATAAGATATTTCCAACACATAGCATTTAGATAGCAAAAATGACACCCCAAAATACATTCTGCTACTCCTCCTGAGTATTACGATACCACATGTGTGGGACTTTTTCACTGCCTGGCCACATACAGAGGCCCAACATGCATGGAGCACCATCAGGTGTTCTAGGAGCATAAATTACACATCACATTTCTCAACCACCTGTTACACCTTTGAAGGCCCTGGAGCACCAGGACAATGGAAACACCCACAAAATGACCCCATTTTGGAAAGCTAACACCCCAACGTATAATCTATGCGGCATAATGAGTCTTTTGAATGGTTTATTTTTTTCCAGAAGTTTTTGGAAAATGTGGAAAAAAATGAAAACACATTTTTTTTTACACAAAGTTGTCCGTTTATAAGATATTTCCAACACATAGCATTTAGATAGCAAAAATGACACCCCAAAATACATTCTGCTACTCCTCCTGAGTATTACGATACCACATGTGTGGGACTTTTTCACTGCCTGGCCACATACAGAGGCCAAACATGCAAGGAACACCGTCAGGTGTTCCAGGGACACATAGCATGCACATACCAAGAATTACACCCCAAAATACATTATGCTGAGCAAAGCGTAAACAAAAAAGATTACCTGTGGTTGTAGTAGCGCAGTTGTACGCAGGAGGAAAGCACTGGTCCAGGCAGCAGGCAGGGACTTGGTCAGCAGCGGCGAACACAATTGTCCAGGCAGCAGGCAGGGTTACTGTCCATATAAAGTCCAGGGTCAGTGCAGGCAGAGATATTGTCCGCAGTGCCAAAAATATTGGTCCTGGTAGTAGGCAGGTCCATGTGGTGTGGTCAGTGCAACAGGCAGAGGCGTGACGGCAGTAAGTCCTACAGGCAGAAGTAGGGCCTCGTTCAGGACAGAATGGGGACAGGGGTAGAGGCTTCTCCCACCCAAATCTCTTTGAAGCCTCCGAGTCTCCAGACCCTAATCTAGGATTGAGAAAACAAAATAAATTGTTTTCTTCATCCAGAAAAACAATTCTGGAGCCCCTCACATATGTGAGACCCCTGTGTTGAATCCCACTAGTCCAGTTGCAGGGTACAAGATCAGTCCAAGAGGCAGGCAAATATCATGGTCAAACAGTCCAAGGTCAGTTCCAGATCAGGCAGAGGTATGTACAGAATCGTTGGGCAGAAGCATGGTCGAATAACAGTCCAGGGTCAGTTCCAGATCAGGCAGAGGTATGTGCAGAATCGTTGGGCAGAAGCATGGTCGAATAACAGTCCAGGGTCAGTTCCAGATCAGGCAGAGGTATGTGCAGAATCGTTAGGCAAAAGCGTGGTCAAATAACAAGCCAGGGTCAGTTACAGAGGAGGCAGTGGCATAAGGGGTGTGAGGGTAAATTGCAGGAACGGAGGCTTACGTTTACCATACTTTACTAATAATTTACTAAAGTATGGTAACGACGAAAACATTCACCTACGCAGAGGCCTGGTTCAGAAGGACATTGTGCACAATAATAAGATGTGTCTCTTCTGAATCCAGCTCTGGTACACACCTTACATTTTTTTTGCCGTCGTTGGCCTGTTGGTTTGGGAGGGATCTTATCTGGGAAGTGGCGTTCGGAGAGTCGACTTAGAACATCAGATCGGATATTTTCTGGGGGGCCGTTCGGGAATGTAAGGGCAGTGAAAACGTCTTCCTGGTAGCCAAGGAAGCGTTTGGGGTTTTGGGTGGAGTTTCGATAAATGACATAAGAATTGTAGATGGCCAAATTAAAAAAATAAATTGCGACTTTCTTATACCAATGGTATGTCCGTCTTGTGGCAAGGTACGGTTCCAGCATCTGGTCATTCAAGTCGACTCCCCCCATAAACAAATTATAGTCAAAGACACATTTAGGTTTCTGTATGGGGCCATTTCTTCTGGGGACTTCCATGAAGGTATCATCGTGGATTGAAGACAACATGTATACATCTCTTTTGTCTCTCCACTTCACTGCCAAAATCTCGTTGTTTCGTAGACTCGCCGTTTCTCCTTTTCTCAATTTTTTATTGACCAGACTTTGAGGAAAGCCCTTCCGGTTCTTTTTGATGGTACCACATGCAGGCGTCTTCATCCGATGCAGGTTGTGGAAAAGGGGCAGAGATGTGTAGAAGTTATCTACGTACAGGTGGTAGCCTTTCTCCAGTAGGGGGTATGTGAGATCCCAAACAATTTTCCCGCTTGATCCCAAGTAGTCTGGGCAATTAGGGGGTTGCAGCTGGGTGTCCTTCCCTTCGTACACTTTGAAGGCATACAAGTAACCTGTGACTCGGTCACATAATTTGTATACCTTCACCCCATAGCGTGCCCTTTTACTGGGAATATATTGCTTCATCTTAAGCCTGCCACTAAACTTAAGAAGGGACTCATCCACACATATGTTTTTGTCTGGGGTAAACAGCAAGGGGAATAGTGCAGAAAAATAATTTAAAAGTGGCCGAATTTTGAAAAGTCTATCATAGTTTGGGTCATTTCGGGGAGGGCACTGGGTATTGTCGTTGAAATGAAGAAACCTCAATATCATGAGGTATCTGTTTCTGGGCATCACCTTGGAGTATATTGGCAGGTGTTGGAGGGGGTGGGTTGACCAATAGGACAGCAAAGTGTTTTTTTTCGTGAGTCCCATGTTAAATGTGAGCCCTAAAAAAACCTTCAACTCCACCACCGTTAGGTCTCTCCATTCGTAGGGACGGGCATAGTAGGATGTTGGATTATTTGCAATGAATTGATGTGCATAAAGGTTGCACTGGGCCACAATACTTGACAGCATGTCCTCGGTAAAAAATAAATTAAAAAAATCTATTGGGGAAAAATTCTCCGTGTTCACCTGGACTCCTGGCTGGGCAGTGAAAGGGGGAATGTTGGCTTCTCCTGAATTAGGAGGAAGCCACAAGGGGTTCTGCAGGGCATAGGGAAGGCTGGCTTGGGTCCTTGGCCTTTCTTGCCGAGGCACTGCGGTGCTGGTGGACGGGACTGCCGTGCTGGTGGACGGGACTGCCGTGCTGATGGACGGGACTGCCGTGCTGGTGGACGGGACTGCCGTGCTGGTGGACGGGACTGCCGTGCTGGTGGACGGGACTGCCGTGCTGGTGGACGGGACTGCCGTGCTGGTAGATGCCACTGCCTCCCCACCAGAACGCCTTCGTTTGGCGGGCCGAATCTCTTCCTCCTCTGAGTCACTCAGTGTTTCACTACTGAGGACTGGCTCATAGTTTATGTCCGACTCGGAATCAGAAAGGGAATCTGAAAAAGAGAGCTCCCCGTTGCTCTCGTCGGCCTGGGACAGTATTTGGTACGCCTCCTCGGCGGAAAAGCTTCTTTTGGCCATGGCTGCTAAGCCTGCACTGATGAGGCGGCACTGATGAGCACAGATGGGCACTGAGGTGGCACAGAGGGGCACTGATGAGGTGGAACAGATGTGCACTGATGAGGTGGAACAGATGTGCACTGAGATTGCACAGATGTGCACTTATGAGGTGGAACAGATGTGCAGATGTGCACTGATGAGGTGGCACAGGTGGGCACTGATGAGGCGGCACAGGTGGGCACTGATGAGGCGGCACAGGTGGGCACTGATGAGGCGGCACAGGTGGGCACTGATGAGGCGGCACAGGTGGGCACTGACGAGGTGGAACAGATGTGCACTGAGATTGCACAGATGTGCACTTATGAGGTGGAACAGATGTGCAGATGTGCACTGATGAGGTGGCACAGGTGGGCACTGATGAGGCGGCACAGGTGGGCACTGATGAGGCGGCACAGGTGGGCACTGACGAGGTGGAACAGATGTGCACTGAGATTGCACAGATGTGCACTTATGAGGTGGCACAGCTGGGCACTGATGGGACGGCACAGATGGAGCGGCACAGATGGGGCGGCACAGATGGAGCGGCACAGATGGAGCGGCACAGATGGAGCGGCACAGATGGAGCGGCACAGATGGGCACTGATGAGGCGGCACAGATGTGCACTGAGGCAGCACAGATGTGCACTGAGGCAGCACAGATGTGCACTGATTGGCACAGGTGGGCACTGAGGTGGCACAGGTGGGCACTGATGAGGTGGCACAGGTGGGCACTGATGAGGTGGCACAGGTGGGCACTGATGAGGTGACACAGGTGGTCACTGATTGTGCAGATGTGCAGCTGGACAATAATCACCGCTGGGCAGACAGGTGGACACCGATTGGCACAGGTGGGCACCGATTGGCACAGGTGGGCACCGATTGGCACAGGTGGGCACCGATTGGCACAGGTGGGCACCGATTTGGCACAGGTGGGCACCGATTTGGCACTGTACTGATGCTGCACTGTACTGATGGGGCACTGTATTGATGGGGCACTGTATTGATGGGGCACTGTGTTGATGGGCACTGTATTGATGGGCACTGTGGGCACTGTAGGCACAGTAAATGTTAATACAGACTCACAGATCGCTGACAGTTTCTCTCTCTCCTCACACGCTGTCTCTGTGTGAGGAGAGAGAACCGGCAATGAGAGATGATCTCAATTGTTTACATTTTAGATCATCTCTCATTGGAGGCAGCGATCGCGCTGTAAACGGCCGCTGTGATTGGCCGTTTACAGCGATCTGTGATTGGCTGTGTCCAAGGGACACGGCCAACACAGAATTTCCCCGTTGCGCGCTCGTGAGCGCGCACGGGGAGCGAGGAAAGGGGAGGCCGTCATATGACGTCCTCCCGGGAATTGACATCCGCGCTGAAGCCGTCATTCGGCTACGGCCGGATGTCAGGTGGTTAAACGGGTAATTTTTCTCCTTTATTGATGTACGCTGATGAGGCGGCAGTGATGTTCACTGATAGGCGGCAGTGATGGGCACTGATGGGTGGCAGTGATGGGCAGCACTGCCGGGTGGCACTGATTGGCACTACAGGTGGGCATTGATAGGTGGCACTTGTGGGCACTGTTAGGTGGCACTGTGGGCATTGTTAGGTGGCACTGTGGGCACTATTAGGTGGCACTGTGGGCACTATTAGGTGGCACTGTGGGCACTATTAGGTGGCACTTTTAGGTGGCACTGATGAGGCAGATGTGCCTCTTCCACTTGGGGACCGATGTCCCTCACATCCTAGCCGGTGATCGGCTTTTTTTCTACTCACGCTGTCAGCGTGAGTAAAAAAAAAAACCCGATTATCGATCTTTTGTTTACATCATGTGATCAGCTGTCATTGGCTGACAGCTGATCACATGGTAAGGGGCAGGGACCGGCCCCTTACTTAGATCGGTGATCAGCCGAGTCTCAGTGATTCGGTGATCACAGCGCGCCCGGCGCGTGCCCTGTAGGGCGCGCGCAGGGAGCGTGCACAGGGGAGGCCGTCATATGACGGCCTCCCGGGAATGCAGGTCCACGCTGTGGCCGTCATTCGGCCATAGCGCGGATGCCAGGAGGTTAATATAGGGTTCCCTGATAGGGCCTGGGGTGGGGCCATGCTTAGAGGAGAGGTTATAAAACCAGTCAGGTGAGAGGCAGCTGGTCTTTAGAGATGAACACATGGAGACAGGTAAGCTGACAGAGAAAACTCTATTGCATAACCATGACAGCAGTCTGATAAGAGAGCCATAAGAAAATTATAATTGCCTTCTTTTGTTGCCCATAAAATTAGATATTCCGTTGGGTTTCCAATGGACTAAATCAGTTTTTTTTTAACATTCTTATTTACATTTTTCAAGAGGTACAGACAAAGATGCAAGGAGATTAGTACAGTAAATCAGGCAATGGTCACAATCAGATCAGAAATAGGCAAGATCATGAGCAACAATAGCATTGAACTAACCCACCATTCGGGTTGATATGATAGAACCATCAGAAACTCTGTGACCATCTCTCATCCTGCCTGTAGTATGTAAAAACAGAAACAAAAAAAAGAACTACAATCCGGCCCTCTCTAATAGGGGCCACCCAGAAAGAAAGCTTAGAAGACTGGGAGAAAACCAGAGAGAGAAATAAAAAAAGGTGGGTGGGGAAAGGGTTCATGAAGGAAAAGGAATCTCAGTCCTCCCCAGCAAGAAGCCTGCTATAATCCCAGAATCACGTGAACAGTGTCCAGTGAAACCACCTCCTGTGGAATTTTTCCTTCTTATCATGCAGGGACGAAATGAGGTTTTCTATGGAACGTATGTCCATAATTCTTGCAAAACATTGTGTGAGCAAAGGGGGGTGGTATTCCTGCTTCCAGAAAGCTGGGAAACATGCCCTAGCAGCATTCAGCAAGTGGATCAGCATATATTGTTTAAAACGCTTTTTGGGGAGATCCAATAGAAGGAGCAGGTACTTGGCTGGGTTACTTCCCAGATCAAAGTCAGTGAGTTGTTTAGAATGGTCCTGCACTTGAGACTGGAAGCAATTTCGTATTTTACAAGTCTCGAAGATATGAAGGATGGTACCCTCCTCCTCTATAAATCACCAGCACACGTTCAATGGATTGTAATGCATTTTTTTCAGCAGCATAGGAACCTTATACCAGCGGTTTAGTATTTCTAACCCAATTCCTGGTATGTGTATCCCACTGAGGAATATTAAGCCGTATACAGCATGTGTTCCCTCTGTTTTGGAGAAACTGAGAAACAAAGGACTCAGCTGTGGTAGGTAACAGTTTGTATGCCTTAGAGACAGCATAAACCATAGGCCCAGGCTCCATACATAAGTATTCAAGTGAAGTTAAAGGTTTAGAAAAAATCCTATGACGCAGCAGGCTGGTGAAAAAGTGTGATAGTTTCACTCATCATGGAAATATCAGGAAGGTCCCACAGGGGCATTCCTTCTATAAAATCAAGTAGACAAAAAGTACCTCTTCAAACATATAATCAAAACATGGTATCAAGAAGGCCTAGGGTAAAGTCTGGGTGACCAATAACAGGCAGGGTATAGATAAGAGAGATATAAGTCAGACGTGAAAAAGAGTTGCAACTGGTGGAGCACTTTAAGCATTAAGCTTTAGGCTCCAATCAAAGGATGGCTCCTAAGATGCCCCAGAAAGCCTAATGTAATCCAAGGTAAGCAGTGCAGTGGGATGTTCATACAGGATTGTTTAATGTGTACCCACAGCTTGGAATTATGATCGTGACACCAAGCTACCACCCTGGCAAGGTGGGTCACCCTGCAATATCAAATCAGGTCTGGGAAAGCCATGCCCCATGTTTCTTTTGCATGGCCAAGTATGTATGGGCCAGGCGAGGGTTGGTCTTGACCCAAACGAAACTCTGGAGTGATCTTGGGAAGGACTGAGGGATATAGATTGGTAAAGACTTGAAGAGATACAGAAGTCTAGGCAGTCTAAGCATAGCGTTCATCTTTAAGATGGTGTTACACCCCATCCAGGAGTAGCCGTTCTTATGCCACCTGTGAAGATCTTTCTTCAGGGCACGGAGCAAGGGAAGGAAGTTAGATTAAAAAATACAAATGATTGCTGGTGTGATCTGCATTCCCAGGTAAGTAAGGTAAGATGATGTCCACGGGAAGGGAAATGGTGACCGAAGGGTTTAGAGCTGCTTTTTAGGCAGAGTGATATTAAAGGAGAAGTACAGCCAAAGCTCATTAGGCTGTACTTCTCCTATGGATCACAGGAGTGCAGTTTGTTTTGCAGGCTGAAGTCTACTCAGTCCAGGCTCCACGTCATCACGACCACTGAGTTGGGATCAACCTAGATCCCTGGACCGACACCCGGCTCAGCCTCTCCGAGAGCCGCTTAGAGGATGCAGCATCAGTCCGCCGGCTCTAAGGCTGAGAAGTGAGTGATCAAGCACTGCTGATCATTCAGTTCTCAGTGCTTCCTGAGCAGAGAACTGGTGACAACCGGTGACTGTTAGTCACCGGCTCTCTGATCTGCCCCCCCGCGCTCACTGGGGTGCTGGGTTGTGGGGCAGGATCGGCTCACTGAAAAGTTGAGCCAGGTGCCAGTCCAGGCTCTTGGGTGGATCCCGACCATATGGTCGTGATCTTCCCCCAGCCTGGACCAGCTCTGTGACATCAGCCAACAGCGGGCTTCAGACTGTTTGCTGAAAACGGGTCACAGGAATGCAGAACGACATGCAATAAACTTTTGCTGTACTTCTCCTTTTTCCTTCAGGAAGTCTCAACAAACCCTCTTAAAGGCCTTCTCCAAGTCAGAGGAGAAGAGGCAAAAGTGTTTCCTCTGAGAGTGGGCCAGGTAGATAACGATCAGAACTTTCATAGTGTTGTCCTTAGCTTCTTTTGTAGGCATGAATCCTACCTGACTAGGCTGGATGACCTTCTGAAGGAGAGGCAAAAATATGAGCAATAGAATTTTTTAAAGATCTTTAGGTCAATGTTAAGGAGTAAATTTGAGCAATAATTCATACATTGGACAAGGTCTTTGCCCTCCTTGGGAATAACTACTATGTGAGCTTATAAGGTATCCTGAGATAGAGGATGGCCATCTATAATGGAATTAAAGAAGGCCAAGAGGGTGTGAAAGCTTTATATGCTCACATGTAACCATCCAATCCCAGGGCTTTGTGTGGTAGACATGTGCAATATGTTTCGTAACTAATCGAAATTCGTCAGAATTTTGCATCTTTTGGACATTCGGATGCATGTCTGAAGAAAAAATAATGAACTTCAACTAATACGGAAGAAATTATAGCAAAAATAACAAATTAATTCGAAAGATTTGTTCATTCGTTAAAGGTCTAATGAAACAAAAGATCAACTCAGAGTAAATCTTAGTGCCAGTTCACACAGGGGCGACCTGTCAGGTGACGTAGCCGCCTGACTAGTCGCGCTCCATGCATTGGAATGGAACCGTTCCAATAGGAGCGACTCATTTAATACTTTGGGGCAGCTTCGGACCAGCTTGCATTGACAGAAGTCGTTTTGCAAGCCACGCTGAAGTCACGCTGTACGGGGCACTTATAGTCCAATCAGCTAATTAATTTTGTGCTGGAGGTTGGATTACTGGCATTGTGCATTCCTGAGAACTGAGTGAGAACGGTGTTGTATTGTATTTGAGCATAGGAGAAGAGATATTGTCATTGTGTGTGTTAATAGATTAAATAAACAAATGACTTTCCAAACTACGAATCGTTATCACAAATATATATACATACATAAATATCGAATCTAATCGATATACATACAAAACGAATCGATTCGGTATAACGAATATCGACACTCTACAGAATTATTCAAATTGACGTAACATAACAAATATAACAGAACAAAATTATGTATTTTATTAATGAACACGAAGCTAAACAAAATGAGATTTTGTGCGCAAGTCTATTGTGTGATCTAACTGGCAGCAAAAATTTGTCGGTGGTTAGTGGGGCATTCAATGCTTCGACGACCTCCATCGCCACCGAAGGAAGACCCGAGGCTGTCAGGTACTGGAATAAGTCAGTTTTAAGGAATGATTGAAATGCACATATTAACCACTTCAGCCCCGGAAGGATTTGCCCGCTTCTTGACCAGGCCATTTTTTGCCATACGGCACTGCGTCGCTTTAAGTGACAATTGTGCGGTCGTGCAACGTTGTACCCAAACAGAATGTATATCCCTTTTTCCCCACAAATAGAGCTTTCTTTTGGCGGTATTTGATCACCTCTGCGGTTTTTATTTTTTGCGCTATAAACAAAAAAAGAGGTACAAGTTTGAAAAAAATACAATATTTTGTAGTTTTTGCTATAATAAATATCCAAATTAAAAAAAAAAAATCTTCATCAGTTTAGGCCAATATGTATTCTTCTACATATTTTTGGTTAAAAAAAAATCGCAATAAGCATATATTGATTGGTTTCCGCACAAGTTATATGGGCTGATTTACGAAGCATTTGCGCCATGACTTGCGGTGCACACTGATGCGCAAATGACATTTTCGTATTTACAAATCATTTGCGCCGGTAACATAGCGTGATCCCCTATTTACTATTGTTTTCCCGGCACACGGGAAGAGGTGATCGGTACGCCACTATAGACATGGCGCACGGCATCTTTAACGTCAAATTTAAACAAGCTGGATGTGCCAATATTATGGGGGTGATGTGGGGTGATGTGAGGAAGTGTAGTACTAACTGTCCAAGTAACAAATATGGCCAAAATAGAATGAGAAAGTAACTTTTTCTGAACAAGCCGGCAGCACCAGCAAATACATTTAGCACTGCGGGAGGTGAATTTATGCACTGCGCATGCTCAAACGGCATTCGCGCTTGTTCAAATGCGTTGGTTTACTGCGCCGGCAAAATCTAAGTAAATGTCAGGCAACGTAAATGCATTTGCATAGGTTGAACGGGCGCACCTCTAGACTATTTTTTTTTAACGTTGGTTCACTTCGCGGCTATAATGAAATGTCAGTCCGGCAATACACATAAAAGTTTATTGATAAAAACAGCATTAAGAAAAAAACTAAATTCAGAAAAAAAAATGCGTGGGGTTCCCCCGAAATTCAATACCAGGCCCTTCAGGGGGCTCAACCTGGCAGGCTGCAGGAAAAGAGGGGGGGACGAGAGAGCGCCCCCCCCTCCTGAACCGTACCAGGCCACATTGCCTCAACATTGGGAGGGTGCTTTGGGGTAGCGGCCCCCCAAAGCACCTTGTCCCCATGTTGATGAGGACAAGGGCCTCATCCCCACAACCCTTGGCCAGTGGTTGTGGGGGTCTGCGGGCGGGGGGTGCATAAAAAATGCAACATGTTCTACTTTTTTTCTGGAACTGGAACACACTGGAACTGCAAGCACTGGTGTGAACTATGCCATTGAAAACCATATAACCGACTTTCCATGCATTTTAAAATTATAAAATATGCACTTGACTGCATTGGTATGAACTGGCCCTTAAGCAATTTGGCATATTTAAAGGCATTTCTCCTTGTTTTGTTTTTGGGGTTGTCCAATTGGTGACATTGATATATGTCCCTTAGGGTGGGACCTGGGCCCCCCTACCCATTTTAAGGCCAATAACTAGAAGATAAGCCAGCCAAGTGGGGACTAGTAAAATTGCCAAGTCAGTTCCCTTAGACTGCAATGGTATTTGTTGTATAGCTTTTGCACATGTTAGGCTCTTTAGTTGCCCCCCTGGAGTGGGGGGTGTTTTGTCCCATCTGTAACTTTGATGCATGCTGGATGATGTGGTTAATTTTGGACAGGGGGGTGGCTTATTTTGTGTTAGCTGCATTTGGGTTGTTCTGGGCATGCTCAGGGACTTTGTTTTTTTCCTGTGCTTTTTGGTGTGTGAAATGCATTTGGGTTGGTCTGGGCATGCTCAGGGACTTTTTTTTTTTGGTGGTGCTTTTTATGTGTGAACAGCACTTGGATGTTTCTGGGCATGCTCAGAGTGTGTTTTTTGGATTAGTAATTTAAGGACATCCTTAACAGTTGTACCCACTTTGAAGTTCAGTCTCTACATTGGGTGAACTTGCATTTTGTCTGTTTCATGGACTGTCCATGTGTTTGCAATTGCCTCATTAACGCACAAACCTATGTTATATAAAGCTTGCAGATAGCATTCTTTACTTTACCCTGAAAAGAGCCAAGATTGGGGGGCAGGCAAGAGAGTACATTTGGGTGTCCTTATCGAGTTTCTAACACATGTATTTTCTATTTGTATTTTGTTTGTTATGTTGTTGCAAAACAGATGTATTTTTATGCAATTTATTTGTTACTTTGGCTTGTTGGTTTTTTTTGTGTGCTGGTTATTTTACCATGAAATCTTTTTTATGTTGGCAATTTTTGTTGTTCACTTTGATTTAACTGTCTGTGCTGCATTATTTTTAAAATTCTTTCTCAAGATGTTGTGCCCCCCCCCCCCCCGACAGGACATGTTCAAAATACAAAGCCATTGACTTTGATTTAAAGCACCTGTGCAAGATGAAGGAAAACCTGCAAACATGGCCTGTTGGGGGATACTTGATGACAGGGTTGAGAAGCAATGAACTAAAATCAAGCTGAAGACAATCCTATTCTAATTGTGGACATTTGAGGGAAATGGAGATTTTTTTTTTTTGGGCTTTGTGTCCCTTTTCTTAAAATTGGCTTTGCTTCCTGTCACATAGCCATACAGTAAGTGAGAGTAAAACCCTAATATTTTTCCTTGGGGACACACAGGTCAATCTAACTAGTGCCCCCATTATGCAAATTGCACTCTAGCACTTTGTTGTGTACACTCAAATTATTAGGTATTTTGGGGTTTATTAAAGGCAAATCCTTTCTGCAATACAAGTGTAGTTGATGAAAATCAGAGGGGTAGCACTGGTGATTTTATCATCCAATCATGTAGAGGCAAAGATGCTGTTTTTTTTCCTTTTCCTTGCTTGTCCCCCTCGGATCTCCAGCAACTGCACTTCTAAGTGCACTTGTAGTGCAAAGTGGATTTACCTTTTAGTAAATAAACCCCAAGATATAAATAATTTGGGATGTACATGGCAAAATGCTAGAGTGCAATTTCCAGAATGGGGGAACTTTTTAGATTGACCTGTGTGTCCCCAAGGACACTCATTGGTAGGGTTTTACCCTCACTTCCTGTTTGGCTATGTGATGGGAAGTGGATAATTTTTAATGAGAAATTGGCAAAATTTGGGAGGTGTCTTCACCCTATCAGGGGTGTAGACATTCCCCAAAACTTCTAATCCCTCTGCAAAAATAAGAAAGGATTTTAGTTAAACTTTGCAAAGACACATTCCTAAGTTCAATTGTGATGCATGTTAATGGCCCATTTAGACCTTTAATAGAAAGTGATCAGTTGCCTTTGACTCTAAACATTATTTTTGGCCAGTCCTAGAAATCTGCATCTGTTTTTCTATTAACCACTTGGTGTCTGTGCTATAGCCAAACGACGGCCACAGCGTGGACCTGAATTTCTGGGAGGCTGTCAGAGGATGGTCTCCCCGTGCGCTCCCTGCAAGGCGCGCAGCACGCACTGAGTCTCGGGTGATCACAGATCGAAGTAAGGGCCGGCCCCTTACCACGCGATTAGCTGTCAGCCAATGACAGCTGATCACATGATGTAAACTAAAGCTCGGTAATTGTTTTTTTTTTTTTCTCCTCATGCTGACAGCATGAGGATAAAAATAAAAGCTGACGACCAGCTTAGGTGCAAGGGACATTGGTCCCGAAGAGGCAATTCTGCCTCATCTGTGCCCACCAGTACCACCTGCCAGTGCCACCTATAATACCCACCAGTGGTCCCAAGCAGTGCTGCCTATCAGTGTAACCAGTCAGTGCCACCTCATCAGCATACATCAATGAAGGAGAAAAATTACCTGTTTGCAAAATGTAATATCAAAATATCCAAAAATATACAAAATTCTTTATAAAAATCTGTCTTTTCTTTTTTTTGAACAAAAGAAAAAAACCACAGAGGTGATCAAATACCACCAAAAGAATGCTCTATTTGTGGGAACTTAAAAAAAAAAAACAAAAAACATTTAGCTAAGTATGACCATGCAATTATCATTCAAAATTCATCAGCGCTGAAAATTGGTCTGGACAGCAGGGGGGGGTTAAGTGCCCAGTAAGCAAGTGGTTCATTTCCATGCCAAATATAATAATTCAGTAATAAAGATGTGTGCCTGCTGTGTATATGGCATGTGCGTAAGCAAGTCGCACACATCTGAACGGTACTCATTGTAAATCATGGGGTACAACTTGTGATGCAACTTTTCAGTCCCTAGTGGCATGACAAGTTGCAATAGTGGAAAACAAGCCGAAAAAGCACATTGTAAATCACGCAACTTTGGGGTTGAAATAGTGGAAAGAGAGCATTAGGCTAAAGCGGTAATAGGAAGATACACTGTAATGCCCCATACACACGGTCAGACTTTGTTCAGACATTCTGACAACAAAATCCTAGGATTTTTTCCGACGGATGTTGGCTCAAACTTGTCTTGCATACACACAGTCACACAAAGTTGTCGGAAAATCCGATCGTTCTAAATGCGGTGACGTAAAACACGTACGTCGGGACTATAAACGGGGCAGTGGCCAATAGCTTTCATCTCTTTACGGATTTTGTTGTCGGAAAATTTTATATCCTGCTCTCAAACTTTGTGTGTCGGAAAATCCGATGGAAAATGTGTGATGGATCCTACACACGGTCGGAATTTCCGACAACAAGGTCCTATCACACATTTTCTGTCGGAAAATCCGACCGTGTGTACGGGGCATAAGAATTACTTCTAATTGTAGAAAATCAAACAAGCTCTTGCACAGAATCTAATTTATGGAAGATCTGATTGGCCAGTGTACCTTTAAAGATATGAAAACTTGAATTTCTGGTGTTTAAGCCTTATACACATGATGGGACTTTGTACAAACTTTACCGTGGATTTTTGTACAAAGGGCATTGGCCTTAGGGTTCTTTCACACGGACGTGTCCGTGTATGGAGCCTGCTCTGCTCAGCGGGGGATCGCTGACAGGTCTGTGCAGGGACAGACCTGTCAGAGTGCCACTCTCCTCTATGGGGGATCGGATGATGACGGACCGTAGATGGATGGAAAAATAGGTTTTTCCTCCGTTACACTTTTTCGGATTGGAGTAGGTCGGATGTCAGCGGACATGTCACCACTGACATCCGACCCTCCATAGAGGTCTATGAAGTGTCCGTTCAGGTCCGCAAGTCCAAGGCGGACCTGAAAGTTCCATCCGTGTGAACGGGGCCTTAGGCCCTTTCACACTGGGGCGGTGCGGACGGCAGCGGTAAAACGGCGCTATTTTTCGCGCTGCTTTACGGCGGTATTCGGCCGCTAGCGGTTTTAACCCCCGCTAGCGTCCAGAAAGGGGTTAAATCTGCCTGCAAAAAGCCACCGCAGCGGCGTTTTGCCGGCGGTATAGCCACGCTGTCCCATTGATTTCAATGGGCAGGAGCATTTTATACACCGCTCCAAAGGTGCTGCTAGCAGGACTTTTTTTAGGCCCCTTTCACACTGGGGCATTTTTAGGCACTATGGTGCTAAAAATAGCGCCTGAAAAACGCCCTAAAGAAGCGGCTCCATTCACTCCAGTGAGGGCTTTCACACTGGAGCGGTGTGCTGGCAGGGCATCACAAAAAGTCCTGCCAGCAGCTTCTTTGGAGCAGTGAACTCACTGCTCCTCCCCATCGAAATCAATGGGGCAGCGCTGTGATACCACCGGCAAAATGCCACTCCAGCGGCATTTTGCGGGCGGATTCAACCCCTTTTTGGCCGCTAGCAGGGGGGTTAAAACCGCCCTGTGGGGGGTTAAAACCACCCCGCTAGCAGCTGAATAATGCCGCTAAAACGACAGTAAAGCAGCGCTAAAAATAACGCCGCTTTACCGCAGACGCCCCCACCGCCCCAGTGTGAAAGGGGCCTTACTGTCCTGCTAGCGCATCACTCCAGTGTGAAAGCCCGATTTACACTGGAGTGAATGGAGCCACTTCTTTAGGGCATTTTTCAGGTGCTATTTTTAGTGCTATAGCGCCTGAAAAAACGCCCCAGTGTGAAAGGGGCCTTAGGCAGCTAAAAGCATGTTTTTTTTGAGGTTGAGGTGAGCTGAGGTTGCGTTTAGCTGTGGCTTGCCATTTCCATAGCAACCCGACTGGGTACCGACTCGTATTGAACGGGGACCGAATTGGATCCCTGCCAATGCCCGGCACTGTTTGGTATGAATCATGAGGGGGAACTCCACGCCAAATTTTAAAGAAAAAACCAGCATGGGTTCCCCCCCAGGGGCATACCAGGCCCTTCGGTCTGGTATGGATCTTAAGGGGAGCCCCCTACGCCGAAAAAACGGCGTGGAGTCCCCCCAAAATCCATACCAGACCCTTATCTGAGCACCGGTCTGTCAGGTAAGGGGGTGGGGACGAGCCAGCGCCCCCCTCCTGAACCGTACCAGGACACATGCCCTCAACATGGGGGTTGGTGCTTTGGGGCAATGGGGGCGCCCTGCGGGCCCCACCACCCCAAAGCACCTCGTCCCCATGTTGATGAGGACAAGGGCCGCTTACCGACAACCATGGCCGTTGGTTGTCGGGGTCTGTGGGCGGGGGGCTTATCGGAATCCGGGAGCCCCCTTTGATAAGGGGTCCCAGAGAACCCGGCCCCCCACCCTATGTGAATGAGTATGGGGTACATTGTACCCCTACCCATTCACCTAGGAAAAAATTGTCAATAAAAAAAACACAGTAGACAGGTTTTTAAAGTGATTTATTAGGCAGCTCTGGGGGTCTTCTTCCAACTTCGGGGGTCTCTCAGGCCTCTTCTCCCTCTCTCCACTGTTGTCGCCTCGCTCTTTGGTTCTTCTCTGATGCCTCCTTCCATCTGCTGGGCTCCTCCGCTATCTTCTGCTCTTTTGCCACTCTTTTGCTAGCGGAGGAGCCCGGTCTTCTTCCAACTTCGGGGGTCTCTCCGGCATCTTCTCCCTCTCTCCGGTGTCGTTGCCGCGCTCTCTGGTTCTTCTCCGATGCCTTCTTCCTTCTGCTGGGCTCCTCCGCTATCTTCTGCTCTTTTGCCACTCTTTTGCTAGTGGAGGAGCCCGGTCTTCTTCCCTCTTCTCTTCCAGAGATGTTGACACAATGCTCCCTATCACTGTAATGTCGTGAGCGAGGTCCGCAACCAACGATATAGGCATGGGGCGTGGCCACCGGGTGATGTCACCTGGTGACCCCGCCCCTTATGTCGTCACAGTCCCAGCATGCCCCGGGTCTGTGCCATCATAATGGGCGGGGTCACCCAGTGACATCACACGGTGACCACACCCCATGCCTATATAAGTCGCCACACACCTCGCAGACGGCATTACAGCGGGAGAGAACGTTGTGTCAACATCGGAAGAACAGAAGAGGGGAGAAGACCGGGCCACCGCTAGCAAAAGAGCTGGAAGAAGACAGCGGGGGAGCATGGCAGAAGATACCGGACAGTGACAGAAGAACCGGACAGCGGGAGAAGACCGGGCCACCGCTAGCAAAAGAGCGGCAAAAGTGCAGAAGATAGCGGAGGAGCCTTGCAGAAGAACCGGAGAGCGAGGAGCAGAACAGGAGACAGGGAGAAGATCCAGAGAAGAGGCCGGAGAGCGCGCAAGAGACCCCCAAAGTCGGAAGAAGACCCCCAGAGCTGCCTAATAAATTACTTTAAAAACCTGTATAGTGTGTTTTTTTCTTTACACTTTTTTCCCCCCAGGTGAATGGGTAGGGGTACCGTGGCGGCCTGGTACGGTTCAGGATGGGGGGCGCTCGCTCGTCCCCACCCCCTTTCCTGACCGGCCGCGCTGCGTGCTCGAATAAGGATCTGGTATGGATTTTGAGGTACCCCCACGCCGTTTTTTCGGCGTAGGGGGTTCCCCTTAGAATCCATACCAGACTGAAGGGCCCGGCATGCACCCGGAGGGGCAACCCATGCCGGTTTTTCTCGCGCTGCTTTAATAGTGTTTTTCCTATTGAAGCGAGTGTGAGATGTACCTCGCCGAGAACCAGCGTGATCTCATCGCGTTGGAAACATTCTCGCGTGTAGGTACTCCTGTGTGTGCGCCAGTTCACACGCTGAATTAAGGATCTATCCAGCACACCAATTAAGGTAAATGACCCCATAGTGTCTACAAAATAGATTTATGGTAATTTTTTTTTGTTATTAGTAATGGCAGCGATCTGCGATTTTTTTTTTGCAGTACTGCGACATTGAGGCGGACAGATCGGATGCTTTTGATGCTTTTTTGGGACCATTGACATTTATACAGCGATCAGAGCCTAAAAATAGCCACTGATTATTGTATAAATGTCACTGGAAGGGAAGGGGTTAATACTAGGGGGCGGGCAAGGAGTTAACTGTGTTCCCTAGGTGTGTTCTAACTGTGGGGGGGATGGAACTGACTAGGGGAGGAGATTGATCGGTGTTCCTACTTAGTAGGAGCACACCATCTGTCTCCTCTCCCCTGAGAGAACTGGGATTTGTGTGTTTACACACATAGATCCCGGTTCTTGCTCTGTCATGAGCGATCACGGGTGCCCGGCACCCTCTTACAGTGTCTCAAAGAGCTGACATACAGCTACGATGGCTCGTGCAGCAGTGCCAACCTGCCACAGTATAACTGCGGTGGCTGGTCGAGAAGGGGTTAAAATGAGCCTGAAAGAACTAGGAATGTAAAAATCATTTGTTATAAGGATATGTTAAATTAACATTATTATTTAGAAATTCAACTCAACCAGCCTTTCTAAACAATATAAGTAATGTCTTTTTGACAAAATTTGAACATTTGATTTTTGAGATTAAAATGTAATACCAACCTTAAGCACAAAGTCACCCTGAGCTTTGTTTGGATATAAAATGTACATTTCCTCTAGAGACAACTCAGTTTGATGTTAAAAAGAGGATAAGCCACAAAAAATGACATGAAAGTTGTTTCACAATGCTTTAGGAGCTATGGTCAACCTTAATTTTATCTTTTTTTTTCTTTAAAGTTCATCTTGTACTCGAGGCTACAGAGATATAGAAAGCAACTATAATGGACTGTAAAATAAAGATGCAGTATAACTGACAGATACCTAACATAAAATATGTGTTTTATAACATGAGGTATGGTGCTCTCAGGTGAATACTTGTTAAATTTAGGAGTAGACTTAACTTTTAAAGCTGATCTATAACTTGCATACAGCAGCGGATTTACTGTGGAACTATGGGCAAAATAAACAACTCAATTTATGATCTAGCCTGCCAATAGCATTTATGCAGCAGTTCTCCAGGTGTTACATCGTTTTAGTACCTGTTGATCATGCCAGCAAGTCTGTTATTTTTCAACTTTCTTTAGACCTTGTTCACGCCATGGAGCAGAGACGTCAGTTTTTGTGCATGCATTTTGGAAGGGCTCAAAGAAAACAATGGTTCTCTATGTGCCCTGTTCACTTGTGCAGATATTTTTTGCAATGTGTATGCAGTTTTCTGCATGGAAAAAAAGTGACATGAAATCAACAGGGGACATAACTGATGCGCATGAAAACTGATGTCAACATGCATATAAACTCAATGAAACATGCATCAAAACTGATGTTAACTAATGAGAAACTAATGTAAACTGATGTCTCTACAAGTGAAATCTGCACGGTTTGCCTATCAGTTTTCATGCACGTATGGTGTGAACGAGCCCTTAACAGACCAAACTGTTCAGCAAAAGTGACAGTTGGAGGGTTGAAGCAAATTATTTAACCCTGAGAGGGTTGCTTGCAAAATGGTCAGCTTTTATTCATTTAACTAAAACCTTTATTCCAAAAGGAAAAAATAAATAAACTGTTGCTGTAACTACTAAAAATCTGGAGAGTGGCACTATCTTCAACGTAAAGAAGAACATCATGGAAGTGCTAGTATGGCCCTCACAGAATCCTGATCTCAACATCATCGAGTCTGCCTGGGCATACATGAAGATAAAGAAGGATTTGAGGCACAGAAGAATATAAAACAAAACAAACAAAAATGAACAGCACTGCCTATACACACCATAGTGCTTTGAAGAAAAAAGTGCTTCCACCAAAGAACATTCCTCCAAGGAAAGACAGCTCACATGGATTCACACCTCACTCACCAGATTGCAGTTGACCCCTTGTTTTTAGCAAGTGATTTAAAAGGGATGTACAGTACGCAGTGTATAAGACCAATAAATGGCTGTCAGTTCCTCTACAAATCTTTCTTCAGCTCTATGGTAAGTATACAGCTTTGTCCCATAAATTGTGTCTCAAAACAGTTGTTAACCACATAGATAGTACAAGGAAAAGAGACTCGCATAATGAAAGTATGTTTATTAAAAAGACATACTGGTTTAGAAAATTACTATCTCACTCACTGGGCTGTGTCCAGAGGAGGTTGGACAGTGGTAGCTGTCCAGGAGACTTGTGAGTAATGACACTAAATTGATTCCTGGTCACTGCATGCTTTTGGGATATAAGTGACAGAAGTAGCTTGGACTGACACAGCTTTTATAGGGTCACAGATACTGTTCATTCCCTGCCCTTAGCCATTTCCTGGACTGTGAGCATAGAGAATTGTGCAATCCTGTATTGTGCAGTGTTTCAGAGATTGCACAGAGTACCAATAGCTATGCAGTGGTGCTGGGTAACCTTTTGCCAAAGAGACTTGCCTTATGGTCCCCAGCTGTGAGGCCTTAGATTGTCCAATATTCATAGTTGCTTAAGGAGAAGACTGTCCTCTAATTGTTAAGTACTAACCATTTTAGAGTATCCCTGTCATAATCCCATGTCATAACTGTTACAAGTTTTACTAGCAATAAATCACAAAAAACAACCCCTAGACTGTTCATTGGAGATGGAGTGAATGGACTGTTGCTCGGGTAGCGGGTGGCTTCTGTACTGTTTGGGAGAGAACCAGGTAAAACCTGGTTCCCCTATGGGGGTAGCGCTATGGTTAGGACAGGCATTAATCCACATTAATTTGCTAGTATTGACCCTTTAAATGTCTTCTTTTTTTTTCAATTGTGAAGCTTGGGAGTCAGCAGGGTAGCAAGATAAAAGGCTTTGTGGAGCAAGATAGTCCTTTAATCAATTGAAAAGACCTAATCCGAGTACATACTACAACTGTCAGCTCTGGTCGGAGCCACTGCAGTAACCATGTGAGGTTAGTCCAGTGATCTCCCCCCCCGCTGAGCTGTTGTATTCTGACAGGGGGATGCCCCCCCCAGAACACTCCAATTAACGCTCTCTGCCATTGGCTTATGACATTCTGCCCTTGTGTATGGGGCTTAAGCTGCAAAATCGAAGTGATTGTCCACAAAAGAAAACTAACGTGCTCATTGTCAGGTTAACAACGTCCTAATAACATAAAAGAAATGTGCTTACTTGAGCCAGGCAAACTTTAAAGTAACAAAGTTTAAAACACAGAGGCACCACAGGCCAAGCCAGCAAAACATGCAGACATTTTTGCCCAAACTTGCACAGGTGCAGCCATCAGTACTCCCAATGCTTTCTGTCTCTCCTTCTCGCACCATCTTTGTCTCTTATTCATTCTCTCTCTCTCTATTCCACTACCTTATCAGCACTCTTCTCTCTCGTTACACCTTCCTGTTGTTTCTTTTAAGAGCCCACCACCTTTCACAAAAAGAAAAGAGACGTATAACCTGTTATCCACACAGATGGCTTTTGTCAAGTACATACTGTATATAGTGAAAAGCATCACACAACACAGTCTCTTTTAGCAATTAAATTTGCACTATATCACAAATTTGAACAGTTGTGTCTCATTTAAAATTGCAAAATATCAATATTATTTAAATACTTTTTCTCCTTTATTCCTTTACCTTTACCACCTTATATATCCTTATTATTTTACACATGCACCATTACATATCCAAATATGCTGTTTGGGTAACTGGGTAGTTCCATTAGAAATTTAGTAAACTCCATAAAATCCATAGGGGCCCAGAGGAGAAAAAGCTGGTTCCTGTAACACTTGGTCTGCTGTCAGCCAGGTTGAGTTGCTGATGAAGTGTGAAGCTTGTCCTTTACCTTGTAGGTATAGGGAGTTAAATGCACTGACTTGTAGGCCAGGGTAAAGTCATCTTTACAATTTTTCAACCTGTCTCTAAAAAGAAATTGGGCAATTTTATTGTTAAAAAAACTTGGAGCAGAGCCATGGGAACATAAATTAATTAAATAAAATAAATCTTTGTGAAAAAACATATATATAGAAGATTAGCATCAACAAATATATTTTTATATTTTACCTAAATAATGTCTCTGTGTCTTTAAGTGGTTGACAAAAAAGGTCCACTCCAATAAAATGCCAAGAAAACATACTGAAGGGTGGGGAAGAGTTAACATGACTAAAACTTTAAAACAGCTGACAGAGGAATATCTTTATTTTAGGGCCCTGTTTGTCACAATGACCACAGGATAGATAAGGTCTGCTAAGAACTGGTTTCGAAATTATGTCTTCAGACAAAGTCAAAACGTCAACATTAAATAGTTTAAATTATGTCTAAGATTTAGTGTCTCATGTGATAAACTCTGTCCTCCCTCCCTCCTTTTCTTTGTGCAATATTCTTGTCCATATCCTGTATAAAACTCTGCTCACCTGCCATTAAATTTGAGCATTCATTGATACAACTCTACTGGGTGTGTGTTGATTTGAGTGTCTCCCGGAGCTCTGTGATTCTCACTGATTGTCCAGGTCTAAGCAGAGTTAACCCTAACAGTCACTGGTGGTAGCGTGTGGACTGCGATGATCATCTGAGGTACGTGGAATGTGTCTGCTTTGTTGACGCTGTTCTTCTTACCTTGGCTCTTACAATACTGCATCCTTGTATAGTGCAAAATTGCAAACTGCCGTGCTTTTGGGAAGCACATTAAAGTAATAGCCTTTTAGAGATTGATTTGAAAATAGTAAAAAAGAGGCTCTTAATTAAAGAGCCAGATGGATAATCAGTGGGATTCTACCAAACCTTTTTGCTTTTCCTTTCTATCGCTGTATACAGTATAAGAATATTGTTTAGAGCTTATATTATTGTTGTACATTGCAAGAGGGTCTTGTAAGGTGAGGCAACAGTCCTCAGTAAGTTTGTCTAAGTTGTTTGTAACCAAATTAAGAACAGGTAAGGGAGGAAGTAAAGAATACCCCCCACCTAATCCCGGAGAGACATGTATGTGGTCAGAGTATGTGGAATGGATTTTATTTTTTGATAAATCCTTTCATAACTCACCCGTCCCACGCACAGGCGCAAATGGCCAATTCCACATGGATATTGTCACGGGACTCTGTTTGAGGAATAAGAAAGCTTTCCCATGGTACACAGGAGACCCAGAGTGGGACATGAATTATATGAAGGAGGCAGGGGAAAACTGGCTAATTGTAGCTGTTCACTGGTATGACACGGAACCTGAGGATAGGAAGGGGAATGGTAGGAAGAGAATAAAATGGATCAGGAAAAGTGAAAATATAAAAAAAACTTTTTCCTTGCCTTTTACTGCAGAACAACTGCACCTGGTAGAGGCTAAGGTAAAACGACCCCCCATACAATCTAAGATTAAGGTATCTGACCTCTCATCTACCAACCCGTTTCTCCCAACAACAGTTAGTGTGCCTCCACTTCCTCTACCACCCGCTTACACACCACTGTATCCTAGGATACCTGTTTGCAAGGTTGCAGTGGTTGACGAGGAAATAATCTAAATAGCCGCCCTTGCTATAGGTAACCCATACACCCGCCTGCAGCACCACCACCCTTGCCTCAACAACAGGTACTTATACAAGCACAGGCTTAAAAAGAAAATGTTAGAAACAATTATGCAAAAAGTAGAAAATATCTCAGATCAAGTTACTGATTTACAACAGAATCAGAGTGGCCCAGGGAGTAGTCTAACCCCAGAGAGAAATGGTGACATTAGACAGAGAGTGGCAAAGATTGCAGCAAAACAAAAACTAACTAAAAGGAAACAGGGACCCCCCCACCACTCAAATAGGCCAAGAGGAAGCCACCTCTTCGGCAGATACGATCCTTGATAGTGAGTGACTTTGTCAGTGGAACTTTACTCTTACATCATTCATTCAGGATAATACCTTCATGCCCAGTAAATCATTTAGGAAGAGATTTAATAGGAGTTTTAGAAATTGAAATTTTGTTGACTTAAAGAGGGGTAGTAGCCATAGCATCACCACTGTTCTTTCAAACTGAAGTCCCTCTCCCATTTCCACAGGACCACCTCCTCTGGGCTAAAGACAGTCTTGATGTAGGACACATTTCATGCACCCCTTATAAGGCCAGACTAAAACAAGGAGTATCCCCAGTTAACCACAAGCAGTACCATCTCTCCAAAGAGAAGGAGGAAGGCATCAGACCCTATTATTGAGCAATTCCTGAAACAAGGAATTTTAAGCCCCATCATATCGCCTTATAACACTCCCATAAACCCAGTCAAAAAAGAGTGATGGATCATACAGGTTTGTGCAGGATCTCCGAGGCAAAAATACCCTTGTGATTCCAATTGCCCCTATTGTACCTTATGTGCCATCTCTCATTACCTCCATACCTGCCTTGGCAGTGTGTTTTTCAGTTATTGATTTAAGTAATGTTTTTTTTCTCCATCCCTGTTGATGAAGAGACACAACTACTACTACTTTTTCCTATAGAGGGCGCCAGATAACCTAGAATTGCTTGTCATGCCTAAGTAGACTCACCTGCAGTCTACTCAATAGCTCTCCAGGCCACCTTACAGTCTTGGGTGCCTAGCCATGGTTCCGTCATTCTTCAGTACGCCAATGACCTACTGTTGTGTATTCCCTCCCAGGAAGCCTGTCAGAAAGTCTCTGTTTTACTGTTAGAACATTTAGCAGACAGGTCACAAAGTGTCTAAAAAAAAAAAAAAAAAAAGCTGCAATGGTGTCAGGAAACTGTTGAGTGTCTTGTTTTTACTCTGTCCCATGTCCCATAGTGAAAGTAGAGTCAGTCACAAGAGATCTGCGGCTCTCGTGGGTCTGCCCCGCCCACATACCAAGAAGGAAGTGTTAACCTTCTTAGGTATGATTGGTTACCTGATTGCTCCTACTATGATAACTTGCTGAAACAAGCTGCTCTACCTGACAGTCCTGACCTTGTGAAATGGAATGATGAAATGGTTAATGCTTTTGTATATCTTAAAACTGCTATGGTAATGGCTCCTGGTTTGGGATTACCTGATTATTTTAAAGTTTTTCATTTTTTTGCAAGGGACAACTGTAAAACCATGGCTGGGGTCCTTGCACAAGAGCATGGAGCATTTACATTAGGTCACCCTATGGAAGCACACATACCAAATACTGATAACATTTCTAAAGGGAAATGCACTGGCTGACATCGCTGATAAACAAGTTGCTTTGATGGTCCCAGCTTTTATCCAAATGCCCCCCTTATACCCCCAACTTTGCCCTGGGAACAGGTTTTGCAAGACCTACAGGCTATGGCTTCACCAGAAGATCTGGCCTATTGGCATACACAGGTTCTGACAATGAGTCCTGAGACTCATTGCCAAAGAGGGGAAACCAGACATACCAAAAGCAAGTGCACCTTTATTCATCTCACAGTACCATGGCATAGGACATAAAGGATGGAAAGCTACAGCTGAAATGTTAACACAAGACTTTGCAAATAGAGTGGAAATTCCATATTCTATATCACCCAAAGAGTTCAGCTATAGTGAAAAGAATGAACCGAACGATTAAAGATAAAATAAGGAAGGCTACAGGTGGCACATTTGCCAAATGGAAATCTGTGCTGCCTACGGTTTTAGCAGAAATAAGAAAGACCCCTTCCAAGACCAATCACTTGTCCCCTTTTGAGATCCTGATGGGTCAACCTTTTCCCACTCCCTGGATTAAGAAATCCTTGGTAATAGAGCAGGTAGATCTGAGTTTGATACGGGAAGAATATTGTAGAAACGTGATTATAGAGTTGAATGGCATCTACGGTAAAGAATAATTTTCTTTTCCATTACCCTCACAGGTACCAACATACGAGTTCCAACTCGGAGATGTGGTTGTAATTCGCCAGCTGAACCGCACCAAGAAGCAAAATTACCCTTTTGGCCCACTAGCGTAGTCTCAGTGACCAGAACCGCTGTCGTCACAGAACAATCCAGAGCCTGGATCCACGAGGAGAGGATAAAGAGAGTACCACAAAGCACCCAGAAGCAAGACACAGATAAAGGAGGTCAAGCAGGTGATGCAAATCCTCAAAGAGCGAGTGAAACAGGTGATAAAAGACTTTGAAAAAGATGACCTCACTTCTCTCACCACAAACTTTTGGGAAAGCCTTGTGCCTAGTCTTTGTGCTGACATTGATAGTATTTATGCCCATATGGATCATCACTAACTGTAACTATCACCCTGAGGACTTGGGCACCCGAAAAACCATATGCAGCCCCCCTTCTAACGAATCGGTAACTAGACACAGGAGGGTATCCAACATAAAGGACCCGAAGGATTCAGATTCCCCTCCTGATAAAAAGTTGTTACTTCAGTATAAATACTTGTATGCTCAAAAGTCAACTAATGACAAATGCTGGGTATGAAGTAAATTGCACACTTCAAATTCCTCTGTTAGCCATCCCTGTGAACATAACTCCCTTTCTAAATGGTACTCCTCCTGTAATTTTAACCAATATATTGGCCATATATGCAAATAACACAATTTCCTTCTTGATAATTGGTAGAAGCGACTCTCCAGATTGGTGTTTTAACTTAGGAAATTCCTTAAATAAAAGGTCAAAAGATGTGCTGAAGCTAACAGTTTATTATCTCTTTAAACAGAGATTTGTCCTCCATGTTTCACACCAATAACCCAGAACTTAATACAAATTTAAATACTGTCTTGAATCGGGGAGCTGGTACCAGCAACCCTGTGAGTTTCATTTTGAACCAGTTGACCATGGCCGCCGTTTCTAAAAGTTTTCAGGATACTATAAGCCAACGATCATTTTCCCTAGGGGATAGTGTATATGTATGTTGTGGCAAGGAATGATATCCATGGATACCGGTTGTACCCGTGAGTGGTGTTATTTGGCCTCATTGATTCCAGTGATGGGAATCATAGGGGATGAAAAAGGAAAGCACCAAAATCTTTTGAAAGCTAGCGCATTCCCCAGATACCCCCTTAAACACATAGAGAAAAGAGAGTCGTTTTCTGATAAAGACCAAGCCTGGGCATGGTTTCCCTCGTGGACCGGATGGGGAATAGAAATAATTAAAAGATTAAATAACTAATCCAAAATGATGGATGAAATTATGGAAAATAATTCTGTAGACATCAAACTATTAAGCATCAAACAAAGGGCTATACGTAAACAACTAGAAGCACGAAGTAGCTTTCGAATCCATAAGTGCTGCTCTGACTGGACTCTGGACAAAAATAGTAAAAAAGACATGAGACACTTAGGGACAAGTCCTTTATTAAAAGATAAACAAATAAAAATGTCCCACAATGTAGGTCCATCTCACGCTGCCCGACGAGCTGAAAAAAGAAAAAAAAGAGCCGCAACACCTCCGCCTCCATGGGAGGCTCCCGCTAAGTGACGCTTCTTCTCGATGACAGCTGTTATATAGCCGAGGGCAAGGCCACACAGTGATGTAAAAGGGTGACCTCGCCCCCCTCTGGCGCCACGTGATGTCCCACAATGTAGGTCCATCTCACGCTGCCCGACGAGCTGAAAAAAGAAAAAAAAAAGAGCCGCAACACCTCCGCCTCCATGGGAGGCTCCCGCTAAGTGACGCTTCTTCTCGATGACAGCTGTTATATAGCCGAGGGCAAGGCCACACAGTGATGTAAAAGGGTGACCTCGCCCCCCTCTGGCGCCACGTGATGTCAGAGGAAGGCGGGGTCGCCCGTTTACATCACACATTTGCAAACGCATGCGTAAAGCTGCAGGGCCTGCCAAGGCACTCTGTATTACATGCAGTCCTAACCCTTGTAGATTTTTGAGAGTCTCCAACAGTGGGAGCACATAAATTCTAATGGATAGATAGGGGGTAGGTGGGCCTGGAGGTAGCCCAGTCCTCCTAATATATATATATATATATATATATATATATATATATATATATATATTTGAGTATAAGCCAAGTTTTTCAGCACATTTTTTTGTGCTGAAAACGCCCCCTCAGCTTATACTCGAGTCTCCTTGCCTCACTGTGCCCATCTGCAGCCTGATGTACCTGATGTCCAGGCGCTGTGACATGCAGTCTAGTCAGCGGCCATCCAGTGTAACAAAGCCCTGCCTTCTCCTCGCCCTCATCCGTGATAGGCGGAACACCGACTCACTGCTGGGAAACTGAATCAGTGTTCAGTCACGGATGAGGACGAGGAGGAGGCGGGCTTTGTTACACTGGACGGCCGCCGACTAGACTGCATGTCACAGCGCCGGTGTTCTGGAGATTAGGTACAAGAATACTATTGTCATGATAAAACATAATATAAACATATAATATAAATGCAGGATCTCCCATTCTATGGATAGTGTTGGACCCACTAATCATGGGTTACTTTGTCGCAGACTCATCCCTGGAGATCCCTTTCCTGGATATGGTGACAGAGGCTGTGATGAACAGATGATCGATCCGGAAGTCCTGGGATAGTAGAAACAGGAGACATTGCCAAAGGGACCATAGGGAACCATCTGGAGAACTTCCTATGATATTCTATATTGCCTGTCACCCCTGTAGGGGTATAAGGAGCTGGTGAGTGGGGAGCCATGTGGGGAGCCATAGGGGGAGCACAGAAGTCACCGGTTTATTTCTTGGCACAAGAGTCACCAGACTGTGTGGAACTTTTTGCAACATATTCTTTTTTGCTAAACCAATTATTTGGAGTATTGCAGACTTTTTCACTTTTTTTGCATAAACGGTTTTATATATATATATATATATATATATATATATATATATATATATATATATATATTTTTTTTTTTTTTTTTTTGCATGGACTGCACAATAGCTTAGCACTGCAGATCACATCAGTATACATGCTGGTGTCATGTATTATTTATTGATGGTTTAATTAATTCTAACTGCTTTATTGTATTTTTATTGTTAAGTTTTTTCACTGATGATTTTTTTCACTGAATGATTAGTTTGAATCAGTTATTTTTATATATAGTATAGCTATTTATATTATTTGTTTATATTATGTGTTTATCATCACAATAGTATTGGTGTTGCACATTTAGTTCACACACCCCCTAAAAGGGAGCGCCATTCACCCCATCCTTTATTTATCTATACAGACTAGCCCCCTTGTGGGTCTACTAGGGGAGGCTGCATACCTTCTTCTCTCTTTTCTAGCCCTAAGCGCGGAGTTTCTGTGTTTTTATAAGGTACAAGAGGCTGCAGATGGACACAGTGAGGCAGGGAGATGGCACAGTGAGGCATGCGGATGGCACAGTAAGGCATGCAGATGGCACAGTGAGGCATGCAAATGGGCACAATGAGGCTGCTAATGGGCACAGTGAGGCTGCAAATGGGCACAGTGAAGCTACAAATGGGCACAGTGAAGCTGCAAATGGGCACATTGAGGCTGCAGATGGGCACAGTGAGACTACAGATGGGCATTGTTGATCCTCTTTTCCATTTACAGTAGCTGCTGCATTTCTCATCCTAGGCTTATACTCAAGTCAATAAGTTCCAGTTTTTTGTTTTAAAATTAGGTGCCTCAGCTTATATTCGGGTCGGCTTATACTGGAGTATATATGGTAATAATTGCTGGTATCTGGAAACTTTCATTGTATTTTCTAGTGTGGTATTGCTAGAAACTGCAGCCTATCCATATAGGCTTAATATCTGTGATGCCAAACTGTAAAGTTTTGGTCATCAGTATCTGAATCAAGACTCTTATTTTTAATTTCCAGATGTAATATGCCCACTCCATTGCTCTGAAATTGAAGCTTGTCCATACAGGCTTAACTTCTGTGGCGCAAGTTTGTAAAATTCTTCCATCTTCAGTTTCCCAAAAATACATACATTTTTTAATTTTTTTTGTACCTTAAATCTGTCTGCTTTTTTATTCTGAAACAGCAGACTAACAGCAGAAAAAAGTCTTCACAGCACATCTGTGCTATGTCTTAGCTGTGGCCAATCAATGCTATCACAATAGTACACACTGGCAATGAATGGATTGCTTCTAAGTGCCACTTAGTGCTCAGTGATAAATAAGGACAAACAGCTTTGCATATGCTTTTTCACAAATGTACAAAGAGTACTAAAGTCCATAAACAAGTGTGAAAGTCCACCTTCACATAAATTTCTAAGTGCCTATAAGTGCTCAGTGATGAGTAAGGGCAAAATTGTGCTCTGGTGCTAAAAAGTGCGTTCCTACAGCCAAATCTCTTACTGGATAGGGAATACCTGAAATAGAAGAGATCACACACACTTATTTCAGCAAAGGAAACTGATACTCCCGCTATCTGGATTCCAAACAGGTCTGCGATCCTGCCAGCATAATGTAGCAATGGTGTAACCAGACTTGTTTGGATCCCAGATAGCGGGAGTATCGGTTTCCTTTGCTGAAAAACTGTGTGTGATCTCTTTTATTTGAGATTATTCCTATCTTGTAAGAGGCCTGGCTGTGGGAAAGCACTTTTTTTGCATCGGAGCATGATATGCCCTTACTCATCACTGAGCACTTTAAGGCACTTGTAAATATTTATGTGAAGCTAGACTTTCAAACTTGTTTCCCTGAAGAAGTCACGTGATCGGTGATGACACGCATAGGGACGGAATAGGCTGTTTCACATTGCTAGACACAGAACGAGTTCGCTGCTCGTAGGAGAGAGGTTTGCTCTGCATTGTTTTTATGTGAGTACATCTACTTAAAGTTTTTTAATAAAGCATTACCTGGTTAAGACATACTTCACTATCAAGTACCTTTGTCCTGCATATTCCTGTACATACATACCTGAGATGTGGAGGCTGAGCTAGGATCCGCGCTGGTCCAGGACCCCTGATAGGACCATAGCCACTTGTAATCAGCTGCCATTAGGATAACCCAACACCGGCAAGCGTGGATATAGGGACGCGATGGAGGCTCAGGACCTGGTGTTTTAGCTACAATTCATGCGGTTGACCTAGCACCGCTAGGTAAGGGGCCACTGCTTACATTAGTGTTTTATGCACGTAGAGGACACTGAGTGAATTGCATCCCAGACACCCCACTGTTGTTTTGTTGAATATACCAGAACTTGCTTTTGCACCTTCAATGACTTTTACACTGGCACTTTAAGTTTGCTGCACTTACTGGCATGTCATTGGTCATTTGTTTCCCAGGCCAGCACAATATATTTTATATCACTATTATTGGGACATTTATTTTTATTATTTATTATCCATATTGCGTTGGATTGATGTGTTTTATTTGCGATATCTAGATCACCTTTAAGCACTGGCACTTTGTACGTTTTGCACCATTTATAAGGATATGTTTTTGATGGTTATTTCTGATTTATTCTATGTATTTTTATTTAGAATTATTCACATGAAGTAGTGTTTATGTCCCTTTGTGCACCTACACATGATTATCTAGATTTATATGTTTTTAGTGTCAACACTTATTTATGCGATTTTACATGCGATTTTTTTGTCATTTAGTATATACCAATTGAAAAGGATTTTTTTATGCACTTTTTTTCACATACACATGATGCTGATTATTAAGACTTGAATGTTTTTAGTGTCAACGCTTATTTATGCGATTTATGCGATTTATTATGCGATTTTATGTCATTTTATTAATTGACCACAGACAGAGATTTACAGCTTTCTTCTGGTTAGCGCAGCACCTCCCCCCCTATACCTTGTTTATTAACGTTTGTTCTCTTGCACATTTGTGAAAAAGCATATGCGATGTGTTTGTCCTAATTTATCACTGAGCACTAAGTAACTCTTTGAACTAATTTTGTATATCTGTGAAAAAGCATTTGTGATATGTTTACTGATTTACCATGTATGTTTACATGATGCACATTTTTATTGATTTATTGTTTTTTATTTAAACACTTAAAGGGACAAGTGCACCTTTGCTTTATGTACTTTACCTTAGTCTGGCGTTCATGATTTACCATTTGCAACAGTCTTGGTGTATTCTGAACTAAGGGCAAGGTTTTTTATTTTAAATTTTTCCGTTTTTTGTGAATACATAGATACAAAAGCTGTCAAGAAAAATTTCTTCAACTGCACTGTTAAACGTGGGTATTTTTGTTATTTCGGGCTGAATGAGTGAAATATTTACTTGTATGGCTAGCTTAAAGCTTAAAGCATAACTCACCCTCTGGGTGATCTATATACATTGCAAGGATTATAACATCCGTTGTTACAGATTCCTACCTTTTGTTATTCTGAAGTAATCCATGTATGTTCCTCTGTGCCTCAGTGATGAGTGAGTCTAATAGGAGTGCTTTCATTATTATCTATCAGGTGTGCACCTGCAGGGCTCTAATGAGGAATTCTGCTGTGACTGCATCCCTTTAGACGTGTTCGTAGAGGGAGTGTCTAAGCAAAAATTACATTTTTGTTGCAGGGGATGCCTGAAATCTGACTTGTATCTTAGGCAGACTTCTGGGAAAATTGGTGAGCCAATCACACAAGCAGGAATTATGTTTCTGGGTGTGTACAGAAGAACTCCAGGTAGCCGAATTGCAATGCATTCTCAGAAAATTACAGTGGCTGCAGATTGAAAGGAAAGGTCATTTTATTTACAATAGGACTTGTGTCGTGATTGTATAAGCTATATTACTTTTTCTTTATTTGCCTTTTTTTTCCCCACAAAAGTGGAGTTACCCTTTAAAGTTAATTTAAATAAATAAGTGAATAAATAAATAATATGCACTATTAGTGTGATGTGTCCCTTGTATTGCTGTCTCCTGGTTTAGGTGAAATGTTCCTCCTCTGATGCCTCCTCCACCCCCATTACTGTAACCTTTCAGTGAGGCAAGGGCTAACAGAACTGTGAGAGCTGTGATAAGCACTCATCAAGAGTACTCAACTATTCCTGCCCTTTCTACCCAGCTCCTCCATTCATAAAAGCTACACCACAGATTCTATTAATGAAACAGGATCTATGGTTGGAGGAGGGGCAGATTATGAAAAAGGATTTACAGATATTTGGGCCAATTTTTTTAACTTTCAAAAAGTTTAGATGGAGTCCTGCTTTAGGATTCATCAAGAAAAGCCCTAAACTTTCGGACAAAACGAATAAGTCATTTACATACACTTCCTTTTGCCATCAAAAAAATTATATGCTGTAGCAATGCTCCTTTTTAATTAAAAAATGTAATTAGCAGTACTAATTACAGCAGTATTGCTGATATATTTATGCTAAAAAAAATGGATTACTCCTAGTCAGGAGTAATTGACAGCGGTGAAGTCAAATGAAAATATCTAATTACTTTTTTAAAAAGTGATTAAGATTGTGAAAAATACTTTAGGAGATGAATTTTATTGGTGGGGATGCGGTGATGAAAAGCAATGTGGATAAAATAAAAAGTAGCTTTTTATTATATTAAAATGAATGCAACTCAAAAAATTTAAATGTTTACTTTATCAATAGTGTCTATGTAGGCTACATTTTTAAAAAGTGAAACAAAACATTTTTGTACACTTTAAACTATAATTAGCAGATTAATAAAACAACAAATATAATTTAATCTCTATTTTACATTTTTAATTTGAATATTTTTAATATAAGAGAACATTACACTGCATTCTTATTAGCTATAAGATAATACTATTAAATACTGCCACCTACTGGTGCTAGTATAAGCATCCTGAGCTCCCTACCACATTTTGTCAAACTGGTGAAGTTGATACTTATGCTCTAGAAATCCTGAAATTAACGTTATAAGTTTTCTAATTTTTCAGAAAAAAGAGTAGTCTGTATTTTATTATGAATCATTACACAAAATACTTATGGGTGGGTAACTCTTCATTGTCTCATAAAATATAAGTTTTTGTTCCAAATGCTACTTTTTACAGCATGTTAGGTTGGAATGGCTAAACATTTACAGCATTCCAGAACATTTTCTATGACTAATACTATTATTTTTTTATATAGTGGCTATTATCAATTACTCATAAACCAATACATTTCCCATTGTCTGTATGTACTGTAACACTAGTAGTAAAAATGTATAGCAAAAAGTGTGAGATATAGCTAGTGATTTTTTTAAATTAACCATATAACATAAGGTTTTGAACATTAGGTTTTGCCTTTGCCAGGGAATGTTTTTTAGCCATGTTTAAATTTGATGCCCTTCACAAAAAACATCATCCACAGTGCTCTGCCAGCATGCATTAAAATCTCTCCCATTTTGGGCGCATGCGCGGCGCGATGCGGGTAGGACGTGAGTAACCACAGCTCCGTCTGACCCGGCTAGAGCGGGCTGAGTAACCAGAGCCAGACATACAATACGCCGCCGAAAATACTCCATACCCCTCGGGGAACCCTCCGTGCATGCCGGTAAGAAGAATCGGGCATTCTTGCCGCTCACAACACCATTTAACCCACTATCTTCTGAACGCTGCAGGCAAGCAGGCCGGGAAGATGTCCCAAGATGGCGCCGGAGTCAGCACACACGCGGCTGCAATGAAACAGCTCTCCAATCCATCCATCCACTCTCTCAACAATGGGAACTGTGAGTACTCATCCCCATTATCTAAAGCTGATTTGGATGCCAGCCTTACCACAATCTTTGATAAGCTGGTTAACAAGATAGAGAGTGAGGTACATAAAGCTACTACGGCCCTATCTCAAGAAATAGCCAATATAGGAAATCGCACAGACATCTTAGAAACTAAACACGATGAACTTTCACTTGCTCATAACGATTTAAGAAAGGACTATGAATCTTTAGCAGATAGCTTCGCCTTTATGCAAGCACAGGTGGAAGATTTGGATAACAGAAACAGACGCCATAACATCAGACTGCGTGGTGTCCCTGAAACAGTTACTGATCTGATGCAAACGGTCTCCAAGATTTTCCACAATCTTCTTCCTGACAAACCAATGTCAGCATTCACATGCGACCGTATACACAGAGCCTTGCGCCCCAAACCCACACCTGACAAACCTCCCAGAGACATCATCATGTGCATGAAGGATTTTCTTACCAAAGAAGAAATCATGCGTGCTTCCAGAACCACTCCAAACATTGCTTTTGAGGGCAACAGGCTACAAATCTACCCTGACATCTCCCCTGCCACTCTGGATAGAAGACGCAGAATGAAGGAAGTCACAAACATCTTACAAACAGCTCGCATAAGATATAGATGGGGATTTCCATTCAAGCTTACAATCCCACATAATGGCTCTACATACACCGTGTATAATGTAATTGAAGGCAAAGAACTGCTAGTGAAACTGGGACTACTTGATCCAGAACCACCTAACAGATTTCCAACTACTCCAAGACCCTCCCCAATATGGTCGACTCCATCTTCCAGACGCAACACTGCTGAACAGAGAAGATGGCGGCAACCTTTCCAGAACCAAGCCACCTGACCACTTTGATTAAGTGTTTTTTCTATTCACACAAGGCCCCACTTGTTTAGCTGTCCTCTCAGGACTAAATTTTTAGTTCGTTTTTCTAATCCCTGTTTGGATGAATCATTCTGAGCACAGCCCTAATCATCAGTTTGTTAACATTTGAACTTCCCCCTCATCTGGTACCTGGACTTTATCAAGATCCTTATAAAACAAATGGAGGAACAAACTTACCACAATTTTATCTCAAACCCTTTCCTTTCCCTATTCCTTCCCTTCCCTCCATACCTCTCCTCCATCCCTCCCTTCCCTTCATTTTCCCTATTCCCCCCCCCCCCCTTTTTTTTTTTTTTTTTTTTATTATTATTATAGCTAAAAGGTATATATGTGGCTAAAGTGAGTTTTTAGCTGGGCTTTGGATGGTAATTTTGGGCTGGGCATACTTGGGGTCTGTTAAAAATGAGATACAATCTCCTTATTTGTTAACCCCCAAGGAAACAGGGAATTTACCTCTACTGTTACATTTACCCCTCTGGTTGGTATTTAATTGTTTTTGTTTCAGTGTTTTCAAATAGCCCGCTAAGTCCGTCGTCGCTGGATTGTCTCCCCACCTGCTCATGCGGTTAATTGCCACATCCTTAATTTGGAGGGTGGTGCACTTGATGGCATTCGCAGGATCAGGACGCGTTTGTCCTCCTGATTCAAATGGAAAATGTTGTGACAAGATATTTCTTGTCCCTTTGGTTTTGTTATTTTTTATTACAATATTTACCAATTTCACCTTTATGGTCGATACTTTTTAGAGATTTAAAAATGGAAGTTACAGTACTACTATTCATTCTCATCTAATAATCCAATGTTATAATTTTTTTTGTCTCAAATACTCATGCTCTAAATTTGATACTCATTTGACCATGGTTTCTCTACTGATACGGTATAAGATGACATTACCTTTCCGAGTGCTAAACTTTAACCTCCCTCCATACGTTTATATGCTTTTCATTTACATTTCAATAAGTGTATCTGGGAAGGTATTACTTTATAAGCATACCTCTCTACAAATCACCAATGGTACTTAAAGTGATATCTCATAATGTTTATGGCTTCAATACACCTCACAAAAGGAAAAAGGCCTTCCAACACTACAAAAGAATTGGTGCAGATATTATCCTACTACAGGAATCCCATTTCTCTTCCTCTAGACATCCAAACTATTTTGACAAAACATATAGCCAATTTTTTTATACTACATACCACAATAAAACCCGAGGAGTTGCTATCTTTATACGTAACACTATCATTTTTGACTCATAACATATTTATAAAGACCCAGATAGCCGCTATATCATTATAAAAGGTCAGATAAATAACAAAGAAATTACTATTGCATCAATTTACGCACCAAATGACTCACATTCTTCTTTTTTCCAGGGCTTTTTTGAATCACTAGAAAAGCTTAGCTCTCCCCATCTGATAGTCGGCGGTGACTTTAATCTAACAGCACATCCAGCACTAGACAGAAGCAAAATTTCCCCTTCCACCAAAGCTTTCCCTAAATCTTTAAACAGATCCCTTAATAAATTTCAATTAATTGACTCCTGGAGGGCACATAACATAGGTGCAAAAGTTTACACACATTACTCACATCCCCATGATGTCTACGCTAGACTAGATTACATTTACTGCACACCTATTCTATTAGCTAACTCCTCTAAAGCTTCAATACACCCATGCCCATGGTCAGATCATGATATTACATTTTTCGAAACTTCACACGTAGGCCTCAAACCATCACCATATAATTGGAGACTAAATGATACTATCCTAACAGATGCTTCACTGACACAGACCATTACAACACATATTGAGAATTATTTTACTGACAATGTCAATGATGATACTCCTCCCACTATGATTTGGGCAGCTCATAAAGCTGTCCTAAGAGGCCATTTAATCAGTCTCGCTGCAAACAGAAATAAACAAAAACTCACAGATATCAAGTGCCTTACTAAAGAACTTAACGATCTATACCATAAATTGCAATTAACTCCCTCATCAGAAATTACCAAACTTATTCAAGACAAGCGTAAAGCGTTGGATGTTATCCTTTCAGCTAACACAGAGAAATCATTAAGGTTTTCCAAGGCTAAATTTTTATTACATAGTAACTCTCCATCATCTATGTTTGCCAAAAAACTTAATCACGAACACAAACCCCCACATACATACAAACTTAGAGACCACAAAGGAAATATGATCACACACCCTCAAGAAGTACTTAAAATATTCTCCACATTTTATAAAGACCTCCTCTCAAGCCCTCAGCCTCCTATAGACCAGTCATCCAGATCGTGGTTGGACGACATCAGACTACCCTCTCTTACCCCACAGCAAATGGAATCCTTGAACGCCCCCTGTACAGAACTGGAATTGACCCGTATTATAAAATCCCTCAAAACCTCCACAGCCCCAGGCCCTGATGGTTTTTCTTCTTCATATTATAAAAAATTTGCCCCCCTCCTAACCCCTCACCTGACTAACCTTTTTAATCACATTCTTAATGGTGGACAATTCCCCAATGAGATGCTTCTAGCTAATCTTTCCCTAATCCCTAAACCGCTTAAGGATCACTCTCTCCCTCAAAATTTTCGCCCTATATCAGTTTTAAACAATGACCTCAAAATTTTTGGAAGATTGCTTGCAGACAGACTGGCAAAAGTTATCACGAATCTAATTCACATTGACCAAACCGGTTTTATTCCTGGAAGACAAATTGTTGATAATGTCAGATTGGTCACTAATATTATCCAAGACGCAAATCTTTTCTCGCGGAAGCTATGCCTCTTAAGTCTTGATATTCACAAGGCATTTGACAGCGTTAGCTGGTCCTACCTTAACTTTTTACTACCCAAATTTGGAATATCAGATAAATTCTTGCAGGGATTTAATGCCCTTTATCACAATCCCCAAACTAGAATTAAAATCCCAGGTCACAATTCAGAATTTTTCCCCCTTAGTAGAGAGACTAGACAGGGTTGCCCCCTTTCCCCACTCTTGTTCGCCCTTGCTATTGAACCATTAGCCCATAAAATAAGAATTAACTATGATATAAAAGGATATACTAAAGGGGAAAACGAATTTAAACTCAGCTTATACGCTGATGATGCTCTTGTATTCCTTACGGACCTATTACCTCTATCCCATCCCTCCTTAAAGAACTGAAACTTTTTCACAAAATCTCTGGCCTCAAAATAAATATGAACAAATGTTCTGCCATGCCAATTAACCTTTCTCAAAACACACAAAATGTATTATCGAGTAATTTCCCTTTCATTTGGTGCCCTAATTCATTTAAGTACCTTGGAGTTTCTATAACCCCAACACACAACCAGTTATATAAGTCTAATTACATCCACCTTTTTTCCAATATTAACACTATCCTTAACTCTTGGTCTTCATTTCATATCTCGTTCCTAGGTAGAATATGTGCCATCAAAATGACAATCCTACCCAAACTTTTATATTTTTTTCGTACCCTACCAATTAATATTCCAAAATCCAAATTATTCTCTATTCAGAGAAATATTAACAAATTCATATGGGCAGGAAAAAAGCCCAGATGCAGCTATGCACTAATGCATAGACCCCAATCTGCAGGAGTTTTAGGTCTTCCCAACATATGGCTATATTACCTTGCTGCTAGACTAACACAGCTTTCTCAATGGTTCACCCCTATACATGACACCCCATGGAAAAAATTTGAAATTACCTCCATTAAACCACTTTACTTACAAGGAATACTATGGTCTAATACTACGTCATACAATAAACTCTCCAAAGTAAATATTATAGTGGCCCACTTTCTCCAACTTTGGAATAAACACAAAGACACCTTCAAACTTTCCTCTAACACTCCACCCTTAGCATCCTTTTTAGGTGACCCCAGATTTCCTCATGCATACAATAACGAAAGACCCTTCTTAAACTGGATTAATAAAAATCTTACTACACTTAGATCCCTACAACTAAAATGGAACTTTACCCCATTCCCTTCTCTACAATCTATACATGGCCTCCCTTCCTCAGAATTTCACCGGTATCAACTAATTAGAGAATTCTATGCTGAATGTTATGCACTCTCTACAAACCCTTCCAACACAGTATTCGAACAGATCTGTATCTCCTTTACTAGAGATAGAGGTTTGATATCAAAACTTTATAATTTCCTAAACAGTGTTGGAGTCCCCGAAAAATCCTCACAGATGATTAAATGGGAGTCGGATTTGGGCATCACATTCAGCACTGAGGATTGGATATCCATGTCAGATAATCTACGAAAGAGTAACAAATCTATATCATTCAGAGAAACCCCAATTAAAGTATTTTCAAGATGGTACTTAACCCCAGTGAAATTAAATTCATACTACCCTTCAGTATCTCCAAACTGTTTCAGAGGTTGCTCTGTTCCTGGTACATTCATACACATATTCTGGTCATGCCCCCACCTGGACCTAATATGGCATAAGGCCTTTGAAATTATTGAATCTTCATCTAAACAAAAAATCAAACCTTCACCACAAATATGTTTATTATTTGCTAATATCCCGAATGTCCCACTTCCATGTACCAGATTAATTCATTCTCTATGCAGCTCCATACTTTGGATGATTGCTTACAACTGGAAATCCAACAACCTTCCATGGCAACAAGTTATTTCCAGAATGGAATCAATCAAAATTGTAGAGTGGATATTCCATACCCTTAACGATACTATACATATATATAAAAATAAATGGTCTTATTGGATTACGGATTAATACCTAATTGTCTCTCCCCATTTCTATTTGTATACAACCATTGAACCTGCAAATTGTGAATATATCGATTTCATAATTACATGTTTCTGCCTAGAGATTATGGTCTAGTAATGTATTTCAATCTCCTAATTTAATGATAATGCTGTAACATTGTGACATACTCTGTTAACAATCCTATATTTTGTTTTGTACTTCTGTGAAACTTCCAAATAAAACTTTTGTAAACAAAAAAAAAATAAAATCTCTCCCATTTTAAGACAAAGTGTTGGGAAATTAGTATTTGAAGGGAAAATTGAAATGAACATTGAAGTCAGCAGTAGAATTGGCTATCATGGAATATTTTACTATAATCTACTTTTACAATGTAGCACCACTCATCTTTTCATTGGGCAAAATTCCAAAAATTGAAAAGAACAGTGCACAACCCTAGACTCCTGTGAATACAAATAATGTGTGTATGCGATAAACATGAACAGCCCGCCAGCACTAAATAAGTATTTCACATCCACAACAACCTTGCAGAAATATGTAACCTAGTGCAGCAATATTCAGAAAAAAAAAAACAAACAAATGATAATTCTCCAGTACTTGTGTACAAATACAATATACAAAGAATTAGAACGGTAAGTGTCCATTAATAAGCATCCAAATGTGCAAAAGTGCTAATATGAGACAGCAAAACCTCTTGTTAGCATGCAAACTCCTTGTGAAAAACTGTGCTTTCCCAAATCTATCTTGTGAAACAGATGCACACACTGCTCACCTTCTAGTTAGAGCCCTACAATTATAAGAGGTCTAACTGTGCATTCCTATAAAGAGAATGCACTCCTCACATCCAGCTCCATGAAAGGTAGGCACAATGGTAGGAAAGGGTTAACTCTTTTTCACTCCATGCAGCATGACACCTATGTAAGAAAGCACAAAAACTAAAGACCATAGTGTTCAATGCATATTTAATAAGGCACCAATCACGCTAAATAAGACACACAATGAGCATACTGCAATAAACAATGCAGAAAGAAAGCATATTAGAGATACAGAGATAAAAAAATACCAGACAACCCTGATCTTGTGGCCGCCCCTTTCCTCTAGAGGAATTTCTCAGACATGTGCATCCGCATGATGACATTATTGGAGTTCTGCCCTTTACACATGTCATCCTATTGGAACTTCTTCAGAGGGATTAGTTATAAATACTCCCCTGTGGGTGGGCTGAAAAATATTTATGAAACTCAAGTGGACATGCTTGAACACTTCATCTACCGATGCACCAGTATACGATAATAATGGTTTGGGCTGACTTTGTTTTAATTTTTTTTTCAAATGTTTAAATTGATATAATTATGTCTTCAGGCTCTCCATCCCTACTTGAAACTTAAGCCTGGTACACACAGGCTGAAAAACATTGGGAGACATTCGGCCCGTGTGTATGTCGGTCTGTCCAACAAAAACTGGCTTCTGTCGGACAAGCATGCTAGAAAACCAGCAGCCGACCAACCCCCGATCAGTGCTCTAAGCCAATGGCAGAGTGTTCTGAGGGGGAGGCTGTTAGTTTTTTTTGGTTCAACCCATACACATAGTGTGTACAAGGCTTTAGCATCTGAGTGGAAGGGGCAGGACATAATTGTCCAGCAGTGTGGGTAAATTGAAGCTTGAATTATTGAGCTGTGAAAATAACAGGCCTTTTTCAGAAATGGAGCTAAGGGTAGCTGGAAAACATGTGAAATAAAGTCTAGGGCTCCATCTGTGTGTATGTATGTGTATATATATATATATATATATATATATATATATATATATATATATATACACAGGGCTTTATATACAGTGGGGACAGAAAGTATTCAGACCCCCTTAAATTTTTCACTCTTTGTTATATTGCAGCCATTTGCTAAAATCATTTAAGTTAATTTTTTTCCTCATTAATGTACACACAGCACCCCATATTGACAGAAAAACACAGAATTGTTGACATTTTTGAAAGTTTATTAAAAAAGAAAATCTGAAATATCACATGGTCCTAAGTATTCAGACCCTTTGCTGTGACACTCATATGTTTAACTCAGGTGCTGTCCATTTCTTCTGATCATCCTTGAGATGGTTCTACACCTTCATTTGAGTCCCGCTGTGTTTGATTATACTGATTGGACTTGATTAGGAAAGCCACACACCTGTCTATATAAGACCTCACAGCTCACAGTACATGTCAGAGCAAATGAGAATCATGAGGTCAAAGGAACTGCCTGAAGAGCTCAGAGACAGAATTGTGGCAAGGCACAGATCTGGCCAAGGTTACAAAAAAATTCTGCTGCACTTAAGGTTCTTAAGAGCACAGTGGCCTCCATAATCCTTAAATGGAAGACGTTTGGGACGACCAGAACCCTTCCTAGAGCTGGCTGTCTGGCCAAATTGAGCTATCGGGGGAGAAGAGCCTTGGTGAGAGAAGTAAAGAAGAACCCAAAGATCACTGTGGTTGAGCTCCAGAGATGCAGTCGGGAGATGGGAGAAAGCTGTAGAAAGTCAACCATCACTGCAGCCCTCCACCAGTCGGGGCTTCATGGCAGAGTGGCCCGACGGAAGCCTCTCCTCAGTGCAAGACACATGAAAGCCCACATGGAGTTTGCTAAAAAAACACCTGAAGGACTCCAAGATGGTGAGAAATAAGATTCTCTGGTCTGATGAGACCAGACTGCTCATCACCTGTCCAATACAGTCCCAACAGTGAAGCATGGTGGTGGCAGCATCATACCGTGGGGGTGTTTTTCAGCTGCAGGGACAGAATGACTGGTTGCAATAGAGGAAAAGATGAATGCGGCTAAGTTCAGGGATATCCTGGACAAAAACCTTCTCCAGAGTGCTCAGGACCTCAGACTGGGCCGAAGGTTTACCTTCCAACAAGACAATGACCCTAAGCACACAGCTAAAATAATGAAGGAGTGGCTTCACAACAACTCTGTGACTGTTCTTGAATGGCCCAGCCAGAGCCCTGACTTAAACCCAATTGAACATCTCTGGAGAGACCTAAAAATGGCTGTCCACCAACGTTTACCATCCAACCTGACAGAACTGGAGAGAATCTGCAAGGAGGAATGGGAGAGGATCCCCAAATCCAGGTGTGAAAAACTTGTTGCATCTTTCCCAAAAAGACTCATGGCTGTTTTAGATCAAAAGGGTGCTTTTACTAAATACTGAGCAAAGGGTCTGAATACTTAGTACCATGTGATATTTCAGTTTTTCTTTTTTAATAAATCTGCAAAAAATGTCAACAATTCTGTGTTTTTCTGTCAATATGGGGTGCTGTGTGTACATTATTGAGGAAAAAAAATGAACTTAAAAGATTTTAGCAAATGGCTGCAATATAACAAAGAGTGAAAAATGTAAGGGGATCTGAATACTTTCTGTCCCCACTGTATATATGCTGTCTGTGTGTGTATATATATATATATATATATATATATATATATATATATATATATATACAGGGCTTTTTTCTGGCGGCACCACTGGAGACAGGTGGGAGCAAGGCCCACTGCTGCACTCGAGTGTTAATACAGAAGGGCGGGAGAGTGGGAGATACAGCTCAACTCTGGCTACATCCGGTGAGAGTGGAAGGCAGAGTGATCTGCGTGCCACTCCTCGTCTTCCTGTTGACCAGAAGCTCTTTTGGCACACCTGCACCAGTGATGTCTCTGTGTAGCGGTGCAGAGTGAATCAACCGTGTGTCTCCATAGAGACAAGTTTTTAGCCTTTTTTTGGTAAACTAATTGACAATGTTGCTGATTGAGACCATGAATACCAACATGTACTGTGACATACTGAAGCAGAGCATGATCCCCTCCCTTTGGAGACTGGGCCACAGGCCAGTATTCCAACTTGATAACGACCCAAAACACACCTCCAAGACGACCACTGCATTGCTAAAGAAGCTGAGGGTAAAGGTGATGGACTGGCCAAGCATGTCTCCAGACCTAAACCCTATTGAGCATCTGTGGGGCATCCTCAAATGGAAGGCGGAGGAGCGCAAGGCCTCTAACATCCACCAGCTCGGTGATGTCATCATGGAGGAGTATAAGTGGACTCCAGGGGCAACCTGTGAAGCTCTGGTGTACTCCATGCCCAAGAGGGTTAAGGCAGTGTTGGAAATAATGGTGGTCACACAAAATATGGATACTTTGGGCCCAATTTGGACATTTTCACTTAGGGGTGTATATATATATATATATATATATATATATATATATATATATATATAAAAATATCTGCAATTTATTCTGTTATATATACTGTATAGTAAATGCATTTGAAAATGTGTTTGGAACTCCATACACATCCACATTATTACAAACAATAAATAATCTGCGGTTCAGGAATGAAAGACATGATCTGTTCAGTAATGATGTCACATCATGTGTACTTCAAGCTGACTCCTAGACTTTCTACATTATAACTAGCTTCGCTTAGAGCAGTGGTTCTCAACCTTTCTAGTGCCGTGACCCCTTGATAAAATTTCCCAAGTTGTGGGGACCCCTAACAGTAAAATTATTTTCGTTGGTCGCGTTTAATGGCACAGTGGCGGCGTTTGCTGGCACAGTGGTGACAATTGATGGGCACAGTTGTGACAATTGATGGGCACAGTGGCTGCACAGTGGCAACGTTTGCTGGCACAGTGGCGACAATTGATGGGCACAGTGGCTGCGTTTAGCACAGTGGCAACAATTAAAGGGCACAGTGGCTTCGTTTGCTGGCACAGTGGCGACAATTGATGAGCACAGTGGCTGCATTTGATGGCACAGTGGCTGTGTTTTAATGAGGTTTTTTTTTCAGATTTCTTTCAGTTTATTTGCGCCCCGACCACTGATTTATATATAAATGTCCCAGTTGGTTCCTCAAAAGTGGTTATTCCGTGCCAGTGCTAGATACAAAGTGTATAGCACCCAAACATGTATCTAGCACTGGCACGGAATAACCACTTTTGAGGAACCAACTGGGGCGTTTATATAGTAATGATATGTATTATTCCATAATAAAAAAAATGTTGTCATGTCAGTATTTACTTTTAAAAAATCTATGTCTTGATTGCCCTGGTTACATACAGTGCAAAATGCTTTTATAATTACTGTATCTGACTTACCAAAAATCACAGGTGTTCTTCAGCTTCTGCAAGTGACGTTTCGTCGCCGCCCTCTTGCTACACTCATCCGCAGCAAGCGGACTTCGGTGGGTGTAAAAAGAAATCCGCTTGCCGACTTCTAAGTGTAGCCTTACTGCGGACGAGAGTACCAAGATGGCGGTGACGGAACATCACTTCCGTGCGGTCTCTCCTCTCCAGGAAGTGACATCTCGCTGGGCAAGTTGGACAGACTCCGGCAGTAACTTCGGGTCTGTCTCGGCCAGCATTCGCGACCTCCTGGCGAATCGGCAATCGACCCCCCAGGGGATTGCGACCCCCAGGTTGAGAACCGCTGACTTAGAGTGACTGCTTCTTTGTCATGTATTGGTTAACACTTGCATAGTTAAATACCACTTTCATTGCTTCATTGTGACAAATCAGAAAATGTTCACTCCTGTGCAGATACCCATCATAAGATGTACAGTATATATGAATCCACACAAGTCATACTTCCAGTTTTATTTTAGGTTTAGGATAAAATATTCTGACAGATGATTGTCTCATTACCTAAGCCACTGAACCAATAAACACCCTTTATTATATTAAGTAAAATTGTGTTAGCTGCCACTGGCTGGCAGTCTTGTGTGAATTTACCCTGATGGCCCTGCTAATTGGGTTTGCAATTGGGAACACAGCTTTAGATCTGAGATATGCAATTGCTGTAAAAATTGAGTGCATACTATACTGTACATGGACATACGTTTCAGTAAACTAACATTTCTGTATTAAAAACCTTTTTTTTATAGGTCTTATGTAATATTCTAATTTTCTGAGATACTGAATGTTGGATTTTCACTAGCTGTAAGCCATATCATCAAAATTAAAAGAAAGAAATGCTTAAAATATATCACTCTGTGTGTAACGCATCTATATAAAATTTATGAGTTTAATTTTTTTAATTGAATTACCGAAATAAATTTACTTTTTAAAGATATTCGAATTTTATGAGATGCACCTGTACATGTTTTAGTGGTTTGAATAAGCACACCATTTACACACAATATATATTCTGATTTATAGTGATTGAGTTCACTAATCAATGGTCGCAGCTGTTCACTTATAGAATAGGTGGGGTGTACAAAGCAGTGCATACGTTTTTTTACAACAGATAAAACGTTTTTGCTATGCATTTTAGTAACAGGATATCATACTCTTCCAAATTCACAATCTACTTGTTGAATTTCATTGAAACCATGAACATGATGAATAGTTTCCCCTCTGTATTTTTCATGTTCTGCAATAATTAGTCTAATATGATTTGTTCTTCTGTCTCTATTAAATCAGTATTATGACTTTAACCCCCTTTCCGCTGCCACCTTCCGGACCTTTAAGAGGTTCTTAATGTTGGGGAGGCAGACATTCCGATCATGTGACAGCTGTGATTGGCAGTCACAGCAATCACATCGCAAGTATGCATTGGGAGCTTTCTGGTATCCATCGGTTAATGTGTCAGGTGCGCAGGAAGTGTGCACTCAGCACATTAATGTGTTTACATAGGGCTGCATATATGTGGCTTCTCGGCCCTAAAACCCACCAGCGGAGAGGCCACATATATGCGTACGGCCAGCTGGAAGTTGTTAATTGTGCATACCAACTTTGTCTAAAGCTATGCAGCATCCCGCAGCTCCCCACCTGGTGGCTAAAATCTTCAGGTGGCTGGCTTCAGGGTCTTGAATGCTTTCCTTAGCCAGGCAGGGATGACGTCACTCCTGCACATGCATGATAGTTCGGTCAGATTCAGCAGTGCCTAATTTTCACAGTGAGCTGCATGTGCACGGCTTACTATATGGATGCGAGCAGGCAGGCAAAGCATGTCTCTTCTGCATTCAAATTCCTGTCTGTTTGCCCATTTTTATTTTTGGCCTAAAGTTCCACTTTAAAAATCTACATTTAATGTCTAGATCATCCAAAACAAAGCAGAGTAAGATGACCAAAACACATGCTGGCATGGTTAATATAAGGTCAGTATTAGTGATGATCAGATGTTGATCTAGGGGTAGATTCTTTTTCAGCCAAGTCTATATGATTACATGTTCATAAAAATCTTGCTTTGAATGGTTAACTTCAGACCGAATCTGCAACACAAAATAATGAAAGGTAAATCTGTAATCTAAAAAATAATGTTTGGTATCAAAACTAACAAAAGAAACCTTGATCGTATAATTCAATATCATAATAAATTGTGCATTATTAGTCTCACATATGATAATATTATTGAATAAATCATGCACAGTATAGTAAGCCAGCTGTTTCCTTGGAAAGGATTGCTACAAATACCCCATAGCCTGCTTGCATTTGAATAATGCTTATCTCTATTCATGTCTGCAGATTGTTTTACTTCCTTTGTTCAACAACCTCCTGGGTACAATCAGCATATTTGTATAATGTAGCAGCAGAAGTTTTAAATAGTCTCATAATTATTGCCAATCTGGAAAAGAGTATTCTTTGTCTTTTTAATGGCATGAGCATTGCTGTTATTGTTTCAACTATAATTTATTTTTCCCAACCTGAATCAGCATTCCCCAATATAAACTAAATCGGCATGTGCTCTCTTGTTTTGTCCTAGCCATGCTGTTAGTTTTACCTTTTAGATAATCATTAAATAAAAAAAAAAAAAATGAATTATTACTATAAACAGTGGAAGATAAAATTTGTCCTTTTCCTAACTGTATGCTTTTGTTGTGAGATTTGAACCTCGTATTTGAAATATGACCGAGATTGCCAATTATTTTCGAACAGTTTTGCCAATAGTAGTTATTTTTATTTGCCAATGTGTAAATCTATAACACAAAAAATAAACAGGGGCTAGGATACTGTATCATAGTTGCCAACATTTTAAAGTTATAAGGGGTTGATTTATTACTGTAGAGGCTGTTTACTTGGCATAGTGTATTTTCATTTTGCAAAGTGAATGGAAAGATGAACTTGTTTTAACTGACTATCCATTGGTGTGCTAACAATATTCCTGTTTTTTTTTCCTTACACATGATTGGGTATTCAAATGGAACACAGTTTCACTTATTTATCAACATTCACCTTGCAAGGGGAACATACATTTTTCAACGTGAACAGCCTTTATTTCTGTGGCAAATCAACCCCAATGGGTGTAATTCACTTACTTCATCTTCCTTCACACTATAGTAAATATGTCAGTTTGTCTAACCAGTTACAATAATGTTGATGGTGTTCTGTTAGCATTAATATTCATTGTAAGATGTTTTTATCTATATATTTTGTTCTATTATGTCCGTGAAGAAAAACTTGCATTTATTTTCTTTTTTGCTGTAACAAAGTGATGATTTAATAGTTTTTCCATCATGTTTATTTCTGCATTTTTTCAAAAAATGGAAAAAAAAATGGAGGCAGCATTACCAAACAAAATACTTTACTTTAGAAAAGTGATTTACAGGGAACGTTTAGGTTTTTTTTTTTCTTTCTCTTTTCTTTCATGTATTATGTTCAGGATAAAATAGTTGTTTTTATTTATTTTAGTTGGGTAAGTATGAAGTAGTGCGTATCAGTATTTCATATTAACTACTTGCAGCCAGCAGCAGGTTAAGGTCAGTTCACCAGACCTGAACCTAGTAGCTCTCCCCCACCTTGTGTCTGTATGCCCCATGTTGGCATTATGTCCACCATAGCATTTGCAGGATGTGAAGGATGTGAAGCACTGTGCAGAGGGTCTTGCAGAATTTGTAGTGTTAACATGTGGTCACATCCCTTTAGCACCTGATAGTTTAAAAAAGTTCAACAAACAAACTATATTGTGCTCACATGTAAACGTGCTCACATCAGTGCCTATTACCAGTGATAAGTGTCTCACACCGCTTCTGTTCAGTCTCTTACCAAATCATCCATTTTAAAATGCATATATCTCCACCCAAAGTCAAATCCTCAAGAATAAAGCCCCACAATTCCCCTTTTTTTTGTATCACTCGAAAGAAAAATCACTAAAAAAAAGTGTAATATTAACAGAAACCATAAATAAATAAAGCTCGCATTAATATAATTTATAAAGTACAAAAACCTGTGACTCCCACACCGCATGCCACCATTGCCTGTGTGCACTAAACACCTTTGTGAGAGGCCGGGGTAGACGAGGCCCTCCCCGTTCCAACAATAGGAATTTCACTACTGATATTGAATCAGATTCATCGTTATCTTCCACTGTATCCTCTTTAAGTACCACTCAACCCAACACGTCAACTGCACTTAATTCCTCACGTAAGAGACTTCGTTTTGGGGGCAACACCCCTCCAACGAACTCCAAAAAAGATAAGAAAGGCCCAAAAGGCCCTAGATCCACTCAGGCACCCCTTACACAAACTTCACACGATATGAATACCCCCTTAGAAGGGGCCACTGGTCACTCCACATTGCACGGTACTATTCCCAAAATCTTAAATTCGGCTTTAATGACTAATAAATATACGAAAATTAATGAGGATGCCATTTTTTTAGATCTGAAAAAACAACAGAGCAATCTAGATGCTTACGTCCTAAAACCTCCACCGTCTCAACAAAACCCTCCCCTTCATGCCACACCGACCGTAATGTCATAAATCTTACACCCTATACATTCAATAGTGAGGAAATCTCGGTGTTACAGCTAGGTCTGGGTTTCTGTCCTCTTGATGCACTGAAGGTTACTGAAACAATTAAGGACTTGTACCTTTTTGCACGTAACTTAACCTTTAGGTTTATCTATGATAAGGATCGCATCAACTTAGGATTGGAGCGTGAGCTCGCGGAGCGTACCAAAGGCTTCTCTATGGAAGAGTTCAGGGCGCTCCGCCACCTGATGCTCCTATACGATGAAGGTGACACCGGAGACCCCGCATCCTCACAAGATTGCGGGGGTCCTGACGATACCCCTGCAAATGAACCTGTAACAGGGACAGTTTCACCTACTCTCCCTGCACCTAATATGTCTGGTCCTCCGGTTATCCCTAAACAAACATCTCTGCCCAAGCCCTTTCGCCTACGATCCCGTAGGTTTCCCGATCTCAATACCTGCCCTGAGATATGGGCCTTCCTTCAAGCTACAATTAGTGACCTCAAGAAACAAAAATGGCCTGATTTCCCCTCAAACCTTGATTCTAGTCAAATCCGAGCCCTTCGGTCCTTGCAGCAACGCTCTGATGTCGTGATTAAACAATCGGACAAGGGCGGTAATATTGTTCTTATGACCAATTACCAATACCAATCTATGTGCCTTGCTATACTCAACAACAAACATTGGTATAGACCCATTTCCGCTATACACGTATCTTCCTTTGCACAGGAACTCCGGGCTCTTTGCACTGAGGCCTATATTACAGGCCTCATTGACAAAGACACCTTGGAGTTCCTGGTCCCCAAATTTCCCCGTACCCCTACCTTTTACTCCTTACCCAAGACCCATAAAGATGTACATATCCCTCCGGGAAGACCCATAGTGTCGGGGATAGGCTCCCTAACAGATAATGCGAGTAAATTCGTTGACGCTTTCCTAATGCCCCATGTCCGTAGCCTCCCGTCCTATATCAGAGACACTACCGACCTATTGCAACACCTTGAGGGAATCCAGATCCCTCCGGATGCCCTGCTCGTGGCTGTTGATATTGAGGCTCTCTACTCCAGTATCCCCCATGAGCAGGGCGTACGGACGGCTGGATCCTTCTTAGCTGAACAAGATACAACGACCTGGCCCTTGAATCAATTTGTACTGACACTACTGTATTTCATATTGACCAAAAATTATTTTACTTTTAACGATCAATTGTTTTTACAAATACAGGGTGTTGCAATGGGGACGTCGTGCGCCCCAGCGTATGCAAATTTATATCTAGGTGGCTGGGAGCGACATATCCATGCTCATGATCAATATATGGAATTTCTAAACAATATCCTTTTATGGTATCGTTTTATTGATGACCTTTTCATGGTATGGACGGGTTCTAGGGACAAACTTTTACAATTTTTACGTCAACTTGACAACAACGACCTAAATCTCAAATTTACATTTAAAATCGAGATTGAGCAAATCCCCTTCTTAGATCTACTAATTATTAAACAACCGGACGGAACTTTAGGCACTGACCTCTACAGAAAACCCACTGCTGGGAATACCTTGCTGTTCGCCACCAGTGCTCATCCGAATTCCCTGGTACGGAGCATACCCTATGCCCAATACCTACGTTTACGTAGGAACTGTACACATGACAACGACTTTAAACGTCAGGCTAAAGCATTACGCGAACGCCTCTTACAACGAGGCTACTCCTCTACCATCTTGCGCAAAGCATATAATAAGTCCTTGTCACGCTCCCGGACTTCTCTACTTTTCAAAGGCAGGAAACCCTCTTCTCCCACAGAAACCGTAAGATTCATCACGACTTACTCTGCACATCACAACGTACTTCGTAATATTCTAACCAAACATTGGCATCTTTTGGCTGAACATCACACACTGACCAAATATATTAGACACACACCGGAAGTGGTCTTCGGTAGAGCGCGGTCAATACGTGATCAGTTAACTGCCAGCCATTATAATCCCACTAAACCTTTGAGGAGTGGTCCCAATGGCACATTTCAATGCGGGGAGTGTCCCCGGTGCCCTTGGGTCCACGAAAGTAGAACTGTGGTTCTACCCAATGGGGAGATTCTGGTCCCACGGACCTTCGCCAACTGTGGTACAAAAGGGGTGATCTATCTTATGAACTGTGTATGCAAAGCCTTTTATGTGGGCAAAACAATCCGGGAATTTAGACAGAGAATCGGCGACCACCTCTATGACTCAGAAAACGGCAAATTAACTACTATCGGCCGACACATTGGCCTATATCATAGATTCGACAACACTGTGGCCAAATTTCTGGTACTGGAGGTGGTTCAACCTAGTCCCAGGGGTGGCGATTGGGATCGCTCGATACTCCAAAGGGAATCCCTGTGGATCGAGCGACTCAATGCCACCATCCCCCCCGGCCTAAATGAATCAGTGTCCTATAGGGCCTTCTTATGAGGCCTTATTTCCTATTTCCCCCCTCCCTCCCCCTCCCCCTCCCCCCTTTTCCTTCCTTTCCTTTCCCTCCCCTCCCTCCTCCTCCCCCTTCCCTTTCTTTCCTCACGTACCTTCCCTTCCACTTCTCCCTTCCCCCTGTCCCTTTCACTCCTTTCCTTTTTTCCCCCCTTCCCCCCCCCCTCCCATCACGAGGTTAATTCCATTCTCCCTTCTTTCCCAGCCCCCTTTTTTTTTTTTTTTTTTTCCTCCTGCCTCCCCCCCCCCCTTGCCCTTTGTTACCATTGGGTTCTACCACTATATAGGATGCCTTCTCTGCTTAAAGCTTACTCCTGAATGTTGTTGGTTATTGACATTCCGTTGCTTATATACAGAATCATTGTATTGTTTTTGCTTTTAATTTACCATGTTTTATTATGTTGTGATTTGTATTGCTGTTCAAGGATAACTTCCTCCCCCGTTATTGGACTCTGTTGGCCTTTGTTTTGCCTTGCTTTTTCTCCCAGTGGCGGACACATGCTCACCCTGGCAGCCCCAGGGCTGCTTGTGTCTCCGTGTCTGGGAGGTTGATTCCCTTTGACGGGAGCGCGCGCTTGCGCAGTGGCACCTAACGGTGCGCCTGCGCAGTGCGGGTGAGCAGACCCTGTTACGTCAGGGACCGCCTCCGTCATGCCGTCCCTGACTTCCGGGTTGGGGTGCTCTTATAGCGGCCGGTTACGGCCAGAGTGTTTCCCCTCTGCTGAGGACTAGTACCCCCCAACCCGGCACTGCTTTGTACCCATTGTCAATCCACACTACCTCCAATACTGCAAACTTTATCCTTAGTTTGTTACTTGTATACCGCTCTTTACTTGTGGGCAAACCCTTCCTTCTATATTTATGGATGGTAATTCTAATACAAACTTTGATTGCAGTTGCTGCTGTGACCTCCCTCTGCCCGCATACATCACTGGCTCCAGTCCTGGGGGGCTCTCATTGCTATTGTAACAGTGCTTGGTCTTTTCAACTTTGGTATATGATCCTCTGCTATGCTGTCCTCCTCCATTGCAGCTCATGCGTCTTTTAATTGATTAACGCTTTAGTGGTGAGTGCCAGCTCTCAATACCTGTGTGCAACTTCTTTCAGTCCTGATCTGTTTCCTACACAGATGGAAATATTGGTTTTCTCCCCCTTTTTTCACTGACCCCACTGGCTCCCCTCTTTTTCCCACCTTTCCCTCCTCCCCCCCCTCCCCCTTTTTCCCTTCCCCTCCCCCCCTTCCCCTCTCCCCACTATCTTCCTTCCCCTGTTTCCTCCCTTGTTTCCCCCCCCCTTCCCTTTTTTTTTTTCCTCCCTTCCCTCCCCGTCTCTTCCCCTGGTATTTTCCGCTCTATCACCACCAATTATCTCTTCTCTATCTTCTTTGTTCTTTTTCTGCACACCGGTTTCTTGGAAATCTCAGAGTCATAACACTGGCACCCTTATATTCCACTCTTTCTTTTGAAAAATTTTTTTTATCCCCTAATTCAGTGACTTACATAATTCAATTGTCCAAATTTATTCACCAGAGGCTGTTTGCTATCCCCTGTGTTCGCCACAGGGGGAATCACATGGGGCCTTGCATACCCACAGAGAATCCCTGAACGGGTGAGCTTATCCTTATTGTACAAAATTTGCTGTAATAATTACTTCTTCATATACTTTTTGATCTGCTTGTATTTATTACAATTTATTCCATGTTGCACTATAGATATTGCTCTCCTGAGGAAGCGGTGAATACCGCGAAACCGGTCGAGAATTCAAGCTATCTATGTATCCATCATTATTCTTGGGTGTAATCCATATGGTTGTATATACTGTCTTTGCTTTGAACTACAACTGTATGTGATATTGTAATAATCTTTTAATAATGTTTTCTATTAAAATTGAATTTTTATCTAACCACTATTTCCCTATCTACCCTGATTTACCTAATATTTAGTTATATCCAGTACCGCAATAGTCCCCTCCTGGTTTTCTTTGTGGGGGGTTGAGATACTGGCCGACAGGAGCAGCCGACTGCGGCCGTTCCCTGCCCCCTGCCCCTTTTTTCCGTATTAGACATTTGGGATGATGGTACTTTAACTGATAACTAAATCCTTCTATTGTAAGCGCTCTTTCTTATATGTTTATTTCTGCATTTTTTCAAAAAATTAAAAAAAAAATGGAGGCAGCATTACCAAACAAAATACTTTACTTTAGAAAAGTGATTTACAGGGAACGTTTAGGTTTTTTTTTCTTTCTCTTTTCTTTCATGTATTACGTTCAGGATAAAATAGTTGTTTTTATTTATTTTAGTTGGGTAAATATGAAGTAGTGCGTATCAGTATTTCATATTAACTACTTGCAGCCAGCAGCAGGTTAAGGTCAGTTCACCAGACCTGAACCTAGTAGCTCTCCCCCACCTTGTGTCTGTATGCCCCATGTTGGCATTATGTCCACCATAGCATTTGCAGTGGCAGAGCAGTGTAGGACTGGCCATAAGGGATTACTCTGACACAGTTGGCAAGCGTAAACATGTATTGCAATATGTGTGAACTAAAAATTCCTGTTTTTGATTGCATAGTTTTCTAGAAAGGATGTGAAGCACTGTGCAGAGGGTCTTGCAGAATTTGTAGTGTTAACATGTGGTCACATCCCTTTAGCACCTGATAGTTTAAAAAAGTTCAACAAACAAACTATATTGTGCTCACATGTAAACGTGCTCACATCAGTGCCTATTACCAGTGATAAGTGTCTCACACCGCTTCTGTTCAGTCTCTTACCAAATCATCCATTTTAAAATGCATATATCTCCACCCAAAGTCAAATCCTCAAGAATAAAGCCCCACAATTCCTCTTTTTTTTGTATCACTCGAAAGAAAAATCACTAAAAAAAAGTGTAATATTAACAAAAAAACAGAAACCATAAATAAATAAAGCTTGCATTAATATAATTTATAAAGTACAAAAACCTGTGACTCCCACACCGCATGCCACCATTGCCTGTGTGCACTAAACACCTTACCAAAAACGATCCTTAAGGCACAAGGTATGGTAATCCCAAAATCTTTTATCCGGTATTATTAAATGCTCAGACCCCAAAGGAACAAATGGGGTAAAGGACATGGACAAGTAAAAATAGCTCATGGTACAATAATCCCCATAAAAACAGCTTTATTTACCATCAATATGCTAAATGAGTAAAGGTATACAAACATACAATGCTCAAAATGGCCGCATGTGTACTTCTGGTTCCGGCGTCTGGGGTCAATTCCTGACGCATTTCTTCCATAGACTTTGTCACAGGAATATGGCATCAGATTAACAATTCTCTTAGTGGCCAACCATAGTAAGACATCATCACTAAAAAAAAAAAAAAAAAAAACTATTACATCAATCAACCTATTAAAAACAAATATTAAATTAAATATGTAAGATATAAAATAGTGAGAAAAGGGTTTTTTGGGACTTTATATGAAGCAAGAACCTTTAGATCCCTCTCTCCATCCCTGTCATTATTAAAAAGAGGCGAGAAGTGGGACTTTATATGAAGCACACGGGAGCAGATGAATGAGTTGGATATAGAGAAAAATAAATGTATTGGTTCATAATGTTATATAATTTCATATCTAAAATTTTGCACACAATTCTATAATAATAATCTTTACGTTTCATTAAAAATTAATATTACATACTGATTGACAGTCCAATAAAAATTCATATATTTACAAACACATGGGGTAGTTGATACACATATATATATATATATATATATATATATATATATATATATATATATATATATATATATATACACACACATATTACAAATGATACCTATGCAGCCTGTTGACCAAATTTAATTTCTAATGATAGAGATAAGAAAAGGTGGAATATATTAGAAAAATGTCCATAAAAAATTGATTGATATATAACATTATAAACTAATACATTTATTTTTTTTATATATCCAACTCATTCATCTGCTCCCGTGTGCTCCCGTGTGCTTCATATAAAGTCCCACTTCTCGCCTCTTTTCAGTTTATGTAAGATATAAAAACTTTACCATAAATGACATACAAATGACTCAACTAACTTTCAAAAATTCTCAATAAAACAATTCAGGTCCAACTCTATATGAAGTCCAGCGCTCTGGATATCACAAAGTCAAACTGCAACAGCCCAAAGTAAAAAACTGGATGATGGGGGTGTGGCCGAGCGATGGCAGAGTGAGGACGCACACCTCGGAGCTCTGTGTGGGGAAGCCCTGAGAAAGGACAGCAATCTTTGTCAGTGAGAGCCGGAATTCATGCCAGGGGACCGCAAACACCCGCTGGACTTGGGGGTACAGAAGGGTTCGGAAATAACCCATTATTTCCTTAGGCAACACGCTGCGTCTTCCCCCGCCGCATCGGCCAAGATGGCGCCGCCTCGAGTGCCTCCGACGAGCGCCGCCGCCTCAGCTAAGAAAAGCACTCAGCCGGGAACTAACGCAGGAGGAGACCGACCAGCTCCAGATGACAGGTCAGCATCTCCTATTTTATCCCCTGTGATCCCAATCACTGACACTCAACCTAGCTGCGGCCATACAAGGGAGACAAGCAGTAACATGGAGGGATCTCTTAGAGACATTGTGTCCAGCCTGCCCACAAGACAGGATCTGCAGGAAATGGCGGCATCCATAGTTAATGCTCTCTCCAGAGAATTACATGACTTGCGCCAGCAGGTAGATACAGTGGACGAAAGGGTCACTGTGCTAGAGTCCTCTGCATCCACCTCTGATTGCTGCCATGGAGCAGGAGCAGCGTGGCTTTCGCCGCCATCTTGTGGATATACAACTAAAGCTGGATGACGGCGAGAACAGGAGTAGACGCAACAACTTGCACCTCCGCGGCATTCCTGAAGCTACCATGGGTTCAGATCTCCGCGCAACGGTGGTGGCTATCCTGAACCAGGTTCTTGGAAAACCACCGGCTGCGGAGCTAGAGCTGGACAGGGTCCACCGTATCCCAGGACCTAGGACTCCCCCCGCAGCATCCCAGGATCCTGATGCCACAGACCTCCCTCGAGATGTTCTGTGTAGAGTACATTTTTTCACCGTAAAGGAGGAAATCATGCGGTTGGCCTGGGAGCGCGGCCCCATAGACTTTGATGGCGCATTGATCCGGATTTACCCGGACATCTCCAGGCAAACAAGAGCAATGCGAGGCCTTCTGAGACCACTGTTAGAGGTCATTCGGCCGGCAGAGGCGACGTATCGCTGGGGTCACCCCTTCCATCTAATCGTGCGGAGGCAGGGAGCAGAATTCTACTTACGCTCTCCAGACCAACTTCCAGACCTATTCAGCTTCCTAGCCAAATCTCCTGTGAGTGTCCCCAACTGGTTTGACTACCTGTTGTCCCTGGAGGCCCTGGGCCCACCTCTGCCCAGGCCGCAACGTGTCCGTAGACCGCGCTCACGAACCACTAGTCGAGAGACTGTTAGACCTCACCCGAGGTCCTCCGAAGCGTAACTTCCCATCTTCTCCCAAGACCCGGTAAGACTTGATGAAAGCTTTTGTTACACTACCTCACTGGGTATTCCAAGAACATTAGATCTTACTTTCCAAGAGGCCTGTGAAACTGGGTTACTGGGGGACTTCCTGGGCCTGTTTTGACTACCCTACCTAGTGCAACCTAAGGAATAATGACCCCTGGATGTACATACAATCCCCACCCTGGAATTACGGGATGTCAGCTATCACCTACCAGCTTAATCAATGAGGGGCCGGATTGTTCCGGATTCGTAATAAGTCTTGTCCTGCACGCCGCTCCCCTCGCACGGACTCACTATCGGTGGTTGATGGGGGTGACAGATGCAATAGGGAAATCAGTGACTTGGCCCTAAGCCCCGACACCCCAAGATGGTTATGCAGAACTTCATCACCTGCTGGAAGTGTTGGCCCTTCAATCCCGGATAAGAGTCTTGGGGGCCCGGTCTGTTTATCTGTTTTCCCTCTATTTGCCCTTTTGTTTTGTTTTGCCCTCCCTATTTGCTGGGTACTTTACTAGTCACGCGGGACACCTCCGGGACCCTTCACCCCCCTTAGCTTCTTTCTGATGGATGTACAAGTTGCTATGCATTGGGAATGGGAGGGAGGCGTAGGGCCATAGCGGGTAACAATCCCAGGGACGCAGCAATAGTTGGTGACATGCTTTATATGTTATGTTTTGTTGGGCTATTTCATACCGTTTTACTACATTATTGTATTACTTTACTGTTTTACATTTGCACCGTTGGTATTGACCTCTCCCTTTTTGACTAGCCCTGGTACTCCCTGGTGAGAAGGTGAAAGACCCTTGGTGCTGGTGTTGTGGGCCTTGCCGTGAGGCGTCAGCATGGATCCCGCTGGTAATATCTATTGATTGCATTGGCAATGGGGATCGTTCTGACGTCCATGACCCTCCTGGGGACACCTTCACCGAATGGTCAGGACAGAGGGTGTTTGTCAGCTATGATGCAGGTACCAATCATCAAAGGTTATTTTCAGCTGTTTTGGTTCTCATATTAGAAACTTCATGATTCTCAGAGGTGTTACTCCCCCACATCTCCACATATTTTGTCTACTCAAATCACTGCCTAAACTCTACTTACCTTAGAGTAGATTTCAACGCACTTTCCACCCCCACATTAGGGCGGACTCCTGTGTGAACACTTTCAGTGTGCATCAGGGGCCCATAGTTAGTCTACGACAGAAACCGCTCACTCCCCTTACCCCATTCTTCCTCCCCTCCTCTCTTCCCACCTCACTATTCTTTCCTCTCTGGTCTATTTGTTCATATCTTTGACCTCTGCCTGTAGGGGTTTCTGCTCTTGGGATCTTCCCACACGCATATTGACTTCCATTTCCCTGCCAGAAGGCATAATGGGTCACCTAAGGATCACCTCTCTAAACGTGCGTGGTCTTAATGTGCCGGAGAAGCGCTCGCAGCTTTTGGCTGACCTGCGCAGGGGTAAAACACATGTCGCTTTTCTGCAGGAAATGCACTTCTGTGCAGACTCTATACCTAGGCTGACTAATGGGGCCTTTCCTGTGGCATACCATAGTGTCTCTCCGGTCTCCAAATCAAAGGGGGTCAGCATTGTTCTGGCCAGGTCGGTTCCATGGGTGTTTGAGGCACAGCGGGCAGACGAGCAGGGTCTCTTTCTTCTCCTAAAAGGAAGGGTGTCCGATGTGCGAGTCACCTTCGCAAATGTTTACTTCCCCAATGTGAACCACCCTCAGTTCTTACGTAAGCTTCTTTCTGAGCTCCTGGAGTTCTCGGAGGGGATGCTTATTTTTGGCGGAGACCTTAACTTCGCCATGGATCCGACTGTGGACGTCTCACGGGGAGCCTCACATCTGTCCTACTCTCGCCTGAGGCGTCTCAAGGCGGACCTACATACCCTGCACCTAGTTGACCCTTGGCGGTTGCTCCACAACCAAGACAGGGATTATACATTTTACTCTCAGGTTCACCATACCTACTCGCGGTTAGACTACCTACTGCTGTTACATAAAGACCTAGACAAGGTAGTCTCCACGTCTATTGATGTCATATCTCTCTCCGACCATGCACCAATCCACCTGACCCTCCAGTTGGGGCCAATGACTCGGTCTCCTCCATCTTGGCGACTGAATGAAGCATTGCTTCAATCGGAGGAAACTCGTGCAGAGCTGCTGAATGCGCTGCGGGAGTACTTTTCCGTCAATGAGGGATCAGTTCCCAACCCCCTTGTGGTTTGGGAAGCCCACAAGACGGTTGTGAGAGGGATATTGATCAAAATAGGGGCCCGACTCAAACGGGACAGATTGAAACGCATGGAGGAGCTCCTTGCACTGATCCGTAAGCTAGAGAGTGTACATAAGGCTAGTCTTGCCCGTACAACCTTTCGGGATCTACAGAAGGCCCGTGAGGAACTTTGTACTCTCCTTTTCCACAGGACCAAACAGAAACTAGCATGGGCACGTCGTACTATGTTTTAGTTCTCGAACAAACCAGGATCACTCCTGGCCAGAGCCCTGCAGGGCCCACGTACGAAAACATATATCCCACACATACAGTCATCTACGGGACAGAAACTAAATACCTCCTCAGACATGGCGGAGGAGTTCCGCTCCTTCTATACAGGCCTCTATAATTTAGACAGATCGCAATCCATGGGCTCCTCTATGGAGGGCAGGCACACCCCTCAATCTTACGTAGCTGCCTCAGGCATGCCATCACTACCTGACGATGTAAGGGAGGAATTAGACGAACCGGGAGCGGCTCTGGCCTCTTCAAAACCAAAAAAGGCCCCTGGCCCTGACGGTCTAACCCCAGTGTACTACAAAACCTTTTTTGACTTACTGGCGAAGGCCTTAGTTTCTGCTCTCAATACCCTTACGGAGGGGAACTTATTCCCCATAGACACCCTTAGGGCCTATATTTCTCTCATCCCGAAAGAGGGTAAAGACCCACTACTCTGTGGGAGCTATCGCCCAATTGCACTTCTGAATTCGGATCTCAAGCTTTTTGCCAAAATTTTAGCCAATAGACTGCTCCCTCATGTACCGAGTCTGATTCACAGAGACCAGGCTGGCTTTGTACCGCTACGAGAACCAAGGGACAACACTATTCGAGTTATTAATCTGATACATGCGGCAAGGACCACCAAAGGGGCCCTTCTCCTGCTGTCGACTGACGCGGAGAAGGCCTTTGATCGCGTCGACTGGTCCTTCATTCGGGCAACTCTAGAGCACATAGGCCTTCGTTCCTCATGCTACAGTGGATACTTTCCCTGTATACTCACCCCACTGCTTCGGTTAGGGTAAACGAGACGAGATCTGACTTTTTTGACATCAGAAATGGCACGCGCCAGGGATGCCCCCTCTCCCCCCTGATCTTTATCTTGTCCCTAGAACCTCTTTTGTGCATGATAAGGGCGAATCCAGACATTGTGGGTTACCCGAAGCCCTCGGGATCCCACAAGGTGGCTGCTTTTGCGGATGACCTTATCTTCTTTCTAACAGAACCACTTACCTCTCTCCCTAACCTGTTACGATCACTTCAAGAATATGGCAATCTCTCATCGTTCCAGATCAATCTAACCAAATCCTCCATTCTTAACATAACGGTAGATAGGGGAGATGTCCAACGTTTACGCTCGTCCTTTCCATTGAGATGGGCATCCAAGCATATACGTTATCTAGGAGTCGACATCACCTCAGATCCTGCTGAATTGTACTCGGCTAATTTTGCCTCACTACTCTTACTTCTTAAAACCGACCTCTTACACTGGCACTCTTTGACGCTGACGTGGTTCGGCAGATGTAGTGCCCTCAAGATGACTCTGCTACCTAGGGTGTTATACCTACTACAGGCGCTACCCATCCGACTACCTCCAGCGTTCTTTAAACGAATAGACTCCATGTTCCGGGCTTTTGTCTGGTCCCACCGCAAACCACGAGTTAGACTCCAACTCCTTTACCTAGCAAAAAGTAGCTGTGGGGTTGGCCTGCCGGACATCAAGGCTTACTACAGAGCAGTCCACCTAACTAGGTTGGTGGACTGGCACTGTCACCCAGAGGCGAAGCACTGGGTCGCCATGGAGGAAGAGGACTCCGGGGGTACGGCCAAGAGTTGGCCTTGGATTACTACGCCACTGCCGAAGGACCTTATAGAGCACCCTACCCAGGGCAACACCTTAACAGTGGTCAGAGATGCTTTCCGGCGCTCATCAGTGTCCCCGCAGCCATCACCCATGGTTCCGATTTTAGGTAATCCGGAATTCCCACCTGGAGTTCAGAGCCCACAACTCAAGCGACTGGCAATGGGCACTAAACTTCGCCTACACGATTTTCTCGGACCCAATGGTCAACTTTCCTTAGAAGCTGGAGCATTGGTGACGGACCCCCCCCTAGATTTTTGGAGTGGCTTGCAGCTGCGGAACTTCTTACGCAGCTGTCTGAGGAAACCAGGCATCACCCGTAATCTTACTGAACTGGAACTCATTTGCCATCGTAGGGAACCGATTCGACATTGTCTCTCACTGATGTATTCATCCTTAACCCAACCAGAGGAAGGGTACGTTCCCTTGTTTCTCTCCAAATGGGAGGCGGAACTTGGAGTTCAATTCACCGAGGTGCAGAGACAAAAAATTCTCTACTTTGCTCAGAAATCCTCTATTGCCACCAGGGTTCAGGAAACCTGTTACAAAATGATGACACGTTGGTACAGAGTCCCTGCCATCCTACATCGTTTCTTTCCTCAGGTGCCCAGCCTCTGTTGGCGCTGTGGCTCCGAGGAGGGGACGATGTTACACATCTTCTGGTCATGTTCCAAGCTTGCCCCCATTTTGGCTCGGGGTTGCACGTACAGTCGGACATCTTACCGGTGTTTCCCTGGAGGGGAATCCTGCAGCCTGCCTGCTCCATCTATCAGAACGACCCATTAAGAAATATAAGACCTCTCTCACCATCCAACTTCTGAATGCCGCAAAGGCTTGTATTCCTCTTTGCTGGAGATCGGAGAGACCATGGCGATGTCCCTGTGGTTTGCTAAAGTTAACGAATTAAGGGATATGGAGGATCTTACTGCTACCCTGCACAATAGAGAGGAGACCTTTCGAGAGACCTGGAGACCCTGGCAGCATTTTATATACACGGAAGCCTATCTTCAGGAAATGGCGCAATCTAGCTAACTTAACGGGCTAGCACCATACCTCAGGCAGAGGACGTCACACTTTACCTTGTCATATTGCATTTCTGCATTCTTTCTTTATCCTTCCCCTATACTACTTTACCCCTGCAGCTTCTGCTTTTCCTCCTATTCCCCCTTTCTTCTTTACCCCTTCGCCCCCTCCTATCCCGGTTATATCCCTCTCCTACCCCCGGGGACACTAGATTTTGTATCACGCATCCTCATACTTGGGTTTCTTTTTGGTCCAGATATAAAGAAAATCATAAAATCCATTACCTGTTTCATTGGTCCCATGTATGGGCTTCATAGTTTTTTAGATCCCCATTCTACCAATTATATGGAAAACATTTCACTTCACTGAGTGACGATGTCTTACAGACAAGGAACTCAGTAATAAGCCAAACAATTCAGACCCCAGAGCACCTCCCAGGTCTCATACATTGGCAGTATTGCTATTTCGGGGTTCCATCCCCACAAACCCTGACTATGGTGCCTATTTAAATAACCAGAACTGTCGACCGTGTTGTTTTTGATATTACTGTTTGCAACTATTCATCTGTATCCCACGTGCTTGTCTCTTACATTGTTTTACAACAGAATATGTAACTGTTTGCACTTGCTCAGTGTCAAAATAAAGGAATTAAAAAAAAAAAAAAACTGGATGATTTAATAAAAACAGTTTATAAAAACAGTCCCATGGAAACACAGTACTAGAATGATATTATTAAAAAAGAACATGATGTATGACAGACTGTCCATCGAGCAACAAGAAACCAAAACGGGAGATCCATCCAACTACATGGTCCCAAACTGTGATGAGTAGAGAAGGGGGAAGGAAAGGGGAAGAGGGAGCCCAGGTATAGAGGTACTCAGGGGACCCGCAGGATCCCCGCTGGATATGGGATACGATCCCTGAAGGGATGACTCACCGGCTCCGGAATGCTGTTCAGTGAGTGTAGCGTGGAGGGAAACAACTGCTCCGTCGCGTGGAGAGAAAGCTCGCCGAGACTCCGTGACGATGGGCAATGACGTCAGCCCAGCTGGGAGGCCGTTCCGAAGAGGGATGGGCTCGGCTTCTCACAGGAAAGCCACCAGAGTGTCAGCTGGTAAACACTGCCACTGACTTGCCGATCTGTGTCCCCTCAGAGATAGAACACCTCTGTATAAAATGTTGTCACTCAGGGGATACAACAGTGTGGAGTAGATAAAAAGAAGCCAGGGAAGGGAATGAAGCAGCCAGCAAAAATGATGAAAGTCACTGTTGTTGGGCAATGTAGAGGTCCCAAGAGTGGATGGATGGATGGATGGATGGTCACTGTGGGATGTAACTGGATAGGACCACTGTGTAAAGGTTGCCTTGATGACGCGTTTCACGCATCGGCGCTTTGTCATAGTCAAGGATGGAGGCAACTAACAGGGTTTAAGTAAAAAATATTAAATAAGGGGAGGGAACAAGGGAGGACAAAAAGGGGGAGGAGAAAAAAACAAAAATTAGGGCGGGATTGGTTAACCAATTGCGAAAGAAAAAAGTAGGATTATATCTCCAATATTAACCCCTTGTTGCTCAGAGGACTCGCAATAGAAGCCATAGACATTACAATAAGACATACATTGACGCTTAACCGTGAAACGCATCGTCAAGGCAACCTTTCCACAGTGGTCCTATCCAGTTGCATGCCACGGTGACTATCCATCCATCCACTCTTGGGACCTCTACATTGCCCAACAGCAGCGACTTTCATCATTTTTGCTGGTTCCTTCATTCCCTTCCCTGGCTTCTTTTCATCTACTCCACACTGTTGTATCCCCTGAGTGAAAACATTTTATACAGAGGCGTTCTATCTCTGAGGGAACACAGATCGGCAAGTCAGCGGCTCAGTGTTTACCAGCTGACACTCTGGCGGCTTTCCTGTGAGAAGCCGAGCCCATCCCTCTTTGGAACGGCCTCCCAGCTGGGCTGACGTCATCGCCCATCGTCATGGAGTCTCGGTGAGCTCTCCCTCCACACGGCGGAGCGGTTGTTTCCCTCCATGCTACACTCACTGAACAGCATTCCGGAGCCGGTGAGTCATCCCATTCAGGGATCGTATCCCACATCCAGCGGGGATCCTGCGGGTCCCCTGAGTACCTCTATACCTGGGCTCCCTCTTCCCCTTTCCTTCCCCTTCTCTACTCATCACTAGGGATGAGCCGAACACTCCCCTGTTCGGTTCGCACCAGAACATGCGAACAGGAAAAAAGTTCGTTCGAACACGCGAACACCGTTAAAGTCTATGGGACACGAACATGAATAATCAAAAGTGCTAATTTTAAAGGCTAATATGCAAGTTATTGTCATAAAAAGTGTTTGGGGACCCGGGTCCTGCCCCAGGGGACATGGATCAATGCAAAAAAAAGTTTTAAAAACGGCCGTTTTTTCAGGAGCAGTGATTTTAATAATGCTTAAAGTCAAACAATAAAAGTGTAATATCCCTTTAAATTTCGTACCTGGGGGGTGTCTATAGTATGCCTGTAAAGGGGCGCATGTTTCCTGTGTTTAGAACAGTCTGACAGCAAAATGACATTTTGAAGGAAAAAACTCATTTAAAACTACCCGCGGCTATTGCATTGCCGACAATACACATAGAAGTTCATTGATAAAAACGGCATGGGAATTCCCCAAAGGGGAACCCCGAACCAAAATTAAAAAAAAAAAATGACGTGGGAGTCCCCCTAATTCCCATACCAGGCCCTTCAGGTCTGGTATGGATATTAAGGGGAACCCCGGCCACAATAAAAAAAAAATGACGTGGGGTTCCCCCTAAATTCCATACCAGACCCTTCAGGTCTGGTATGGATTTTAAGGGGAACCCCGCGCAAAAAAAAAAAAAAAAACGGCGTGGGGTCCCCCCAAAAATCCATACCAGACCCTTATCCGAGCACGCAACCTGGCAGGCCGCAGGAAAAGAGGGGGGGACGAGAGTGCGGCCCCCCCCTCCTGAACTGTACCAGGCCACATGCCCTCAACATTGGGAGGGTGCTTTGGGGTAGCCCCCCAAAACACCTTGTCCCCATGTTGATGAGGACAAGGGCCTCATCCCCACAACCCTGGCCGGTGGTTGTGGGGGTCTGCGGGCGGGGGGCTTATCGGAATCTGGAAGCCCCCTTTAACAAGGGGACCCCCAGATCCCGGCCCCCCCCTGTGTGAAATGGTAAGGGGGTACAAAATTACCCCTACCATTTCACTAAAAAACTGTCAAAAATGTTAAAAATGACAAGAGACAGTTTTTGACAATTCCTTTATTTAAATACTTCTTCTTTCTTCTATCTTCCTTCATCTTCTGGTTCTTCTGGTTCTTCCTCTGGCGTTCTCATCCAGCATCTCCTCCGCGGCGTCTTCTATCTTCTTCTCCTCGGGCCGCTCCGCACCCATGGCATGGGGGGGAGGCGCCCGCTCTTCTCTTCATCTTCTTCATCTTCTTCTCTTCTTCTTTTCTTCTCTTCTTCTCTTCTTCTCTTCTTCCTTTTCTTCTCCGGGCCGCTCCACACACATGCTGGCATGGAGGGAGGCTTCCGCTGTGTGACGGCGCTCTTCTTGTGACAGTTCTTAAATAACGGGGGGCGGGGCCACCTGGTGACCCCGCCCCCCTCTGACGCACGGGACATGACGGGACTTCCCTGTGGCATTCCCCGTGACATCACAGGGAAGTCCGTCAAGTCACCGTGCGTCAGAGGGGGGCGGGGTCACCGGGTGGCCCCGCCCCCCATTATTTAAGAACTGTCAGACGAGGAGTGCCGTCACACAGCGGGAGCCTCCCTCCATGCCAGCATGGGTGCGGAGCGGCCCGGAGAAGAAAATGAAGAAGAGAAGAAAAGAAGAAGAGAAGAAGAGAAGAAGATGAAGAAGAAGAGAAGAGCGGGAGCCTCCCCCCATGCCATGGGTGCGGAGCGGTCCGAGGAGAAGAAGATAGAAGACGCCGCGGAGGAGATGCTGGACGAGAACGCCGGAGGATGAACCAGAAGAGCCAGAAGAACCAGAAGAACCAGAAGATGAAGGAAGATAGAAGAAAGAAGAAGCATTTAAATAAAGGAATTGTCAAAAACTGTCTCTTGTCATTTTTAACATCTTTGACAGTTTTTTAGTGAAATGGAAGGGGTACTTTTGTACCCCCTTACCATTTCACACAGGGGGGGGCTGGGATCTGGGGGTCCCCTTGTTAAAGGGGGCTTCCAGATTCCGATAAGCCCCCCGCCCGCAGACCCCCACAACCACCGGCCAGGGTTGTGGGGATGAGGCCCTTGTCCTCATCAACATGGGGACAAGGTGTTTTGGGGGGCTACCCCAAAGCACCCTCCCAATGTTGAGGGCATGTGGCCTGGTACGGTTCAGGAGGGGGGGGCCGCACTCTCGTCCCCCTCTCTTTTCCTGCGGCCTGCCAGGTTGCGTGCTCGGATAAGGGTCTGGTATGGAATTTAGGGGGAACCCCACGTCATTTTTTTTTTTTAAATTTTGGCCGGGGTTCCCCTTAATATCCATATCAGACCTGAAGGGCCTGGTATGGGAATTAGGGGGACTCCCACGTCATTTTTTTTTTTTTAATTTTGGTTCGGGGTTCCCCTTTGGGGAATTCCCATGCCGTTTTTATCAATGAACTTCTATGTGTATTGTCGGCAATGCAATAGCCGCGGGTAGTTTTAAATGAGTTTTTTCCTTCAAAATGTCATTTTGCTGTCAGACTGTTCTAAACACAGGAAACATGCGCCCCTTTACAGGCATACTATACACACCCCCCAGGTACGAAATTTAAAGGGATATTACACTTTTATTGTTTGACTTTAAGCATTATTAAAATCACTGCTCCTGAAAAAACGGCCGTTTTTAAAACTTTTTTTTGCATTGATCCATGTCCCCTGGGGCAGGACCTGGGTCCCCAACCACTTTTTATGACAATAACTTGCATATTAGCCTTTAAAATTAGCACTTTTGATTTCTCCCATAGACTTTTAAAGGGTGTTCTGCGGCATTCGAATTTGCCACGAACACCCCAAATTGTTCGCTGTTCGGCGAACTTGCGAACAGCCAATGTTCGAGTCGAACATGAGTTCGACTCGAACTCGAAGCTCATCCCTACTCATCACAGTTTGGGACCATGTAGTTGGATGGATCTCCCGTTTTGGTTTCTTGTTGCTCGATGGACAGTCTGTCATACATCATGTTCTTTTTTAATAATATCATTCTAGTACTGTGTTTCCATGGGACTGTTTTTATAAACTGTTTTTATTAAATCATCCAATTTTTTACTTTGGGCTTTTGCAGTTTGACTTTGCAATATCCAGAGCGCTGGACAATTTTCGTTTTTTTGCTTCTTATCTGTATCTATCAGTTACGGTTGCTCTAGCTGCACTGGTTTCATCCCCCCCTCACCCCCCGAGTCAAGACATGCTATTTGTATATTATATGTTACACACCATATGTCATGGTTGAGCCCCCCAGGTGTCCATTCACTGGCGCTGGGTTATTGTTGTTGTTTCTTTCTATATGAAGTCCCTTGGGACACATTCAGTAATTTAATAAATCCAAAACATTTTGTTTTTAGAAATTTCACCTTTTATTAGTTCCTCATCAGAATTTTTTGATCGAGTCTATCCCACAAAACTTTAGCCCAGAAGGATCCTTATTATGATACCGTCTAAAATGCTCAGACAAACTGTGGGTTTTTAAACCTTTTTTTGATGTTTTGGATGTGTTCACTTAAAGCAAAGTTCAACCCATACAAAAGTCAGCAGCTACTGTTTTACCCTCACCATCACCTACTGCGCTATTTATTTTATTTTGAGCCGTATTTTCACTGCCCAGGTTTTACACATTTTTTACTTATTGGATATTATTTTCTGTAATTTTTATACCAATAAACGTTACAACGTTTTAAATGGATTCACACTATGTGGAGGTTTTTCTGCTTTTCTCTTCGCTTTATCGCATGGATGATCGTTGATGGGGTGTCTTTCGGCTGATGATTGAAGCTGACCCTAAAGATATCCCAGTCCGGTTCAACTCCCCAGGGCTACATCATTCGGGGACATCGGTTGTTTCCTCAAAGCCAAGTCCTCCGATAGGATCCTGGTCTGAATAACCCTACGGTCTGCTACATCACACCGCCTGACGGTACAAGCCTTTCCGACTCACCGCCCACGGCCTGTGAGTCCATCCTTTCTGGTAAGGGCATTTTATGCTTACTGGTTTGAGATAATACCACCATGCTGAGAGAAGAATTCATCTACACACAGAGATGCTTCTAACAGTCTCCCTCCAATATATATGAGGACTGGAGCACCCACTGTGTCACATAGACACTGTGATTTTCCCATTTATAGTGACGGACACCAATATTTCACATATTTATTTGGTTGAGTTTACCCATGGGCTATGCCATGGGATCTCTCTGATAGACACTTAATATTGTGTTTATTCACATCACATTTATGTATGTTTTTTTAACTATATATATTTATTGAGATTTTTAGTCTTGAGATATATTCCATTTGGGTCACTCCCATCACATCAGATACACTGAATTATAGTTCCTCTTCAGATTCTTTGTACTTGTTCTCACCTTGTACCATTTAATGATTTTGTTTTGCTTCTGAAGAGATTCCTCTTTTTCACAAGGGTTTTATGTTCACACATTTAGGATTTTGATCTTGCTTTCTAGACACCATTATTAGCATTTTTGCTTTACCACTTTCTTTCTAATACTATACTAGCGCCACACTTTATTGTCCTTCATACATTCACAAATAATCAGATTGTTGTGTCGGCTGCTTCACTATATACATTTTGTGTCAAGAGTTTGCGCAGCATTTTTCTCACATAAAGCTACAAAAGTGTAGCAGCTGACTTTTAAAAGTCGGACACTAACCTGTCCCATGGTCCAGCGATGCGGGCAAAGGAAGCCCCGCTCCTCTCCCCCTCCTCTCCTCAGTGCCGGCATTGTGACTGTGAGCACCCGGCTGTGGCTTCACAGCCGGGCACGCGCTGTTAATGCACGAGCCGCGCTGCACGCTGTGAATGGCCGGGCAATCTTCTGGGACCTGTGACGTGTCCCAGAAGATTGCACGGAGGGAGGGGAAAAGGTGAACTTCCTTCTGGCACAGCGGAGCCCTGAGAGGAAGTGGGAGCTGGATGACCCTAAAAAGAGGATATCCGCCCCCCCCCCAAAAAATGACATGCCAAATGTGGCACATCTGGGGGTCACGTTCACTTAAAATGGAAGTTCCATTTTTGGGTGAAACTCTGCTTTAATCTTTTTTGTTCCTAGTTGTATGCCCAAGATACTGCTTACTATGTGGGCATTCAAGAAGGTGTGTGACAGAAGAACTGTTACAAGTAATACATTTCTTAATGCAATATACTTTTTTTGTAGTGTTTGATTTGAACTACAAATGTTGGTCTTTATTTTCCTAGTTTTACACAAATTACATTTCCCACATAGGAAGAACCCTTGCAAGTCAAACATACAGTAAGGACTACTATTTGGGGGGGGGGGGGGGAATATCATTCCTTACTAAGTTTTTTTTTTTTCATTTTGGGCCCTCCTGTAAATAAACTGCAGTCTGTTTGGGAGATGTGGTCCTTTTTAAGGATAGACCAAAAACTCTCCACTACTTTCTCCACTTGTCTAAACTAACAGCGTCTAGGACCATGGCAAAATCTGACTTATTATCTTCTTTATTCTGCTTATTCACCACTGGTTGTTCCCAATACTCTTTAATAGTTTCAAACCTCAATTTCTCTCATTTCTCCCTCCTATATCCCTTATCAACAAATCTATTGATTTTTAATTCAGATTGTACTATCTAATACTCCAGTCTAGAACAATTCCTTTTAATCCTCAAAAATTACGAATCCATTGCAAGTGGTGGCACCACAGACCGTAATGTAACCATTCTGGTCTGTTGGCTTAAAGCATGTTTTAGTAAGTATCATACCACCATCAATAAAAAAATCCAAAAGGTTAATAGACTGGGTATCCACTAACTTGGAAAACTCAATCCCACACTTATTACCGTCAATAAAAGAGAAACCATACATTCAATTGTGGCCATTTCTCTCCAAAAATATCCTCAGACTCCTATTTTGCCATAAAGAGGTTTGCGAGGCTGGGGCAAATTTAGCCCCCATCATCTCACATCTACTTTGGATATAGAAGCTTCCTTCATACCAGAAATAATTCCTGGTCATGCTAAACTCAAGAGCTTGAAAAAGAAATTTCCTTTGTACTCTTTTCAGACTGCTAAACTTACTCACTGCATCTATTTCATCTTGATGATTAATGTTTGTATAAAAAGAAACATCGGGGGCGTGGTCTGGACATGGCCGTGTGAAGACACGCTTCTGAGCGGCTCCCGGTCCGTCCCGGCCTTTCCTGCCCTTAAACTAGCCATACCAGCATTTAATCAGCGGCATGTACTCTGCTGGAAGACGCAGAGGAAAGAGAAACCGAAAACATAAAAGAACACCGCCAAAAACACAACAGAACGGAGCCATCAGACAATATCTTTCGGACCCCAGTGACCCATCCCCCGCTTCAAAGATGGCGGCCGCCATGCAGACGAACGAACATGTGAGTACCCCACAGCACTGCTCACTGACGCAGCCCATGGCCCCCGGTGCATCTGATAGAGACATTACTACACCTCTGCTGCTCCGGACAACAGAGCTCATGAGTACCTCACAGCACTGCTCACTAACACCGTCCATGGCACCCTGTACATCAGATGGAGACATCTCTACCCCTCTGCTGCTCAGGGATGTCATCCAAGACACACAGGTCTCACATAATACACCCCTGACCCTGCACGCGGATGAGGAGCTGAGAGCACTGTTGAGAGAAATACCTACCAGAGCAGACTTTGAATCACTAGCCAGCAGGCTGGAAGCCTCACACCGCAGAGACATAGCAGCAGTGCGCACCGACATCACAGCACTGTCAGATCGCATGGGTGCAGGAGAAGCCACAGTAACGGAACTTACACAGCGCCTAAAGCAAGTGGAAGATATCCAAGCAAATCAAACAAAATCACTATTGAACCAGCAACTTCACCTAGAAGAAATTGAAGATTGCAGCAGGAGGAACAACCTGCGTATAAGGGGCCTACCCGAAGCCACGGGTACAGAAGATCTCACAGCTACTGCTATAGCCATTTTCAGAGACATAGCAAGAGCGGACTTTCCTGCGACGATGTCCTTTGACCGGATTCATAGGGCGCTGGGGCCGAAATTAATGAATCCGAACCGCCCAAGAGATGTGATCTGCAGAGTACACCAGTACACCCATAAAGAGATCATCTTGCGGAAAGCATGGGAGATGAGAGATGTGGAATTTGACGGTGCATCTATCCAGATCATGCCTGATCTTTCCAGAGCCACCCTGTAGCGCAGAGCGATGTTGAAGCCAGTGCTTGAGTTGGCCCACGTATCACGTATCGCTGGGGATACCCCATATCGGTGACATTCAAGAAGAGATCACAATTTTTCACCTTACGATCCTATGCGGAACTTCCTACACTGTTTGATTTTCTAGAAACCGATCCAGTAACGGTTCCAGACTGGCTTCAACTGATCCCAAGATTTGCTAACCGCCCAGGGGGTCCAAATCTGAGAAGGCCAGGCTCACCAAGACCACAATGCACTCAACGCAGATCAAGGATCACGTCTCCAGCAGAAGACAGAGAAACCTAGAGTCGTCTGCTGTGGTGAGAATACGAATGTTGCCCCAGATGCTTTGACTTTTGCCTTTTTATCCACGTTTGTTTGGATTTCTTATTTTTCATATTTTACTGTTCACCACTTAAGGCCCCATTCTTAATGCTGTGTAGTCTGAACTCCCCTAACAACATACCAAAAGAACTGACTGTCCTCTCCTCAGAGTTGCAGATATGAGCCATTCCCCCCCCCCCACTAATCTGGCTGCTTGGGACAGAATATGGTTACTGTTGTGAACGGGGAAGTCGGAGAAGGAGTCCTGGAAATGAGTCAGGTTAACACTGCACCCCCTAATGGTAGTCCCTGGAATAAGGAATTTTCTATTGATGAAGGGGTTTTGATGGTAACTCTGCCCGTGCCATACGGACGACAGGAGTTAATTTCTCCCGACCCTGTCTCCACGCTACGCAATGGACAATCGGTATTGGGAATATTGTGTATCAATACATCACTGCTCCCTGTGCCGGAAATGTTCTATCCTGGTTCCACACCAGTGTGTTTTCTCTCTTGGAACTATCTTACACTAAGTTACGCACATCTCAGGAATTTGAAAACTTAGGGTTTACTGTGAGCCACGATTGCATATCAGTATTGCGGGAGGGGGGTCAACTGGGGAGGGGGGAGAGGGAAAACAGAACATTTATGTTTTGAGTAAGAGGGGTTGGTATGGAGGGAGGAGGGAAACACTAATTAGATTGTTGTAAGAAGGGCCAGTTGGAATTTGCTCAGTTATATGGCAATAGCAATGAAGGATAAGATTGGGGGCAGACAATACAAGAGAAGCAGATAGATAAGAAGTTACCAATAATAAGAATATGGTTGATGTTTTACCTTATCTGTTCATTTAATAATGTTTGTGATGTTTACAATGCTTACATGCCTATCTTATATGTAAGGGCAGGGGAGAGGGCGGGCCGGGATTAGCTCCCCCGGTCGTAGTCTAACCTCATCCCCATTAGGCCGAAACACCTTCCCGGTGATAACTGGAGTGTGTTTCATTGCAAGGAATTGCACCTAGTTGCCTAACGACAACTAGTACGTGTAGGACGATCTTTTGGTTTGATCGTCGACCCCTTTTCATTGTTTTTGTTTTGTTTCTAGAGCTCTATTTGCTCTTATTCTTTTTACCTTTTTCCTTTTCCTCCCCCTGCTCCTTCAAGTCTTCTATTCCCTATTTCATTACTAGCCCCCCCCTCCCCCCCCCCCTTTTTTTTTGTAAAGAAATTTCTTTTTTACTGGCGTGAGCGCGATGGATCAAATCACTATCTATACCCTAAACACCAAAGGGTTGAATGTGCCAGAAAAGCGTCGCATGCTCCTGAATGATCTTAAAAGATCTAAAGCAGATGTGGCGTTTATCCAGGAGACTCACTTTAAGACGGGTGCACCGATGTGTTTGAAAAAACGATATTTCCCAACTACATACCACGCTACCAATCCCTCAGCCAAATCAAAGGGAGTGTCAATACTGATCTCGGGGAATGTGCCCTGGTCCTGTAGAGACACCAGAATTGACACAGAGGAGGGGGAGATATGTGTTTCTCAAAGGGCTGATTGGTGATGTACTGGTGACTCTAGCGACTGTATACGCCCCAAATAACAGACAGGATATTTTCATATCCAAAACATTGAACGAACTGCTATCTTTTGCAGAAGGACAACTAATACTAGGCGGCGATTTTAATGTTCCTCTGTGCCCATCGGTAGACACATCAAATGGAACGTCCTCTCTCCGGAGGGGTGTACACAAACGAATCACCAAGACACTACATGAGACCAGACTGATTGACGTATGGAGACTTTTACACGCCGGAGAGAGGGATTATACATTCTTTTCATCACCACACAAATCATATTCCCGCATTGATCTTTTTCTTTTGCCTCACAACCAACTGGAGGCAATAGACAAAGTTGACATAGGCACAATCACCTGGTCTGACCATGCTCCTACTACCATGAAATATTCCCTCTCACGAACAGCGACGACAAAATCAAGATTTTGGCGACTAAACGAAAGTTTACTTCAGGACCCCACAGTGTTAGCTGATGTCACAAAAGAACTTAAATTTTATTTTCAGACGAATGATATTGACAATTGTGACCCTGGGATACTCTGGGAAGCCCATAAGTCTGTGATCAGAGGAATCCTGATCAAACATGGTGCACATATCAAAAGGGAACGGGAGAAACAGTTATTAATTCTATTACAGAAAATCCACGATTTAGAAAAAACACATAAACAAAACCCGACCACATCCATAGAAACAGAACTCCTTACATTACGCAGACAGACGGTAGATATATTACATTACCAAGCGAAAGCAGCTTTACAAGCGTGTAGAAAACTCACCTATGAATCGGGGAATAAATGTGGGAAAATTCTTGCAAGGGCAGTTAGACAACAGAGGTTACGCGCATATATACCACAAATCATATCCCCATCAGGGCAAAAAAGGGCGACACCCACGCAAATAGCAGATGAATTTAAACATTTTTACTCCTCCTTATATAACCTCCCGAAGTCAGGAGTCACTGACACCGCAATAAGGGAATACCTTACTCTAGCTAATACCCCCAAACTATCAGCAGAAGATGCAGCTGCCCTAGAAGAACCCATCACAATGGTAGAACTGCAAGGCGCAATTAAAAACATGAAACCAGGTAAAGCTCCGGTTCCGGACGGTTTGACTCTGCAGTACTACCAGACTCTGCTGCCGATTCTAGGCCCACGTATGTTGAAACTATTTAACAAGCTTACGGAAGGGGGCCACTTGCAGAGAGACACATTAAGCGCGCACATATCCCTTATACCTAAGGAAGGGAAAGATCCCGCGGCCTGTGGTAGCTACAGGCCCATATCTCTTCTAAATATAGATCTTAAACTCCTCACCAAAATCTTGGCAAATAGATTATCCCAACATATGACTAACCTGATACACTTAGACCAGGTGGGTTTTGTCCCTACCCGTGAAGCTAGGGACAACACCACAAAAGTCCTTAATTTGATCCATAGAGCTAATGTATCTAAAGCGCCTTGTACCTTTCTCAGCACAGATGCTGAGAAAGCATTTGATCGGGTGAGCTGGGAATTTATGACAGCAGTCCTCAAGCATATCGGATTAGGTAACCACATGTTGCAATGGATCTCTAATGTTTACTCGTTACTTACGGCTAGGGTCAAGGCTAATGGAATCCTGTCTGCTCCTTTTAATATCTCTAATGGTACCAGACAAGGATGCCCGCTGTCACCCCTTCTTTTTGCCCTGGTACTCGAACCCTTTCTAAACACGATACGCAGGAACCCAGATATCTCTGGGATTTCCATAGGGCACAGACAATACAAGATTTCCGCATACGCAGATGATCTTCTATTTTCCTTAACCAATCCGATTATCTCCCTCCCAAATTTAATTAAAGAATTTCAGAGATACGGGAACATGTCCAACCTAAAGATTAATTTTGACAAATCAGCAGCAATGGGAATTAATATGCCGATGGAACAACTTTCCTCTCTGAAGTCCAAATTAAATTTCAAGTGGTCAGACAGTCACTTCAAGTACCTGGGCACTAACATACCCAGGGATCTGAAACGCACATTTGAACTGAACTTCCCTCCAATCCTGAGCACAGTTAAAGAGTTACTCGCAGAGTGGGGCAAAGGTCTTCACTCATGGTTTGGGAGATGCAATCTAATCAAGATGTGCATTCTCCCAAAATTTCTATACCTATTTCAAGCCTTACCTATAAGAACAAATACATTCACTATTCATAAAATTTGTGTGGTCACACTCTAAGCCTAGACTAAAAAGATGCTATTTGACTCTACCGAAACACTATGGAGGTTTCGCCCTCCCGGACGCAAAACATTACTATCAAGCTGTGCACCTAGGGAGGATCATTGACTGGAACAGAAACGACAAAACCAAACTATGGATCCAAGTAGAGAACCATCAGGTTAATATACCCTTGAAGGGGGCTATCTGGTGCTACGATAAATTACCTAGGGACATGACTTCACACCCGACCATTGGTGCCACGCTGTCAGTAGGGTTAAATATACTTAAAAACACTTCATTGACCTCCAAACAATCCCCCTTATTCCCTATTTTGGGGAATACAGCGTTCGAACCAGGGCTAGACTATTCAAACTATGAGACGCTCTGGGAGGCAGGTAAAGACTGTGCATCACATTATGTGGAAGACGACCACTGGACCTCAATTCAATCTCTGACGAATGATAACGGGGGTTTTCAATTGTCATTTTGGAAAGCGATTCGGCTACACCATTTCCTTTACTCAATACCAGAACCGATGCGATATAAGCGCGATATGACGACGCTAGAAGAATACTGTAGAGGGGAGGGCACTCTGCCTCAGGTGCTCTCCAAGACATACTCGCTACTCAACACACCGACTGAACAACCAGACTTGTTATTTTTACGAAAATGGGAACAGGATCTAAAATGTAAGTTTACAGAAGCACAAACACAAAACATACTTCAACTTACACTGAAATCATCCATCTGTACAAAAATCCAGGAGACAAATTACAAAATTCTGACTAGATGGTATTACACACCTCAACTATTACACAAATTTTTCCCCGGCACTTCCGATAGATGCTGGAGGTGCGGTTCTGAGGAGGGGACGCTCCTACACATTTTTTGGACCTGTTCACTAGTACAGCAGTTTTGGGTAGCAGTGGAGACAATTGTTAAAAAATTCACGAATCACATAACGCAGAGAGATCCAGCCGTTTTTCTGTTACATGCCACCTCAGCCCCAATTAAATCATATAAAAAGTCAGTGGTCAGACATCTGCTCAATGCAGCGAAGTCCTGTATTCCAGCATTGTGGAAACAGAGTACACCCCCTACGGTGGGAATGTGGCTACGTAGAGTTGAAGAAATCAAAAAGATGGAAGACCTAATACTGACTGCCCAACACAAACAAGACAAACATTCAAGAAACTGGTTATCCTGGAACATATATATTTTCTCAGATGAAGGACAAACCTTACTAAATTCTTGAGAACCCCTTGACTAGGTAGCGGCTATGGGATAGAACCTTGGCCAGATCCATCGCGCTCGCGTCTATCTATAACCCCCCCCCCCCACCCCCTCCCTTTCTCACCCCTTCCACTCTGCCTTTACTTCTTATATATTTTTTTTTTTTTCTCTGTGCAATAAGTGGTCTATTGTTTCAGTAACAGACAACTTTCCATTCACACCAACTATGATGGAATTATGTAAGAATAAGCAAATACTGGGAAGATGTCATTACGGTTATAATGTAATACTGCATGGTGGTTGATATACCTATGGACTACAAAGACGGATTCACAAATCTAAAGAGGATAAATGATGTCATAGGCCAGTCTCCATGCAGACAGAATGGAACACTTTAATGGAAAGGATATATGATGACGGTATTTGTCAGAATGCTAATAGAAAGACCATGGATGTATTATATCGATTATGATACACTTTTTTCTTTTTTCTTATTTGTTTTTGTTTTCCCCCTTCCTTGTCAAAAATTCAATAAAAATTATATTTGAAAAAAAAATAAAAAGAAACATCAATAGTAGAAAAATTTATTTCCGGCCCCATTTCCATCCCATCTACAATTTTCTCAATGTAACTCTTGTCCATCAGTAATGCTGGCATCTGAGTTACAATTGTCTGAAGAAGGAAATCAACATAATCCCTCACTTGTGTGTGAACTGAATTAATCGCACTAGCTATGGGCATTCTAGGTAGTTTATTAAAACTTTATGAACGTTGGGTAAATAATATATCATTGGAATTCTACAGACCAACAGAACCAGATATTTCGTTTTTTTACCGTCCAGTATACCCTTATCTTTTGCTTGTGTTTCCAACTTACTCAGTTGCTTCTTATATGTTCCTGTAGGGTTAACTCTCAGTTTTTCATACATACTTACATCCCCAATAAGTCAATGTATCTCCTCTTCATATTGCAATCTATACAACCACCCCACCCCACTTATCAACTGGGCAAATTATAATATCCTTATTTTTCTCTAATTTCTTGATACCCTTAATCACATCCACCTCTTCCCCCTCCTTTTTCACAAACAGCTCCCTAATGCCCTCAACAACCATCTGTTTGAATGCCTCCACATTATGTTTAGAGTTAATTTGAGGGTTAAAGATAGATTTATTTCTAAGACCAGAGTGAACAATGCCTTGCTCATAACTAACATATTTCACTTTTTGGGTGGGTCTGGGTAATTTAGCACAATATTTCTTGATGTTCAAATTACTCACAAATGTATTCAAATCAATATGTGTTGGATTTATTTAGGTTTGACCTGGGAGCAAACCCAGATCCAAAACCTTGTTTTTTTTTTGTAGAAGAGAAGTTGAACTCAGATTGTAGATAGCTTCCCCTACATTTCTCTCCTTCTTTTCTTTCCTTTTACATCTTTCTACTGTACACCCCCTTCTCTTATGTCCACCCTTGATGGCCATCGTCTTCTATTCACCTTCTTCCCCCCTTCTCCTTGTGGATTCCAACACTGGGGGTGTGGTCCCCATCCGGATGCTCTTCTGAGGCTCCTGTAATTCTGACCTGGAGAATATACATGATTGATTCTGTATTTACTGCATTTTTTTGTAATTGTTATGATATTGATAACTCTGTTTTTGCTCCCGATTTGATACTAAATTATACTATCTGTACATTTTCCTTATACAATTGTACACCTGGGTACCATATATTGTTTTTAAATATTGATCCTTATTTACATATGTTGTTATACTCAATATAATGTATACTTTTTATACTTAATCTTTTGGTCTGTCTATAATAGACCCTTAGGGGTTCCAACTGTGCCTTTTGGCACCAGGTTTTTTTCTTTGTTTTATTCCTGAGGATTTGACTTTGGGTGGAGAACAGAAGGGGTGTGAGTCATTTATCACTGGTGATAGGCACTGATGTGAGCACAATATAGTATGTTTGTTTCATGTTTTTAAGAAAAGTTTTTTTGTTTTCACATGTGATGAGTTGAACATACCTGTGAAGGAAGGTTAATAAAGGAAGAAGACACAAAGCTGGTGTTTGTAAGCTTTATTGGACCCATTTGGCATATGTGGTTTGGATAATCCAGTAAGAGGCTGGGAAAGTCACCTACAGGACAAGACTCACCTTTTACAGTTATCATATTCCTGGAGCACTGGATGATTTTTTTGATTTTTTGAAGCACAGTTATCAGGTAGAGGCAACATTGCACTGCGTGGCGATGGTCTTGAACAGTGTTGCTGGCTGCAATGGGACTTGTGTAGTGGCAATCAAGAACACTGTTGCTGGCTTACACTAGTCTAGTGACCCTGGGCACTAGTGTGGCAGCAATCAGGAACACTGTTGCTGTGTTATAATGGTCTGGTGACGGTGGGACTGCTGTGGCGTTCATCAGGAAAACTGTTATTGGTTGCACTAGTCTGGTGTGGTGGCTATCAGGAACACTGATTCTAGCTACACTGATCTTGACTGGTGTGGTTGTGCTTGGCACTGACTGGCTGCACTATTACAGCTCATTCACATGTGAGGTTGGGATGTGGTAAAACCTTTTGGTTTTACCGCCCCTAAACCACTACCCCCTTTAGGTGCAGAGGCAGCGTCCAAAGGTATACACATGAAATTGGCCCTGTACCCCATATGACATTGGCCCTGTACCCCAATATGTTACAAGGGGTCATAGCAATCACAGATCATGCTGCTGCATGGCCTCGAGGCTAAGCACGAGCGGCAAGAATGAAAGGAAATTAAAGGTACAGCTTTTTTTGTCAAATTTAGCTAAGCGACATAGTCAGTTTAACTATAAGCATTAACAAAGTAAATAAATAGAATTGACTATAACTTTTTAATTTTCCTTTAAGAGTAGTAAAACAATTTAAGACTAAAATATTTAGAAGTAGTAGTCATTACAATGCATTTCTTCTGATCTATGTGTATTTTTGATTCTTGATTCCTATTTACTTTCTAGAAAGTGACCCAGGTGCACAGCCACACAGAGGAAAATGAACATGTTTGCTCTTTTGCAGAAGACATTATCTCTCAGGGCTCTGACTTGACCTGACCCCTCTCAATGTTTGTTTTATATTAACCATAGATGAATCTGTATTTGAATACAGTTTTGTTGTATTTGCTTCCAAGTATAGCATACAACATTTTCAAACACATTTTCTTCATCCGGTTTAATATTTGGTGCCTGGAGCTTAGGATGATAGGGACTTTTGCAAGGTCATGCACAGTATTGGCAAGGGATTCAAACTGTGGCAGAAAAAGCTATTTTCTTTCAAATCGCAATTACAGAAGTACACATTGATTGTTTTTTTTTTTTATTATTTAGCATATAAACATACCTTTGCATACACATAAGAGTACTACTAGTAAAAATAGTATTTGCACAATGTATTACTGGTTAACTTATAATTATTTTAAATTTTAAACTTCATCTCAGTGATGTTTACTCCTAAGGGTTCAAATGAGTTGAAATGGTTCTAAAGGCTAAAGTTTTCTACTTTAATGCATTTGCAGCATTAAGGAAAAAAACTTCTGAGTGCAGCTCCCCTCCCACAGTCCCCTCTTAGACTTAGGGCCGCTAATAGGGAGGGACCACTGGTCCTTCTATAGAGGGACCGGGCACATGGGGGGGCCCGGATAGGGAGGGTGATCAGTGCGGCAGGGCAATTACAGGAATAATGCCTTTTGTTGCTGTCTCTGCAGCAGCTGAAAGACATTTTTCCCCCTCTCCCTCCCTCTGGCATTCAGCAACTGGAGGGAGAGACACACAGTGCATAGTTCTTGTAATTGCCCCCATTCCCTGCTGCAGCAATCCTCCTGCCTGTGATCACCACCTGTGTGCCTCCCTGTGAGCCTGCCCCCCCACAGCGCTGCTGGCTTTCCTCTCCTACCAGGCACTGCAGGTACACAGATGGATGTATCAGCTGTCACGACTGAGAGTGGGGAAAGGGGCTGGTAAATATGTAATTTACCAGCCACTTCCTTTTCTGAATGGACACAGTAAGTGATCAGTAATGATCTCTCCCGTGTCCATTGATAACTGAGCATAGTAAACTGTGTTCACTATGATTCAGTTTATGAATGAACAGAAACCCCTGTGTTAGGATTAAGTCCACCTGCTGGTGGCACTATCCTGTTCTGGGCTGTTTGCTGCAGCTCCAGTGTCCACCAGTAGGTGTCTCCCAGGAGTCAGAAGGCTGTGGTAATCAGGCAAATTAGTGTTCAGTAGCCGGGGGGGGCTACTTAAGGCTGCACCTCCCTTCCCCCGGTGTGTCACGATTTTGGTCCCTTCCTTGCTGCCTGTTATTCCTGCTTAGCCTGATCCAGTCTGCACCCCCTGCCTTGCTCCTGCCTCCCTCTGCTCAGTACCTAGTCGTGATTCCCCGCTTTGATTCGTTATTTAACTAAATTCGTTTAGTTAAGTTTGTTGCATTCGTTTTCGGGATTCGTTTCGTTTCGTATTCAAATTTGATAAAACTCGACCAAATTCTAAAAACTTCGATCAATTTCGAAAAAAATTTGACCCCATTCAAAAAAATTCTACCACATTCTAAAAAAATCTACCGAATTCGAAAAAAAACTATCAAATTTTAAAAAAATTCTATCGCATTCGAAAAAATTTGACCAAATTCGAAAAAGTAAACTATATATAACCATTTTCCATAGAATGAAATTGAATTGGAATAGAAAAGATTAGAATAGAATAGAAAATAATAGAAAATAATAGCATAGAAAAACAATTGAACAGAATAGAAAAATATATACCGTATTTATCGGCGTATAACACGCACCGGCGTATAACACGCACCCCAAGTTTAGGAGGGAATTTTAAGGAAAAAAAACTTTTAGGAGGGAAGTTGAAGGGAAAAAAATTTACATTTAAATGCCCATCATTGCAGCCTTCTCAGTGCAGCCTTGCCCCAGTGCAGCCTTGTCAGTGCAGCCTTGTCAGTGCAGCCTTCCCCAGTGCAGCCTTGTTAGTGCAGCCTTGTCAGTGCAGCCTTCCCCAGTGCAGCCTTGTTAGTGCAGCCTTGTCAGTGCAGCCTTCCCCAGTGCAGCCTTGTTAGTGCAGCCTTGTCAGTGCAGCCTTCCCCAGTGCAGCCTTCCCCAGTGCAGCCTTGTCAGTGCAGCCTTCCCCAGTGCAGCCTTCCCCAGTGCAGCCTTCCCCAGTGCAGCCTTGTCAGTGCAGTCTTCCCCAGTGCAGACTTGTCAGTGCAGCCTTCCCCAGTGCAGCCTTGTCAGTGCAGCCTTCCCCAGTGCAGCCTTGCCCCAGTGCAGCCTTGCCCGAGTGATCCCCTGCCATCCTGGGCTTCAAAATCGCCGACCGCGATTTGAAAATGGCTCCGCCGGCGCCGAAATACACAGAGCCGGTCCTCGGCTCTTCTCGGCGGCTCTCGTTCACTTTAGGCGTGACTGTGAGCGGAGCTATCTGAACCTAGCCGAGTACACTCGGCTAGGTTCGGGCGGCGTCGAGTGAAGCCGAAAGTGGCCGAGAAGAGCCGAGGACTGGCTCTGTGTATTTCGGCGCCGGCAGCGCCATTTTCAAATCGCGGTCGGCGATTTTTTAGATCTGTCAGCTCAGGATCGTAGGGGATCGGCGTATAACACACATCCACGATTTTCCCCTGATTTTTACCAAATTCGAATTTCGGAAGATGGTTTATATATATATATATATATATATATATATATATATATATACATTTTTTTTTCTATACTGTTCTATTAAAGGAAAAAAATGCAGCACTAATAAATGACAATAATGAGCAATGAATTCATCATATAGTTCTAATAAATAAATAGATTACAATCTATTTATTTATTTATTAGAACTATATGATGAATTCATTGTTCATTATTGTCATTTATTGCGCTGCATTTTTTTCCTTTATCTTTTTTGTTGTACCCAGCAATATAGTGCTAGCAGCTTTTTATAAATTACACATTGCTTGTTAGAGCCGGTTCACACGGGGGCGACTTGTCAGGCGACCTAGCCGCCTGACAAGTCGCCTCCCGTTCTGTACAATGGAACCGTTCTAATCGGAGCGACGCAAGTCACTCCGACTTAGAAGAAAGGTTCCTGTACTACTTTGGGGGCGACTTGCATAGACTTCTATACAGAAGTCGTCTTGCAAGTCGCCGCGGCAGTCGTGTGCAGGTCGCCTCGGTGAGGCGACCTGCAAGTCGTGCCGCTTCTAGTGTGAACCGGCACTTACTAGGTTTAGTGCAACAAATCTTCTTCTTTTGTATACTGTTCTATTGTTTTTTCTATTCTAGTCTATTCTATTCAAATTCGATTTCATTCTATTTCATTCTAGTTATATATATAACCATTTTCCGAAATTTGAATTTCGTATAGAATTAATTAGAATTCGAATAGAAAAGATTAGAATAGAATAGAAAATAATAGAAAATAATAGAAAAGAATAGACTAGAAAAACAATAGAACAGAATAGATTTTAATATGATATATATTATAGTTTATTCTATTCTGTTCTATTGTTTTTCTATTTCATTATTTCCTATTATTTTCTATTCTAATCTTTTCTATTCGAATTCAAATTCATTCTATACGAAATTAGAATTTCAGAAGCTATATCTATATATATAACTATATTCTAGTTATATATATAACCATTTTCCAAAATTCGAATTTCGTATAGAATGAATTAGAATTCGAATAGAAAAGATTAGAATAGAATAGAAAATAATAGAAAAGAATAGACTAGAAAAACAATAGAACAGAATAGATTTTAATATGATATATATTATAGTTTATTCTATTCTGTTCTATTGTTTTTCTATTTCATTATTTCCTATTATTTTCTATTCTAATCTTTTCTATTCGAATTCAAATTCATTCTATACGAAAATAGAATTTCAGAAGCTATATCTATAGATATATCTATAGATAAATGAACATCAGGTGGGTTACCCTCTTATCTTGAAGTCCTTGTTCAATCAAAGCACCGTCAAGGTGGACTCCCAAAACTCCACCATAAATGATAGAAAAAACACATGGAACGATGCTTGATGCCAAAAAGTGTCCTTTTACTGAAAAGTTAATCCATTAATTGTTTCAAAATACAAGCAAGCCACTGTACAGTTCCGAGCACAACTCGCTCTTCGTCAGGCTTTTCAGGCTGTGTGTGAAAGGCTAAACCACACTGTGTTCCTTTATCCACACCCAGTCTGATACACACCTGTGTCACATAATTAATTATCCTATACAAAACACCTAAAACCATTCCAAATTTAACCCTATTAAATAAACCTACTACCCTAAAACCATCCTAAATTCCCCAATAGGGGATAATCTACAAGATAGGTTCATCATATTACATCTCAAATATCCTCATCATATCACTTATGAATCAATTATATTATCTCATTTAATTAGCTCGGTGTTTTGTAAATATTTCTCATAAATATACATATGTTGCTATTTCTATACATGTCTCAAGTTTCTTCATGGATTCCAGTTGATATTCTGCTATCTAGTATTTCCAACGGGAGCCTTTTGTGATCAATCTAAAGAAAATATAACATATTCAAAAATAGTCATACCTCTAATCAATCTTGTACTATAAATTTTTAAACAAACAGAAACAAATCATAGTCCCTGTTCATACCATCAGGGTACAGGGACTGTAATTTGTTGATCCACCAAACTTCACCTCTTTTTAGTTTCAAAATCCTATCACCCCCTCTTTTGTCATGGGGAATCTCTTCTAAAACCATAAAGCGTAGATCTGTGTCTTTGTGGCCCATTTCTGAGAAGTGACGCGATACAGGTAAACTTGATTGAGGATGTCTAATTGTACTACGGTGTTGTGCGATACGGTCTTTAATTTTTTGGGTGGTTTCCCCCACGTAAAGGAGATTCATAAGTGATATGATGAGGATATTTGAGATGTAATATGATGAACCTATCTTGTAGATTATCCCCTATTGGGGAATTTAGGATGGTTTTAGGGTAGTAGGTTTATTTAATAGGGTTAAATTTGGAATGGTTTTAGGTGTTTTGTATAGGATAATTAATTATGTGACACAGGTGTGTATCAGACTGGGTGTGGATAAAGGAACACAGTGTGGTTTAGCCTTTCACACACAGCCTGAAAAGCCTGACGAAGAGCGAGTTGTGCTCGGAACTGTACAGTGGCTTGCTTGTATTTTGAAACAATTAATGGATTAACTTTTCAGTAAAAGGACACTTTTTGGCATCAAGCATCGTTCCATGTGTTTTTTCTATCATTTATGGTGGAGTTTTGGGAGTCCACCTTGACGGTGCTTTGATTGAACAAGGACTTCAAGATAAGAGGGTAACCCACCTGATGTTCATTTATTACACTCCCAGTGAGTAAGTTACCTTCAGTTGTGATGGATACTAATGGAGCTACATTTTCATACACCCAAGAAGAGACCACACAGATCATGTCTCAGATCTCAGGATCCAGAAATTTTCTAACGGGCAATACCCCGGTCTACAACTCTCGTACATGGGAGAAATTAAGAAGGAAACATACTTCTCTGGAATTGCACGGGCTAACCTTGGCCGAATACCATCGAGTACAACGAATCCCCAGAGGTCTGAGGGTACGTTTGGCCCCGACCCTATTCAGTGATAATGATGAGTTCAAGAGTACATTTATGCAAATTCTCAACAAATGTTCATTTGATTTAATGACTTTGACCATCTCATTCATACATAAGGAATTGGCTTCATTGTCGGAACAACTCACCAAGATTGAATCAGAATTGCGTACTGCGATGTCTCTGGAAGAGTTTAATAAATGTAAGGAGATGGCCGATGAAAGTATTAACAAGTTATCGTTGTTATCGTTATTGATCATCTCATCAAACACAGAATTGCGTACTGCGATGTCTCTGGAAGAGTTTAATAAATGTAAGGAGATGGCCGATGAAAGTATTAACAAGTATCGTTGTGAATTGGAGACCAGAAAACGCAGTAAATTTGATCGGGATATTGAGGATTATGAGAGGAACCAGGTGTACCGATGGCCACGTCCATACAACCGACGAGGTCGCAGCGACTATGGAAGCCATAGGAGAGAGATATCTGACAACTCTTCAGCCAATACAGATACCGATTCCTCATCCAATTTTTTACAAGCAGATCGCAGAGAACGGTCTACCACTCGGATGCAAACCAGGTCCCGCTACAACAGAGAAGAAAGCCACGACAGATATCGCAATACACGAGGCAACCGCGGCCGACCAAGGGAGACCTAGTTCATAATATCTCCAGGCGGGTCCTTTCACCGGATGAGGTAGGACTTTTTAACCGTGGTTTATCTTACTGTCCTAAAAGTCACCTAGATCCATTTCAGTTAGATCAAGATCTGTATCGCCTATTTCGCAATATTAGATGGAAGGTCCATTTTCTTCACAAACCATTTGTTCATAATGACATACCTGAAGGGAGACTAAGCAGTAAAAGTCTAGGACTGGTAATGAAATCTAAATCCGTCCCCCCTACCACTTATGTCCCTGTTGAGATGTTTGTACAGGAGGTTACCCGAGATGTGAAACGTTTGTTGAAACAAGTGGACTTTAAAGATCATGTACCTAACAATCTGTCCCCTCATGAAAGAGTGACATTACGGGAATTAACCAAACGGAATGATATTATTTGCAAACCTGCTGATAAAGGGGGTTCGGTAGTCATTATGGACCCCCAGGCTTATGAGAATGAGATCAGGCGACAATTGGATGACGACACAGTATACAAACCTCTACAATCAGATCCCACATGGAGTATTAGAAAGATCTTGGAGAGTATTGTGAAACCGGCATTTAAAGAAGGATTAATTTCACACGATTTATGCGAATTTTTGTTACCAACACATACCCGCATTCCGGTCTTGTATATACTCCCCAAGATCCATAAGGACAAACATTCCCCACCGGGACGCCCGATTGTATCGGGGAGGGATTCGATTTTTGTACCCACGGCCAAGTTACTGGATAAAGTACTATCACCCTTGGTTAAGGCCACTCCATCTTACATCAAGGACTCTGGTGACTTTCTGACCAAAATCAGGGACTTACCACAAATCCAGAATGAATATATCCTTGTCACTTGGGATGTAACAAGTCTATATACATCGATTCCTCATGTGGCTGGCATTGAGGCAGCGCTAAGCCTAATTAGGAAATGTCAGGAGTACTCAGAAGCTCAAATCATTTTTTTTGAGAAATTGTTTAGATTGATTTTGTACAATAACTATTTTCTCTTTAAGGACCGGTACTATGTGCAATTGACGGGGGTAGCCATGGGTTCTAATGTTGCCCCGCCATATGCTTGTTCATTTATGCATGATTTTGAACAAAAACATATTTTTGTGAATGATCTGTTTCGGGAACATTGCGCCACCTGGTGGCGTTATATAGATGACATTTTTGTCATATGGCGGGGCAACATTGAATCACTCAAAATGTTTGATGAGATGATCAATAGTATTTCACCAGAGATCCAGTTCAAGATTCATATTGGTGGAGATTCGGTCCCCTTTCTAGATATACGGGCATATATAAAACAGGGACGGATTGAAACTGACATATACACGAAACCTACAGATAGGAATCAGCTATTGAGATATGACAGCTATCATCCCCCTCATGTCTTTAGTTCTATTATCAGAAGCCAGCTTCTCAGAGTGACGCGAATAGTGAGTGATACTACAGTTAAAAATGAAAGATTAGATGAAATGTGCTGCAAATTTAAGGAGCGGGGCTACCCAGAAAACATAATCCGACACGAATTAAATAAGATTTTGAATCCTATTGAAATTCCCAATAGGAAAAGATACTCAGTTGACAAACCTCGAATTCCATTTGTCTTCCAGTTTAACAGTTATAGCGAGAGGATCTTTAATGTATTAAGAAAACATTGGACGATATTGAAACGATCCTATCCTCATATAGAGGAGTTTCAGTTAACTCCGATGAAGGCATACCGGCGCAATAAAACCTTGCGCGACCTTTTAGTGCGATCCGAATTTAAACCAGAGAGGCAGGATGAGAAAAAGATGACCTTTCTTGGCAGTAAAAGAAAAGGCTGTTACCCCTGTCTCAATTGCATTCAATGCAATTTAGTTATCAAAGGGAATAACTTTTCTCATCCTAGGACTAATAAGAAAATAATCATTAACGGTTTTTACACCTGTCAGTCATCATATGTAATTTACATTCTCACATGCCCCTGTAATCTCCTTTACGTGGGGGAAACCACCCAAAAAATTAAAGACCGTATCGCACAACACCGTAGTACAATTAGACATCCTCAATCAAGTTTACCTGTATCGCGTCACTTCTCAGAAATGGGCCACAAAGACACAGATCTACGCTTTATGGTTTTAGAAGAGATTCCCCATGACAAAAGAGGGGGTGATAGGATTTTGAAACTAAAAAGACGTGAAGTTTGGTGGATCAACAAATTACAGTCCCTGTACCCTGATGGTATGAACAGGGACTATGATTTGTTTCTGTTTGTTTAAAAATTTATAGTACAAGATTGATTAGAGGTATGACTATTTTTGAATATGTTATATTTTCTTTAGATTGATCACAAAAGGCTCCCGTTGGAAATACTAGATAGCAGAATATCAACTGGAATCCATGAAGAAACTTGAGACATGTATAGAAATAGCAACATATGTATATTTATGAGAAATATTTACAAAACACCGAGCTAATTAAATGAGATAATATAATTGATTCATAAGTGATATGATGAGGATATTTGAGATGTAATATGATGAACCTATCTTGTAGATTATCCCCTATTGGGGAATTTAGGATGGTTTTAGGGTAGTAGGTTTATTTAATAGGGTTAAATTTGGAATGGTTTTAGGTGTTTTGTATAGGATAATTAATTATGTGACACAGGTGTGTATCAGACTGGGTGTGGATAAAGGAACACAGTGTGGTTTAGCCTTTCACACACAGCCTGAAAAGCCTGACGAAGAGCGAGTTGTGCTCGGAACTGTACAGTGGCTTGCTTGTATTTTGAAACAATTAATGGATTAACTTTTCAGTAAAAGGACACTTTTTGGCATCAAGCATCGTTCCATGTGTTTTTTATATCTATAGATATATATAGATGCTCTCCGCGAGCATCACAGTGGTGGCAGCGGCGGCTTCCTCTTCCCCTGCTCTCCGTGGCTTCCATTTCCTCCCTCCTCATCGACGGACCATCAGTATGCTTCTCTTTGCGGCCAATCCGAAAATGGGTCTCATACCCGCTTCCTAAATGGCCAGGAGGAGGATCAGTGTTTCAATAGCGAATGTTGATTCGTTATTGTAACACACCTGGGTGGACTTGTAGTGCAATGTTCTGCGCCCCGAGCCCATCCTATTTTGAAGCCTATTAGAGCCTCTGGCTCTAATCAGGTGCTTCAAAAAAAACACCTCCCCGTTGGAATTCATGCATCCGGTGCCCTGGAAGGGACCGGATGCATGGATAGACGGGGCAGCCGTGGACAGGGGAGGTGGCGCCCGGGCGCCCCTAATGGACGGGCCGCCACTGGCAAAAAGGTATTCTCCTCCAACCATCAGTAGACCAAGTAGTCTGTTAAAATGATAAGATACTCTTTCAATGCTTAAGCTAAAATTTAAATATATAAATAACATATTCAAACCTACAAAATAAGGTAGTATGCCATAAAATGCAAACTGCTTTTTCTGAGTTAGAAGGCTAAAACTGAACAACTGGTTTAATTTAGTAAAAGCCTATACAGGACCTACACCTACCTGTCTTTAAATTCTTCCACTGCTCCATTTACCTGGTGAAGAGAAGAAGCAAACTGGAGCTTACACAGGGCTGATGATCCGGAAGCAAACTGGAGCTTACACAGGGCTGATGACTCTCTCCCCTTCCTCTGAGCAGACAATCACCAAGCACCAGTGCTGACATGTGAGAAATAGGGTGGTGAGTCACAAGCTTTCCCATATTCAGAAATACCAAGCATGTTATATTGCTTCTCTGAAGGAATGGAATAGATCTACAACAGGCACTAAAACTGACTTTTTGTTTTGCCCAGCAATGGTAAAGTCCAAATTCACTTTAAATTAACTTCTTTTCTTTGCTCCATTCTAGTAATTTAAGTATACCATTGGAAGCATGTTTTTAATAAGCACGGGAAGCTTATTAAAGTGGAGTTCCTGCCATTTCTGTGAAAAAAGCGTAGCTGCTGTAGCTATAGCTCCCAACTGTCCCTGATTTCGAGGGACTGTTCCGGATTAGGAGCAATGTCCCTCTGTCCTGGCCTATTCCTCCTCATTTGTCCCTCATTTTGGTCTGATATATAAAATGCACTTTTTATCTATCAAAACGTGTTTTCCAGTGCTAAACCTTTCATCATTTCTAAATTGCTGCATTTGTAAAATCCAAAAGCCAACATAAAGGAATAGTAGTGGTAAAAAAAAAACACTTGTGGGTTTAAACAATCTTGTTCTTTTGAACAATTCTCATTTAAGGGGGCGTGGCAGGGGGTGTGTTTTATGCCTACATACTTTTGCTGATAGGTGTCCCTCATTCCCATTTCAAAAAAGTTGGGAGGTATGCTGTAGCTACACAAAAAAGTGTAGCTGCTGAGTTTTAATAAACAGACACTCACCTGTGCCATGGTCCAGCGATGCGGCCGCCCGACGCCTTGCTTCTCTTCCTCTCCACGGCGCCGGCATTGCAAGTGTGGGCACCCGGCTGTGACAGCTTGCGGCTTCACAGCCAGGTGTGCACTGCGCATGCGTGAGTGGCTCTGCGCATCCTGAATGGCCAGGAAATCTTCTGGGACCTGTGAAGTGTCCCAGAAGATTGCAGGGAGGGAGGGGAATGGAGAACTTTGGCTCATGGCGCCGCGGCGCTCTGAGCGGAAGTGGGAGCTGGGTACTTGTCAAAACTAGGTACCCGTTCCCCCCTCCCAAAAAAAAATGCATGCCAAATGTGGCATGTCAGGGGGTCAGGATTCCTTAAAGCGGAAGTTCCACTTTTGGGTGGAACTCCACTTTAAGAACAAACTGTTGGTGTTGAGCTGTCCTGTGCACACTTCTTGTGTTATATCAAAGTTCCTTCCTAATTCTTATCTTGGACTACAGAATGATTACTTTTTATGTTGTAGAGATCTGAGAATGAGAGCGTTTGAGTAGTTTAGCAAAAGACACTGGGCAAAGCTGATAATATTCAGTCCACAAAAATGCTGTGTTTTATCAACTTTGGAGCAGAGTACATTTCCTAAACATCAACAAAGTATTATTATGTATGTATAGAGTTTTTAAAGAGATAAATCGTCACTCTAACACTGCTTTGTCACTAATGATCAAGATTCTGCAGAATTTTGGCCAACAAAGGAACAAATTCCATTAGGGAAATGTCAGCTTTAGTGATTTTACTGCCGGTGATCTGTCACCAGCAGCAGAACTCTCATTGTGACATGACCCAAAGGCTCTATTAACACCAATATGTTTTTATGTTTTGTAGGTACGGTGCATTGTAGACGTTTTAGACAACTGTGACAAATGAACATCCTTTTCACAGTTACTGAAAAAAAGACCTACAATATATGAGTTGCCCTATATTAAAAAAAAAATGATTAATAAAAATAAAATGACAGCAAACGAATTGAAGTATGTGGTTGATAAATTAGGCCAAATTCCCTTTTCACTAGCTATTTAATTACTTCTACTGTCACTTTCAGGTCTAGCTAAATACATAAGTTTATTTCTTTTTATGTGTAACATATACCTTTTACCTTTACACCTCAATCAATCAACAACCTACGACATCTACTGAGCACAGGCTTGAAATTGTATAAGTGCAACATAGGCCAGGACTTAGGGCAGCAAACATCTTACAAAGGCAGTAGAAGGCTGTAAGATACCTTGTAATAGAGTCTGAAGCACAGAGGTAGGCCTCTCTTACACCTCTGGCTCAGACAGTCCAGGTCAGCAATGTTCAGGCAGATCAAAGTACAGACATCAGACAGGCAGTAGGATAGTCACGAACCAGGCCGGACCAGGCCGGACGAGCAAGGCGGATCATCCAAGGGAGCAGGCAGAAGAACAGTCCAGAGGCAGGCCAGGGGTTGGTACAAGCGGTATTCAGGGAGAGTCAGTTACAGATAAGTCACGTGACCTCACGTGACGTGATGTAACATGTAGGACGTGGCAGGAAATACATAGCAGACAAGACGTGAGGTAATAGGCGTCTGGAATGCCGTTGTTGCATTTTACATGCGTTTTTATAACTTTGTCTTTGTAAGAATCTATTTGGCTTTTAAATAAATCTGTAGTTGTTTTACATTTTACACTATGGGAGGCATTTATTTTATTCTCACATGACATCCGGAACTCTGAGTGACCTGGTAATCGGGAGTCTGGAAGTGGAAGCCTGCCACCACCATAAGATACCTGTAAGGCTGATTCAACACCACATGGAGACATCCAGAACTTCGAATGACCTGGTAATCAGGAGTCTGGAAGTGGAAGCCCGTCACCACCATAAGATACCTTAAGGCTGATTTAACACCACATAGAGGTGAGAGTTCTGTGAGCACTAAGCAATTGTGTGAAGTCACGGGAATTCTGTTTGCAAGGAAATACAATTGGAGAGATTGTTTTATCGACACTTGGAATAATTTATGGACTTTAGATTATTATGCAATTTTGTTTGTGACAATTTGCACATCACTGTTTATAGGTTTTGCAATTTTGGATATTATTATAGAAGTTGCGCTGATCACTTTATAATTACAGGTACAGATAAGGTTGGCAACAGAGGATCAACACAGGAACAGATGCACAGATTCTCAGGAGCATAATAGACCAAACGGCATTGACACAGAGGACTGGTGCAGTAATGTAAACGGGTGACTCCGCCCCCCTCTGACACCATGGGGAAAGCCATAGGGAAGTCCCCGTGCGTCAGAGGGGGGCGGGGTTGCCAGGTAGCCCCGCCCTCCGTTATATAAGAGCTGTCACCTGAACAGAGCGTCACACAGTGGGAGACTCCTATTGAGGCGGATAGTCCGGAGGACGAAGCGGAGAAGAAGAAGACCGGAAGAAGATGCCGGACGAGAACACCGAAGGAAGACCAGAAGAAGATGGAAGAAGAAGCGGGGAAAGAAGAAGACATTAATAAAGGAATTGTCAAAAACCGTCTATTGTCTTTTTTAACATTTTTGACACTTTTTTTGTGAAATGGTAGGGGTACATTTGCACCCCATTAACAATTCACACGGGGGGCTGGGATGTGGGGGTCCCCTTGTTGAAGGGGGCTTCCAGATTCTGATAAGCCCCCCGCCCGCAGACCCCCACAACCACCGGGCAAGGGTTGTGGGGATGAGGCCCTTCTCCCCATCAACATGGGGACAAGGTGCTTTGGGGGGCTCCCTCCCAATGTTGAGGGCATGTGGCCTGGAATGGTTCAGGAGGGGGGCGCTCTCTCGTCCCCCCTCTTTTCCTGCAGCCTGCCAGGTTGCGTGCTCGGATAAGGGTCTGGTATGGTTTTTTGGGGGGACCCCACACCATTTTTTTTTTAAATTTTGGCGTGGGGTTCCCCTTAAAATCCATGTCAGACCTGAAGGGCCTGTATGGAATTTGGGGGGACCTCCACAATTTTTATTTTTCAATTTTGATTCGGGGTTCCCCTGTGGGGGAATCCCATGCCGTTTTTATCAATTAACTTTTATGTGTTTTGCCGGGCCGACAATTCATTATAGCCGCAAGTAGTTTTAAATTACTTTTTTTCCTTTTGAAATGTAATTTTGCTGTCAGACTGTTACAGAATATTACACTTTTATTGTTTCACTTTAAGCATTACTAAAATCACTGCTCCTGGAAAAACGGCCATTTTTAAAACTTTTTTTGCATTGATACATGTCCCCTGGGGCAGGATTCAGGTCCTCTAACACTTTTTAAGACAATACCATGCATATAAGCCTTTACAATTAGCACTTTTGATTTTTCATGTTCGTGTCCCATAGACTTTAACGGTGTTCGCGTGTTCGAACAAATTTTTTGCCTGTTTGCATGTTCTGGTGTAGGGATGAGCTTCGTGTTCGAGTCGAACCCATGTTCGACTCGAACATCGTCTGTTCCCCCGTTCGTCGAATTGCGAACGATATGAGCCGTTTGCGCCAAATTCGTGTGGCGTGTCACGGCCCATAATTCACTGCGGCATCGCAGTGCATTGCTGGCTGATGATTGGCCAAGCATGCACTATGACCCGCATGCTTGGCCAATCACAGCGCCGCCTGAACAGAGAGCTGTAATTGGCCAAAGCCAAGGAGGCTTTGGCCAATTATGGCTCAGGGGATTTAGTACACGCCCCACACTATATAAGGCCGCTTGCACGGCGGCCCTGTGTAGTGTGTGTTCCGGCGTTCATTGAGAGAGAGAGAGACAGACAGTGACATTTGATTTGAGTTAGATAGATTAGGCAGAACAGTCAGTCAGTTAGCTGCACTTACAGTGTATTGTGTATATATATGCATCCCAGGTGTTGCATATATATATATACACTGTATTCAGTTTAGCTAGATCCGTTCTTGTTATCTTCCTACTGACAGGCAGGCTTGTCTTGTTACAGTATTTACAGCTACCTGAAGAAAATTACTGGTGTTCTTTTGATCCTATTAGTACCACAGTCAGGCAGCTAAACTATTTACAGTTAGTGCAGTGCGTCCTGCTCACAGTGTTCAGCTAGATCCGTTCCTGTTATCTTCTTACTGACAGGCAGGCTTGTCTTGTTACAGTATATACAGCTACCTGAAGAAAATTGCTGGTGTTCTTTTGATCTTATTAGTACCACAGTCAGGCAGCTAGACTATTTACAGTTAGTGCAGTGCGTCCTGCTCACAGTGTTCAGCTAGATCCATTCCTGTTATCTTCTTACTGACAGGCAGGCTTGTCTTGTTACAGTATATACAGCTACCTGAAGAAAATTGCTGGTGTTCTTTTAATCCTATTAGTACCACAGTCAGGCAGCTAGACTATTTACAGTTAGTGCAGTGCGTCCTGCTCACAGTGTTCAGCTAAAACTACAAGTTAGTGGGGTGCGTCCTGCTCACAGTGTTCAGCTAAACCTACAAGTTAGTGGGGTGCGTCCTGCTCACAGTGTTCAGCTAAACCTATAAGTTAGTGCGGTGCGTCCTGCTCACAGTGTTCAGCTAAACCTACAAGTTAGTGTGGTGCGTCCACCTCACAGTGTTCAGCTAAACCTACAAGTTAGTGGGGTGCGTCCTGCTCAGAGTGTTCAGCTAAACCTACAAGTTAGTGGGGTGCGTCCTGCTCACAGTGTTCAGCTAGATCCGTTCCTGTTATCTTCTTACTGACAGGCAGGCTTGTCTTGTTACAGTATATACAGCTACCTGAAGAAAATGACTGGTGTTTTTTTGATCCTATTAGTATCACAGTCAGGCAGCTAGACTATTTACAGTTAGTGCAGTGCGTCCTGCTCACAGTGTTCAGCTAAACCTACAAGTTAGTGGGGTGCGTCCACCTCACAGTGTTCAGCTAAACCTACAAGTTAGTGCAGTGCATCCTGCTCACAGTGTTCAGCTAGATCCGTTCCTGTTATCTTCTTACTGACAGGCAGGCTTGTCTTGTTACAGTATATACAGCTACCTGAAGAAAATTGCTGGTGTTCTTTTGATCCTATTAGTACCACAGTCAGGCAGCTAGACTATTTACAGTTAGAGCAGTGCGTCCTGCTCACAGTGTTCAGCTAAACCTACAAGTTAGTGGCGTGCGTCCTGCTCACAGTGTTCAGCTAAACCTACAAGTTAGTGGGGTGCGTCCTGCTCACAGTGTTCAGCTAGATCCATTCCTGTTATCTTCTTACTGACAGGCAGGCTTGTCTTGTTACAGTATATACAGCTACCTAAAGAAAATTACTGGTGTTTTTTTGATCCTATTAGTACCACAGTCAGGCAGCTAGACTATTTACAGTTAGTGCAGTGCATCCTGCTCACAGTGTTCAGCTAAACCTACAAGTTAGTGGGGTGCGTCCACCTCACAGTGTTCAGCTAAACCTACAAGTTAGTGGGGTGCGTCCTGCTCACAGTGTTCAGCTAAACCTACAAGTTAGTGGGGTGCGTCCACCTCACAGTGTTCAGCTAAACCTACAAGTTAGTGCAGTGCGTCCTGCTCACAGTGTTCAGCTAGATCCGTTCCTGTTATCTTCTTACTGACAGGCAGGCTTGTCTTGTTACAGTATATACAGCTACCTGAAGAAAATTACTGGTGTTCTTTTGATCCTATTAGTACCACAGTCAGGCAGCTAGACTATTTACAGTTAGTGCAGTGCATCCTGCTCGCAGTGTTCAGCTAAACCTACAAGTTAGTGGGGTTCGTCCACCTCACAGTGTTCAGCTAAACCTACAAGTTAGTGGGGTGCGTCCTGCTCACAGTGTTCAGCTAAACCTACAAGTTAGTGGGGTGCGTCCTGCTCACAGTGTTCAGCTAGATCCGTTCCTGTTATCTTCTTACTGACAGGCAGGCTTGTCTTGTTCCAGTATATACAGCTACCTGAAGAAAATTACTGGTGTTTTTTTGATCCTATTAGTACCACAGTCAGGCAGCTAGACTATTTACAGTTAGTGCAGTGCGTCCTGCTCACAGTGTTCAGCTAAACCTACAAGTTAGTGGGGTGCGTCCACCTCACAGTGTTCAGCTAAACCTACAAGTTAGTGGGGTGCGTCCTGCTCACAGTTTTCAGCTAAACCTACAAGTTAGTGGGGTGCGTCCACCTCACAGTGTTCAGCTAAACCTACAAGTTAGTGCAGTGCGTCCTGCTCACAGTGTTCAGCTAGATCCGTTCCTGTTATCTTCTTACTGACAGGCAGGCTTGTCTTGTTACAGTATATACAGCTACCTGAAGAAAATTACTGGTGTTCTTTTGATCCTATTAGTACCACAGTCAGGCAGCTAGACTATTTACAGTTAGTGCAGTGCGTCCTGCTCACAGTGTTCAGCTAAACCTACAAGTTAGTGGGGTGCGTCCTGCTCACAGTGTTCAGCTAAACCTACAAGTTAGTGTGGTGCGTCCACCTCACAGTGTTCAGCTAAACCTACAAGTTAGTGGGGTACGTCCTGCTCACAGTGTTCAGCTAAACCTACAAGTTAGTGGGGTGCATCCTGTTCACAGTGTTCAGCTAAACCTACAAGTTAGTGGGGTGCGTCCTGTTCACAGTGTTCAGCTAAACCTACAAGTTAGTGGGCTGCGTCCACCTCACAGTGTTCAGCTAAAGCTACCTGTAGAAGGTTGGTGGTGTTCTCATACTACAGGCAGGCAGTTGATTTTGCTAGCTGCAGTATCAGTACATGTATATATAGATATATATATATCCCAGCTTAGTGCAGCTACAGGCCATTAGTATGTCTGGAAGGCCAAGAAGGAGAGGCAGACAGTCACAAGCCAATAAGAGAGGGCAAGCAGGCTCTGTGTCTAGTGCTGGTCATGGAGACGGTGCATCCTCATCAGCACGTGGCCGTGGGACACGCTTGGCCTTTTTTTTGGCAGCTGGCCGTGTTGAGCCGCAACATGCTGGCCGTGTTGAGCCGCAACATGCGGAAGACTTGGTCGAGTGGATGACCAAGCCGTCCTCATCCTCCTCATCCTCTCTCACCCATGCCCAGGGTACTTTGTCTGGCAAAGCAGCGGCCTCTTCCCTCGGCTCAATGTCATCAGTGACTCCTTCCCTAGCCCCACCATGTCCTCCTGAGGAGTCCCTCGAACTGTTTGACCACAGTGTTGGGTACATGCTCCAGGAGGATGCCCAGCGTTTGGAAGGCTCTGATGATGATACTGAGCTCGATGAAGGCAGTAACATGAGCACGGACAGAGGGGGTGCCCAAGAAGGACAGCAATCTGGCAGTCATGCTCCCTCTGCTGCAGCATACTGCCAGGTTTGCTCCAGTGATGAGGAGGGAGGGGATGATGATGTCACTGACTCAACGTGGGTGCCTGATAGGAGAGAGGAGGAGGAGGAGGAGGTGGCACATCATAAGGGCAGCACATTGACTGCATCACACCCCAAAGCTCCACATGTGCAGGGCGCTGCAGTCTCTGCGCGTTATTCAAAAAGTTCTTTGGTGTGGGCCTTTTTTGAGACGAGTGCATCAGATCGCACCGCTGCTATTTGCAACATATGTCTCAAGCGTATCTCGCGTGGCCAAAACATCTCCTGCTTGGGTACCACATGCTTGACCAGACATATGTTGACCTGCCATGCAGTTCGTTGGCAAGCGTATCTAAAAGACCCACACCAAAGAACAAAGAGGACCTCTCCTTGCTCCTCATCAGCTGAGATTTCCAACCCCACTATACCTTCAGTCCTCTCTGAGACCTGCACTGAGAGGAATGAAGGTGTAGAATTAGGTGTGTCACAGCCAAGTACTTGTGGGCAATCTGCTTTTGGTACACCGATGTCAGATTGTACCAGGCAAATTTCCCTGCCCCAGCTGCTGCACCGCCGAAAGAAGTTTGCTCCCAGCCATCCACATGCCCAGCGGTTGAATGCTAGCTTGGCAAAATTGCTAGCACTTCAACTGCTGCCTTTTCAGTTGGTAGACTCTGCCCCCTTCCGTGAGTTTGTGGAATGTGCGGTTCCTCAGTGGCAGGTACCCAAACGCCACTTTTTCTCACGGAAGGCGATTCCGGCTCTCTACCGGCATGTAGAAGGCAATGTCCATGCCTCGCTGGACAGGGCGGTCAGCGGTAAGGTGCATATTACCGCTGACTCATGGTCCAGCAGGCATGGACAGGGACGTTACCTAAGTTTCACGGCGCATTGGGTGACTCTGCTGGCAGCTGGGAAGGATGCAGCACAAGGTGCAGTAGTGTTGGAGGTTGTTCCGCCACCACGCCTCCAAAATGCTAATGATTGTGACACACCTCTCTCCTCCACCCCCTCCTCTTCTTCTTCCTCCATGGCCTCTTCCTGTGCTTTGTCCTCGGAACCAGCGGTGCTCCGTAGCCTTTCAAGGGGCTACGCAAGTACGCAGGCCAAAAGATGCCATGCGGTGCTTGAGCTGGCGTGCTTGGGGGACAGGAGCAACACTGGGGCAGAGGTTCTGTCAGCTCTGCAGGGGCAGGTTCAGAGGTGGTTGACGCCACGCCAACTTAAGGCAGGAATGGTGGTTTGCGACAATGGCACCAACCTCCTCTCTGCCCTCCAACAGGGACAAATGACCCATGTGCCGTGTTTGGCTCACGTCCTTAACTTGGTGGTGCAGCGGTACTTGGGCAGGTACCTGGACTTACAGGATGTCCTGAGGCAGGCCAGGAAAGTCTGTGTGCATTTCCGCCGGTCATATAATGCCAGTGCTCGGCTGACGGACCTCCAAAAGGAGTTTAACCTGCCCAAGAACCGCCTAATCTGTGACATGCCCACCAGGTGGAACTCAACGTTGGCCATGCTGCAGCAGCTGCACACGCAGCAGAGGGCCATCAATGAGTACCTGTGCAACTATGGCACCAGGACAGGGTCAGGGGAGCTTGTTTTTTTTTCCCCACGCCAGTGGGTCATGATCAGGGATGCATGCACTGTCCTGTCACCATTTGAGGAGGCCACGAGGATGGTGAGCAGTGACAGTGCATGCATCAGTGACACTGTCCCCCTTGTCCACCTGTTGGAGCACACGCTGCATGGAATAATGGACAGGGCACTTGAGGCAAAACAGAGGTAGGAAGAGGAGGACTTCCTTAGCTCTCAAGGCCCCCTTTATCCAGACAGTGTTCCTGCGTGCCCGCCGATCACAGAGAAAGAGGATGAGGAGGAGGAGGAGGATTGTGTCAGCATGGAGGTGGAGCCTGGCACTCAGCATCAGCAGCAGTCTTTAAGGGATCATTTACAGTCCCAAGAAACCCATGGACTTGTACGTGGCTGGGAGGAGGTGGCTGCGGATCATGTCGTCCTTAGTGACCCAGAGGACATCGAATGGCTCAGAAAACCTACGCTGCATGGCCTCCCTGATCCTACAAAGCCTGCGGAAGGATCCTCGTATTCGTGGTATCAAGGAGAGGGATCAATACTGGCTGGCAACCTTCCTTGATCCACGTACAAGGGTAAGGTTGGGGACCTTATCTTGCCGTCGTAGAGGGAGCAGAGGATGAAACATCTTTGGGAGGCCTTGCGGAAAGGTCTGTGCAACGCCTAGGGGCAAGATCTGACTTGGACACCTTTCCCATCGAAAATCCTCTGGGTTACTGGGTCTTTAGGATGGATCACTGGCCAGAGCTTGCACAGTATGCAATTGAGCTACTGGCCTGTCCTGCATCCAGCGTTCTTTCGGAACGCACATTCAGTGCTGCTGGAGGCTTTGTAACCGATCACAGGGTGCACCTGTCCACTGACTCGGACGATCGACTGACGTTCATAAAAATGAATCAGTCTTGGATCACCACCAGCTACCAAGCACCTGATGCTGATGTAACCGAATTTTTTTTTTTTAAATGTCAGATCCCTTTAAAGACTGCCTATGCTGATGCTGAGAGACTCTCCTGTTATGCTGAGTGACAACTCCTTTTCCTCCTCAATGATCATGCTGATAGCTTGTAAGAACATTTTTGATTCTGGGCGCCGCTACCAGTGCCAAAGGCCCAATTTTTCAGCCCCTGTTTAACAGGGGCGTGTAATTACAATTTTTGATGCAATTCTTTGCAGCAGGGCTAGTTCCTGCGCTCCAACTAGAGTATCTGTGAGGGGTTGCAGTGTTGTGGCACCAGCACCAGTGCCTAAGGCCCAATTTTTCAGCCCCTGTTCAACAGGGACATGTAATTAGAATTCTTGATCTAATATTTCACAGCAGGGCCCGTTTCTGCGCCCACCAAGAGTAACTGTGAGAACTTACAGTATTGTGGCACCAGCACCACCACCACCAAAGGCCCAATTTTTCTGCCCCTGTTCAACAGGGGCATGTAATTACAATTCTTGATATAATATTTCACAGCAGGGCCCGTTCCAGCGCCCACCAAGAGTAACTGTGAGGACTTACAGTGTTGTGGCACCAGCATCACCACCACCATCACCAAAGGCCCAATTTTTCTGCCCCTGTTCAACAGGGGCATGTAATTACAATTCTTGATCTAATATTTTACAGCAGGGCCCTGTGAGGGCTTACAGTGATGTGGCCACAACAACATCTAAGGCCCAAATTTCTGTTGAGTATATAGGGCAGGCCCCTATTTTCAAACATCCAACTTACAAACGACTCCTACTTGCAAACGGAAGGAGACAACAGGAAGTGAGATGAAATCTACCCCTAGGAAGGGAAATTCTCTCCTGTAAGAGTTAATATGGGAAAAACGTTTCTCCTTTCCACTGATGCTTTATCACCAATCCTTGTTTCACTAAAAACCCCAAATTTTCAAAAAGCATTTGTCATTGGGACAAAAAGTGAGGTGAAATCTTCTGAAGAGGAGCACAGACAGCAAAACAAATGTCACAGGGGTGATAACCCTTCCCTATGTTTTCCAAAAAGCTTAAAATAGATTTTTTTGCTGGAGCTAAACACATTAAAAATGTACCAGTTCAAAATTACAAACAGATTCTACTTAACAACAAACCTACAGTCCCTGTCTTGTTTGCACCGCCTGTATACTGCTGTTCAGAGTATATAGGGCCTGGTGGCCCCACACCTTTCCTTTTTTTAATTTGGGTGTGGGGTTCCCCTTAATATCCATACAAGACCCAAAGGGCCTGGTAATGGACTGGGGGGTACCCATGCCGTTTGTCTCACTGGTTTTCATCCATATTGCCAGGACCCGACATTACATTAAAGCCGCAAGCAGTTTTAAATGACTTTTATTCCTTTAAAAATGTCATTTTGTGCAGGGACTGTTCTAAGCACGGAAAACACACGCCACTTTACAGGCATACTATAGACACCCCCCAGGTACGATATTTAAAGGAATATTTCACTTTTTTTTTTTTTTACTTTAAGCATCATTAAAATCACTGCTCCCGAAAAAACGTCCGTTTTTAAAACTTTTTTTTGCATTGATATATGTCCCCTGGGGCAGGACCCGGGTCCTCAAACCCTTTTTAGGACAATACCATGCAAATTAGCCTTTAAAATGAGCACTTTTGATTTCGAACATTCGAGTCCCATAGACGTCAATGGGGTTCTAACGTTAGTGCGAATTTTCGGTCCGTTCGCAGGTTCTGGTGCGAACTGAATCGGGGGGTGTTCGGCTCATCCCTATTCAAGATATACAGGTGAGTGGAGAGGAAAGCCTCTATGTTCATATGTAATTTTTCTGAGAGGTAGGGACAGACCGTGGGACAACAGAGCCCAGCTATCCTTACAGCGTTGATGACTTCTGTCATGGGAGTCATGGATATCTGGTGAGTGAGAGGGCACACAGAGGGGAGCATGGACTGCACAGTTTTTCTTTTCAGCACTTGACACTTTATACTGCCCATTGAAAATTAGAAGCCAGAACTTTTAAAGATTTTGAATTTGCATGGGCTTTAACTAGTTATGGTTATGTATTATTGCTGTTTATATGGAATAATTTATTGCACTGTAGTAAAAAGTTACACTAGCTTGCCTGTACCTATAGAATGAGAATTAGATCCCAGTTTTGATTCCCTATCATACGCTACTAGACCAACATAGAGAGGGTATTGTCTTAGTAGCGGGTGACTTGAACCTAATACTTGACGCGCCACGAGGGGCCTCTTATTTATCACGCTTGAAATTGCGTAAGCTCTAATCCCTGCTGCAAGACCACCAATTGATTTGATAGTTGGCAAACTATCCATCCGCAAGATAGGGATTACACTTTCTATTCTTCTCTTCACAAAACTTATATCACATTTGATTTTATATTGCTTTCACAGAATGCTCTTCCCTTTCTTTCATCGGCTAGTATAGGAGCGTTCACCATATCGGACCATGCCCCGACCCAATGCGTACTTGAGTTGGGTATGTGAAAATCTCGAGAATGGCAATGGAAGCTAAATGAAACCCTTATGCACAATCCCTTATATAAAGATCAACTTACTAATGAGTTACTGTCTTACTTCTCAATCAATGATATGGAGGATTCTTTCCCGTTCAACTTATGGTATGCTCATAAACGTGTCATCCGCGGAACGTTTATCAAACTAGGATCCTGTCGTAAAAAACTCCTTAGGGAACAAATAGACACCTTACTTTCGAGCATTCACGAAATGCAATAAATTCATAAGACCTCTCTAGATGCACATGCAGGAGATTTTCAGACTTAGGAGAAAAGCTTAAGAGATAAGCTAAATTCATTGTTAACAGAACAAGCCAAAGCAAAACTTGTCCGATGTAGGCGGATGTTTTATGACCCGGAAAAATCTTGGCAAATGCACTTCAGACTACTAGGGCAAAGACCTATATCACATGTATTAAGACGCCGGACGATACTCCAGATATTGCTCGAACGTTTCAAGCGTACTACACAGGCCTGTATAACTTGACCGCACAATCGTTGTCAGCGTTGCAGGAGACCAAGCGGGGCCAATTCAACAATACTTAGCATCCTCAGGAATGCCAAATTTATCAGAAGACATATCGACAGATTTAGATCAACCGATCACATCAGATGAATTCTTGGCAGTGTTGAAAAACATGAAACCGTGAAAGGTGCCGGGCCCTAATGGGTTTACACTCTCATACTAGACGTTTGCGGCTATTTTGGCTTCACGTTTTGTGTCGGCACATACCTCATTGTGACACGGGCATGATATTCCCGACATTGGTTTACAGGCGCATGTCACAGTGATTCCCAAAGAGGACAAGGACCCAGCCTAATGTGCCAGCTATAGGAAAATCTCACTTTTAAATATCGACCTAAAAATTTTCACGAAGATCCTAGCGAATAGGTGGCTTTTGGCCATTTGACAGGGTGGATTGGATGTTCCTTCGCTGCACGATAGAGCATATGGAACTGGGATCCGGGATGCGTCAGTGGCTGGATGCATTATATTTAAGCCCTCTACTAGGGTGAAAGTTAAAATTTTCACCCCTTCTTCGAACGCTCAAATTAGACCTCCTACGTTGGGATAAGGAAACTTTTACCTGGTTTGGCCGCTCAAGTATTTTAAAGATGAATGTAATGCTAAGATTAATTTATCTTTTTCAAACGCTGCCTATTAAACTCCCAAGGAGTTACTTGAATGAGTTGAGGAGGAGGTTTACACTTTTCGCCTGGGCGGGTAAAAGGACACGATTACATAGATCCGTATTGACATTGCCTAAAATAAGAGGGGGTATAGGTTTTCCTGACCCGGTGTGGTATTATGAAGCTTCCCATTTAACCAGAATAATGGAATGGTGTTTGCAATCGGAACCCAAACCATGGGTTGATCTAGCACAAGCGACCATCGACTCAACCCTAGCAGATTTACCTTGGTCTCCTCTACAGGGCTGTCTCACACCAGTTGCTTTACATCCTATGGTTGGAGTGACTTTATGGGTAGCAAAACACCTTTTTAGGATCATGCCTGTTCTTTCTCCCAGACCGAGTCCTCTCACACCGATATTGAGATCATACTGTATGTGTTTTCACTGGGACTGACAGACCCCAAATTTCAAATACTTTGGAGGCAGAATGTTTCTGACGCATTCATTTTGCAGTGAACAATAGGCTTCTGTCTAGTAGTGAAGTTAAGACCCGCTTTCACAATGAACTTGACTTTCTACAACGGGCTCAACTAAATGCTCACCTTCGGTCACTGCCAGCAGATCACCAAACCCTAAGTCAGCTAACACCAACACCAGATTTGTGAGGATGGTGATCAGCTTCCTCATTCATTGTCACATTTTTACGAACCAGGTAGAGATGTCAGACTTAACCTTTCAACAACAATGGGAAACTTTCCTCCAAATTACTTTTTCTCAGCCTCAGAAAGACAAGATGGTACTTTTTGCTCACAAAGCTTCCTTGGCTAGCAAATACCAGGAGAGAGGGTATAAGCTCCTTACTGGGTGATATAGAACTCCAGCCAAATTGCATAGAACGTACCTGCAGGTCTCGAATACTTTACTTGTTGGCGCTGTGAGGAGTCTGTGGAGACCCTTCTGCACATTTTCTGGGAATGTCCAAAATTGAATAATTTTTGACTGATGTAGAATCCACTATTAAAACGTTCACCGGAGTATCCATTGTGAGGAATCCAGTGACCTACCTATTAATCGGTATCCTAATGTCAACCATGAGATTTAAGAACTCATTGCTGAGGCATTTGCTTACAGCTGCTAGAGCTTTGTGGAAAAGTACGTATTCCCCTACAATTTCACAGTGGAAGACAAGAATCACAGATATCCAAGTTATAGAGAATCTAACCATGACTTTGAAGGAGCAAGGTGATAAATACTGGAAGATCTCGACTCCCTATTTCTTCTATAGGGATCAGACGCTACTGGCCTCACAGTTAGTGGAGCACCCGGTGGAGGGAATGAGTCAAAGAAGCTTCCCTGCTCTGTCATCCCTGCTCTGTCTTCCCCCCTTTTTTTTTCTCTCCTATATTTGTCTTTCCATCCCGCTTTCTTTCATCTTTTTCTGCTCTTATATCTCTATGGGACCGGTCCTTTGGGCCGCTCTCTTACTGTGATACTCTTCAAAATTTCTAAAAACTTGTTCAGAGAATTTACTGAGACTTGAGATTAATCATCCGGGCTCAACGGTGACTATGTTAGTTTCTGAGTGCGTGCAAGTTGCTATGGTGTGTATTGAATGCTAATAATGCTGGGATGTATCTTGAGCTGTTTTTTGTACCTTAATATTCTTTTTGATGATAGCTTTTGTACTGCTTTCAACTGTCAGAAAGTTTGATTCTACCATTCTCCATATGTATCTAGTGTTGACTGCGCTACCCCCAATAACATAACACCAAATACAACACTTTTCCTAAATAGGTCATATATGTGATATAAATAAAACAAATCTACATATACCCAATAGTGTATAATAACTGTTACATAATAACACCACTTAAAACTTCTGTGTATTAAATGCTATTACATATAGTCTATTTAAAATTAATGTGCCAATAGAGACGTGGATCCCAGTGCGGGCTTCCCACTGTACATGTGCTGTTTTCAGTGCTCCTAGTTCCTCATCCGTGATTATTGTGACTTATTCACCACTCCAGTGACAACACCACCACCACATAGATTGGTCACTCACCAGATATTGGTATATATATGCCTTTGGTTCATTAAGGGATAACCATTCCACTTTGCTGCTTGTTTATGCTGGCCCCAATGCAATTATGAACAAATAAATCCGTCCTCATGAAAAACAACAAACAGCGATTATAGCGCAATAAGCTGACACTGTTTATTTAAACAGCCTTGAGGCTGCTGGGAAACATATGCTATGTCACTACGTCACTTCCTGTCGGGCGAAAGCGAGGCCTGAACCGCAAGCCACAAGCCGAGTGGGAGCGAGGTTTGCACCGCACACCGGCGGTTTAAACACTACGGCGATATCTCTTTACCCATCCCAACCGCTGGTTAAGCTTGGTGCCGGCCCATGGGCACCAAAAACATGTGAGTTTACAGTCTCTTTTTGTATGGTTTTAAATAAACAGCGTCAGCTTATTGCGCTATGATCGCTGTTTGTTGTTTTTCATGAGGACGGATTTATTTGCTCATAATTGCATTGGGGCCAGCATAAACAAGCAGCAAAGTGTAATGGTTATCCCTTAATGAACCAAAGGCATATATATACCAATATCTGGTGAGTGGCCAATCCATGTGGTGGTGGTGTTGTCACTGGACTGGTGATGGCGAATAAGTCACAATAATCACGGATGAGGAACTAGGAGCACTGAAAACAGCACATGTATAGTGAGAAGCCCGCACTGGGATCCACGTCTCTAATGGCACATTAATTTTAAATGGACTATATGTAATAGCATTTAATACACAGTAGTTTTAAGTGGTGTTATTATGTAACAGTGATTATACACTATTGGGTATATGTAGATTTTTTTTATTTATATCACATATATGACCTATTTAGGAAACATGTTGAGTTGGTGTTATGTTATTGGAGGTAGCGCAGTCAACACTAGATACATATATAGTTAATTTTCACCTTTTGGATGAATTTGTTTTTTTGACTGCAGCAACCAGTTTATATATGTTTTTTATGTTTTTTTGATCAAACTATAAGTTTTTTTGCACCGGTGTCCCTTACCATTCTCCATAGTTTGACTCAATCGGGAGATCCCAGCTCATACCAGCTCCCTAAATGTGATAGTGAGATAAACTCTGGTAGATTAGGATTATGCCAGAAGGGAGTCTGGGTGTGCATGATGGACATATGTAATTTAAGTAGTTCAGAATCCCAAATTTTTAACAACTGCAAGAATAGTATATTATTTATAGTTTTGGAAGAAGTACCTCTGCAACCCATAAAAATTAGATATAGTGGATCAGAGAGCATCTAAACCTCTGATAAAAAAGAAAGATTCACAAATCTAGCAAGTTCTGTTTTAACTAGATAAGTGGAACAGCATAGGTAGCTACCATTATTCCTTAAACTTGGATATAAGTGCAATAAATAAAATAATTCCCTGGGGTTTTTAAGGTACTGCATATCTGCATATTGTGTCAACCAAAAATTGGATAAAATATTCAATGTTTTTATTAACAAAATATTAAAATCTCTTGAATAGATAATGGGCTGGAATATTTATCAATGTCACATTGCTACAATTACTGCTCTATAACAACTGCAAGAAGAGGTAACCCTATCGTTGTGGATTACCATGGGCTCAAATGTTTTGCATGTCTATAATGGCATGTCGATAATGAAGGGATAACCTTTTTTTGATAACCTTTTATTGGTGCACCATTATTTTATTTTCAGAACAGCAATTGTTAGGGACCCTCAGTGTATACATCCCACAGGATGTACATCTTGCATAGATATAATCTTCTTTGATTGGCTATTGGCCACTACTGATGAGCTGAACATATCCAGGTTAGGTTTGGGGTGGGTTCAGGGCATGTCCACCGAAGTTCAGATGCTGCATCGAAATTTCCTTACTAGACCCCCATCAAGGATAAGGATCTAGTATTGATGAATGACCTCCCTGGCCTTCAGAATACAGGGGCTAAGAACTGTCTATTACCAGCAATTTAAATAGCTTTTTTTTTTTCTTTTTAAATGTCTTTTTTGCTGTAGTAGGTTATATATAGTGGGGACGGAAAGTATTCAGACCCCCTTAAATTTTTCACTCTTTGTTATCTTTGTTATATTTAGCCATTTGCTAAAATCATTTAAGTTCATTTTTTTTTCCTCATTAATGTACACACAGCACCCCATATTGACAGAAAAACACAGAATTGTTGACATTTTTGCAGATTTATTAAAAAAGAAAAACTGAAATATCACATGGTCCTAAGTATTCAGACCCTTTGCTGTGTCACATTTATATATTTAACTCAGGTGCTGTCAATTTCTTCTGATCATCCTTGAGATGGTTCTACACTTTCATTTGAGTCCAGCTGTGTTTGATTATACTGATTGGACTTGATTAGGAAAGCCACATACCTGTCTATATAAGACCTTACAGTTCACAGTGCATGTCAGAGCAAATGAGAATCATGAGGTCAAAGGAACTGCCTGAAGAGCTCAGAGACAGAATTGTGGCAAGGCACAGATCTGGCCAAGGTTACAAAAAATTTCTGCTGCACTTAAGGTTCCTAAGAGCACAGTGGCCTCCATAATCTTTAAATGGAAGACATTTGGGATGACCAGAACCCTTCCTAGAGCTGGTAATACGGCCAAACTGAGCTATCGGGGGAGAAGAGCCTGGGTGAGAGAGGTAAAGAAGAACCCACAGATCACTGTGGCTGAGCTCCAGAGATGCAATCGGGAGATGGGAGAAGGTTGTAGAAAGTCAACCATCACTGCAGCCCTCCACCAGTCGAGGCTTTATGGCAGAGTGGCCCGACGGAAGCCTCTCCTCAGTGCAAGATACATGAAAGCCCGCATGGAGTTTGCTAAAAAAACACCTGAAGGACTCCGAGATGGTGAGAAATAAGATTCTCTGGTCTAATGAGACCAAGATAGAACTTTTTGGCCTTAATACTAAGCGGTATGTGTGGAGAAAACCAGGCACTGTTCATCACCTGTCCAATACAGTCCCAACAGTGAAGCATGGTGGTGGCAGCATCATGCTGTGGGGGTGCTTTCAGCTGCAGGGACAGGATGACTGGTTGCAATCGAGGGAAAGATGAATGCGGCCAAGTACAAAACCTTCTCCAGAGTGCTCAGGACCTCAGACTGGGCCGAAGGTTTACCTTCCAACAAGACAATGACCCTAAGCACACAGCTAAAATAACGAAGGAGTGGCTTCACAACAACTTGACAACAACTCACACAACACATCTCTTGAGAGACCTAAAAATGGCTGTCCACCAACGTTTACCATCCAACCTGACAGAACTGGAGAGGATCTGCGAGGAAGAATGGCAGAGGATCCCCAAATCCAAGTGTGAAGAACTTGTTGCATCTTTCCCAAAAAGACTCATGGCTGTATTCAATCAAAAGGGTGCTTCTACTAAATACTGAGCAAAGGGTCTGAATGCTTAGGACCATGTAATATTTCAGTTTTTCTTTTTTAATAAATCTGCAAAAATGTCAACAATTCTGTGTTTTTCTGTCAATATGGGGTGCTGTGTGTACATTAATGAGGAAAAAAATGAACTTAAATGATTTTAGCAAATGGCTGCAATATAACAAAGAGTAAAAAATTTAAGGGGGTCTGAATACTTTCCGTCCCCACTGTACGTACAGATGTGCCATTTCACAGACAGGTTAATGTCATTCCCCAAGCATGTTATTTAAAGAAACTTTTCTTTAAAATGTTAATAACATTTTCGCTGTGAACCCCAGTTTTTTTTTTTTTTTGCTTTGTGTATGTCCCCCCAGGTCACTGCCCAGTTTCTTGTGCCCTTTGTTTGTTAATCCCTTAATCCCTTGCCTTATAGTCTAGAAAGCGGCCATTGCTGATTTCTTTCAATAGGCTCAAGGTTTTGCTCAATAGGCTCAAAGTTCAGACTGAACTTTGGCTGTTAGGTTGTTCAAACAAATACCTGAACATTTACCTGTTCAGCAGGAGCAGAATGTCATGCATAATAGTGGTATTGTTTCTGCTATTACAAATGAGAGTTTTTGCACTGTCAGTGGATGTTAAGGAGCAGGCACCTCCAAGCCTTTAGAATGATTCTGAAGGCATGAAGGTAAACAACCTTCTCTGTGCATCTCCGCCAGCCTGTTTAACAAAAAAAGTGAACTATGTGTATCATCACAGGGTGATACTGTGGATACACAGGTAACAGTGCGCCAATGTCCCGATATTGTTTGGAAGAAGTTAGAGTAGAAACATGGACTTCATAGACTTCATAGGCTCACGTGTACATTAAGTAAAAAATTGAAAGTTTTTAATAGGATAAAGTTAAAACCATTGTATACAAACACATTAAAAAAACATATAATTGAGTGACCTCAAGGACTCTCATAACACCTCTAATACATATATATATATATATATATATATATATATATATATATATATATATATATATACCACATGTAACAAGTACAAAGATTTGAAACACGAAGAATGATATAAATCCAATGGCTATATGGATACGTGGAGAGGTTGAGTCGTATTCGATTTCGCTCAGAAATGTCGCTCTACATGTTACACGCATAGATGTGCTTCTTCAGAAGCTTGCATACCATAGGCAAAGTACAGGCATGTAATCAAAACCATGTATGGCTAATAAGTGTCACCACCAAGAGAGAGGTGATGGACACACAATAGTGGATACTTATCTACAGCGGCGGAATGAGTAAGCTGACATCAATATTAATTGTTGTAACAATAACCAGCGATGTCCAATGGTAGAGAAGAGAGTGATTGACTAAGATAGCCAATCACCTTTGTGGACAAAGCTGTGGTAAATGATCAAGAACAAACGACCGCTTTGTGTGTGATCGAGTGAAGGCATGGCATTCATTCTTTGAGGTCACTCAATTATATGTTTTTTTTAATGTATTTGTATACAATGGTTTTAACTTTATCCTATTAAAAACTTAAAAAAATGTTTACTTAATATACACATGAGCCTATAAAGTCCATGTTTCTACTCTAACTTTTCGCCCAGCCTGTTGTCGTTTCAGCAAAGTGCATGAGAGCAACTGTTCTCCCAGCTCTCTCTCTCTCCTCGTTGGCAGTGGGAGCCATTGGCTGCTATCAATCACAGCCAGTGAGTAGGGAGCTGGGGGGCTGACCCCCATTCTGTGTGTCAATGGGCACACAGTGCAGAGCGAGTGAGCATGCGCGATTGCCCCCATAGCATGCGGCTTGCTTTTGGGTCAGGAAGAGGAGCCCAGAGCGCTTGTAAGGGACCAAGAAGAGAAGGATCAGGCTGCTTTGTACAAAACCATTGCATTGAGCAGGTAAATATAATATGTTTGTTTAAAAACATTCCTTTAGTATCACTTTAACAACCGATGATATCACCAGCCCCATTCACTCACATGACAGGGAATCCCTGGCTATGTAAGCAATGGGGCAGGAATAGTTTTAAAAAAGTGGTCAGTGGCCAATGAGACCTGAGATGTCATTAGCCAAATATGGTCATGTCCATTTGTGGTTAACGACATCACTGGGGAGACCTAGACCCTCTTGTATATAATAGCTGTCATCCTTATTTGACAAGAAGCAAGTGGACAGACCAATTGTGTCTTGGGGATGGCATTCTTTTTTGTAGGCATTATGATAGATGTGATTCATAGTGGATGTACATCATAGGACATTTTTGGTGTTTTTTATTAAAGGACTTGTCAAAAACTCTATTTGTGGAGTTTTTTCTACTATTTACATTTTTTTGTGAAGAGAGTACTAATTATGCCATACACATTCACATGTTAAAGTGGGCTTCCAGATCCAAATATGCATATCCATCCACAGACCCCTGCAAACACAAGATCATGGGAACAGGGTGCTTTGCCAATGGGACCCCCACTGCAAGGTCTCATATTGAGGGCATGTAGCCTAGTGTTGTTCCTTGGGAGGGGGATGCATGCCCACCCCCACCCCTTTCCTGACCAGCCAGGTTGCAAAAATGGATTAAGTCTGGTGTGGATTTTAAGGGGGCTTCACACCTTTTTTGTGTGGAGTCCCACTTAAAGTTTGTACAAGATCCTGAGAGTCTTTCCTGCTTTTTGTTGCATAGGGTACCCTTTTAAAACCCATACCAGACTCAAGAGGATCACATTTTTTTTTAATTCTTGCTATTGGATGTGCTACATCAAAGTGGCATTTACAAAGATAAAAAATTATACGGTTTGCTGGCAAATGGCATTTCATACTGGCTTATTTTAAAAAGAAAAGAAAAAAAGGCACACAGACCTTTCTGAAGATCCCCCAAAATATTTGGAGAAGGCAGTATATAATTTTTTTATAATAGAAACCAGATGAGAAATGTAATTTGCTAGTAATTTTAAACCATATTTCCTTTGTAAATGTCAGTGGGAGAATCAGTAGACTATTGTAGATGGGATGGCAGGTGTATGCAAATAGCAGTGACCATTCAGCTTGAAATGATGACAGAATGACAGCAGCTGTTGCTGTTCATGTGTATCTGCACACCAAGCGGGTTACCGGTTATGGACACGTATCCAAGCCTGGATGAAGTCAGGTGCATTCAGGCTCGGGTATATGTCCTAAAACACAGGTAATTGATTGGTGTACAGATACATCTGAACAGGGATGACTGATGTCAGCTTACAATTACTTTGTACTTTGAGTGTCTGCCACTATTCACATACACCTGTCATCGCAGTCACAAAAAATCCAGTGATTCTTCCCACTGGAATCCAGTGTATGCATGTATCTGACAAAGTGAAGGAAGACTTAAAGGCCTCACAACCTAAAAACAAATCAGCTGATGGGATATTATGCCAGGTAGAGTACCCTCTTTGGATAGGAGATATAGCTAAAATGGGTTTAATGTCCAATACAGGGGAGGGGGTCTCAACGAGATCTCAAAGAGATCAGAAAAAATTCTAGAAAGATAGTCTACATCTCCAAGCAAAAGAAGCAACAATCCACTTGACTGGATCATATTAATTCTAGACATAGGATTGTGTGTTGATAAATAGCATGAATAAACCTTGATATTTCTGACACCATGCACCCCTCAAATGCACCACTTATAATAATTTTCTAAAATGTGTATTAGGATGTGCTGGAGCTTCCAAGTCATCACATGTATAACATAGAAGAGTGTTCATAAATGAAAGTTATTCATCCTTGTATGGCAGGTTGAGAAAAGAACTGACCATGAAGAAATATGTACCTTCTTAGACTATCCAGTCTCAGACTCAACATAGACTGACTTCTGAATGAGAAATTCTACTCCCCTCAATGAAGAGGTGTGTACAGCTTGATAAATCCAGCTCATCTATGGATGGTTAGGGGGAAGCTGTTGTTGACTCCAAAAGGTCCATTGGGTCTGCCTTCTGTTTCATAGGATAAGAAAGCACCAACGAGTGATTGACCTTGTTCTGTAGAATTCTGATATTACATAAGGAGAAGTGACAGAATAATTGAACAGTTGGAACATGACCGGACAGACAGGGAGTGGCAACCCCCTCATCCCAAAGTAGCACATCACATGACATGGTACATAATGACATACATGCCAAGTATACAGTGAACAAAAGAAAAAAAAAGATATAATATGCCCCCCCCCCAACCCACCTGGGAACGCTCAGCACAACTTGTGGGGTACAAAACTACATTCACAGCAGATGGATTGGAATGTTCTACAGCATGAAGAAAATCTAGGGTAACCATAAACCATGATTGTAACTGGAATTAGGGGAGTGATATATCACAGGGGGTGAGAAGTTCTTCAAAGAATATGAACACTAGTAAGGTGTAACACCACTGTGCTTCACCAGAAGGAGAAAGATGACAATTCTACTGGAAGCCTGATAGGTACAAGCATGTACCATGCATAATAGCAATGGACAAAGTGTCTATTACCCAAAAAGGGTCTATGGATGAAACATGGTAGTCCAAAGAAGAGGGAAATACATTAAACTTATTTGCAAAGTAGGATAGGTGACCTGCATACACAAGTGACTGGGGAAAAAGCTGATCACAGTTCCAAAAGGGAATAACTCTCTGCCCTCCTCTCCACCATCTGGTGCCCTCAAAAACTATGAGCCTGAGGCATATTCCCAAAATTTAAGGTGTACAGTATTTATTGAATAAAGCAAGTTGCAAGGTGAGTGGAAAAGGAAAGGGTTTTGTCTATCATTGAATAGACAAAAGCCTCAAAGCTCAATGCCAGGTGCAACACAGTTCAGTCAAGTAGCATAGAGGGCAAGGACATGGGGGGAGGGGGGCATGAAGTAGTGCTAGAGCAGCGTAGATCAAACAGGGGGAAATAGTAGCTGGTGGTAGGTACTCACAGAGCAAGCAAAGCTGCTATTATATCAAGCAAATTCTCCCAGTTTTCAGTTACACTGTTCCAATTATTTATCGACATCATCTAGGATTAAAGTAACCTGTAGTTTTGCAGGTAAAGCACTGCCTACCTAAGATGAAGAATTTAAAGTCTTAATTTTAAAAACTGCACACTGTTTTTGGTGTTTGGGTAAACAGCAATAGTTGTGTTTTGATCTGAAATGTTGCCTTTTTCTTGTGTGTGATGGAGAATGATTTCTCTGTCTTGAAAATTCAATAGTTTAGCTATAACAATTCTAGGGAGAGCACCTGCCAGGGGCTAACTGGGTTAGAAAAGTGGCAGGACTGTCATGTGTTACTTTGCCCACAAATGTAAGCCCACTAATGCACCAGTGTTGTTTACCATGGAAACATTGAAGAGTGAGGTTGTGCAGATATGCATTCTATTAATATGCTGTATCTTCCAGACAACTGAGCCTTGTCCCCTTCTCAGTAACTATCTCATGGGCATTGCTAGGTTGGAAAAAGAACAGGGGCTTCAGCCCGAAGTCTGAGCCGACACCGGGGGGGGGGGTAAGCTCACCTGCTGGTTGCTGCGTGGCTTACCAGTGCCCATCACTGCTGACCACTAAAAACTGGCCTATCTGTCCCACACTGACCTACCTGACCCACACTGACCTACCTGACCCACACTGATCTACCTGGCACACTCTGACCATTACACTGACCTACCTGACACACACTGACCATTACACTGACCTACCTGACTCACACTGACCCACACTGACCATTACACTGACCTACCTGACCATTACACTGACCTACCTGACACACACTGACCTACCTGACCCACACTGAATCATACTGACCCACACTGACCTACCTGACCCACACTGACCATTACACTGACCTACCTGACCCACACTGACCTACCTGACACACACTGACCTACCTGACCCACACTGATCATTACACTGACCCACACTGACCTACCTGACCCACACTGATCATTACACTGACCCACACTGACCTACCTGACCCACACTGATCATTACACTGACCCACACTGACCTACCAGACCCACACTGACCATTACACTGACCCTCACTGACCTACCTGTCGCACACTGACCTACCTGACACACACTGACCTACCTGACATACACTGACCTACCTGATGCACACTGACCTACCTGATATACACTGACCTACCTGACAACATACACTCACCTACCTGATGCACACTGACCTACCTGACACACACTGACCTACCTGATATATATACTGACCTACCTGACAACATACACTGACCTACCTGCCGCACACTGACCTACCTGACAACATACACTGACCTACCTGACATACACTGACCATTACACTGACCCAGACCCACAATGACCTACATTGATCTACCTGACACACATTGACCATTGCACTGACCTACCTGACACACACTGACCCACACTGACCTACCTGACCATTACACTGACTTACCTGACACAAACTGACCTACCTGACCCACACTAACCTACTTGACACACACACTGACCCACACTGACCTACCTGACCCACACTGACACACACTGACCCACACTGACCTACCTGACCATTACACTGACCTACCTGACCCACACTGACCTACCTGACCCACACTGACCTACCTGACACACACTGACCCACACTGTAAAAAGAAGGCTAATACCGCGCTTGGCCTAGAAAGCAGAAATAGCAGCAACTAATATATGGAATACATACATATATACAAAATGGAAAAACAATAGCTGCGCTAAAGATTGTTGCACCTAATAGTGATAAACCAATGTGGGACAAATTAAGTGAAAATTAAATATTAAAATAGAAATGAACTGTAATAATATATGTGATAAATCCAAGATTATAAATGACAACCCAAAAAAATGAGTGAATGTCTAATAAATAAAGATAAAGGTGATAATAAAAATACAGGTGATAATAAAAATACAAAACACAATTTTATATCTGATGAAAATACTGTGACAATAAAATGTAATCTTCCACCACCATTGAGTGCTGATCACCGTAAGAAATATGCGCTTACCAGAAGGCAAGCAAATAACAGCTTGCGGCTATACACCCAGCCAGGGCCTTTGCTGTGGGGATCCTCAGAACATCGACCAGGACTCAGTGGAGCCGACACCTGCTAGGATGTATGGAATCTCCTAAGTGGGTACCAAGTATCGGCCTGCCAGATGAGCCTGACGTGCAGTGGGAAGGTTTCATGTACAACCCTGGCTTAAGGGCCACCGGTGTTGCAACCGTGGCTGCAAGAGCCTGGCGGTGTATGGTTGCCTGGGTCGTCTTTGGTGTAGCAGATGTGTCACCAGGTTAGACCAGCAGGTTGAATGGCAGGTGTTGTCAGTTCAGCTGATGCAGCAGGATACAGGAAAAGGAAGTGTAGCAATTTAATGTAGGTAAAACAGGCATGTTGAAACGTCCAGCGCTTCAAACCACTAAGATGGCCGCCACATCACCGCCCACGATCTGCATCACACGTCCCAGACTTCACCCAACGTTTCGTCACCAAAAGTGCATCATCAGGGGCGTGGTTACGACGTGTGAGACTTCTATTTATATAGTGTGGGGAGGTGAAAAGGGCGGAAACATGACCCACACTGACCTACCTGACCCACACTGATCATTACACTGACCCACACTGACCTACCTGACCCACACTGATCATTACACTGATCCACACTGACCTATCTGACCCACACTGACCATTACACTGACCCACACTGACCTACCTGTCACACACTGACCTACCTGACACACACTGACCTACCTGACATACACTGACCTACCTGATGCATACTGACCTACCTGATATACACTGACCTACCTGACAACATACACTGACCTACCTGCCGCACACTGACCTACCTGACAACATACACCGACCTACCTGACATACACTGACCCTTACATTGACCCAGACCCACACTGACCTACCTGACCTACATTGATCTACCTGACACACACCGACATGCACTGACCTACCTGACCATTACACGTGACGTCAGACTTCAGGTGACCGTGACCTCCAGCTCCTCCTGCAGCTCAGCCGTAGTGTGTGGCGCCGGCGCACCCATCCCAGGAGACAGCAGGAAGCCAGAGACAGGAGAGGACAGGACATCATAGGCACTGCAGGCTCCAGAAGGCAGGACCTGCTACGTCACTTGGCCGCGCTCTAAGTCAGATCGGTCCCCGCTCGGGCTCATAATAGATTTGCGAATGCCCGAGACCTGGGGCTTTTTGGGGGCCCACTCGGGGGTCCAACCGCCCTTAGCCCCCCTCCTGATGTCACTGAAACCTCGCTTTACGTTTTTGGAAATCTTGTGAAAGAAAAGAAATATCTACCTTCACCTCCTCTATCTTGTGGTAAGCAGGCTTTGACATAGTGGATAGTGTCCAGCATCTTTGCCTTGTCTCAGGAATCTGTCTAGTTCAGGACCAAGCTCTCTTTGAGTGTGATATACCAACATGGTTCTTCATAGCAATGGGTAAGTCTTCAGGGCATTAAATGAAGGTTTGGGTGCTTTGCTGGTCATTTCTGGATAGGAGATTACACTCCTTCTTATAGGGCGTACACACGGTCGGACTTTGTTCGGACATTCCGACAACAAAATCCTAGGATTTTTTCCGAAGGATGTTGGCTCAAACTTATTTTGTCTACACAGGGTCGCACAAAGTTGTCAGAATTTCCGATCGCCAACCACGCGGTCACGTACACCACGTACGACGAGACTAGAAAAAGCTGGTTTAGAACCGAGCGCGGCACCCTTTTCGCTCCTTTTGCTAATCTCGTGTTAGTAAAAGTTTGGTGAGAGACGATTCGCGCTTTTTCAGACTCGTGGCTTTCAGATCGTTTTCTGCCGTTCAGTTTGTGCTTGTGGGTTTGTATCTGCTCTTCAGTGCGTGCAGTCAGTTTGTATGGGAGTTTTCTGTGCGATCTTGCCCGCTCGTTGCTGTTTTTCAGGTCGCTCTTCACAGGCCTTGCTGTTCTTCAGTGCATTCTGTTACTTCGTTCTGAGCAGCCGACCGTTTTCTAGCCATGTTTCGTATGCGTACTCCTCGTAGAGATCGTGCTGTGCGGGGGCTTGGTGTTGGGGTCCTGACCTTGACACAAGTCCAGTCCATGAACAGGGTGGGGAGGAGTTCATGGACCAAGAATTGGTTGCTTCAGCGTGACCAGTTCTCTCATATGCCTTTGCTCCGTGAGATCCGTGAGAATAATCCTGATGATTTCAGGAACTTTCTCAGGATGACGGACCCCGTGTTTCACCGTCTGTTGGCTTCGCTGACCCCCTATATCAGCAGGCAGGATACCTGCATGAGGCAAGCCATCACTCCGGAGCAGAGGTTGGTCGCTACCTTGCGGTATTTGGTCACAGGGAGAAGTCTGCAGAACTTGAAGTTCTCGACAGGCATCTCCCCCCAGGCTCTGGGGATCATTATCCCAGAGACCTGTTCTGCCATCATACAGGTCCTACAGAAGGAGTATATGAAGGTAAGATTTTTATCCTTTTATATCACATTTTATTGTATTGAATGTTTGATAATATATTGTCTTTCTTTCCTCATTCCCTAATTACCATGATTGTAATATGCTGTGAATGTCCCCTTTGTTCTCATGCATGCTGGATTTTTATGTAATTATTATTTTAGGTCCTTCATACATATTTGCCCTTCACTAACCTCCCCAGCATGGTGTCTCCTGCCCTATATTCACCTCATGTAGTCACTTAACAATGTATTTTATCAGCTCCATAGTAGTGCTTTACCCCAAACACCCCCTAAAATGTTTTGAAATGTTATTTTTGATTTAAAATCAGGCAGAGTGCCAGAGGTTTTTTTTTGTGGTGTCCCCCAAAAATTTTTAGTAACCCTCCCTCCCCCAACTGCTAAGTCAGCTGATCCCAATTCTCTATCCTCAATCATCTATCTGCTGACTTTGCAAAACCCATACACACTATACCCACCTCTTTAGTGCTCAGATTTATGGATGAATTCCCCAAAGCATGTAGTGCAAGGGCCTGCCTGTATACTTTCCAATGGTACTGTTTAAAGTTTTTGTATCCTATTATTATCTTGATAGGTAATAGCAGAATGTCCAAATGTCCTCAAATGTGTACAATGTGTATTTATATCTTTGTATTATGAAACTTCTTACCTGTCCAGTGGTCTGCCAATAGTGTAACTAAGGAGGGTCTGTTCAAAGTAATACCCATTATTTAGGCATTCATCTCTCAGTGAAGTGAAGAGGGTTACCTGTCCAAGATTTCCACACACCCCCTATAATGTTAGAAATGGCCCATGAGAGGGGGGGGGGGGGGATATGATAGGTGTACCTTATACTTTGGCCTTGTTAAATTCCTCTTAGTAAATGCTATCTGGAGGTTGCCCCATAATGTTTGTGTATAATCTGCTTGCCATGTTTCTGAGTAAAAATAGTAATGTTTATTGTTTTTTCCTCAACAGTTTCCTTCCACGCCACAGGCATGGCAGACTGTGGCCTCCCACTTTGCCGAGCAGTGGGACTTTCCTAACTGCGGAGGGGCAATTGATGGGAAACACGTCCATATTGTCCCACCACCCAACTCGGGGTCGTACTATTATAATTACAAGGGGTCTAATAGTATAGTGATGTTGGCGGTGGTGGTCGGCTAATTACGACTTCTTGTATGTGGACGTGCGGAAGAATGGCCGGATGTCCGATGGTGGAGTCATCGCCCAGACGGAGTTCTACAGGCGTCTCCAGAATGGCAGCTTGGACTTGCCAGCTCCAGAGGACAATGTGGAAGGACTCCCATTTGTGTTCGTTGCTGATGAAGCGTTTGCGCTGGGGGACCACCTGATGCGGCCATTCCCAATGAGGACCCTCACCCCGGAACAGAGGGTTTTTAATTACCGGCTGGCCAGAGCCCAAAGAGTGGTGGAGAACACATTTGGAATCCTGGCCAGCCGGTTCCGACTATTTCTGACACCCATCCATATGGCGGAGTATAAACTGAACCATATTATACTGGCGTGCTGTGTTCTCCATAACTTTTTAAGGAAACATTCAGCCAACTATGCTGGCTCAGTTGGGCCTGAGGCCAGAATCCTACATCAAACCACACTGACGGCGCTTGAAAGTGGCCGTCCTGGCTTGCCCTCCCTGAGTGCCCGTGATGTCCGGTTACACTACCTGGAGTTCTTTGCGGGTAGGGGGGCTATCAATATGCCAGACAATCTGTGAAGCCTTTTTATAATAAAAAAAAAAGAAATTCTTGGTGGACATTTACTGCTTGTGTTTGTTTTAGCTGATACTGACAGAAATGTGTTGAGTCCAGAAAATGTCGTGATTGTGTAACCTTATACAAAGCACTGTTGGCTGTTATTTCCTAAATGCAAAAACACATTTCACTACAAGTGCACTTGCAACTGCACTGAAACTGCACTTGTAGTGCAAAGAGGATTTGCCCTTAGGAAATAACACCCATTTTTGCAGAAAACAGCAATTACATCACCCCAAAAGTGTTGTATTGTAGTGTTGAGACAATAATCCACACATTCTTGAGTAAGCAACTTTTTTATACCTGCACAATCACATGTGTATTTACCAAAGGTTTTTAAAACAAACCAACATGTTTGTTGTATAACAATTTTTGCAGTAGCATTATCAAAAATCGAAATGTCCATTTCAGATAAAACAGGCCTGTGTAAAACCAACAAGAAAGCCAAAAAACTTGAACTTACAAAGTTCACATTAGGTAAAACCTGAAGGCTATATCAGACATCAGTATTTAGGAACTGGGTTTGATATAGCGTTCAGATGGGGGGAAATCGCCCCTGGAAAAGCCAAATTTGGAAGATGCACACCAATTTACGAATGTCAACATGTGCTATCTGCCATCAGGGGGGATCAAGAGACGTGTTTTGGGGGAGCAAGCCCTTCCTCAACGCTACTTTATAATTGAGGAAGGGGTTGCACCCCCAAAACGCGTTCATTGATCTCCCGTGATGGCAGATAGCACATGTTGGCACACTGTGTGCATCCTCCAAATTTGGCTTTTCAAAACATTGCAAAAATATTTAAAAGATTGGACCACAATCCAAAAAGTGATTTTGTGGGGTTTTAAATTCGCCCCAAAACATCAATGATGTTATTATTTTTTTTAATAACATCATTGATTTTTTGCTGTATGTTTTGCAGTTCGACATTACACCCCATGATCTCCCCGATCAGGATCTGGGCACTTTCTGATGTGAAACATTCTGGATCCCTCACATCACGATCACCTAAAAAGAGAGAAAGAAAACAAAAACAGGTATCAAAAATCTGCCACCATCCATCTCTTTTACCTGAGTCTGTGGTCGCAGACACTCACCTGTTGTGGTGCCAATCTCCACCACATCTTCTTCTTCCTCCTGCTCTTCTTGTGTTGGTGTTAGTTCCCCTTCTTCCAGAGGTGGGGGGTCTGTGGTCTCCTCGGATGAGGGGTGTCCTCCGAGTCTTTCCTCCCCTATGTAAAACAAAAATGGTATAATTAGCACACAGATATTTGATGGCAGAACTAGAAATAGGAAACATTGCTTGGAAGTGGTGTACAATTGTCTATTTTAGCCGAGTTCCAAGATGTATTTTTTTTATTGGCCTTTGTCAAGCTGCACTACTTTACCTGTTTAGTACAAGCTTCACAGATGGAGACCCCCTATAGTTTACACTGGATTACCTGTGTGGCCCCCTAATAAAAATGGTGTTCTTGTGTCCCACACTAGTGCTCCAGTGTCCAGATGTCAAAACAGCTGCTCAGTGTCCTCTCCTTACACACAATCTAGTTGGCATTTCATTCTAGTAACAAACCCATCTACACAAACAACTATTTGGCATCCAAGTAGGCCCAAAAAAAATGTGGGAAAATGCATATGGCCTAAACAATGGTGTTTTAGAGGCCGAAAGAAAAATGTTTGATACGAACGAATAATGGGCCCATGAACATTAAAGTTGCCCTTTTAAATGTTACAATTAATAAAAGCATATGGAGCAGCACGAACACAATAAAGACAGAAAGAATAGGAACACAGCACAACTACTTACTTTTTTGCAGCACTCTCCGGATCTTTCGGTACTGCTCTGGCTCTCTCAATTTCAGGTCCGACCACCGCTTCCTGAGCTGATCTTTCGATTGTCATACCCCGAAATTCTTCTGCAGACTTTTGACCACTTTTGCCATGATCTTTGCTTTTCTGATATTGGGGTTGGGGTAAGGCCCATACTTTCCGTCATAGTCGGACTTCTTCATGATGTCGACCATCTCCAACATCTCCCCAAAGGACATATTTGTGGCCTTAAAACGTCTCCTTCTGGATCGGGACGTGTCCAGATCCAGGCTTTCCTCCTCCTCCTCCTCGTTCCTGCAATTAGCACGCACCTGCTGTGACTCCGCCATGTGCTCTTCCCCCACTGCGCCGAACGAAAAGGGGCGGGGAATAGACTAGAAAGAACGTCAGGGGCGGGCGGAGTTACACGCATGCGCAGTGTGTATAAAGCGTAACACGCGTGCGTATTACGTACGATCTGTGAGCGGAGGAAGGAGCATTGGACGCGCCGATCGTAAGAACGAAGGTAAGAGACAAACTTGTGCCTATACTGCTTCTACATTGAAGACTATATTGTAACAAGATTAGGAGAGTTTTGTCTGACATTAGGCTTTGTCTTGTGTTGTGTCTTGCAGTGAACATGGATATCTTAGTGAAAGACAATGACTTCATGTCAGTATTCATAGATATCTTAAGGGAGCTGCCCTGTCTGTGGGAGATTAAACACCCCCATTTCAAGAACGAAACAAAGAGGAAGGCAGCACTGGTGCAATTGTGTGAAATTGTGAAGCAGGTGATCCCCACGGCAGACATCACCTATTTAAAGATCTTCATTGGCGGCCTGAGGAGTACATATCTAAGGGAGCGCAAGAAAGTCCTGGATTCACAGAGATCCGGAGCAGCAGATGACATCTATGTCCCCAGGATGTTGTACTATGACAGGCTGCATTTTCTGGCAGGCCAGACTGAACCTAGGCCATCCCTCTCCAGTCTTCCTTCCACGCTTCCTTCCCCCCCGGCTGAGGCTTCTGACGCCCAACCTGGGCCTTCCAGGCCACATGTGGAGGAGCCCAGATTGAGCCAGGTATAGCATTCCTCTAAATATTTCTGCTTGTCCAATCAATGATGTTAACTAGATGTTAGTTTGGAGTACTAATTTAGGATTGTGATTGATGAAGCAACAACTAAAACCATGTCCTTTTTTCATACACAGGGAAGTCTCAGCCAGGAGGTGGCCGGGCCGAGCCGGCTGGCTGATCTGCAGGTCCCTCCCCAACACCTGGAAAGAGAAAGTGGCAGGAGGAGGAGTGCCCTAGAGGAGGCTACCGGAGGACTCTTTTGGAGGGCTACAGAAGTCCTGGGAGCACGACAGACCGTGGAGGAGGACATTGCTGCCGTCATTGCATATAAAATGCAGAGGATGGAGGAGGGACAACAAGTCTTGTGTGAGGCGCTCATATTGGAGGCTCTTAACAAAGGTATGAGGGGCCAAATGACAGCTCAGACACACCTTTGCGATGGTCCTCCTCCTCCTCCTGCAGGTCCTCCTCCTCCTCCTCCCTCTCCTCCAGGTCCTCCCAGTCCTCCTCCAGGTCCTACTCCTCCTCCTGCCACATCTCCAACTGCACAGCCACAGCCCGGAATGAAGCGTGAAAGGAAGACCAGAAAGTGAGGACCCTGGATCCAGTCTGGTCGGCCAAAAAATGCAGCCTCTTGTGGTACCACAGCCTGGGGACACACATGTCATCTGCTGCTATCCGGATCTCTGTGAATTCTGGACCAGACTGCCCTCCCTTACAAATGGACTCCTCAGGCCACCAATTTTAATGTTCAAGAATTGATGTCTGCCGTGGGGGTCCCAGGCTTCGCTAATTTCTCATGTTGATCCAGTGTTGCCTTCCTCTTTGTTTGGTTCTGATCCCTTAATAAAGGATTTTTGTTTTGAATTATACTTTCCTATGTGTTTTACTTCAAAAAGGACAGTTTGTTTGTGAGGATTCAGGTACATTGCAAATATACAATGTGAAATGAACAAGGGACACCAACACCAAACAATCTCCTGGAGATTAAATAATACAAGATATCAATGGTGTTGGGGTAACTTGACACACAAAACACACACAAAAATATTCTGGAGTAAAAATAAAAATAACATTGAACAAAGATCAGCCTTTGAAAAAATACAAACATTAAATAAAAAAAAAAGGCTTAAAATCCCCAAAAAAATTAAATAAAAAAAAAAAAAATATGTCAGATGTGACAACTAATAACAATATATTCAGGGAATCCCAATAAAAAAACAAAAATAAAACTTTGTGAGAAGTGTGTGTGAATATGAGCAGCAAAACTACTTAATTCTTGTCACATTATAAAGAAGAAGAGAGTGCGCTGTATTAAACCATTTTTAACATTGCAGCGTGACGAAAGTGCTGTATCCATTGCGAACGCTAAGTTTACCAGAACGAGCTGTTCCGTTTTGGAATTTCTTCTGAGCATGCGTGGCACTTTGTGCATCGGAACAGGCCACACACGGTCGTAATTGACGGGATCGGATTTTGTTGTCGGAAAATTTTATCTCCTGCTCTCCAACTTTGTGTGTCAGAAAATCCGATGGAAAATGTCCGATGGAGCCCACACACGGTCGGAATTTCCGACAACACGCTCCGATCGGACATTTTCCATCGGAAAATCCGACCGTGTGTACAGGGCATTAGTGTCAATCTTCAATGAGAAAAAATGTTACAAATAAATAGTGTACCACACGTAAAATATGCTTATTTTAAATGTTGGGCATGTGTGCAGCAGTGCAGTCACAAAGATTCACAGTCATAAAGATTTGTTGCCAAGATGGCATCTGTACTACCACTGGAATGATTTTATTGTTATTATTGCAGAGTTATGCAAATAGAAGTATATGTTTCAGTGGTGACCCTAAATCAGGGGCCTCAAAGTACCAGCCCACGGGCCGGACCAGTTACGAATGGCCCACAGGTAGGGCCAATCCTAAGCGGGTGTGACATGTGGCAGTACGCAGCGGCTGTGAGCTTTCTCTCTCTGTCTCCTCTCCCCCACATGCTGCTGCAGCCCAGCGCGCACAACACAGGATCCGCCCCGCCCACCTAGTTCTCCTGAGAAGTGCCCGCTATCTAATAGTGCCTGGGATGAACGTAATACCACAACAGCTGATTTTAGAAAGATGGGGGCATAATTTTAAAGGTTTAGCTAACTAAATATACCCCTCAGGAAGAATAGCAGAAAAAGATTTGTTTAGCAGATTTGTTAAAAATTCCGCCCCCATCTTTACAGCACTGGCCATCATTGAATACATCCGCGCCCTTCATGTTAAATTCCGCCCCTCACCTACATGAACACTCCTCAGCAGCGCAAGGCACAATCTGACTGAAAAATGTCTTCAGTCAGCTATTGTGCGCGGGCCCCGTCTCGCCGACACAACAGCTAATCGTAAAATTAGCTGTTGTGCGCAGTTTTGTTCTGGCCACTACTCAATAGTGGGCATTTCGACAGAACACTGGCCCCAGATCCAGGGTCCTGCTGCCACCTCAGGGTGGAAGATTGTGGCGTTTTCGGGGTGCCCTGCCACTAGGCCTGTGACGAAGGTAGGACCTGATAAGAGGAGAGGATGCGGGAGGCAGATCAGGCCACCAGCTGACTGCCAGGAGGAGAGGTAAGTGAGCCATCACACAAAGGCTGAGCAAAGTCCTTAGTTGCGTGACTGGGGTTGAAATTTGTGAAGAGGATTGTGGGGGGGCGCTATTTGTGTGAAGTGGAGTGTGGGGGGGTATTTGTGGAGTGTGGGGGGTAATGCTGGGTGTTAATAGTGCGTCCACTGACACCAATGCTGGGGGTTAATAGTGCATCCGCTGACACCAATGCTGGGGGTTAATAGTGTGCCCGCTGACACTAATGCTGGGGGTTAATAGCGCGCCTGCTGACACCAATGCTGGGGGTTAATAGTGTGTCCGCTGACACCAATGCTGGGGATTAATAGTACGTCCGCTGACACCAATGCTGAGGGTTAATAGTGCGTCCGCTGACACCAATGCTGGAGGAAAGGAAAGTTTGCATACAGCCCCCATTGGATGTGAAAAGTTGTCCTGTGGCCCTCAGGTAATTTGAATTTGAGATCCCTGCCCTAAATGATAGAACTTTAATATTTTTTTTCTTTCAAATTGCATCATACATCATATCATTATTAATATTTAGCAGATATAGCTTTTACATAACATCACTTTACCTTTCATACCCACCAGTTTTTTTTTATAAAACAAGACCATACACTAGATGGCAGCACAGAGATAGATAAAGGCATACAACAACCTCTCAGCCTTTTGAACCACTTGTCCTTGTTTACACGTTCTAGTCATATGAATGGCTCTATTAAAAAGAACAAGAAACCATTATTAAAGAGTGAGCTAATTCCTACTAATCATTGTACACAAACCTTGATGGGAAAGGTTGTCTTGAGTAGTAAGTGCCTTTCAAAATCTGTTCATAGAATAAAATAAAAAAATAGCATAAAGATGAAAAAAAATTCTGCTGTTCTTTAGAAGTGGTTTTTGTTCTTGCAGCTACACCTATTATATTTCAAAACATGAACATCTTTAACAAAATGCACAATTGCTTATTTTTATTTTGTAATTTGCAAAAAAATAGGTAGATATAAATGCCACTGACCAATATCTGAAACCAGCGACAAAACTCCCACCATTCCAGTCCAGTCTAAGGGGCCCAGTGCAGGAGTTATAGAGTTATAGAGTTCAGTATGCGTACAGGTTGAGATAATAATTAGCATCAACTCACTCTGCTCTAGATCATCTAACTAGCTTTGATGTATGTAGTTGACACAGTGGGGAGATTTAAAGTGATCTGAAAGCTTGTTTTTTTTTTGTTTTGTTTTTTACAAGAAACATGTCATACTTACCTGCTCTTTGCAATGAGGACACAGAACTGGATTTCAATATATTTTAGAACAGGGCATGCATTAAAGTAAAACATGTCTTGCCTTTATAACCACTTTAAGCTGCCACCATTCAACCATGACAGTTTAGCCATGATCACATCTGCTGAGGCATTTCCCCTTGTTTCTCAAGAACATGCAGTATGTTCCAATTACCCTCTACCAGCTAGAAATCCCATGAAGAATTTGTTATTGGAATGGGATCCCTCTTTTGCAATTTGTCCTAGATATGGGTCCTGAGAGTTGTACGGATTCAATATTATTGGAGGCCTTTCATGTAATAAGATAATAAAAATTTCCTTAAAGCATCCAAGAATATCATGTTCTGGGATAGACACACCTTAAACTGATACTAAAGGTATTTTTTTTTTTTTTTAATAAGAAACATGTTATACTTACCTGTTCTGTGCAATGGTTTTGGACAGAGCAGCCCAGAATCTCCTCTTCTCGGGTCCACTTCTGACTCCTCCTCCCCTGCGAGTGCCCCCATAGGAAGCTGCTTGGTGCCAAGCTGGACTGTTTGTGTCTATTTAGACACACAGCCCAGCTCATTCCTGCCCCTCGCTCTCTGCTCACAGGTTTTGATTGACAGCAGCAGGAGCCAATAGTTCCCGCTGCTCTCATCCAAGCCTCTGAGAGCCGGGAGAGGGGTGAAGAGCTGTTGTAGACATGCACAGCACTGAACCAAGATCGGGTTCAGGTGAATATTTGGGGGGGGAGGAGCCACTATTAAAAGGTTTTTTACTTTAATGTAGAGAATGCATTAAAAAACCTTTTATCTTTAGAACCACTTTACTACCACATGAGATCTGTCAGTTTTCATTGTGTAGTTTTGGAAATTCAAAGTATGTTCAAACTCAGTCAATAAAATCTCTTATAATCTGTAGCATGTAATGTTATTTCAAAGGTCAGTTTTAATATTTTAAAGGGGTAGTAAAGGTAAAAGTTTTTTCACCTTAATGCAAAACATCTGACAATACCAGCCCCCCCCAGCCCCCCGTTTTACTTACCTGACCCCTCAAAAGTCCCACGCTCGCCCCCGACATCCTCTTTGTTGCTCAGCCTGGCCGTTGATTGGCTAGATTGGATGGATTAAAAGCAGCACAGCCATTGGCTTGCGCTGCTGTCAATCACATCCAATGACGCGGCGTGCCGGCGGGCGGGCCGAGTGATACCCGAGTGATACAGTGAGCAGCTACGGCCGCCGGCTGTATCACGGGAGCGTGCCCGCAAGCACTCAACACCATGTGAGGGAGCTTGCATGAAAGTGTTGAGTCCTTGCACGGGGGAGCCAAGACAGCTGCTGAGGGACCCCAGAAGACCAATTTCGGGGCCACTCTGTGCAAAACAAGCTGCACAGTGGAGGTAAGTATAACATGTTTGTTATTTAAAAAAAAAAAAAATTATCTTTAGTGATCCTTTAAATCTGTAGCTTTCATTAAATGCTTCACGACCATCCACTGTAGATATACTGCGGCAGGGAGGCCGCTCTGCAGCTGATTATGTACCTAGTACATGATCTGACAATTCCAGGTCTGGGAGTGCATGTGCATTGCCAGCGACCTGCTTCCGCTGTACTCACACACAGCAGGAGCCCAGTGTTGGGTACCACAGACTCAATGTTCGCCGGAAACCACCGATGACACAGGCAGGATGACAATCTACCTATGTAAACAAGGCAGATTGTTGTACCGTCAGAAGGGAAGGTTTTGATCCTGTGTTTCTGCAAAGCAAGAATATAAATCTTTGCCTTCCCCTAGTCAAAGCACCTCCCACACAGTTAGTAAGCACAGGCTAGGCACACATTTAACCCTTTGGCCACCCCTGATGTTAACCCCTTCCCAGCCAGTATCATTAGTACAGTGACAATGCATTTGTTTCTAGCACTGATCATCACTGAATTAGTGTCTCTGGTCCCCAAAAGTATCAAGAGTGTCAGTTAGGTGTAAGATTTCTCTGCCACAATATCCCAGTCCCGCTATAGGTCGCTGATCGCCGCCATTACTAGTAAAAAAAAAAAAAATATCCCATAGTTTGTAGGTGCTATAACTTTTACTCAAACCAATCAATATACGCTTATTGGGGGGGAGGGGGGTTTACCAAAAATATGTAGCAGAATATATATTGGCCTAAATTGATGCAGAAATTAGAGTTTTTCTTTTCATTTTTTTATTGGGTATGTTTTATAGCAGAAAGTAAAAAATATTGCTTTTTTTATCAAAATTGTTTCTTGTTTTTAAAAAATAAAAACCACAGAAGTGATCAAACACCACCAATAGAAAGCTCTATTTGAGGGAAAAAGGGACAAAAATTTTATTTGGGTACAGCGTCGCACAACCACGTAATTGTCAGTTAAAATAACGCAGTGCCATATCACAAAAAATGCCCTGGTCATGAAGGGGGGTAAACCTTTCAGAGGTCAAGTGGTTAAATAAATATATGGTGATACTGTTGTCACAAAGGTTTTTGTTTAGTCACTGTTTTAGGGTAACATCACTCTGTCCCTGTCACCAAACTGGGCTTCTTCATTGTCACCCTGTCACACTCTCTCCCAGTGGAGACTACAAGTGGCTCTGCCAATGCACATTTTGAAGGCATTGCCTGTATTATTATATATTGTCTTCAACAGAAAACTTGCCCTGAGACATGCCATGCAGCCAACTACATGCATGTAGACAGGTACTGGCTGCAAAAAAATTACACAAAAAACAGCGCTCAATGGGACCAGAAAATAAAAGAACTGTTATAAATGATATGTGTAATCAAGCTCATTTAATTGGATGCACACTAAAAATAAAAATCATAACAGTCAGATGAAAAGATAAGATACAAAAATAGGAAAAAATCATTTTCATCATCTAAATACTCCGAAAACTGATTAATACGATACCACCCAGATGACAAGGGGTTAATGCCAGCATGGGTTTTCCAAATCCTAATCCGGAATAGGAGACCCAATAACTCAATATGCAGAAAGGAATCAGTGTAGAGAGACACCGCTCTCTATGCTGCAACTGATGGCTCAATAATGGATGTCAGTCTCGTTCTGTTCCAGGAGGTGTATTGTAGACCATATTACCACAGAGCTTCCACTGTAAGCAGGCTGATCAGGCGAGCTAATACCTAGCATCCTGGGAGGCACTCTTGACAGTGCAAACTGGGTCTGAAAGCCGGAAGGCAGGGTCAGAGCTGGATACAAAGCCGGATACAAGGGGTCACAAAATGCTGGGCGGAACGCAAGCTCGATGTTGCCGTGGCGACCGTGACTTACATGTTTCACGCGCCTGCGCTTTATCAAAGTCCGGGAGCCAGCACAACAAACAAATAAATAGGCATGCAGACGTGAAGGGAGAAGGATTATCAAGTCTTATGGCATTAACCCCTTATGTACACTATTGCATTAAATCACTACATACACATTGCATTAAAGAAACAAATTTAAATGCAACACTGCTAGCAACCTGAGATATTAGGATTAAAATTTAAATATAGTAAATAAATAAAACCAAAAATTAATTAAATTTTGTGAACTGATATATATGCTGTGATATCTCATGATGATAATATATGATACATTGTGGAGAGTTGTATATAAACTATATGTACCAGTATTACCATATCACTAAAAAATTAATAAATGAATGAATAACTTGATAATTGTTAAAATATTAAAATAGACAGGAAATGATTAAATATATATATATAGATAGATAGCTATCTATCGATAGAAAAATAGAGAGATAGATAGATAGATAGATAGATAGATAGATAGATAGATAGATAGATAGATAGATAGATAGATAGATAGATAGATAGATAGATAGATAGATAGATAATGTGTGTGAGTATATGACCCTGATAATATGTTAGACAACTATATGCTAAATACCCAAAAAGAGAATCCACACAGATAAAATCGATGTGGATTGTGGTGGCCTCCTATATCTGGCTCAACAATATTCCTAAAAATACATAAAACCACCCCTAAGTATTGACAATCAGAAATCAAGGATGTGCTATTGGATCACACTGAGTACATCAATTTCTTTGTTGATGCCCTCAGGCGAAAGAGAATCCAAAAGATAAATCCAAAAAGTCTCCCTTCAGTAGAGAAGGGAGAACCTTTCATTATCCATTAGGGTACCCCTAGGAATGGCCTCGACAGCGCGTACTTCTATTTGTCCAAAATCCTTATTGTGTACCTGACAATGACGCGGGACGCTATGTTTAACACATCCCTTCTTAGTCAGTCTGCGATGCTCACCCACTCTAGTACGCAGGGTGCGTATAGTACGACCCACGTATAAAAGACCACATGAGCAACACAAAACATAAATCATGAACAAGTAATAAATTGTTTAATTTGAAAAGACTTGCCTCTATTAGTTATTATCTCTGAGCAGCCATGGGGAGTGGATGCTGCTCAGAGATAATAACTAATAATTACTAATTTGCACTTTATTATGTGAGCACTCAATGTTTTGAGCAACATAGTCCTACCAACAGCGCAAAAAATAATTTCTTACACTCAGCGCAGAATATCTTCATTTTTTAAAGAAAAGGCCAAAATACAATTATATGACTACAGCTGCTGAGGGAGCAAAAGATGCATTTGTGCAGTGCACACCTGCCATATGAAGCCACAGCAGTGTTCTTATAAACCCAGCTGATACCTCAGCCATCCTGGCTTCTCATCATTGTTTTTATAAGCTTGCAGCGCCCAAGGTTTTGGGAGTGGGATTTGTTTTTCTTTTAATGGAATCCAATAATTATACTGTATTATGCCACATTAGTATGCTCCATTTTTCTTTCACAATGGAAAGCATGGCTGTACAAGGCATCAGCCAGGCAGGTTTTGGCATGGTACATGGGCTTCATCTCTACAGTAGTAGTGTTTTATTAGAGGAATCCAATCTTATGACAAATGGTGTAGGACTGCACAGGATATGCTAAACCAATTGCCAATCTACCCTTACTTGAAGATTCGATTATTGAACTTAAAGCAATTGTTACCCCAACACTTCATATTCCTGATATGTACCTGCTGTACCATACATGTATTTGTATGACAAAGTATCCACTTCTCTTTGTATTGCTTCCTTTATGTGAAATCCCTGGTGTTTCTGCCAGTACCTCTGCTTTCTTATTAAAAGCTGATCACACCAAGCAGGAAAGCACACCATGGTCAGTTCTCTAGCTATGCTGGGAACTCAGTGTGCTCTCCTCCAATGATCAGACTTGTCCTGACATGCCCCCATTGCACAACCATTTACTGGGAAGCTCAGTGTACTGCTGCTTCTCCTCTCCCAGCTCCTATGCAGCTGAGAAAAGAGGGAATGTGTTTACTTATTAAAAAAAGTGAAAAAAAGTATTATTTATATATATATATATTTTTTTATATCTATACAAAAATGCTATTTAATTCATGAATATCCAAAGCAAACTCTCCCATCCGCCCATGTTGTCATGTTTCATTTTGCTGAGAAGACACCCCCTAGCATTTCTGACCTTGGCCATCTTGAGTAAAAGCAGATGATTAATGTACCATTTAAATCCTGAAATCCATCTGCCTTAGCTCAGGCATGCAGGCAGGAGGGTGTGCTAAGCTGATGAAGCCCGTCCTCCCCTACTGAACACTCCTGGAATGTATGACATCATTTGCCTAGGCCTGGAAACCAGGAAGTCACTGAAAAAAAAAAAAAAAAAGTTTAAAACCAGTAAATATAATACGTTATACCTTCCTTCCTATCTATTTACTAATGCTAGCAGGATTAAAAATAGTCAATGTTGATTGGGAGAGTGAAGTTCCACTTTAATAAGCATTTTTCTTTAACAACATACCTATTTCTTACTATTGCTTTTAGTAATCTTAACTCCATATGGTCCTGCTGGGCAGAATCTTTTGTGCCCAGTCATTGGCTGAAGTCTGATTGCCTGGCTTTTCCTGCATCGGCTATGGTAGTTCTTTTTCATCTGTTGGAGGAAAAGTTTAAATACTGAGGTGTACTTTGTTTTTCTTGGGTAGTCTCGCTGCCCTGTGAGGCCGCACGTCTTTATGTAAACTCCATAAAAATACCTTTCATTAAATCTGATTTAAAAAAAAAAAAATACTGACTAGATGGCATTTGTAATTTGATTGTGTGTCTCTGTGAGTGCATATGCAAAGTTTCTATTAGCAAGTAAAAATCTTTCACAAGTTTTACAATACGTTCTAACTAGCACAGCTTGTGAATTCCACTTTTGCGAGAAGCCGGATTTACTGATTGCCTATTTTCATTTCCAAGACAGAAAGGACAATCCATTACAATGACACAACAAGAATCCAAGGTTTAAGCCTTTGAGTTACTGCTGAGCCTTTATACCTTCCCTGAAATGGTCTCAACCTTTTATAAGTTATTTTCATTTGTAAATTAGCAGATAATGATGAATAGAAACCTGGGCATTCAAGTCTCATATTCACATGAATAGGCTCATGAGCTGATACATTTAGATAATCAATGGGGGCCATAGGAGGTAATCAAGCTTCCTTTACACTTGTACCTGATGGAAACATTCAGACAAGACTCTTAAGTATCCACAGGAAAACATTTTGTCCTGCTCTGAACTTCCCTTCCCCCATTTTGTTCAACTCTATTTGTTCTTTGCACCTTACCTCAAAAGCAGATAATGGTTTAATTTCAAGCTGTCACAGCTGAGGTGACCAGAGAGGACAGATGAACAAAGCCAATGTCTCAGGGCAGATGAACAAAAGCCCGCTGAGTGCTTGTCAGGGGTATGAGAACTTCAGTAGTGCCGGAGTTCTGTTTTCACAGGTGTTGTTTGGGAAATGAAGGGCTTCTTTTTCTTCTTCAGCTGTTGTGTAATGAAAAAAAAAATGTTTCCAAAAGGGTGAAGAGCTGCTGTTTTCTCTAGCCATTTCCTTTCTTGCAACTCTATTCTTGTGTTGACAAAAAAGACTGTTGAATGACAGCTACGGTGGAAAGGTAGAAATAGATGGCTCTTGAAAACATCGCACCCCCCCCCCCTCCTTAAATCCAATTATAACCACTAATCAGTCAGTATTTACAATATGGCACAGCTTTATGTTCTCAACTTCTCGCATTATGCTTTCACTTTTTAAATTAAGACAACACAGACATGCATTTTTGGCAGGTGTCTTAAAGGAAATCTATGGTCACAGCACAACTTTCATTACATAACCATTGTAATAGCAATACAAACAATAATTATTTTTGACAATCCAATATAAACGTATTTGAATAATCTCATTTTATGTTGTGAGTGGAGCCTGTCATCTGGCCATCTCTTTTCACTTCCTGGATCCCCTGCATGCTTTTTAGCTTCTCCTCTACTGTATACATTTAATTTCTAAGGACTCCCTTTATGCAGTTATGCAGACAAGAGGGAGCTGAAGGATATACCATTGGACACCTTATCCACAGATTGTAAGGAGAATATTTTTACCCTGATGGGGGTGGGTGTAGACTCCCCTTCATGTGTTGGGGAATTTGTACTACAGTCTGTCGATTTAAAATACATGCTAGAGATTTTCAGGGTGGGTGAAGTGGTACAAGGGTATGCTTGAAGCATTATATATATATATAGCAAGGTTTTATTTTTTTGGACTACACTGCACTGTTCTGACTATATAATATTGTATGCTTATATGTATTCATATGACTAAGCCCATAAGGGTAAAACATATCAGAAAGGGGCAAGGTGAACTCTTTATTTTTATTTATTTATTACAGGTACCTATATAGCGTCAATTTTCGCAGCTCTTTACATATATATTGTACATATATATTGTACATTCCATGCCCTCAAGGAGCTTACAATCTAAAGTTCATACATTCATACATTCACATACTAGGGCCAGTTTAGACAGAAGCCAATTAACCCACCAGCATGTCTTTAGAGTGTGGAAGGAAACCCACAAAGGCACAGGGAGAACATGCAAACTCCAGGCAGGCAGTGCTATGGTTGGGATTCAAACAGACAACATTAGTGCTACTAGGCAGAAGTGCCAACCACTTAGCCATTGTGCTGCCCCATGTTGCTTTCACAGCTGAATAAAAATTGACTGGGCTATTCACAATCTGGGAGATTTCTATGGAGAAGACCAGCCTATACACCTTTCAAGACCTGCACACTAAGTACAAGATTCAAAAATAGGGAATTCTATATATACCTTTGGGTACGACATGCCCCCAAATCCGCTCATTGGTCAGACTCAAACCTGGCATCAGATATTATACGTTCTTATGGATATACATCCCTAGTTCATAAAGGGATATCAAGAATGGCAAGTAAGAGCGCTTCTGCTAGAAGTGTCCTCTAGGTGCTGTATACAATCAGGATCATCCAAGGTAGCAGGATAGCAAGCAGACAGGCACTCGAGCAGCACTTATAGGCTCTGGATAAACAAAGATATGCAGAGAAAGGCACTTCTAAGTGCAGTATGTCAGCAATTTTATTAAAAGGCAACAGTTAAAAACACTTTACAGAATAAACAGGCTCATCACTGTATGAAGTCCTCCTGAGATGGTATTCCCATGTCACTGCGCTGGCCAGCAGTTGCAGGAACCGAGGGTCTGGAGGAGCAAGATGGCTGCCGTACTTCTTGAAAAGACCGTCCACCCCCTGTGTTCCACGGTCTATCGTTACCAGTAAAGAAGCTACCATCGAAGGAGAAATGGGAGTGCACTGTAATTTCTCAGCGGATTTGACAACTTGGCAAGCAGCAGCTAGGAGCCCACTAGTGCCTCACCCACTGGGAATCAGCTCAAAAACATCTTCATCATTGGTATTATACACTCTCCCTACTTTTTCCCCTCCCATCCCGCCCCCCAACTGTTGGGGAAACTGTGGCTCATCTACCCATATTTGGTGGTCCTGCCCAGCCTTATCAATCTTTTGGAACGATGTAGATTCTTTTATAACAAAATTTACTGGTATATACCATGATATTACACCTCAGCTGGCCTTGCTGGGTTTGGGATTTGAGAAATGGCCTAGACCTTATCAATCCATAGTAACACACATTCTTATAGCAGCATTCCTTTCCATCGCACGTAAATGGAAAGACATTTCTCCTCCTACTACCCAGGAACATTTTCACCTTGATATATTACAGACCTCTTAGATCTACTGATTTTTTTTTCACATCCCCTTCTCAAGCACTTTTACTATCCTCTGCTTGATACCAAGATCAGGTTGCAAAACTGGCTCTGTGGTCATGCAGCCTATAAAACGTATACATCTTTGGAATTCATGTTTTGTGAACCCAATGATATGTAATGTTTTATTTTTTCATGTACTACTTCTTATAATAACCATTAATAAACTTCAAGTTATAAAAAATTGACTGAGTCCAGTGATATCATCAGTGTGTGGCTTATCCATTTCTGTATCTTCAAAGACTGAAAACGGGCTCCTTAGACTGGCACCAGTCGGATTTGCAGCAGAGACTTGGAGTGGTGACTCCCTTTATATTTGTGTTATATAATCTGTACCAGACACACTGTAAACTCTTCTGTAAAGCATTTGATGCGTAACCACTTTAGTAATTAAAATCTGTATATTCTACTCTTTCAAAAAGAGATAGGACTACTTACTACTACTATTAAAGCTGCTTACACCATGCCATGTACCCTCCTTTTAAGCTATAGGGACATCGGTATGTATACAGCAAACATAATTGGTGCTGCATTTAGAACAATAAATCAAGTGACAATTAGGTAAATTAATCCTCCCTAATTAATACATAAATGATTCATATGCAAATTGTATATCTTAAAATTTCATGACACTCATAACTGATCAATCTTTGATAATTGCAAAATCATGATAAATCAATAAATTAAAAATGTGGTAAATGAATAAATTAAAACAAAAAAGACCATCAGAGTCTCCATTTAGAAAAGTCCTTCAAATGCCCATGCTCTTAAAAGTGTTCTCTCTAATGACAATTGCAGAGAAACCAAAAGATCCTTCTTCCACATCCACTTGGTACGCACAAGTGCTCTCCAATTATGCACTAATCAGAACTCTGTGACCCCTTAAATTAATATGTGGGTTCAAATTAGCCTTTTAGGTTCCATGCACACTGGACGTTAAAATAACGTTATAAAAATGCCAGTAGCTTTGCAGTGAGGCTTTCAACTTTTTTTTAACGGTTTTGCAATAGCGTTTATTAGCATTTTTTATCGTTTTTCCATGTTAGCATTTTTTAGCGTTTTTTAAATTTATTATTATTTATTTATTTTATTTTTTTCAATCGATCAAAAACTTTAAAAAATGCTGGTGAGCCACGGTTTTCAGCTTTTATCTGAGTTTTTCAGCGTTAATGAGCGTTTGGCTTTTTTCTGTTCAGAAAAACGACTCCTGAACGCGATTTTATGGCATTCAGAAAACAACCCATAAACTTCACTGCTGATAAAAGTTCAGAAACGTCCATGTGTGCAAGAACACATAGGATAACACAGAGTGGAGTTTATGGGCTGTAAAAAAAAATGCCCAAACTCCAAAAAAACGGCCGTTTATGAGCTCCAGTGTGCAAGGAGCCTTACAGTATTGTGCATCCAAGCAGCCTTCCATGTCTTCCAGGCAACCTTCCAAATCACTTCTCTACAGCACACAAATATGTTCCTAAAAAAAAAAACATTATTTCCATTTCTGTAGTTACCATCCCAGAAAAATAACCAACAGATGAAAAGGACCATTGTGCAGAATGCTTTATTAAAAAATATTAAAACCACGATGAAGTGCGCACTTACATTAAAAACATTAGTGGTAGATATAAACATGAATCTCCCTACTGTCTATTCCACCTGGAGTGCATGCGGAATTGACGAAGGGTAGGATTATAGACCATGATGTCATTTCTGCCTACTAAATTTCTGGTACGCACACCAGATGGAATATGAAGTAGGGCAAGCGCGAGCCATGTTTCATTACATTTGTATGTGATCCATGTTTAAAGCTGACATCAATATGTTTTTAATGTAAGTGCACACTTTGTAGTGGTATTTAATCTGCTTTAATAAAGTATACTGCACAATGGTTCTTTTCATCTGTTGCTTATTTTGGGACTTTAAAAGGTTTTTAAAGACTTTCTAAATGGATACTGCCCGATTGACCTTTTTTGTTTTAATATATATTGATTTACTGTGGTTTTAATTTATTGATTTATCACAATTTTGCAGTTATCAAAGATTAATCATTTAAGAGTGTCACAAATTTTTATTAAATTCACTTTGCATATGAATCATTTATTTTGTATAATGTGTTAATTAGGATGGATTCATTTACCTAATCGTCACTAGCTTCATTGTTCTAAGCGCAACACCCATTACTGTGTATATGTTTTTTGTAAACAGTTTAGTATTTGGTGTGCTTATTTAAATACGTATTACTGTTGTTAGAGTGATTAGGAAATTTCCTTTGTAGGTTCAAGAACCCTATCAAGTATCTTCTTCATTTAAAATATGGTATATATATACTAAAGCTGGTCATACATGGAGCACATTTTAGCAGGTTCCTGATGAAAACGGTGAAATTCTCTCCATTTGTGGCCCTGTCTACACACTCCTATCTGAGATCCTTCACTTAAATAAAATGGAAAATTGTTAGCCAAGCAATGCCTTCTCTTTATTAAATGTTTGATGGTCTCTGGATTGCTTTGTTTGATATGTGATAAGGCCTGTATTTTTTGACTGGGACAGTACCAGTTAGTTGGTTGACGCTTTGCCAGAATAATGTGCTGTTTTTTATTACCATCTTAATATTAATAGTATATTCTTGTGACATAAACTGTGTACAGAGATTGGCAGTATAATGTAGTTTAGTAACCATTGTTAATGGAAAATGGACAAAAGTGGATGTGGGATGGACATAAATGAGAATGTGAAGTGAAAAGAAGGAAACGTGAGTTGGAGAGAAGAGGATAGGGATGTGCACTTTACAGAAGTGTACATCACAATGTCCAACATCATTACGGCCCCTTTGCACTGGAGGAGCGCCTGATCTGCCATCATTGGAATCAGATTGATCACTACAGCACTGCCTATACTAACCCCAGGACAGGGGAATTTTTGATGGCACCTGTCCCAACAACAATATCATTGCTGTTATAAGGACACCCTGGTGCAATCCCATGGGGGAGAGACAAATGTCCGGACCTACAAAACACAAAAAACATAATTAACCACTTGGCTACTGGTCACCTATACCCCCTTACTGCCCAGACCAATTTCTAGCTTTTAGTGCTCTCACACTTTGAATGACAATTACTCAGTCATGCAACATTGTACCCATATGAATTTTTTTGTCATTTTTTTCACACAAACAGATCTTTTTTGGTGGTTTTTAATCAGCCCTGTTTTTTTATTTTTTGAACTATAAATGAAAAAAGACCAAAAACTTTGGGGAAAAAAATGCATTTTATTTGTTTCTGTTATACAATTTTGCAAATAAGTAATTTTTCCTCATAAAGTTTTGCCAAAATCTATTCTGCTACATTTCTTTGGTAAAAATACCAATACAAGCACCAATCATTGAACATTGATCACACCCGATGTACTGACAGCTGATATAATTTCTTGAGACACTAACAAGCCAGGACAGTACAAACCCCTTCCCAAATTACCTCTTTTTGGAAAGTAGACATCCCAAGGTATTTAGTAAGAGCCATGGTGAGTTTTTTGAAGTTTTTTTTTCTTTTCTTTTTTCATAAAATTCTTATATTAACAGGTTATTTCTCTCATGTGGCATATACATACTTGCAACTACACCCCAAGATACTTTTTCACAGCTTAGCTACATAGAAAGGCCCAACATGCAAGGAGCACTGTCAGGTGTTCTAGGGGCATACATTACACATCTAATTTCTTGGCTACCTATTACACTTTTAAAGGCCTTGAAGAACCAGAACATTGGAATTACCCACAAAATAACCCTATTTTGAGAAGCAAACACCCCAACGTATATTTTATGAGGCATAATGAGTCTTTTGAACATATAATTTTTTTCCAAAAGCTTTCAAAAAATGTGCAAAGAAATTGAAAACATATTTTTTTTTTTTACACAAAGTTGTCCATTTATAAGATATTTCCAAAACATAGCATATACATACTAAAAATGACACCCCAAAATACATTCTGCTACTCCTCCTGAGTATGGTGATACCACATGTGTGAGACTTTTTCACAGCCTGGCCACATAGAGAGGATCAACATGCAAGGAGTACTATCAGGTGTTCTAGGGACATAAATTACACATCTAATTTCTTGACAACTACTACACTTTTGGAGGCCCTGAATCACCAGGACAATGCAATTATCAACAAAAAGACACCATTTTGAGAAGCAAACACCCCAATGTATATTCTATGAGGCATAATGAGTCTTTTGAATATTTTTTTTCCCACAAGTTTTTGGAAACTGTGGAAAGAAAATGAAAACTTTTTTTTTTTACACAAAGTTGTCCATTTATAAGATATTTCTAACACACAGCAAAAAAGTACAGCCAAAAATATATTCTGCTACTCCTCCTAAGTATGTTGATACCACATCTATGAGACTTACACATCTAATTTCCTGACAACCTATAATTTTTGAAGGTCCTTCATATTTCTAACATAAAGTGGGGACGGAAAGTATTCAGATCCCCCTTAAATTTTTCACTATTTGCTATATTGCAGCCATTTGCTAAAATCATTTAAGTTCATTTTTTTCCTCATTAATGTACACACGGCACCCCATATTGACAGAAAAACACAGAGTTGTTGACATTTTTGCAGATTTATTAAAAAAGAAAAACTGAAATATCACTATCACCCATGGGGCTTTTCCTTTTTCTGTCACTTTTTAAACAGCCTTTTTTTTTCTTTCCTTCATTCAGCCTAATAATTAGGGCAGTGGTTAATTGGTCACAGGTGTTTGAGGCCTATATAACTTTCTGTAGAGCACATCTGAAATTGCCAGACTGCTGGCTGGAAGTTAAACAGTGGGGACCTTGAGTTCTGAGTGTGAACAAGTTTTGCTTTTGACTGCTGGTGATTGCTGTGTTGCATTTTCAGGTTCTTTTTGGGGCTTTTCCGTGCAGATTTTTAACACCTTTTTCTGTCACTTTTTAAACAGCCTTTTTTTTCTTTCCTTCCTTCAACCTACTAATTATGGAGAGTGGTTAATTGGTCACAGGTGCTTGAGGCCTATATAACTTTCTGTAGAACTCATTTTGAGCCTGCTCATCTTTGAGTTTGCTGGGACTTAGACCAAGTGGAACTGGACTAAGTGGTGAGTTAAAAACCAGAGTTGAAAACAGGAGGTTATAACAGGGGTCAAAGAACCTGTGTAGTGTGAGTGTGTACCTGTGTATTGTAAGTACATGAGTGCTGCGAGTGCATATGGGCTGTATTGAGTATTAGTGTCATGTAGTACCTGTGTATTGTGAGTACCTGAGCGTTGTCTGAGTAGTGTGTGTGGATCATTAGCACTGGTGCATCGTGCATACTTGTGTCTGCGAGTGGACGTTGGTCTGTGAGTCCACATTGGTCTGCGAGTGCACGTTGGTCTGCGAGTACCTGTGTATTGTCTTGTTGAGTATTAGTGTTAGGAAGCTAGTTGTTAGGTAATTTGGACAGGGTATAATCCCCAATTCTCATTAAATTAGTAGGTAGGTGGAGATGCAACTCGGTGTACATCTTGTGGCATGTATGCATTCTTTGATCATCCGATCGAGGGTGAATACTGCTGTGTAAAATGTAAGCACATTGTTTCCCTGGAAGTCTAGGTTCTGAATCTTGGGAAACAACTGTCAGCACTGAGAAGACCCTCCATACTAAAGGAGAGCCGGGAACGTACCCGGCAGGTGTCGGCAGGGTCCAGCACAGAGGCAGGTGGAGACAAAGAGGTGCAGGCACTAGAAAAAAGTAGAGGTGACAGTCAGGAAGGGTAGAGGGGGAAGTGCCAGGGAGGCCCATCCAGGGCTGGAGCATCCCAATAAGTATGCTCCATTCTTAAAAGGACAGGAATACTACCGGTACCTCGAGCCACACCAGAAAGGCAGAGGGAGATTAGGGAAGTAAACAAGTGACTGAGGAGCTGGTGTAGTAAGGAGGGGTTTGGGTTCCTGGAGGATTGGGCCGACTTCTCAGTCGGTCACCAGTACTATAGAAGGGATGGACTGCCCCAAAATGAGGAGGATGCAGATCAGCTGGGAGTAAAGATGGCCAAAAAGTTAGAGGGGTTTTTAAACTAGGCAACGGGGGGGGGGGGGGGGCCCAGAGGTAGAGATAGTCAGAGGGTAGTATTGGGGGCATTAGTGGTAGGTTGACTAAAGCACATAAAAGTATAGTAACAAGTCCTAGTTGCAATCTCACAACACCAATAAGAGGATAATATGCAACCGGTCTAAACTACGTGGCATGCTCACCAATGCCAGGAGCCTGGCGGACAAGATGGGAGAACTAGAGATACTGTTGTACGAGGAGGATTTGGATTTTGTGGGAATTTCAGAGACCTGGTTCAACAGCTCTCATGATTGGCTGGCAACCATTCAAGGGTATACACTTTATCACAGGGATAGAGAGATTAAAAAAGGGGGAGGGGTATGCCTATATATCAAGAATAATGTACAAGTGAATGTGAGGGATGACATCACTAAGGGAGCTAGGAAGGAGGTGGAATACTTATGGGTAGAGCTCCAAAGGGATGAAGCTAAGGGGAAAATAATACTGGGAGTATGCTATAGGCCCCCTAACCAGAGGGAAGAGGGGGAGACGGATCTCCTCTCACAATTTGGATTAGCAGCAAGAATGGGAATTGTTATCATAATGGAGGATTTTAATTATCCAGACATAGACTGGGCGGAGGGAACCACGCATTCGTTTAAGGCTCGCCAGTTTCTAAATGTCTTACAGGACAATTTCATGTTCAGATGGTAGATGCACCAACTAGAAATAAAGCGTTACTGGATCTACTGATTACCAACAATACAGACCTGATCATGGATGTGGAAATACGGGGCAATTTAGGAAACAGCGATCACAGGTCAATTGGCTTCAGTATAAATCACACACAAAGGAAACATAAGGGGAATACAAAGACACTGAATTTCAAAAAAGCCGACTTCCCTAAACTACGAACCTTGCTAGAAGGCATAAATTGGGATAAAATCTTAGGAACAAAGAACACGGAGGAGAGATGGGTTTGATTTAAGAGTATAATAAATAAGGGCATTAGCCAATGCATCCCATTGTGTAATAAATTTAAAAGAGCGAACAAAATCCCTGGATGGCTTAACTCCAATGTAAAACTGCATATAAAAGCAAAGGAGAAGGCCTTCAAAAAATATATGGTTGAGGGATCATCATCAGCATTCAGACTTTATAAAGAATGCAACAAGAAATGTAAGGGTGCAATTAGGGCGGCTAAGATAGAACACGAAAGACACATTGTGGAGGAAAGCAAAGACGATCCCAAGAAACTCCTTAAGTATGTAAACAGTAAAAAAGGGCTACAGACCATATTGTCCCCATGGAAGGACATCTGGTTACAAAATATGGGGAGATGATGAAGGTATTGAATTTATTCTTCTCCTCAGTCTTCACGAGTGAATCGGGGGTCTTCAGTAACCAAAACTGCAGTGTTTATCTTCATGACACAGGAAGCACCTTCATGGTTAACAGAGGACAGAATTAAAATTAGACTTGGTAAACTTAACATTAATAAATCACCGGGACCAGATGGCTTGCACCCGAGGGTACTTAGGGAACTTAGTCAAGTAATTGCCAGACCATTGTTCCTAATTTTTACTGACTGTCTACTGACTGGAATGGTACCAGCTGATTGGAGAAAAGCCAATGTAGCACCAAAAAAGAGATGAAATGTATTCCCTGCTTTGCAGGGACACGAATTATATCCCTTCCCACCTGTCAGAACTGAGATCCCCTTGTTTACATAGGCAGATCGCAGTTCTGCCTCTTTGCCTAACGATTGGCAGATGCCGGCGGAAATCAGGCACCCGCTCATCGGCTTCCGCTGTGTGTAATCACAGCGGAAGCGAGCCGCCGATTGCGCAAATGTGCGCCCTCTACCTGGAAGTGTCACATCACACATATATATATATATATATATATATATATATACATATATATATATATATATATATATATATATATATACGTGATCTGGTGCACAGGTGCCACCCTGTAGCTGTAAAACTGCTACAGAGCGGACATGAAGTGGTTAAAATCACACAATACTAGTGAACAAACAAGGAAAAATAGTGAAACAGCTCAAATTTAGGTATAAATAACTTTCCTGCAACAGTTGACTTAGCATATACTGCTTGTTATTGTTTCTGTAAATAAAATGATGCAGAAAATGTGCAATCTGTGAATTTTATATTTTTTTTCTTTTTCAGTAAACAACCTGCTTTTTACAGAAAACCTGAAATGGTTAAATGGTTCCTTTGAAAGTTTTTCTCTTCCAATGTGTCAAACCTAGAGGAATATTCAATAGCATAAACAAAAAAAAAAACTGACAAGTACATTAAAAATGTAATAAGGGTAACATAACATTTTGTTACTACAGAAGAATAAACTCACAGCATTCTGTTATTTGAAGGCATGCCAGCCTGTTTCAAAATGAGATGTTTACTGCAGTACTTGTATATTTTTTTATATTCTATTGTTATTTCAAGCTTCTTCTGAATCCAAATGCACAAAATCTTTCATGTCTTTTCTTGCAACTGAAGACAAGTGAATCTGTTTTATCATTCAAAGTAAGGAACTTGTTTTGTCTTTGACAAAAGAAACAATAAAAATGGCTTTTGTGAGCCAAATATCTTTAGAAACTGTTATTTACACTGGCCAAATACACAATATGTGCAGCATTGTTTAATAAAGGGGGACACTCCTTATTAATCCCTAAAATGTTAATTCTTTCAAAGTTTTGAAGGAACAATAAATAAAATAATACAAGTATCCTTTAAAAAAAACCATTTTTGCTAATTTAAATGTTTTTACACCTGTACAAATCTTGAAAGTGAAGCTATATGTATACAGGATGCTATTGGCCATTTTCAGCTAAGGAGTGACACCTGTAGAATCCTTCAAATGGCCTTAGAAAGCAAATCTTTCTTCACAACCAAATTATTTTTGAGTATCTTTGATTCTGATAACATCCAGATGCATTCATATATAGATTTTATTGCTGAATACAAATCTGTAATAAAACAATACCAGACAAGCAGAGCCACATCTCTGTATAGCCAAAACTTTTATTTTTGTTTTGTATAGAGTAGGGAAGGAGTTTAAATCCCCTATCAGATTATTTTTTTGCAGTCTGTGTCCAAGAGATTTAATTTCACTTCCTGTGCTAGAGTTCCCCGTTCACACTGGTGCAATGTGGGAACCAGCATGATTCCTGTGCGGGTTCCGGCATTGCATTTGACTCGCAGACAGCTCACACTGCTCCCTGCGAATCACTACGGGTATCAATGTAAACTTAATGACACCCCCAAATAGTTTTGCAGAATGCAGTGCGAACTGTGAAATCAGATAGAATCGGATCGCATTGGGTCTGAACACCCATGTGATTCCATTCCAGTGCAGACCAAAAAAAGGGTCCTGCGCCATTTTGGTGCAAATGTATGGCTGAATTTGCATTGCACAGATAATGCATGTGATGTGCACAGCAATGCGGTGTGAATCACATGTGATGTCTGGGATCACATAAGTGCGAACGCAGCCTCAGGCTGGATTCACACCTGCGCATTTTTAGTGCTTTTTGCATTTTGCAGATTTGCACTACAGAACGTGTTCCATAGGAAACCATGTTGGACTGTAGTTCAAATCTGCACTACAAATGGACTATAGTGCAAATCTGCAAAATGCAAAAAGCACTAAAAATGCACAGGTGTGAATCAGGCCTTAAGCCTCAGTCACACGAGCATACTGATTGCAAAGCACCGTAGGCACTGGCAGCCTGTTGACATCCTTAACTGGCTGCTGGCTGCACACAGTCTTCCACATGCATACCTAACACATCCATGCAGGTCTAATGCACGGGTCAGGATACACACAGACTGCATTCTGATCTGTGCATTGGACCCCCACAGATGTGTATTCTGGGATGCATATGGAGGTTCGTGTAGCCAGCAGCCCGTCATTGATTTCAACAGGTGGCTGGAGACAGACCTTCGTGAGAGCATACAGATTGGTACGCCCATGTGAATGTGACATAAAGGACAGGAAGTGAAAGGTAATAGAAGGGATTTCCCTCTAAACAGCTGTCATAGAATCAGGTGTCCAAGTGAAAGATTTCCCCTCCACTCATGCTCTGATGACAACTGTAAATTTGTGGATTTCCCATTACTTTATCTTTATCTTGATAACAATGGTCACCAGGACAAATAGAGAAAATCTAGTTAGTGGGGACACAGACAGCAATAAAAACTTGACAGGAGTTCAAATTTTTTCCAATTCTAAAAAAAACTAAAAAGTGGTTCTGGCTATACATACACTTAAAATTTCTTAGTTATTTGCTTTTTAGATTTAATCTGTTAAACATATTTATATTTTAGTGATTCCTGTGTAGTAGCGAGGAAAGCACTAAAGCTTATCTAGAAGAAGCATCATTGTGTAAGGCCCCTTTCACACTGTCGGACCGTTCAGGTCCGCCTGTCAGTTTTGTCGGCGGACCTGAACGGGTGCTTCATGCTAGTCTATGAAGCGACGGATGTCAGCGGAGACATGTCCGCTGACATCCGACCCGGTCCGATCCGTTAAAATCAGACGGATGCCCCTACATTCGCATCCATCCCTGGCAGATCGGGTAAGATCTGATGAAAACGGACATGCTATCCGTTTTCGTCCGATCTCTCCATAGTAACCAGTGGCGCTCGACAAGCCCCTCTCCGCTCAGTGAGCAGAGAGGGACCTGTCATGCGCCGGCTCAGCGAAGATCAACGGAAAGATCTCCTGCTGAGCTGGCGGACAGAGGCGGACTCCGAGGCAGCGGATCCGCCTTGTGAGAATGATGCCTAAGACCCCAAAGTTATCTAAATTACCCAGAAGTTTAAAATTGGTAAGCAAAATGAAAGTGAAGCTGAATTGGTTTTAAACATTACTGCCAAACTTTAGGACTCTTGTGTGGCCTGTAGTTACCACTGGTCCTCCTGTACGGGGCCCAGGTCATCATTCAACAGCGGGGCCTGGGCAGCAGGGGAAAGAGGATGTAAACAGAGAGTGTGATCAGTGGGGTGGGGGAAATCATTGAAACTGATCCCCCTGCAGCAACTGCAAGCCTGTGGGAGGAAGAGGAGGAGAATCCAGCTTTCAGTGAAGCTTTCAGTGAAGCTGATATATTATATATATTAAATATATTATATTTACTGCCCCTTCCTTTCCTAAAAGAACACAGTGTGTGACCAGTACCAATGACTCACTGTGAAGCATAATAAACTATGAGGAGAACATGAAAAAAGGAAAACTGTGGAATTTTTAAGGTGTCAAGAAATGAGAAATGTAGTATTTTTTAATTATAAAAAATATACTTTATTATTTGTCAATAAAAACATTTTCATAAAAATCCCTTGTTGCGTGTCAAATTCAATTCATATATTTGTACAGACACTACCGCTTTACATGTTTGGCTTCGAGTGAGCTTCTTCAGGAGATTCTAGAGTGCTGTATGAAATGATTACTAAAAAAGTAAAACAACAACAAAACTGGGATTAATTACTACAAAATTTATAATTTGTTTACAGTTTATCAATATAAACGTGCACAAAAATACACTTTGTATATATATATATATATATATATATATATATATATATATATATATTAAATATTGCCAAAAGAAAGGAATTTTACAATCGAACATTAATTGTTGAAACATTAAAGGACCTACGAGTATGCAAACTTTACACAATGCGAAGCCTAGGCGTTTAATTTCGAAGTATTTCCAGCAACAACTCCATGTCCATGGCATGATAACCTTCTGTGGAGTTGTCTGCTGGAAATACTCAGAAATGAAATGCCTTGGCGTTGTATTGTGTAAAGCTTGCATACTGGGTAGGTCCTTTAATGTTTCAACAATTAACGTATATATATGAATACACATATATATATATATATATATATATATATATATATATATATATATATATATATATATATATATATATATATATATATATATATATATGAATTGAATTTGACTTGCAACAAGGGATTTTTATGAGAATGTTTTTATTAACAAATAATAAAGTATATTTTTTATAATTAAAAAATTTACATTTCTCATTTTTTGACACCTTAAAAGTCCTAGTTTTCCTTTTTTCATGTTCTCCTTATAAAAATTGGGATGTGGTGTCCTCTCTGACCAGGCAACCCTAAAAAATCTTCTTGTCATAATAAACTATCTTCACTATGCTTCAGTTTATGAATGAACATGAGCCTCCGTATAGACCATCTCCTGCTCATTCATCTGCAGTGCAGCTGAGGCTGCAGAGGAAGGTTTGAGGATCTATGTCCTCTGTTACTTTTTTTGTCCCAAAAGTGAGACATTAGAGGTCTCACCCTTGAGATCTCACCAAAGACTTCCCAACAGAACTGAGAAAAAAATGTAAAAAAAATCATTTAAAAATTGTAAAAAATAATTTTCTAAATTGTAAAAAAAAAATGCGAAGAATATTTATAAAAAAATTAATGATCCCATATGGTGTGAATGAGCAGTTTGTTTGTGCAGCTGGAGCCGCCTGTTACTCCCTAGGGGGACACAGTGGCTGTAGGTGTGAAGGTGTAGTGGGCCTCAAAACACTGTCTGTGTTCTGGGTCATACACCTGTACCCACACACCTCTCAAATTAAGATCTGCAGCTGTATTTATACAGCTGCTGTATCCCCATAACCTAACATAGACTGCCTGCACACAGCTCCAGGCAGCTCCAGCCACATAAAAAACACTGATTCACACTGTAGAGGCCACAGCAACCATGTGAATGAGCCCCAAGACCTAATTCGCACACAAGCATATGCTGTGTTTGTGTCTGCTAATAATGATTTTAGTGTATTTTTTAGCAAAAATGTAATTTTGATTTTTTTTTTTTTGGGGGGGGGGGGGTGCATGTCAAGTAAGTTGTTCGGGGCCCTGTGATTTCTAATAGCAGCCCTATCTGTGTCAGTCTTTAAATTGATCTATCTCTATCTGTAAAGCCCCTTGAATCCAAGGCTCTGGGCTTCCCCACAAGCTGGAATAAAGTAATTTCAGCTTCAAGTGGGCAGTAAAGGCTTACACACTTGAGAGTTTGTTGAGGGGAGTAAGGCTTAGCATCAGGGAACAGGGCTAAACCTTAATTTAGGAAAAAGTCAAGGCTCAATGTACATCCTAGGCTTAGAATTCATGGAACTCCACAGGGACAATTGGATTTTTTTTAAAACTAATGTAGGTACTTGCGGGCACTGTTGGGATTTGACAAACACTTTGAATTAATAAAGGATTGGATTTTAATATAACTTTGTAGTCACAACATGGATCATGCACCCCATAATGATTTGGGGAAAAAGCATTCAATGGGTAAGCTGGTGTCTGTTGCTAAAATGCATGTCAGGTTGCCTACTCTTGCTACTTTAGAAACATTTAAAGCCAAATCAGGGTCACTTATGCAAAGCTGCATGGCACAACAGAGTGCCATTGGACCTTGAAATTAGAACTATACACAGCAGGCCACCTGATTATTTTGTGTGCCAGTTTGGAATATTATAAAAACGTATGAAAATTGTGTTACTCTTTAAACAACTCTAATGCCCCGTACACACGGTCGGACTTTGTTCGGACATTCCGACAACAAAATCCTAGGATTTTTTCCGACGGATGTTGGCTCAAACTTGTTTTGCGTACACACGGTCGCACAAAGTTGTCGGAATTTCCGATTGACAACAACGCGGTGACGTCAAGCACGTCCAACCAGACTAGAAAAGGCCAGTTCAGAACCAAGCGCTGCACCCTTTGGGCTCCTTTTGCTAATCTCGTGTTAGTAAAAGTTTGGTGAGAGACGATTCGCGCTTTTTCAGACTCGTGGCTTTCAGATCATTTTCTGCGGTTCAGTTTGTGCTTGTGGGTTTGTATCTGCTCTTCAGTGCGTGCAAGCAAGTTCCACGTGACTTTAAGTAGTCATTGTGTTCTTGTTCGTTCGTTACTGTTTTTCAGGTCGCTCTTCACAGGCCTTGCTGTTCTTCAGTGCGTTCTGTTACTTTGTTCTGAGCAGCTGACCGTCTTCTAGCCATGTTGCGTATACGTACTCCTCGTAGAGTTCGTGCTGTGCGGGGGCTTGGTGTTGGGGTCCTGACCTTGACACAAGTCCAGTCCATGAACAGGGTGGGGAGTAGTTCATGGACCAAGAATTGGTTGCTTCAGCGTGACCAGTTCTCTCATATGCCTTTGCTCCGTGAGATCCGTGAGAATAATCCTGATGATTTCAGGAACTTTCTCAGGATGACGGACCCCGTATTTCACCGTCTGCTGGCTTCGCTGACCCCTTATATTAGCAGGCAGGATACCTGCATGAGGCAAGTCATCACTCCGGAGCAGAGGCTGGTCGCTACCCTGTGGTACTTGGCGACAGGGAGAAGCCTGCAGGACCTCAAGTTCTCAACAGGCATCTCCCCCCAGGCTCATTATCCCAGAGACCTGTTCTGCCATCATCCAGGTCCTGCAGAAGGAGTATATGAAGGTAAGATTTTTATCCGTTAATCTCACATTTTTTTTGTATTTAATGATAATAATAATAATATATTGTATTTCTTTCCTCATTCCCTAATTACCATGATTGTAATATGCTGTGAATGTCCCCTTTGTCCTCATGCATGCTGGATTTTTCTGTAATTAATTTTTTAGTCCTTCATACAGATTGGCCTTCAATAACCTCCCCAGCATGTTCTCCTGCCCCTATATTCACCTCATGTAGTCACTTAACAATGTATTTTATCAGCTCCATAGTAGTGCTTTACCCCAAACACCCCCTAAAATGTTTAGAAATGTGATTTGTGCTTTAAATTCAGGCAGAGTGGCAGAGACTTTTTTTTTGTGGTGTCCCCAAATCATTTTTATTAACCCTCCCTCCCCCCAACTGCTAAGTCAGCTGATCCCAATTATCTATCTATCCTCAATCATCTATCTGCTGATTTTGCCAAACCCATACACACTATACCCATCTCTTTTGTGCTCAGATTTATGGATGAATTACCCAAAGTATGTAGTGCAAGGGTCTGCCTGTATACTTTCAAATGGTACTGTTTAAAGTTTTTATATACTATTATTATCTTGACAGGTAATAGCAGAATGTCCAAATGTCCTCAAATGTGTACAATGTGTATTTATATCTTTGTATTATGACACTTCTTACCTGTCCAGTGGGATGCCAATAGTGTAACTAAGGAGGGGCTGTTCCAAGTAATACCCTGTATTTAGGCATTCATCTCTCAATGAAGTGGAGAGGGTTACCTGTCCAAAATTTCCCCACCCCCCATAATGTTAGAAATGGCCGATGAGAGGGGGGGGAGGGGGAATATGATAGGTGTACCTTATACTTTGGTGTTGTTAAATTCCCCTTACTAAATGTTATCTGGAGGTTGGCCAAGAATGTTTGTGTCTAATCTGCTTGCCATGTTTATGTGCAAAAATCTTAATTTATTTTTGTTTTCCTCAACAGTTTCCTTCCACGCCACAGGAATGGCAGACTGTGGCCTCCCACTTTGCCCAGCGGTGGGACTTTCCTAACTGCGGAGGGGCAATTGATGGGAAACACGTCCACATCGTCCCACCACCCAACTCAGGGTCATACTATTTCAACTATAAGGGGTTCAATAGTATTGTGATGTTGGCGGTGGTGTCGGCTAATTACGACTTCTTGTATGTGGACGTGGGGAAGAATGGCCGGATGTCCGATGGTGGAGTCATCGCCCAGACGGAGTTATACAGGCGTCTCCAGAATGGCAGCTTGGACTTGCCACCTCCAGAGGACAATGTGGAAGGACTCCCATTCATCTTCGTTGCTGATGAAGCGTTTGCGCTGGGGGACCATCTTATGCGGCCATTCCCTATGAGGACCCTCACCCCGGAACAGAGGGTTTTTAATTACCGGCTGGCCAGAGCCAGAAGAGTGGTGGAGAACACATTTGGAATCCTGGCCAGCCGGTTCCGCCTATTTCTGACACCCATCCATATGGCGGAGTATAAACTTAATCATATAATCCTGGCATGCTGTATTCTCCATAACTTTTTACGCAAACATTCGGCCAACTATGCTGGATCAGTTGGGCCTGAGGCCAGAATGATACATGAAACAACCCTGACGGCGCTTGAAAGTGGCCGTCCTGGCTTGCCCTCCCTGAGTGCCCGTGATGTCCGGTTACGATACGATACCTGGAGTTCTTTGCGGGTAGGGGGGCCATCAATATGACAGCAAATTTGTGAAGCCTTTATCAAATAAAAAAAACAAAAAAAAAGAAAATCTTTGTGGACATTTAATGCTTGTGTTTGTTTTAGCTGACCCTGACAGAAATGTGTTGAGCCCAGAAAATGGCGTGATTGTGTAACCTTTTATACAAAGCACTGTTGGGTGTTATTTACTAAAGGCAAAGACACTTTACACTACAAGTGCACTGAAACTGCACTTGTAGTGCAAAGAGAATTTGCCCTTAGTAAATAACCCCCATTTTCACAGAAAACACCAATTACATCACCAACAAAGTGTTTTAGCGTTGACACAATAATCCACACATTCTTGCTTAACAATCTCTTTAATACCTGCACAATCACATGTGCATTTAGAAAAGGTTTTTCTAACAAACCAACATGTTTGTTGTATAACAATTTTTGGGGTAGCATTATAAAACAGATAAATGTCCATTTAAGTTAAAACAGGCATGTGTAAAAGACACAAATCTTGAACTTACAAAGTTCACATTGGGTAGAACTTGAAGGCAATATCAGACATGAGTATTTAGGAAGTGTGTTTGATATTGCATGTGAAGTCACCCCAGGAAAAGCCAAATTTGGAAGATGCACACCAATTTACGAATGTCAACATGTGCTAGCTGCCATCACGGGGGATCAAGGGACGTGTTTTGGGGGAGAAACCCCTTCCTCTCAGCTACTTTATTATTAAGGAAGGGGTTGCACCCCCAAAACGCGTCCATTGATCTCCCGTGATGGCAGATAGCACATGTTGGCACACTGTGTACATCCTCCAAATTTGGCTTTTCTACAAATCTTTAAAACATTTTGAACATTGGAGCACACAAAAAAACAAAGTGTTTTGGAGTGGTTTTAAACTCGCCCCAAAACATCAATGATGTTTTTATTTTTTTTAATAACATCATTGATGTTTTTCTTGAGGTTTTTCAATTGTAAATTACACCCCCTGATCTCCCCGATCAGGATCTGGGCACTTTCTGATGTGAAAGGATCTGGATCCACAACATCACGATTACCTAAAAAGAGAGAAACCCAAAAAAAAAAGGTATCAAAAATATGCCGGCATCCATCTCTTACCTGAGCCTGTGGTCGCAGACACTCACCTGTTGTGGTGACTAGTTCCACCACGTCTTCCTCCTCCTGCACTTTTTGGGTTGGGGGTATTTCCCCTTCTTCCAGAGGTGGGGGGTCTGTGGTCTCCTCGGATGAGGGGTGTCCTCCGATTCTTTTCTCCCCTATGTAAAACAAAAATGGTATAATTAGCACACAGTGATTTGATGGCAGAACTATAAATAGGAAACATTGCTTGGAAGTGGGGTACAATTGTCTATTTTAGCAGAGTTCCAAAATGGAGCATTTTCAGTGTCCTTTGTCAAGCTGCAATACTTTACCTGTTTGGTACAAGCTTCACAGATGTAGCTCTCCCTATAGTATACACTGGAGCACCTGTGTGGGCCCCCTAATAAAAAGGGTGTTCTTGTGTCCCACACTAGTGCTCCAGTGTCCAGATGTGAAAACAGCTGCTGAGTGTCCTCTCCTTACACAGAATCTAGTTGGCATTTCATTCTAGTAACAAAGCCATCTACACCACCAAAATAGTTTCTCACAAGTAGGGCGTAAAAATTGGGGCCAAATGCATATGGCCTAAACAATGGTGTTTTATAGGCCGAAAGAAAAATGTTTGATACGAACGAATAATGTGCCCATGAACATGAAAGTTGCCATTTAAAAATGTACACTTGTAAGAAAAGCACATGGAGCAGCACTAATGTAAGAAATATAAAGAATAGGAACACAGGACAACTACTTACTTTTTTGCAGCACTCTCCGGATCTTTCTGTACTGCTCATGTTCTCGTAATTTGAGGTCCGACCACCGTTTCCTGAGCTGATCTTTCGATCGTCGTACCCCGAAATGCCGGAGCAGACTCTTGACCACTTTCGCAATTATCTTGGCCTTTCTGACATTGGGGTTGGGGTAAGGTCCATACTTTCCATCATAGTCGGCCTTCTTCAGGATGTCCACCATCTCCAACATCTCCCCAAAGGACATATTTGAGGCCTTAAATCTCCTTCTGGATCGTGACATTTCAGGCTCCGGCCTTTCCTCCTCCTCCTCCTTGTTGCTATAATTAGCATGCACCTGCTGTGTATCCGCCATGTGCTCTTCCCCCACTGCGCAGAATGAAAAGGGGCGGGGAATCGACTAAAAAGAACGTCAGGGGCGGGCGGAGTTACACGCATGCGCAGTGTGTATAAAGTGTAACACGCGTGCGTATTACGTACGATCTGTGAGCGGAGGAAGGAGCATCAGAGGCGCCGATCATGATAACGAAGGTAAGATCTAAACTTGGGCCTATACTGCTTCGAAATGGAAGCCTATATTGTAACAAGATTAGGAGAGTTTGGCCTGACCTTAGGGTTTGTCTTGTGTTGTGTCTTGCAGAGAAAATGGGTGGCTTCAACGACCACAATTTCCTCCCCCTGTTCATAGACAAGTACAGGGAGCTGCCCTGTCTGTGGCAGGTGAGACATCCTCATTATAATAATAAACAAAAGAGGCAGGCAGCGCTGGAGAAACTGCTGGAATTGGTGACGCCGGTGGTCCCCACAGCAACCATCCCTTATTTAAAAACCAAAATTGGTGGCCTGAGGAGCACTTATCTAAGGGAGCGCAAGAAGGTCACGGATTCCCAGAGATCCGGAGCTGCAGCAGATGACGTTTATGTCCCCAGGCTGTGGTACTATGAGAGACTGCGATTTCTGTTAGACCACACTGAAGTCAGGGAATCCCTCTCCACTCTTCCTTCCACTCTTCCTTCCACCCCAGCTGAGGCTTCCGATGTCCAACCTGGGACTTCCAGCCAGGAAGAAGTGGAGGAGCCCAGCTGGAGTCAGGTATAGCATTGTTCTACAGATTTCTGGTCAATAAAGAAATGATGTTTCCTAGATGTCATTAATGATCACTAATTGCTGATTGAAAAAAGTGTTTTACATATCAATAGACAGTAGTGGGCAAAAATAATTGGGACAAGAATGAAAAATCCTGGGCTCAGAAGGATAGTCTGTTATATTTGATAACATTCAATTTGCAACAGTCAGGAGGTGAAAATTGTGTGTGATTGATGAATAAAAAACTAAAACTATGTCCCTTTTTCATACACAGGAAGACCTCAACCAGGAGGAGGTTGTGGAATGTGGCAGTCAGGAGGAGGCTGGGATTAGTGGCAGCCAGGAGGAGGCGGGGCCAAGTGTCAGCCAAAAGAAGCCTGGGACAAGTCGAAGCCTGACCGAATCGCAGGTTCCTCCCCTCCGCCTTCCATATAAAAGAGCGAGGAAGGCGACTCCCATGCAGGATTCAGCGCTCAGGCTCATTCAGGAGGCTTCTGCATCCCTCCGAGCCTTACCCACTCCTGAAGAGGCCTTTGCCTGCATGGCTGCCACCAAACTGCAGGGCATGCAGGAGGGTCAACGCCTCCTGTGTGAGCAACTTATTTATAAAGTCCTAACCAAGGGGGTGAGTGGGGAACTAACACCCAAGACCGACATGATTGAGTTGGACCATCCTCCTCCTCCTCCTGCTGCCACAACTCCACCACCAGAGACACCGCGTGGAAGGAAGTGTGGAAGGAAGACCAGAGAGTGATGACCCTGGGTTCAGTCTGGTCTGAAAAAAGCTGCAGTCTCTCGTATGACCACAGCCTGGGGACACAGATGTCATCTGCTGCTTTACGGATCTCTGGGACCTCTGGACCAGACTGCATTCCCTTAGATAAGGACACCTCAGGCCACCAATTTTGCATGAAAATAATTGATATCTGCCCTGGGGGTCCAAGGCTTCGCCAATTTCTGCAGTTTCTCCAGCGTTGCCTCCCTCTTTGTTTAGTTGTGAGCCCTTAATAAAAGTTTTATTTTGGAAAATTATACTCTCCTATGTGTGTTTTCATCCAAAAAGGACAGTTTGTTGGTGACGATTCAGGTACATTTGTAACATAAAATGTGAAATTAACAAGGGACAACAACACCAAACAATCTCCTACAGATTAAATAGAACAACATATCAATGGTGTTGTGGTAACTTGACACAAAAAACACACACAAAAATTTTCAGGAGTACAAATAGAAATCACAAAAACAAAAAATAAGCCTTGAAAAAAATACAAACCGAAAAAAAAATAATCGGCCTTAAAAACAAAAAAAAAAAAAAAACAACACCAAAATAATGATGTCAGATGTGACAAATCAAAATATATTGAGGGAATCCCGATAAATAGTAAAGAAATAAGTTTGTGAGAAGTCTGTGTGAATATGAGCAGCAAAAATACTTAATTCTTGTCACATTATAAAGAAGAAGAGAGTGCGCTGTATTAAACCATTTTTAACATTGCAGTGTGACGAAAGTGCTGTATCCATTGCGAACGCTAATTTTACCAGACCGAGCTGTTCCGTGTCGGAATTTCTTCTGAGCATGCGTGGCACTTTGTGCGCCGGAACAGGCCACACACGGTCAGAATTGACGCGATCGGATTTTGTTGTCGGAAAATTTTATATCCTGCTCTCAAACTTTGTGTGTCAGAAAATCCGATGGAAAATGTCCGATGGAGCCCACACACAGTTGGAATTTCCGACAACACGCTCCAATCGGACATTTTCCATCGGAAAATCCGACCGTGTGTACGGGGCATAACAGGATCCTGTTAGAATAAAAGCACTGAAGTTGCTATAGCTAACTTTATTTATTTATTTTTTATTTATTTCAGGTACTTATATAGCGCTGTCAATTTACGCAGCGCTTTACATATACATTGTACATTCACATCAGTCCCTACCCTCAAGGAGCTTACAACTTTATAGCTATTTTTTTTTTTAACATGATTATTTAAGGACCATCTTTTTTTCCTTCATTAATTACTTTATTAATTCACTGACCTAGAACAAGCATGAACATATTAAGGTTTTTGGATGTAGAAAAGTCTGAATCAGGGTTACAGCCTTGGAACATGCGCCTTCCTAGGCAATTCATTTATTTTTAGATTGTAAGCTCTAACGAGCAGGGCCCTCTGATTCCTCTTGTACCAAATTGTAATGTAACTGTAATGTTTGCCCTCAAGTTGTAAAGCGCTGCGCAAACTGTTGGCACTATATAAAACCTCTATAATAATAATAATGACAGCTAGTGTATTTCTGTCCTTACAGCTTTCTTCAGTTCCTGGTTTTTAGATGCCTCCATACTTTCTCTCCCAGACTCTGAGCCAGAGACAGAATTTCACAGAACTTTCTCCAATGTCTACTGGTAGGAGGATGTAATTTGTGTTTGGTATTAAAAGAATGACAAAATTAAAAAGATAATATGATTTAGTTTATGTATATTTGCTCTTTTTATTTTTATGAATTCCTTTTTTTCACACTTTACTATGCCACTGAAGCATTTTCTGCAGGATTTTAGAAGGAACATTCACATTAGTCATTCACATTAGCCTCTGATCCTAATAGTTGCTTACCATTTAATGTCTTTATACAGTCATACACACACTCACACAAAGTAAACTAAATTTTGGGGGCAAGCCATGTAACCTACAAACTTGCCAGACAACCAGACAAACAAGCTATAAATGTATAAACTACATTCCTATAGCGGTGGGAATAGAACCCAAGTCTCAAGCGCTGCAGAGCAAAAAGTGCTATCTACTTGAACCTCATATTGCACTTTGTAAACTCTTCATTCTAATTTATTTTTCTCAATTTTTGTGGGTACTAAATTAATATTTTGCTACATTTCTTGTTGTTTTCATTCTATTTCTACAGTTTATCATATGCAAACAGTTAATAATATCTTTATATCTATTAGAATGCATGTCTCCATCTTCTTCACTCCATGTTGTATTACATTGGTCAAAAGGTCAAAAGCAGTTGTTAACTGATAAGGATCAAACAAAAACGAAGAACAATTACAAATAGGACAAGCAATTGTAATTTCTCATGTCTTTTCTGACAAAGGTATTTTACATACCCAGTCTTTAAACAGCTATTCTTAGACATCATTAGACGTGAATGCACTCTATGAATACCAAATGATCTATTTTCTAAAGAATTTGTATAGACATGGCCAAAATGTATTCTCAAACCTCCCTCTCTGCATCTACATCATGTCTCAGTTTATTTTTTTCCCCCTTTCCTTTTTTATACAGCAAGAAATAACTTTTATTACTGCTTGTGATGTCAACATCAGGCTTATAAAATTCTTGCAGTTGCAGGGAGCTCAGTTCCAACTGCAATAAGCACGCCTCCAGAACTACAGCTCTCAAAAGCTCTTTCTCTATATACAGTGTGGACTAGCTCTGGGAATTTAAGGCAGTTGCACTGCTTTGCTGAGAAATAAATCAATGTATGTACAGTATGTGGAGTGAGATAGAGAAAGGTAGGGAATAGAAAGAGATCTGTAGTCCAGCAGGCAGGACTAATAATATTGGTTTGAATTTCATACCAGCAAATGCACTATGTTAGCAGCTCAAACATGAAGTGACACTGGATTTTTAGTGCTTGCAGTTTTATAAAACATGAGACATGTGCATGTATTTCAGAGATTTATTGATTTTTTTTTTTCATTAAAGAGGTTCTAAAGTCAAAAGTTTTTTTTACCTTGATGTAATCTATGCATTAAGTTAAGAAACCTTCCAGCAGCTTCCCCCCCCCCCCCCCCAAATACCTACCTACATCAATTCAGTGCTGTGCCCATCTGCAGGTTTGGCTGAGAGCAGAGGGAGCCATTGGCTCCTACTGCTGTCAGTAAATCCTATGAGGAGGGAATGGACACACACAGCCAGGCTCGGCCTCATGCCCACATGTGTGCTACCACAGAAAGTGGCTTCCTTTGGGGCACACACGGAAAAAAGTGGAGAGTACCAATAGGGAACCCCAGAAAAGGAGGTGCAATATCCTTGCACACAGCAGGTTAGTATAACATGTTAATATTTTAGTTTAAAAAAGTGAACCTTTACTACAACTTTAACATGAATGGTGTCACCAAATTGTGCACCTTAAAGGGAAATTATATTGGTTTGGATTTTTTTTTTTTAATTGATTTCTATAATTGATATGTGGGTTAATTCACCATGCCATTGATATTTGTTTATTTGTCATTGTATCATTTAGTTAATATTATGTTCACTTTTGTATTGATGATGCAGTAGTGCTCTCTCTTAGATCTTTACACTTGTATTAATTTTGTTAACAGGGTTTATTTGTTTGGCAGCCAAGATATGAAAGTCCAGTTTGTAAGCAGACTATGCACTAATTCAGCACTTCTCAACCTTTATTCCATCACAGAATCCTTTAAAAGTATGCAAAATCTCAAGTCGCTGTGTTTTTACTTTTTATTATAAAGCAAAACTAATCCTGAATAGTAAAAAATAATAACTTTCAGTTATAAAGCGCTGCGTAAACTGTCAGCGCTTTATAAATCCTGTATAATAATAATAATAATTTTAAAATGTACTTGTGTATCTCTATACTATTACCGACAACTAAAAAATATATAAATATATAAACAAAATAAACAAATAAAGACAATTTCTTACCCCAGTACACATGAGGATACCACGTAAATGTGTGCATTATTTGTTGCACCTACAGTAAATACAATTTTTTTTCTACCTAAAATACATTGATACTACCTAACACTAACATTCATTTTGAACAAGCCCTTAACTTCCTATTTTATCTTTATTTTTTTTCGACAGTTGTGAAAAAGTGGCTTGTGGTAATGGTCATTTTTTGACAATTGATGCAGCTGTAATATCACAGATATAAAATAAGTAGCTCTATGCTTCTTCAGGCAGTATCAAAAGGTCTAATTTAAGGGCAGCTTCACATTGATCTACTGAGCTTTGGCTGCAGTGCATTGTACCCACGGTTTCATGTGGGTTAGCTACATTTTACCTTAGAATTCTATTATGTCTCAAGGTTTTGGTGCATTGTCTGAAAGCACACCAAAGCCACAAGAGATAATAGAAGGCTATGGGAAAGCACAGCTAACCCGCATTAAAACCATGAGTACACTGCCCTGCATCTGTGCTGCAACCATGAGGCATTAATTGCTTCTGCCTGCTGCTGTAGAGTGTTCTCCAGTAGTTAGAGTGAAAAGTTACAACATATTGGGTTATGAATATTAATTATTCCTTGGACAATCACTAAGGGGTATATTCCAGTGATGTGGGCTGGAGAAGAGGATAAAAATTTGAAGTGACCTTCTAGAAAGGTCCTCCACTCCCAGGCCTATGCTTGGAGAGAATGTAGTTTTGAGAGATCCCTTGCCTCCTAAGCCAATGCCTGGGGGAATAAACCAGAAAAAGGAAGGGTTTTGTCCTCTTAGCTGTCTGTTTTGGCCTAAATAATCCAAGCTGGCATGTGGCAGAGGCCTAGATAATCTAAACTGGCCTGTGGCAGAGACCTAAGCAGGTTAGCTGCTAATCTGGGCCTATAGAATCTAGACTGGCCTGTGGTAGATGCTTAAAATAAGAATAGTGGAAGCCAATTTGTGCCTAAAGAAGCTGGTATATGATAGAGCCCTAAAGAAACTGGATGATAGCTGCCTGTTTTAATTCTTGAAGACCTGTGCTCTGTGAAAAAATCTTTACATAACCTTCTCTTTCCAAAACAATAGAGCCAATAAAATTGCAAAAAGAGGATTGAAGGTATTGAAATCTGTCTTTTGCCATTTGTGGGTTGGTGTTTGTTGGGTTCAGCATCTACAGGACGGGTCACCATTAGGAAGACAGGAGAGCCTGTTATAGTTCCGGCAGCTCCTTTGGGGTGATGGTTTCAATACATCTCTGATATAACCCCTTTTATTCACTGGCTTCCCAGTCTCCAAAGCCTCATCCTTTGCCAGTAAAGTTGCCCATCATATTTATGGGCCAATAATGAAGCTTTGGAAAGGGACAGGGCAAAATTACAGATTCAAGAGCAAGGAAAACAAAGCCTGAAGTTTGGCTTTAAAGTGGGTTAAAATTTCTTAAATGAAAGGTCAGTTTGGAAATGTTCAATAAATGTTATTAAAGGATAAGTTCACCTTTTTGGGCAGAATTTCACTGTTCATAATAAATTATAATTTCTGGCCCAACTATTCTTTCACTTACCTTATCCATGGGAGGTTTAAAATCTTGTCAGTTTATTTTAATTTTTTTAATGATTTTCAGATTTCATCACTTCCTGTAGATTATCTCTCAGAATTCACTTCCTGTAGGCCATTTCCCTGGCAAAGTGGCTCACTGGACATTTTGTCGTAGTGCGAGTTGCACATTTTTTACTGCGTTTGTCACCTGTTTTTTCATGTGTATTTGCTTCTGTGTTTGGTGTGCCGTTAATAATTAATGACACTGAAAGCGCAACTAGCTAATTTTAGGTATATAAATGTGGCCATACACTATACAATCTGTACAATCTCTGTATAATCTCCTTTAGATTTACCACGACTATGTAATAGGAGGACAACACCATCTATCAATCACTCTGTATCCAACCAGGCAGGCCCTTGTACTACATTAGGGGTTCTGAGTCCATCTGAAGGGACGCTGGGGAAGCCAGGCAAATGAAAATGTGGAGAGATGCTGGGGATGCTGTGAAAACTTTTGATGGGTGAAGGTGTGCTAATGAGGTCAGCTCCTTTCTGTATCCTACAGCAAGGGTTAAGGTAAGGCCTTGTTCTCAAAATCCAAGAAAGCTTTTATTTTTTTGCAACTGAGGTACATTAATGGTATATAGGTACATATGGGAGCTGGTTTAAAAAAAAAAAAAAAAGATGAGCTTAGCCTTTACATATATGATCAAACATGATTATGTTGTTTTCTGCAGGGTTTCATTTACATTATGTCTACTACAGCATGCACAGTGTACGCTGCATTTAAAGCTGTTTTCCATGCTTCATTTAACTTTAAATAGTTTGTTTTACTTCGCTAACAGTTGCAAATCCTATGTGCGCTGTATAGACTGTATGCAGCCTCAGCTACATACATTATATAGTGTTGTTTTCCGGCAGTGGGATAAGAACTTCATGTCCCACTCCACTCAGGCTGAGTGGAAGCTTTGTATTCTATGAATGAATACTAGATTCCTCTGATTGGCTGAGGTAAAGAGACAGGCTGATGATACCATAAACACCTGCAACTGTTTGTGAAGTAAATAAACTGTTTGTATTAGCTCTTTTCAAACAAACAATATAAAGTTAAACATAAAGTCAAACATAAAGATCAGCTTTAAGAGCTCTCAAATGACAGGTGTCACAGCTTATGATGTATGCAGCACCACAGCTACAGTAGATCTAAATAGAGGGTAATATGGTTCTTTGTCCGATATGAGGATAGGAGGTTTACTTTCATTTTATCTTCTCCACAGCAGCTAAAGCACAGAACTCCTTTACCCTTAAACTAAGTCCTAACATCAATTAATTATATTCTATATTTTAACTACATCTTAAACTATGAACCTCTGTCAATATTATAATAGTATAGTGGTCAAAAGCATACTGTGCTGTAATATCAACAAATACCATAACAACTTGCTTTAGACCAAAGATTGTTGTTTTATCATAATAATGCTTAAAGCCACATATGAATTGTTGCCATGGCTACCACCCATGAATTTGGTTTGAACTATTTGTTCATCCTCCCTACTATGTTGATCTTGGCCCCTTGGACTGCCATGTGTAAAAAGAATAGGATAGGGGATTTTGACACCCTTGACAAATATGTTTGGGGAAAGTAAAAACCTTGCAGAACAACTGGAAAAAAGTGTATAGGCTTTCAAGAGGAATATGTACGAAAAATCGTATATTTCCAGGTTTGTCCCTTTATAAATGTCAGTGGATATGTCTTAGACATATCCACTGAAGAAAAGACAATCCTGATTGCAGGAGCATACCTGATATTGCATTGCTGTGCATGAGGTGTGCTGGAGAACTGGGGTGCACTTGGAGCCATGGTGATGCACAAGGGCACACTGGAGACACAGAGGCACACTGGAGACACTGGATCACACCAGGGTCAGAGGTACTTCTGAGGAACTTGTGGAAACAGGTAGCTAGGGATACAACGTGGAGGTACAGCGGCACTGGAGAGGACTGAGACACAGGAGGCACAGAGAATGGTCCTGGAGGGGCATGAGACATATGAAGCATTGCAAGTCCAAGAACACAGGTAACAGGGAAGAAATTGGTAGCATGGGAAACTCAGCTTAGCTGTAACAAACAACACATTGTCCAAACACTGAGCCATGCACTACTTGGCTTTTTATGCAAGTACCATTTAGTAAAGTTGTTTCCTGATCAGCTACACCACCACCACTCCAGATGAAACCTAAAATTATTCACAGCCACTCCCCAGAAAGAAGACCTGACCCTGTATCTGAAGAACGTTGAGTGTAACAGGATCAGACTTTTCCCCTCCATCTGAGATTAAGAAGCTGAGGTTTTTTTGATGAAAATGTCTAAAGATTTACACCAATGATTCAATCATTGCACTAAAGATACCAAGATCAGATGACAGTCGTTTCATTTCTAGTGGGTAGCTTTCTATTTAAATGAATTCTGTACATTTTTTGTTTATCGTTTTGGTTATTAAATACCCGTATTTATATTTTTATATTTTATATCCAGGATTTTTTGTAGTTATAGTTTCGTTAAGTTAGCCAGTCTCTGCCTTGACAAAGTAATACTATCAAATCTTCAAAACACAATGTACAAGATGGATGTTTCATAAGCATCTAACACTCGGCAGTTATAATAAGACGCTAAATCATGACCTTCAAAAGTAGTCATTCTTTCATATGAAAGTTAAGAATATGATTTAATGTACAAGACTGTGGAGAGGAATACAAATTTAATCAAACTTTCATCTGTCAAAATATAATTGGTTTTACATGAGATTTGTTCCCAAGATATAAGTTTTAACAAAAAATAGTGCCCTGGTACTTGTAGGAAAGTAGGAATGATTACCTTTTAGACTTCTCCACTGTAGTCATTTTCACAAACAAAATGATACATGTTTTTTTTTTTTTTATTTGTATTACAGTAATAAGTTAAATTTAAGACAGCATTACATTTTAATGTTTGAAGATTAGGGATAAGGTTTAGGTTCTGAGCTACCATGAGTTTGAGGCTTAACCCTGTGTGTTCATGGACCCATGAATTAATGCAAAAATTCATGGGTAAAAAAAAAATGTTTTTGCAATAAGGTTCTGCTTGGTCTTTGAACTTCTGTTACTTGCATAGAATGGCCAAAAAATTAGGTTTTGTTATGTGTCAGCCCCATCACTATAAAAGCCATCTGTCAGCGTGTGTTGGAGTAGTTTAGTGAGTGAAAGTCACAGGATATGCATGCATTGGTAGTAGTAGTGGGCAAGCAGGTTCTGCAAGACAATGTGGTGGTTGGGACACTCCTTCCAGAGGCAGGGCACGTCTGCCATTTCTATCTCAGAGTAGATGTGCTTTACACCCACAGCATGCAGAGTAGTTAGTTGAGTGGCTTACAAACCCTTATTCTTTTCCTTCCTCCCAGGTGTAGAGCAGCCAGTTATCTGGCACATGATCCAGCTAGTATGGAGTGGTATGCTATAAATCCATCATGGTACTGTTGGCAACCGAGGAGATTGAAGAACAGGGCACACCATACAGGCGGGTGGTGTTGCTCTATGCTTTGTACATTTGTGACAGTAGTCACCTGTACCCTCATCCTCCAAGCCCCAACTCCTCAGAATTACCAGTCTCCTTCAAGTGTCCTAGAGCTTATACAACATCTTTGGCTAAATGTTGCCCTACTGTTTTATAAGGTAAATCCTGCTTTGTGTTTTAAGGTTTGTAGTTTATTCCAATGAGCTAGCATTGTAAGGCTCGATTCACACTAATGCGTTTTTTGATGCATTTTGCAGAAATGCAGGGAAATTTTTTAACATGGGTTCCTATGGAACATGTTCACATCAATGCATTTTAGTGCCTCTGCATTTTTGGAAAGGGTCAGGGACTTTTTTCCTGCAAAATGCAGCGTTTTGTATGTAATAGAATTCAATGGACCCACATCTAAAACGCAAGAACCATGTTTTTACCGCGATTTTACCACAATTTTGCCACAATTTGCAGTTTGCGTTTTTTTTATTTCTTTTTTTCTTTTTTTTACACTGTATATAGCTGGTTGCTAAGGAGGGGGACGGGAAGCCGGCCGCCACGTCCTTAACAACAGATGAGTCATCAGCTGTCAGCTGACTTCCCGCTCAATGTAAAAAAAAAAAATGCCTGCTTAAAAAAAAAAATTGGCCCTTGGGTCTAGTATGTATTTGGAGGGACCCCCCCACACCAAAATTTTTTTTAAAAATGGCGTGGGGTCCCATCAAAATCCATACCAGACTTTTATCCGAGCACGCAGCCCGGCAGGTCAGGAAAGAGAGGGGACGAGCAAGCGCCCCCCCTCCTGAACCATACCAGGCCGCATTCCCTCAACATGGGGGATGGGTGCTTTGGGGCAGGGGGGCTCTGAACCCCACACCCCAAAGCACCTTGCCCCCATGTTGATGGGGACAAGGGCCTCTTCTCGATAACCCTTGACCGGTGGTTGTCGGGGTCTGCAGGCGGGGGGGTTATCGAAATCTGGAAGCCCTCTTTAACAAGGGGGCCCCCAGGTCCCACCCCCCCCTATGTGAATAAGTCTTTTTCAAAATCTTCTTCTTCTCCGCTTCTTCCTCTATCTTCTCCTGCATGTTCATCCTCCGGTCTTCTCCTTCTCCCCCTGCTTCTTCTTCCGCTCTTTTTCTGTCTTCTTTGTCTGGTGTTCTTCTTCCTCTGCCACCACTCCCGCTGACGACCCTCCTCTGATGCTGCAACCCGCTGATCTGTCGGCACTGATGTCCTGCATTTCTTAAATTACGGTGGGGGCGTGGCAATCGGATTATGTCATTCATAGGCCACGCCCCCTTATGACATCATGGACCCATCATGCCTCGGGTGGTGACGTCACAAGGGGGCGTGGCCTCCGGATGACATAATCCGATTGCCACGCCCCCATCGTAATTTAAGAAATGCAGGACATCGGCGCCAACAGATCAGCAGGACGCAGCATTGGAGGAGGGTCATCGTCGGGAGTGGCAGCAGAGGAAGAAGAACACTGGACAAAGAAGATAGAAGAAGAGCGGAAGAAGAAGCAGGGGAGAAGGAGAAAACTGGAGGATGAAGATGCAGGAGAAGATGGAGGAAGACCGGAGGAAGAAGCGGAGAAGAAGAAGATTTTTAATAAAAGACTTGTCAAAAACTGTCTACTGTATTTTTTAACACTACACTACTTTTTTTTTTTTTTTTTAGTGAATGGGTAGGGGTACAATGTACCTCATGCTCATTCACATGGGGGGGCTTCCAGATTCCGATAAGCCCCCGCCCAAAAACCCCGACAACCACCGGGCAAGGGTTGTTGGGAAGAGGCCCTTGTCCCCATCAACATGGGGGCAAGGTGCTTTGGGGTGGGGGCGTAGAGCCCCCCCTGCGCCAAAGCACCCATCCTCCCATGTTGAGGGCATGCGGCCTGGGATGGTTCAGGAAGGGGGTACTCACTCGTCCCCTCCCTTACCTGACCTGCCGGGCTGCATGCTCGGAAAAAGTTCTGGTATTGACCTGGGGGGGACCCCACGCTGTTTTTTTCTCTCCATTTTTTTTTATCCCGCAATTCTTATTTTTTTACATTCAGTGGGAAGCCCACTGACAACTGATGACTCATCGGTTGTTAAGGACATGGCGGCTGGCTTCCTGGCCCCCTCCTTAGCATCCAGCTATATACACTGTAAAAAAAAACACAAATCGCAGCAAAATCACAGTAAAATCGCAGTAAAAACGAGTGTCCAAAAACAAAAAGCACTGCAGAAATGCTCAAAAGCAACATACATAGATGTGAATCAAGCCTAAAAGTGCAGCACAATGTGTTAGGGTCTTGATCTGAACCTGGGGCCTCTGGCTGTAGCTCTTCTTACTGTGCTACCTGAGATGCTGGATAGTGCCCTTGGACAATCTTGCATTGTATCTTGTTTCTGGTGAACTGTAAACTATTTGCTTCTCTCATGAGCTTTCGATTCAAGCCATGTTTCTGCACTTCCAGATTATTGTGCTCTCTCAGGCTGATATCATGCTCCATGCTGTCCTTATCTTCGCTACCATTTGTTACTCACCTTGGGCTTGTTCCTCAACTATACTTCTTCTTGATTACAACCCGCAACCACTTGCTACCCACCTTTGGCTTGTTTATTGACTCCACTTCTGCTTGGCCCTGACTTGCTCAGCTCCTGGTGGGGTGATCCTGAGAAAGGCAACCTGGCACTAGCTTGCAAAATTTATTTTCACCATCAGGAGCTCTGGTGGAGACCAGTTAGTGCTTATACTCTGTTTCATCTGCCAGGTAAACCGGCTTGTGTACTTATCCTGCTGGTTGGTGTGACCTGCTCTACTGCTATAGCTACTGGTCTCCAAGCCTGACCCCTGACCATGACAAAATATTTCTGCAGCTGGGCCTCAGATACCAAAATTCTAATGTTTACTGCAGGGTAAATCCTGATTTACACTCATCGACCACTTTAATAGGTACACCTTGCTAGTACCGGGCTGGACCCCCTTTTTGCCTTCAGAACTGATTTAATTCTTTGTGGCATATATTCAACAAGGCATTGGAAACATTCATCAGAGATTTTGGTCCATATTGATACGATAGCATCACGCAGGTGCTGCAGATGCATATCCATGATGCGAATCTCCCTTTCCACCACATCCCAAAGGTGCTCTATTGGATTGAGATCTGGTGACTGTGGAGGCCATTGGAGTACAATGAACTCATTGTTATATTCAAGAAACCAGTTTGAAATGATTTGAGCTTTGTGATATGGTGCATTAACCTGCTGGAAGTAGCCATCAGAAGATGTATACACTGTAGTCATAAAGGGATGGACATGGTCAGCAACAATATTCAGGTAGGCCGTGGTGTTTAAACGATGCTCAATTGGTACTAAGGGGCCCAAAGTGTGCCAAGAAATTATCCCCTACACCATTACACCACCAGCCTAAACTGTTGATACAAGACAAGATGGATTGATGCTTTCATGTTGTTTGCGCCAAATTCTGACCTTACCATGTCGCAGCTGAAATAGAGACTCATCAGACCAGGCAACATTTTTTCCAACCATGTGCAAATTGTAGCCTCAGGTTCATGTTATTAGCTGACAGGAGTGACACCTGGTGTGGTCTTCTGCTGCTATAGCCCATCTGCTTTAAGGTACAATGTGTTTTGCATTTAGAGATGGTATTATTCTGCTTGCCTTGGTTGTAACGAGTGGTTATTTGAGTTGCTGTTGCCTTTCTATTATCTCAAACCAGACTGCCCATTCTACTCTGACCTCATTCTCCTCTGAACATCAACAAGGCATTTTCACTGGATATTTTCTCTTTTTCAGACCATTCTCTGTAAACCCTAGAGATGGTTGTGTATGAAAATCCCAGTAGATCAGTAGTTTTTGAAATACTCAGACCAGCCCGTCTGGCACCAACAACCATGCCACATTAAATTCACTTAAATCATCTTTCTTCTCCATTCTGATGCTCTGTTTGAATTTCAGCAAGTCATCTTCACCACATCTAGATGACTAAATGCATTGAGTTGCTACCATGTGATTGGCTGATTAGCAATTTGTGTTACCAAGCAATTGAACAGGTGTACCTAATAAAGTGGCCGGTGAATGTCTGTCTAATGCCCTGTACACACGATAGGATTTTCTGACAACAAATGTTGGATGTGAGCTTGTGATCGGAAAGTCCAACCGTGTGTATGCTCCATAGAACATTTGTTGACGGAATGTCCGCCAAAAAATGTTTGAGAGCAGGTTCTCTTGTTGTTGGAAATTCAAAACTTGTTGTCGGAAATTCCGAGCGTGTGTACACAATTCCAATGTACAAAAGTCCACGCATGCTCAGAATGAAGCAGAAGAGCCGCACTGGCTTATGAACTTCATTTTTTTCGGCTCGTCATACATGTTTTACGTCACCGCGTTCTTGTCGTTCGGAATTTACAACATTTGTGTGACCGTGTGCATGCAAGACAAGTTTGAGCTAACATCCTTTGGAAAAAAATCCACGGTTTTGTTGACGGAAAATCCTATGTGTACAGGGCATTGGAGTTTGTGCCCAATCCCAGTGCTCCATCAAGGTAAAGGTGTTAAATGCTCATTGTATTCTGCAGAGAAAATCCTTTGCTCGCAGTACTGACCCTATTCCAGTGCTCTGACACTCAAAAATATTTGTAGCTATCGTCTCTTAGATAATACACGCTAATGTTTATTTCAACATAAAATCTCACTAGTCTGTACATCTTATATTGCAGCTTAACTAAGCTGATTACATACGTAGTTGATGTGCAATATTTGTGTCTATTGTCTCTCAGAAATTCCATTCCATTGTTTATTTCAGAATAAAACCTGCCTAGCCTGCCTCTCTTAAATTGCAGTTTAACCAGGTAGTTTATATACAGCCACTGTACAATATTTGTGGCTATTGTATCTCAACTAATATACTATATTTCACGCTAAAACTTACCTCATCTTTCCCGCTTACATTGCGACCTTACCAAGCTGCTTACATATTGGTCAGCCACTGTACAATATTTTGTAGTTTTTGTCTCTCAGAATATACACTCTAATGTTTATTGCTAATTAAATTCTGTTTTGTCTTTCCACTTATATTGTGGCCTAACAAAGCTGTTTACAAACTGTCCATTCACTGTACAATATTTGTATCTATTGTCTCTCCTAGAATACACAATTTATATTGCAAGATAATACTTGCCTTGTTTCTTTTCTATTTGCTGCCTATTCAAGTGTCGAATAGGAGTCTAGCTAATTTTCACAAAACAGATAACTGAAATCTATATTTAACAATTTACATGCTTTGGAAATAAATGCAGAAATGGGGGTGGAAGGGGGTTCGGAGATAATGAAGACATGGTTTTAATGTTTTTTGTGCACTCTTTGTATCAACCTTTTAGGACAATGCTATGTGGTACTGTGAAAAAAAAAACACAAAATAATAATTAATTCAGGCCTATTTCTACTAGATAAAAAAATCAGATCTAACAACCAATACTACCTAAAGCCTTTTTTTAGCTGAAGCTGGTCTTGAAAATTGAAAGGTTCAGTAATGCCACATACACTTTTTTTTAAATGTCCCCAATGGCAGTGTACAGTTCACCTTGACCTTTTTGACCCTTTTGACAATAACTTGCCCAGTAGCTTTGGAAATGGCTAGAACTTCATCAAAATTTGAAGGTCTGTTGCATACAAATTCAGAATGTATCTATATATAAAGAGACAGATTCACAATATATTATTCATAAACAGATTTTGTTTTAATTTGATGCATTGTATAAATGCCATTTTTTTTATGTGAACAATACATTAAGGTACCATATAGCTATTTTTAGCTGATCTGTAACTATGTAGGCAGATCTGGTGGATGTTTGTTTAGAATTTGTACCATCCTTCTGGATAATATACTGTAGGTGATCATATTTATTTATCCAGTCTATTTGATATCTGAGCAGATTTTGAGTAAAAGTTGTTTAGCCTAATTTGGTAGTGCTCGGTAGTTCTTCCCATTTACCTCTATGTGACTATAGGACACAGTAATTATGAAGGGGACTGAGAGTGGGACCACTAAGCACAGTGGGGGAACAGGAGATTAACATGCAAAGATGTGTCAGTTTCCAAAGAAACTTAACAGAGAAACATTATAGAGCCTTTTTAAAGTGTTTCTAATTTTTACAAACAAAAATGTAACATATTGCCTCTCACCAGTCCTTAGATGTAGTGGCTGCATTAGTTTTTTTTTTTTTTACTAAGAATATTTTTTTTTCACAGGACGCCCCTATGGAGACTACAGGCAGACATGCTGACACCTTATAAAAACTATGATCCACTGTTGTCATTATCAGGAAAATTATATGCAGCTAATGATGACACTAATGCATGGAGTTGTTGAAATAAGTTGGAGGTAATCAGCAGCCCTGAAAATGCAAAAACGAAAAATGGAAAAAAGGTGAAAGCAATATTTTATAAATAAAACACAATAAATAAATAGATGAACTTGGCAATTGTTTATAATATAGGGTGCTTTAGTAAACTACATTAAATTCAGGTTTTACATTTACTTTAATCAAACAATACTATTCTCATTTGCTGATATATGGATGGCTATTAGGGGAAACATTTATAAATGGGCAAATATATGTAATACCAAGCAAGTAAAAATGTGTAACTCATTACTATATTTATATGTTACAATAACAACTAAAAGAGTATACTTGCTAAAAATGTGTCTTAATTTCCTTTTGTACAAACCGAGCATAAGGGTATGTACCTTTTTACTTTCAATACATTTTTATTGAAGATTTAAACACCAGACAGAGAAAAGTACTGTAATCATAGTAACAGCCAGGATTCTGGCACAAAATTTGCAAATACATTGAATAATAGGCATCTCTCCACTACAATTATGGGAAAAGGGACAAGAGCAAAATGAATACTTAACGTCTAAATGACCTCAAGCCATGTCCGGTCTAGGTATAGACAGTACAGAGCATCTAGAAAAATCATTAGTTAATCCGGAACAAGAACGATCGGCAGAGACTGGCAATTCACTATGTCAGATGTGCCTAAAACAAAGAAGTGTCATGAACACCAACTGCAACCTTTTTTGAAGATAAGAAGCCCCTCCAAGAGAAATATAATGGAGAAACCAGAAGGGGAAATGGAAAAAAGACAGAAAGGAGAGAATTAAATGAGGCTAGCAGGAGAAGAGTTAATCATGTTCAAAGCCCCTACAACTGCACATGAACATAGTCAACCCAGGGGCTCCAGACCACCTCAAAACGCTTAGTAGTATCATTAGTTCTACTTGCAATTTGCTCATTGAGCATTATCCAAGACACCTGGAGGACTGGGCCGACTTCTCAGTCGGTAACCGGTACTATAGAAGGGACGGACTGCACCTAAATGAGGAGGGTGCAGATCTGCTGGGAAGGAAGATGGCCAAAAAGTTAGAGGGGTTTTTAAACTAGGCGATGGGGGGGAGGGTCCAGAGACAGTGATAGCCAGCGCGGAAGATATTCCAGAGGGTAGTATTGGGGGCATTAGTGGTAGGTTAACCAAAGCACAAAAACACAAGGTGAGTATAGTAGCAAGTCCAAGTTGCAATCTTGAAACACCCAATACGAGGACAATATGCGACCGGTCTAAACTATGTGGCATGTTCACCAATGCCAGGAGCCTGGCGGACAAGATGGGTGAACTAGAGATACTGTTGTACAAGGAGGATTTGGATTTTGTGGGAATTTCAGAGACCTGGTTCAACAGCTCTCATGATTGGCTGGCAAACATTCAAGGGTATACCCTATACCACAAGGACAGAGAGGGTAAAAAAGGGGGAGGGGTATGCCTATATATCAAGAATAATGTACAAGTGAATGTGAGAGATGACATCACTGAGGGGGCTAGGGAGGAGGTGGAATCTTTATGGGTAGAGCTCCAAAGGGATGAAGCTAAGGGGAAAATAATACTGGGAGTATGCTATAGGCCCCCTAACCTAAGGGAGGAAGTGGAGACGGATCTCCTATCACAAATTGGATTAGCAGCAAGGATGGGAAGTGTTATCATAATGGGGGATTTTAATTATCCAGACATAGACTGGGCGGAGGGAACCGCGCATTCATTTAAGGCTCGCCAGTTCCTTAGTGTCTTGCAGGACAATTTTATGGGTCAGATGGTAGACGCACCAACTAGAAATAAAACATTACTAGATCTACTGATTACCAACAATACAGACCTGATAACAGACGTGGAAATACGGGGCAATTTAGGTAACAGCGATCACAGGTCAATTAGTTTCAGTATAAATCACACAAATAGGAGACATGAAGGGAACACAAAGACACTGAATTTCAAAAGAGCCAACTTCCCTAAACTACAAACCTTGCTAAAAGGCATAAATTGGGATAAAATATTAGGAACAAAGAATACGGAGGAGAGATGGGTTTGCTTTAAGAGCATATTAAATAAGGGCATTAGCCAATGTATCCCATTGGGTAATAAATTTAAAAGAGCGAACAAACATCCTGAATGGCTTAACTCCAATGTAAAAATGCATATAAAAGCAAAGGAGAAGGCCTTCAAAAAATACAAGGTTGAGGGATCATCCACAGCATTCAGAATTTATAAAGAATGCAATAAGAAATGTAAGGGTGCAATTAGGTTGGCTAAGATAGAACATGAAAGACACATAGCGGAGGAGAGCAAAAAAAATCCCAAGAAATTCTTTAAGTATGTAAACAGTAAAAAAGGGAGGACAGACCATATTGGCCCCATAAAGAATGAGGAAGGACATCTGGTTACAAAGGATGGGGAGATGGCAAAGGTATTGAATTTATTCTTCTCCTCAGTCTTCACGAGTGAATCGGGGGGCTTCAGTAATCAAAACTGCAGTGTTTATCCTCATGACACAACACAGGAAGCACCTACATGGTTAACAGAGGACGGAATTAAAATTAGACTTGAGAAATGTAACATTAATAAATCACCGGGACCAGATGGCTTGTATCCGAAGGTACTTAGGGAACTCAGTCAGGTGATTGCCAGACCGTTGTTCCTAATTTTTACAGACAGTCTATTGACTGGAATGGTACCAGCTGATTGAAGAAAAGCCAATGTAGCACCAATATTTAAAAAGGGCCCAAAAAACATCCCTGGGAATTACAGACCAGTTAGCCTAACATCAATAGTATGTAAACTCTTGGAGGGGATGATAAGGGACTATATACAAGATTTTAGTAATAAGAATGATATCATTAGCAGTAATCAGCATGGATTCATGAAGAATCGTTCTTGCCAAACCAATCTATTAACCTTCTATGAGGAGGTGAGTTGCCATCTAGATAAAGGAAGGCCCGTAGACGTGGTGTATCTGGATTTTGCAAAAGCATTTGACACAGTTCCCCATAAACGTTTACTGTACAAAATAAGGTGCGTTGGCATGGACCATAGGGTGAGTACATGGATTGAAAACTGGCTACAAGGGCGTGTTCAGAGGGTGGTGATAAATGGGGAGTACTCAGAATGGTCAGGGGTGGGTAGTGGGGTTCCCCAGGGTTCTGTGCTGGGACCAATCCTATTTAATTTGTTCATAAACGACCTGGAGGATGGGATAAACAGATCAATCTCTGTATTTGCAGACGATACTAAGCTAAGCAGGGCAATAACTTCTCCGCAGGATGTGGAAATCTTGCAAAAAGACCTGAACAAATTAATGGGGTGGGCGACTACATGGCAAATGAGGTTCAATGTAGAAAAATGTAAAATAATGCATTTGGGTGGCAAAAATATGAATGCAAACTATACACTGGGGGGAGAACCTCTGGGGGAATCTAGGATGGAAAAGGACCTGGGGGTCCTGGTGGATGATAGGCTCAGCAATGGCAAGCTGCTGCTAATAAAGCAAACAGAATATTGGCATGCATTAAAAGGGGGATCAACTGCAGGGATAAAACGATAATTCTCCCGCTCTACAAGACTCTGGTCCGCCCGCACCTGGAGTATGCTGTCCAGTTCTGGGCACCAGTCCTCAGAAAGGATGTACTGGAAATGGAGCGAGTACAAAGAAGGGCAACAAAGCTAATAAAGGGTCTGGAGGATCTTAGTTATGAGGAAAGGTTGCGAGCACTGAACTTATTCTCTCTGGAGAAGAGACGCTTGAGAGGGGATATGATTTCAATTTACAAATACTGTACTGGTGACCCCACAATAGGGATAAAACTTTTTCGCAGAAGAGAGTTTAATAAGACTCGTGCCAATCATTACAATTAGAAGAAAAGAGGTTTAACCTTAAACTACGTAGAGGGTTCTTTACTGTAAGAGCGGCAAGGATGTGGAATTCCCTTCCACAGGCGGTGGTCTCAGCGGGGAGCATTGATAGCTTCAAGAAACTATTAGATAATCACCTGAATGACCGCAATATACAGGGATATGTAATGTAATACTGACACATAATCACACACATAGGTTGGACTTGATGGACTTGTGTCTTTTTTCAACCTCACCTACTATGTAACTATGTAACCTTTCGCCTATATAACGAAACACATACTGAGGTCTTTTTCCAGAACGGCTATAGTAAGTTTTGTGGCTAGAAACATAAGGAAGATCAAACGTTGCTTAGAAGCAGGGAGGGTATGTACCTTTTTGTATTTTAGGCCTATTCGTTTTTTGAGATGCCAAAGTTTACTATTTGAATAAATACAGAAAACTTTGTTCAAGTATGCAATGGTCCATTGGGATGCCATCACTGCCAGAAATGCACTATTAGAACACATTTTCCTAGACCTGAGAATTGCAGGAGAAAACAGATTTATTCAGGTGATGAATGTAGCTTAGGGACAGGAAATTGAACAAATTAAAAAGAAATAAAGGAAATGCATTAACCTGAATGTTAACAATTAAAAAAAACACCCAACCTCCATATTTGTTTATGATTTTTACTGGAATTCTAAATTACTTTCTAACAAGAATAAAATAAAGTATACTATTAGTCTTGTCACTTTTGAAAATGAGGAATTTGAGATTTCACCCTGCACACCAAAACAAATAACTGTTATGGGATTCTGTGAATCTAAATTAAAAACGTATGTGGCCTCATCTATGAAATAGTCAGATCTACAAATTAAACTGTGATGTGGCTCCACGCTTAGCATCTGCCAACCAAATTATACATAAATCTCTAAAGCATCTGCAAAGAATGTTGAGACAGAGAAGGAGGAGGGGAGACAATGGAGAAAAGAGTTAGTGCATGATCAAGGGAAAGCTCAGAATGATCCATTTCTCCCTCTCAAATGTCAGCATTAAACCATGAGATCGGAATATCACGTGCGCCAGTTAAACTAACCTAAATGTTTTAACAGCTGCCTTTCTCTTTTCCCCTTGTTACTAATTTGTCTGCAGATTTAATTTCTCTGCGATGGTTGGGCTTAACCTACCAAAACAGCACGGATTGTTTAGAGGCAGTTTCCTTTTTTCCATTATTGTAACCTGATTTTTTTTCCAACATAATACACTTAAAGAAATGTGCCTTCCTGCTAAAGCTGCATTTGCACGTTGTGCAATGCATCTATGGATTTTTTTGTGCTTAAACCCTCTGGGTAATTTTTTTTTAACTGTCCTTACCTCTTTTGCTGGTTCATCCTCCATAAACATACTTTTTAACCACCTCAATACAGAGTGCTTATACCCCCTTCCTGCCCAGGCCATTTTTCAGCTTTCAGCGCTGTCACATTTTGAATGACAATTGCGCGGATCATGCTACACCGTAACCATGTGAAATTGTTATCATTTTCTTCACACAAATAGAGCTTTCTTTTGGTGGTATTTAATCAGTCCTGGGTTTTTTTGTTTTTTCTTAAAAAAAAAAAAGACCAAAAATTTTGAAAAAAAAAAGTTTTTCTTAGTTTCTGTCAGTAAATTTTGTAACAAAGTAATTTTTCTCCTTCAATGATGGGCACTGATGAGGCAGCACTGTTGGGCACTGATAGGCTGCACTGATGGGCACTGATGAGGTGGCACTTATGGGCACTGATGAGGCAGCACTTATGGGCACTGATTAGGTGTCACTGATGAGGAGGCACGAATATGCCACACTTATGGGCACTCATAGGTGGCACTGATATGTGGCACTGATGAGCATTGATAGGCGGCACTGATGGGTGGCACTAGTGGGCACTGGGCACAGATAGGCAGCACTGGTGGGCAGAGATAGGCGGTACTGGTGGGCACAGATAAGCATCACTGGTGGACACAGATAGGCGGCATGGATAGGCGGCACTGATGGGCAGCACTGATGGACACTGATGGGCATTAATGGGAGGCATTGATGGGCAGCAGTGATGAGCATTGATGGACAGCACTGATAGCCAGCACTGACTGGCATCCCTAATGGCCACTGATTGCTGGCACTTGTGGGCACTGATTGTTGGCACTTGTGGGCACAGATTGATGGCAATTGCGGGCACTGGTTGGCACTGATTGCTGGCAGTGGTGTGCAATCATTGCTGGCACTGGTGGGCACTTAATTGTAATCAGGGCACTGATGATCAGTGCCCTGATTACATACCTAGCTTTCCCCTCTGACGAGATGCCACTGATCGGCTCTCCTCTCCTCCCACTCTGTCAGTGTGAGGCGAGGAACGCCGATTACCGGCATCTCCATGTTTATATGTGACCGGCTGTGATTGGACACAGCTGATCACATGGTTAAAGAGCCATGGCTCTTTACACAGATCGGGGTGGCGCCGTGTCCTAGTAACATGGCGTGGTCAGGGCCACATGATAACGGTCGTTTTGGGAAGCCGTCATATGGGCAGACGGAAAGTGGTTAAAGTGGTTGTAGACCTCAGACATAAAATCTGAACAAAGCACATCCTTCTACACTGTGTTCTTGTCTCTATCCACTCTAATGCCCCGTACACATGGTCGGACATTGATCAGACATTCCGACAACAAAATCCTAGGATTTTTTCCAACGGATGTTGGCTCAAACTTGTCTTGCATACACACGGTCACACAAAGTTGTCGGAAAATCCGATCATTCTGAACACGGTGACATAAAACACGTACGTCGGGACTATAAACGGGGCAGTGGCCAATAGCTTTCATCTCTTTATTTATTCTGAGCATGCATGGCACTTTGTCCGTCGGATTTGTGTACACACGATCGGAATTTCCGACAACGGATTTTTTTGTTAGAAAATTTTATATCCTGCTCTCAAACTTTGTGTGTCGGAAAATCCGATGGAAAATGTGTGATGGAGCCTACACACGTTTGGAATTTCCGACAACAAGGTCCTATCACACATTTTCCGTCGGAAAATCTGACCGTGTGTACGGGGCATAAGTGTGATTTCTCTCTGTTACCTCGTTCTTCTGTTATCTGCATGACTCAATTCTGACAACTTTTCCTGACACCAAGAGAAAAATGGTAGCGGGGGAGGAGAGCTCCAGCACACAGCCTGTGACTGACAACGTGGCTGGGCATGTTCTCTGTGTAGTGTGAGGGGGGTGTTACTTCCATCCAATCAAGCTCAGAGTTCTTCTCCCATAGCTGTGCAGTATGTGCATTCAGATTCCCACCCCCTGCTTTGTGCTGCTGAGAGATGCTGACAGATTTTATGTATATTCTTACCGTATAAGGCTGTAGAGGAAAGGTGGCTGCAAGTTTTCAACCACTTTAAATTGTAATTGAAAAAATTTCATTACAGAAGACGTAATTGAACATTTGAGCACAGCTCTAATAGCTGTTTACAAGTGTTCAGCAAGAATGCCTGAAAATACTAGATATAGTTGTATAGAAACAGAGCATAACAACAGTGGTTGCATAGCTTCATTGTTCCAAGTGCATTGATGATCCTGCTAAGGTAAGTACAGGAGGGTGGGGAAGGAGAATATGAATCCTTAATTGGTCAGACAGTGATGCAGGGCATGGTTAGTAAGGCCTTGGTTGCTAAGGAATGAATAATTCTGTGTGGAATAGGGGTTTTAGTAGCAATGTAAGGGAAGGTATAGTTTTGGTGTTATGGGGCTTGATGGGGGATTGCAGAAGGAGGTGGAAAGCATAAGGGTTATAGAAAGTCAGGAGAGAAGTGGGAGCAGGGTCAAAGAGTGAAGACTCTGACTATATAGTATAGTTGTGAGCCATTTAAGAAAGCATGGTGAGCCATGTCCTTAAGAAGAGTAGGGGTCATTCAGCCCAAATCTCACTTCAATCTCACTAGAGGGTTGTAGTTGCAGCTGGGAACATAATGTACTTATATGTGTTGGTAAATTTGAATATTGCTCACCTTAACCCTGTACAAATGTAAGTAGTCATATATTGAAATTTCTGACCAATTTTTCAATTTCTGCTGGATAGTATAAATGATAAAACCAATATGTCACATGCAGCATGTTTGTAGATTTCCAATGTCTTCAAATTACAGTGTTAAGGGGGTTGTAAACCTCCATGAGGAAGTTGTACCTATAGGTAAGCCTAGAATAGGGCTTATCTATAGGTATTGTAAATATTTCCTAAACTTGCATCGTACAGGGGATGTTTACTGTTGTCAGCAGCACATGCACTCTGAAGGAACGACCAGTGTGCCGGTGAGTGTGCCGTGACCAGCGGCTCCTGTGCACATGTGCGGGAGTGACATTACACGGCCCCCGCCAGTCACAGAGCCGGAGTTTGCAGCCCCGGAAAAGAAGACAGGGGAAACGGGGATGACGTGGGCTTTGTTTGCAGGTAAGTGTCACATAATGTGTTAGTATGCGATGCATACTAACGCATTATGTCTTTACTTTGCAGGGAAGAAGAAAGGAAGAAAAACCCACCAAGGTTTACTTCCTCTTTAAGTAGATGGAAATGCTTGTATTCTGTGGGTCGCATGGTTGTGTGGTGCTGTAGGAAGGACGCTGGGTAGAAAGGTAGAGTCTGGCCAGAGATTTCCTCAATTAGACAGCATACTTGGGGCAAAAATAGTTGGATCAATTGGCAGGTCCACCATATGTGGAGAAAGGTTCCCCTTTTTTTGTGACACATTCAGCAGGTGTCAGAAACATCTGCTGAAATTTTGTATAAGATTTTCAGTGTGCAGTAACATTTGCTACAAAGAGGCTCAAAATTCAAACGCTTTCAAACATAGCGTGTGGGGTGTTAAGGAAATGTTGTATCTGACATTTTATTCTTTAGTAGGCCCCTTGTTTGTAAGCAAAAAAACAGCGGCTGCTTTTTTTTTTATATTGTTCAGTTATGGAGGCACCCCGTCCGATGGACGAATCGGTAACTGCACTGCCAATTAAGAGTATCCCAAGATTATGGGCTTAGGCCCCTCTTTATTTTTATATACTATACCCTTGTTTTTTTAAGCACTTCTGCAGGAAATATGATAATAGGAATCACACAGTAAAATATGAAATTTGTTTGGATGTACATGGATATCCCCCTTAACTTCAGTGTTTCAGTGTTATCATTAGTGAACCAAATCAAACCTCCAAATAAATACTTGTGGGTAAACAAGCTAGTGACTATTGTATCTTTGAAGCATTTATGTGTATTTTTTATTTAGGGCCCTTTCACACTGGGGCGGGGGGCGGCGTTGGCGGTAAAGCGCCGCTATTGTAAGCGGCGCTTTACCGTCGGTATGCGGATTTACCCCCCCCGCTATCGGCCGAGAAATGGTTAAAAACCACCGCAAAGTGCCTCTGCAGAGGCACTTTGCCGGCGGTATAGCCGCGCCGTCCCATTGATTTCAATGGGCAGGAGCAGTGAAGGAGCGGTATACACTCTGCTCCTTCACCGCTCTGAAGATGCTGCTCGCAGGACTTTTTTTACCGTCCTGCTAGCGCACCGCTCCAGTGTGAAAGCCCTCGGGTCTTTCACACTGGAATGAAAGCAGCGGCACTTTCGGGTCGGTTTGCAGGCGCTATTATTAGCGCAATAGCGCCTGCAAACCACCCCAGTGTGAAAGGGCCTTCAAGGTAAAGAAGTAACATTTGCAGGTCTAGTAAGCTAGAGATTGATATAATTGGTTCAAAGTTCTGCTTAAAGAGCTGAGGCATTTGACAAGTTCTGAATGAATAGAAATTACTAGATTGTAATTAAAGTCTTCTTTAGCTTTGTGCCTTGATTGTCTTTTTATGTCTGTAAATCTTTTTAGAAAATGTGCAGTGCTATGCAAAGTCCTGGTGCTTTATAAACAATGGGGAAAATTTTGTAAAGCTGTTGTTCCTCTTTTCTGATGTAAATTGCTCTTGTTAACCACTTCCGGCACTTTGAAGAGGGATATCGTTGTTATGGCAGCAGCTAGCTACCATAACCCCAGTATCCTCTTCTTCAGTGAGTGGTCCGATTTCAGATAAAAGTGGTCTCTGTGGAGGATTTGCCACAAGATCATTTTTTTATCGGCAGCGGGAGAGGGCCCCCCCCCTCCTGCCGCTCTCCGGTGCCCTCCTCCGCTTACCAGAGCTGTCAGGTCCTCTCCCTGGCTTGGTATGGAGACAAGTGAGGGGAAGATGGCCCCCACCCGTCTCCATACCATTGCAGGGCGGAATTGACATCAAAACGTCACTTCCGCCGATAGCTCTTAAAGAGACATTTATTTATTTTTTATTTTTAAATGACATTTAACTTGTTTTTGCATTTTTATTGCATTTTAATGTAAATATGAGATCTGAGGTCTTTTTGACCCCAGATCTCATATTTAAGAGGTCCTCTCATGCTTTTTTTCTATTACAAGGGATGTTTACATTCCTTGTAATAGGAATAAAAGTGACACAATTTTTTTTATTTTACAAGAACAGTGTAAAAATAAAAAATAAAAGGTAAAATAACTAAGAAAAAAATGTAACATTTTTAAATCACCAATCCCGCCGAGCTCGCGTGCAGAAGAGAACACATACGTGAGCAGTGCCCGCATATGAAAACGGTGTTCAAACCACACATGTGAGGTATTGCCGCAATCAATAGAGCGAGAGCAACAATTCTAGCCCTAGTCCTCCTTTGTAACTCAAAACATGCAACCTGTAGAATTTTTTTAAACATCGCCTATGGAGACTTTTAAGGGTAAAAATGTGTCCCCATTCCACGAGCAGGCACAATTTTGAAGAATGACATGTTGGGTATCAATTTACTCGGCATAACATTATCTTTCACAATATAAAAAAAAATATGCTAACTTTACTGGTGTCTTACTTTTTAATTAAAACATTTTTATTTTTTCCAAAAAAGTGTGCTTGTAAGACCGCTGTGCAAATACGGTGTGACAGAAAGTATTGCAAAAAAAAAAAAAAAAAATATATATATATATATATATATCTATATATATATATATATATAGATATATATATATATATATATAATGTTTGGGGATTCTAAGTCATTTTCTAGCAAAAAAAAAATGTTTTTCATTAATTTAGCTATTGCTACTTAATGATGACAGTTTGACATCCAAAATGTACTTTTAAGTGTATGCCATCAGCATTAAAATGTTTAGATTTAGATTTAAAATCTTATCGGTGAGAAATCAGTGCTGTGCTTTGTTCAGAAACCATTTAGCAGCTCTTGGTACTATACTATAGTATACTATACGTATTATTATAGGTATGATACTTTGCTCCTTGCCATGTTTTATTGAATAAACCAATTTATATTTTACTATGACTCAATGAAGTTTATCCACAAGTCAAATGAACAGTCACTCACTCTGCTAGCAGTCACACATGCCCATACATTAAATATTAATCACCATCATCACAGATTAAAGGCTAATGGCCCAGTTGAAAATGGTCAGCACTGTTTAGTTTGGTACATAATTCCTCAGATTAACCAACTGAAAGATGTAATCAAAGGTCTGTTTTCTTTCACATATGTGTTAACACTTGCAAGGTAAAGGCAGGCTGTCATCACGTTTGCATCTCATTCTTAATAAAAAAAAAATGTGCAGAAAAGCATAATCTGGTTTGAGAAATCTTAAAAATAGCTGTCTTAGTGGCTGTTCCTGCATTAACCTTGGTTAGAGGGCAGGTGTAAATCCACAGTTTATAGGAGATGCCCACTAAAAACCTCTTTAATGTAACTCTTAGCCTCGGTTCACACTGTTGGGATCCAACTTTTGAGACCCCAAGTCGCATGATATGTGAAAATCCTATGTTAGTCAATGAGAGCTGTCTTAATTAGCACTACTGAAGTCGCTCCGACTTTGCAAAAGGTTCCTGTAATACTTCAAGGCAACTTCTATCCCCGATTTGTGCCCATAGACTTTAATGAAAGTCGCCTCCAAGTCGGATTCTCATCTATATTGATGTGATTTGGACAAGACATTACAGGAAGATTACCCAGGCAAGTAGGGAAATTGGGACTGTAGCCTCCCTGGCGGTATGATTATGTCAGAAAAATTTTGAATCTCAAAGCAGTACATTGTTTTGCATAGAAATTTGGCGTTTTATATTGTAGGCCTGTATTTCTTAGTAATAACTCACTTTAATCTGTCCAAACAAATCTAGTGAACATCCCGGGTATGATAAAGTTTGAAACACAAAATTATAAATTATAATATAATAAATAACTATAAATAATTATAAAAAAAATAATAATATAATAATAATAAAATGAATTTCCCTACAATTCACTGTCTCTCAATTCTGCAAGTGTTCTAATTTACTATCACTGTTTTCTAGCTGGTCTAAAACCACTCTTCACATAAAGGGACACTTTTTGGTTGCTATGGACAATATCAAGTTTCCAGGCAGAAAGAACAGTTTATATAATATAAAACTGCATGCAGGGCACTGGGCAAAGCACTGGGGACAAAGGGGAGGTGAAATGATTTCATACAGTAATGTAATCAGTAAGATTACAGTGCACTGTATGTGTCATGTTTTGTGTACTTTTTGAATTTGCCGCTGGCTTCGCCCCCCTGCGTCGCAACGCTCGCAGGGAACGGAGCCCGGAACACAGGATATTGGGCAGATGACCCGGCGGAGGACACAGCGGGGGGACATTGCAGAATCCTGGTGACAAGGTACGTATACTGCACCAGGATTCTGCAATGCAATCCCGAGTGTGGCTTGGGGTTACTGCTAACGGTACTGAAATTTAACCCCCGAGCCACACTCGGGAATACCGCCAGGAGGGTTAAATGAGATGTGTGACTTTAGTGGGTATAGGATAAGTACATCTGATTACCTAACATGATTCATATATATACAAGTGGAATGATGACATATAATAAAGAGATGGTAATGTTGAGAGCAAATTTATTCAAAAAACCCATCAACAGTTGAAAAATTAATCCCAGATAGATATGTTTCCCTAGGCTAGGACTGGATCATAGCAGCGCATGGCATCTTCCTATATGCTGTTATCTCTGCATACCTGCACAAGACAAAGTCGCTTCAAAGTCGCATCAAAGTAGTACATATATATATATATATAGATATATAGATATCTATATATAGAGATATATCTCTATATATAGATATCTATATATCTATATATATATATCTTTATTTCTTTCTTTTTCTGTAAGTGATCACATGACCTTTGTTCTCAGATGCATAAAGGGCTTAGAGAGCTGGGGTGTCAGCAGGAGGCAGAGAAATGCAGGATACTGATCTTCCCAGTGAAGAGCTGTGTAGGGGGGCGTGTCAGTACCAGGACTTGGGTTGGCCCTTTAAAGCTGAGCAAAATTCACCTGAGACGGCCTTTACCCGGAAACAACAGGGTTTGGCAAGCTCCTTGCTGCTCATGTTTAAAGCACCTTATGACCCAGCTTGTATTATTCAACACTGGGTTGAACAGAAAAAAAACTAATAGCGTGTACCCAGCTTTACTTGAAAACTCTTCATTTTGTGAGTTCTGCCTGCCTGCTAGCCATCTCTAGCAGAGATTAGAAGACACTTGATCACAATTTGTATAGCTCAAATTCAAGGCAATCATCTTTACCTTTGCATATCAAAGGAATGAAAAAATAGTAACTGACTGCTGCTTGCCTTAAAAATCTTTTAAGCTGCCTATAGGCCTTAGAGCAAAGAACACATGTCATTGGCCACTGTATGATCTGTGCAGACATATAATGGTCAACCAGTCTCAGCAAAATAATTAATTGGCTAAGTTGTATTTTTCTGGTCTGTTAGTACTATATTACCAAGAAAAGGCCATTGGCAGGTGTGTCTTTGCGGTGCATAGTTATGCATGTTTGATAATGCAAGCCTGCATTTTTTTGCATTAATATCATGGTTAGCTAAACATTCTTCATATAGTTACGATAAGGAGCAATTAGGAGAATTTGTCGAAAATTATGCAAAAAAATTTGAAAAGTGTCATCATCAATCAAAATCTTTCAGTCACTGCACTTAATAAATACCGCACGTGTTCAACATAATCACACACCTGTTTTACTCTAATAAATAAAATTCACATAAAATGAGAGAAAAATGACAATGGGTCACAAACTGAAGGATGAAACTCACATAGGGAGGTAAAAAGATATTTGAAATGCCAAAAAGAATTTAAATGCTTTCCAGGTGTACAATCTGATTTCTCATGTCAGATATTATTATATTGTGGAAATTAAATTATAAGTGAATCTGTATGAACTGTTCACATGATTGTAGGTGTGCGCATGGGGTAGCCTGGGCACATCCTAATCTGGGGGATGGCAACCCATCAATCACGATCTACCTGTTGATCGTGGGCAGGTGACAGGTAGACCAGGATCCCTCCTTGCCGACCCTCAGAACTTGAATAAGAGGGGTGGCAGGGACAGCATTTACTGCAACTGATCTGTTTCAATTACACTCACTGTGTTAATTTATAACCGAAGCATAGTAAACTGTGTTTACGATGCTTCAATTTGTGAATGAACAGGAACAGGAAGCCACTCAGCTCAGAGCATTTCCCGTTCATTCACTGTCCAGTACAGTTGAGGCTGCAGAGAAAAGGACTTGGGAATCTCTGTCAAACATGAGACATCAGGAATATGTTTAGACCCCTGATATTTCACTAAAGCCCCCAATGGAGCTTCTTATAAAAAATGTAATAAATAAATAAAATTGTAAAACAATAATTAAAAAAATAAAAGATTAGAAAGAAAAACTACTCACGGCCTATACTGTCCTACTGACACCGTCCAGTCTGACAAAGTCCACTGTCTTGTTGATACCATCCACTGCTCTATGGACTGACACCATCCACTGCTCTACTGAAACCCATGAGTGTTTGAGCTTTGGGGTGCACACCCTAAGGCCCCTTTCACACTGGGGCGGGAGGTGCATCGGTGGTAAAGTGCCGCTATTTTAAGCGGCGCTTTACCGTCATTTTAGCAGCGGTATTCGGCCGCTAGCGGGGTGGCTTTACCCACCGCTAGCGGCCGAGAAATTGTTAAAAACCACCACAAAGCGTCTCTACAGAGGCGCATTTGCCGGCGGTATAGCCGTGGTGTCCCATTGATTTCAATGGGCAGGAGCAGTGAAGGAGCGGTATACACACCGCTCCTTCACTGCTCCAAAGATGCTGCTAGCAGGACTTTTTTTTACCGTCCTGCCAGCGCACCACTCCAGTGTGAATGCCCTCAGGGCTTTCACACTGGAGACACAGCAGCGGCTGTTTCAGGGCACTTTGCAGGCGCTATTTTTAGCACAATAGCACCTGCAAACCGCCCCAGTGTGAAAGGGGTCTAATGCAATAGGCTGCGCACACCTATGCACATGACAGTTTTTTGTACATATTCTGTAATTGTTCTTAATTTAAAGGAGATGTAAGTCTAATCACAAAAACCTTATGAAAGCTTTAACACAGTTAGTCCTCATGCACACAGGTCATTAAGAAAAAACGAGCTGCAAAGCCACTACCAACTCCAGGAAAAAGCAGCTGTAAAAACACACTTTTAATAGGTTCTTGCACTGGCGTTAATACTCGTTTAGCTGCGCTAGCTTTTAGCAGCGTTTCTCTGCCTCTATTCAAAATCAATGGATCCCTATTAAAGTTGTCTTAACTGATCCAACTTTCAGCCCATTGATTTGAATAGAAGTTGCATCCAAGTCGTATCATGATGATCCGACTTGTGGAGTAACTTGTGCCCTGAGGATCGTGAAGGGGAACCCCACGCCACAATGAAAAGGAAAACTGCATGGGCCCCCCCCCAAGATCCATACCAGGCCCTTTAAGTCTGGTATGAATTATGAAAGGGATCCCCATGCCAAAATGAAAAATAAATTGGCGTGGAGTTCCCCCCAAGACCATACCAGACCCTTCAACCTGGTTTGGATTTTAAGGGGAACCCCCACGTTAAAAAAAAAATAGGCGTGGGGTCCTCCCAAAATTCACACCAGGCCCTTATCCGAGCAGGCAGCTGAAAGGTCAGGAAAGGGTGGGGGACAAGCGAGCGACCCCCCTCCCTCCTGGACCATACCAGGCCACACACCCTCAACATAGGGGGGTGGGTGCTTTGCACCCCCCCACCCGAAAGCACCTTGTCCACATGTTGATGGGGACAAGGGCCTCTTCCCCACAACCCTGGGCGGTGGTTGTGGGGGTCTGCGGGCAGGGGGCTTATTGGAATCTGGAAGGCCCCTTTAAGGAGGGGCCCCCATATCCCGGCCCCCCACCCTATGTGAATAAGTAAGGGGTACATTGTACTCATTGAATGAGTAGGGGGTACATTATACTCATTCACCCAAAAAGGCATCAAAAGTAAATAAAAACAGTACACAGGTATTTGACATAGTCCTTTATTAAAGCAGCTCCAACGTGTCTTCTCCCTCCGGTCTTCTCCCCTCTCGGGTGATGTCTTCTTCCAACAGTTCTTATCCCTCCTCCAGTGATGTCTTCTACCTCCTCCACTGATGTCTTCTCCCTCTGGTTCTTTTCTTTCCACTGTCTTCTTCCACTGTCTTTTTCCTCTGGTTCTTCTTCCTCCTGATGTCTTCTCCTGAAGCTAGCTCCTGCTGTTTTGTTAGGTCCGGTTTGTGCCATTGTAACATCAGGAGGAAGAAGAACTGGAGGCAGCAGAAGAACCAGAGGAAGAAGACAGCAGAAGGAGAAGAACCAGTGGAAGAAGACAGTGGAAGAAGACAGCAGAGGGAGAAGAACTGGAGGGAGAAGACATCAGCAGAGGAGGGAGAAGAACCGGAGGGAGAAGACATCAGCAGAGGAGGGAGAAAAACAGTTGGAAGAAGACATCACCCGAGAGGGGAGAAGACCAGAGGGAGAAGACACGTTGGAGCTGCTGTAATAAAGAACAAAAACTTGTGTATTGGTTTTTTTTATACCTTTTTGGGTGAATTAGTAGGGGTACAAAGTACCCCTTACTCATTCACATAAGGTGTGGGGCCGGGATCTGTGGACCCCCACCTTAAAGTGGGCTTTCAGATTCCAATAAGCCCCCTGCCTGCAGACCCCCACAACCATCGCCCAGGGTTGTGAGGAAGAGGCCCTTGGGGACAAGGTGCTTTGGGGTGGGGGGCGCTGAGCCTGGTATGGTCCAGGAGGGGGCGCCCGCTCATTCCTCCCCCTTCCTGACCTTCCAGGCAGCATGCTCGGATAAGTGTCTGGTGTGGATCTTGGGGGGAACCCCATTCTGGGTTTTTTTTGCTGTGGGGGTTCCCCTACAAGATCCTCAGAGCACAAGTCGCACCACGAGTCAGATCATCATGATCTGACCTGGATGAAACTTTTATTCTAATCAATGGGCTCTTATAGGGAACCATTGATTTTGACAGCCTTTAGCACCATTTTTACAGCTGTAACGCCGGTCCTCAGAACGCACTGGCCCTGGGGTTTTTTTGCAGCTTGAAAACGCCTATGCCACTTACAGCTCCTAAAAGCCTGTGTGTGCATGAGGCCATAGAATAACATGGAGAGGCGTTTTTAAGCTGCAAAAAAAAAAAGTCTGACGCTGGTAAAAGTAGCTGTATAAAACACTCTGTGTGCATGAGGCCTAAGGCTGAAAATTATATTGGAACTGTTTTACACACCAAAGGATTTGTACTTCTATTCATCCTGTTCTGAAATTTAAATTGAGTTTTCTCTGATGCAGTTCAGTAACACTTAAAGGTCTTGACCCTCCCCCAGCCTGTGATTGATGAGCTCAAATCTCTGTCACTCTTCTCTCTCCTCCTATAATCATGCTAATTGCAATATATCACAACTGATTGACATCTGGTGTTGCTTCTCCTTCCCAAAAATGTAGGTACTTACACTGCTTTCATTTATAAAAATACTTTTAAAGTGGAACTTCACTCTTCCATCAACATTATGTACATTATCATTATTTTTAATACTTATGCGGCTAGCATTAGTAAATAGATAGGAAAGTATATCATGTTTACTTGTTTTAAACATTTTTTTTTACATTCCTGCAGTTACTTCCTGGTTTCTTGCCTAGACAAATGGTGTCATATATCCCAGGAGTCTTCGGGGGGGGGGGGGGGGGGGCTGAGGGGTTTTCACAGCTAAGCACACCCTCCTGCATGCATGCTTGATCTAAGGGCAGATGGATTCCAGGAAGTAAATGCTACATGATTCATTTTCTATTACTCAAGATGGCCATGGCCATCTGATCTGAAGAACTGCTTTAAGGACTGTATAATAAATAAAGAGCAGCTTTAATGTGTGCTTTGTATACCTGCCTGGAGTTCAGCCTTAAATCATTTCAAGTAGTTTTCAATATTTTGAAATCCTCAATTTTCATTAAAATAATACTTGTGGGTCTTGCCATGAACGTCCTTGTCAAGGCACTTGTCCATCTCTCACAATTGTTCTCTTGTGCTTCCACCCTGTCACAAGCTCTCCCAGTTGACCATTCCAACAAATTGTACAGGCATGGTCCACCAGTGTCTCTAATCCATCCTGAGAAATGAAGTGCAGCAGTTGTTGGAGTACAGTACATGAAGACAGCTGTATAATGCAAAATACAACATTAACCATAGATGGAGTCTTGTAATATAAAGGAGACCCTCCACAAATGGGGATTTTTTACACACAATGCATTGTGATAAATGGGCAGAGAATACACAGAACACACTTTACTGTTCACCAGAGCAAACGGAAGCATTCTATTAACCACTACTGTATACCTGGTGTGTCAACTTCCAGGTGCAGGATAAATGAATCTCCCAGAAAATCAAGTAGTATTGCTTGAGATTGTGTAAGTCTACTACAGTCCATTTTACACAACATGATTGATTGATTATCAGGGAACAATAGCAACAGTTCTTGTTTGCAATGAATGTGTTTGCTTGCTACCAATGATTAAACGCACATTTTGCCTGTCCCTAGCAGTGAGTATTGAAGTGACCTTTCCCTGTTTGAAACTAAATGGCATATGGGCCGATTATACAATGCAAGCAATACGGTCAGGTAACATGCTGTCAGCAATCAATGACAGCTCACCTTGGAACTTTGGAAAATGTTCCATAAAAGGATGATGTGTTGTTCATTGTATTAATAACTCGATGTGGGGCTTACTTTCCCCCAAAATACTGTCCAGTTTTGGATCCATGATGATAGAACAAATGGTTGCAATGTACTGTATTTTTTAACTGATATACAGTATTTAGATATTACCATAGCATCTGACTCTCATGATTTTAAATGTATGGTGTACCAGGCCCAGATTATTGTGGAGAACAATGTTAGTTTTTAACGTAACCGCATGCCGTCCAGCGCATGACGATATACGTCAGCACAATGGCACGGCTGCGCAAATGGGCGTACCTGTAGGTCCTCTTTAATTTGCGGGCTAGCTGCGTGAGCGTACCCGCGGGTCCCGCGGACTCGATGTCCGCCGGTGGCCTGCGATCATGAGGCAGAACGAGGAGATGTAAACAAGGCATTTCCCTGTTCTGCCTAGCAACATGACAGAGATCTACTGCTCCCTGTCTTCAAGAGCAGTGATCTCTGTCATGTTCTAGTGAGCCCATCCCCTCTACAGTTACAACACACTAAGGGAACACAGTTAAGCCCTTGATCGCCACCTAGTGTTAACCCCTTCCCTGCCAGTGTCATTTACACAGTAATCAGTCACTGGTCCCAAAATAGTGTCAAAAGTGTCCGATGTGTCCGCCGTCATGATAAAAATCGCAGATCCCTCCATTACTATTAAAAAAAAAATAAATAAATAAAATTGCCATAAATCTATCCCCTATTTTGTAGACGCTTATAACTTTTGCGCAAACCAATCAATATTCGCTTGTTGCGGTTTTTTTTACCAAAAATATGTAGCATACATATCGGCCTAAAGTGAGAAATAAATGTGTTTTTTTATACATTTTTCTGGGGATATTTATTATAGCAAAAAGTAAAAAATATTGCTTTTTTTTCAAAATTGTCGCCCTTTTTTAGCAAGAAATAAAAACAGCAGGGGTGATCAAATACCACCAAAAGAAAGCTCTAATTGTGGGAGAAAAAGGACATCAATTTTGTTTGGGTACAGCGTTGCACAGCGATTGTCAGTAAAAGTGACACATTGCCATATTGCAAAAAATTCTCTGGTCAGGAAGGGGGTAAATCCTTCCGGGGCTGAAGTGGTTAAAATGGATTTAAACCCTCACATATACAGTACCCAGTGAAGTGAACAGCCTCACATGATACACAGAGATTAAACAAATCTCCCTACATAAGTTTTACATGTATATCTGCTGTCTTCATTTGTATACAGTATACCTTTAGAAAGTGCTCTTCGTGTTACAGATTTTTTCTTCCTGGTCAGCACTGGGTGTGGAGTATTGGCATACAGTCAAGACAGCTGATTGGAGGAAAGGCACACACGCCCTCTCCTCATTGGCAAAGGAAAGAAGGAATGTGAAGAGCTTTGCTGCAAGAGAGAAAGCACAGAAGTGCCACTCTAAGTGCAGTAAAACGATGGATTTTTAATAAGCAAATTCTGCAGGTATACTCTCAAGAGTAGGATTAAAAGAAGCATGCCAGGAATAGGTACATAATCATCTGGAGGGGGGAGGTGTCCATCCGTGGCTGTGTCCTGGTGAAGTGCAGCGGATTGCGTCGGTGGTTGCCGGCGTTTCCTAGACCTCGAGCACGCAGGGAGCCGTGGGATGACGTCACTTCCGGTTGAAACAGTGGAACAATAGGCAACGCGTTTATGGAGCATGCGCTCCTTCTTCAGGCCTGATAACAGAGCTATTGAGCAGGAGAAAGCTACGGAACATAGTGCTTTGAAGAGAGATAAGAAAACACTACGAATATATGTGCTCAGCTCAAATTTCATGAATCAGGTTTACATCCACTTTAACTGCTTGCCTCCCACCCACAGTGGTTGTACTGCGAGTGGGCGGCAGCTCCAGGCCAGTTAAAGTACCTGTACACCGTGGCCTTTCTTCTGGGTTCAGACACAGCACAAGTTTGGCAGCTGATCTGCTGTGGCCAATCAAACACAGAATTCTGTGTTTACAAAAACACAGAACTCTTTGTACTGTGAACAGTGATCTGGCTGTTCTCCCTGAAAAAGACAGATAGATAGTAAAGTAAAACCAGTACATATTTCACATTGTTAGGCACACAGTTAACCCTTTGATTAGCCCTAGATGTTAATCCCTTCCCAGCCAGTGTCATTAGTACAGTGACAATGTACAGTATTAGCACTGATCACTATATTAGTATCACTATTGATGTCAGTCTGAGTTAGTCAATAAGTTTATCTCCCAGCCAGTGTCAGCTAGCGCTAGATTGCTCTCCACACTATTACAGTCCCGCTATAAGCTACTGATCACCGCCTTTACCAGTATAGTGTTATAGCTGTAGAAATCCCAGTATGCACAGTATACCATAGTTTATAGATGCTAGAACGTTCACACAAACCAATTGATTTATACTTATTGGTATTTTTTTTACGAAAGATATGTAGAAGAATACATTTTGGCCTAAATTTATGAAGAAATGTGATTTGTAAAAAAAAATGTATTGGATATGTTTTGTAACAGAAGATAGAGAATATTGTTCTCTCTTCAAAATTTTTGGTCTGTTTTTCATTTTTATCGCAAAAAATCCAATGTGAAAAAAAATTATAAAAGTTTAATTTGCATACAATGTTACATGACCGCGTCAGCTAAAGTAGCGCAGTACTGAATAGCAAAAAATGCTCTGGTCATGAAGGGGGTAACCTTCCGGACCCCAAGTGGGTAAAAAAAAAAAAAAAGAAGTGGAAGAGAAAAATGGATTGGAGATGCAATCATTGCAAACATGATTGTAAGGGTGGAGTGACGAACTACAGTACAATGAAGGAAGTTTTCAGTTATTAATTCATCATGATGAGGTACAAAGCCAAGAAAATATATTTGCCATTTAAATTACTACCTCAATCACTGACCCTCATGCATAGAGAAACCATGAAAATATAGTAGGTGGATCTTGATGATGTGTGTGTTCCATGTTGAATTTTTTTTTTTTTTTTGGTGGGGGGGGGTCTATCCTCAGTGAAGTACTCCAATAATAAACTGCTAGTAAAGCCCAAAGTTCATGAAAATAGGCAAACAGAATAACCTGGTGGCATTTATTACCAATCCTTTTTTTCAACAGATTTATTACCAATCCTTAATCATGTTTTCTTTTAAATACACCAGAAAAGTAGAAGGTCTGCTGCCACTGAAGGAAACCGGTATTATGTATTTTATATATTTGGTTGGTATAAAAAGTATTCTTTGGTGTGGGAACTAGGAAAAACACGTAAGATTCTAGCTAGCAGCAAGTGAGGGAAACAATGCACTCCATTGTTCTTTCTACAACGTTTAAAACTCAAACATTCTTTCCCTCCGCCTAGGTGCAATGTCTTTTCAGAATATTCTAATCAGCATCTGCCTAGACTTGTTCCTGCTTTATCCACCTGAACCACAGTGAGACATGCATGAATAATATTCTGGACTTTTCTAATATCATATTATTCTTTTCTGATTGCTATGTCTGAAAAATGTATAACAGTCCAACACTTGTGTGTTATATGATAACACTTGTGTATATTTAATACTGTAAATGCAATTTACTTCACAATTTTTTATCGCTTGTATGAAAACTATACTGCTTATAATGACACGATGTTGATAATGATGATTATGCTTCTAATTTTATTTTACTAATGGGTCACTTTCAGATTAGCGTTACAAGTATAATTTATTGGGTCATTTGAGGTGCCCATACAAAGGCTAGTTGTTGTAATAAGTATTTGTTAATAAGCACATATTGCAAGACTGTAAATGAGCTATTATTTTCCTATGTTCTGAATTTTCTATGTGTCTTCTGCTCTGCTCTCCTAAAGCATACCTGTGCAGAGAAAAAATAGTTGATCCATTTAGCTGATGACAGTAAACAAAAAAAATATCCAGAATTTGCGTTGCATTTTTTTTGTATAACATAAGAGTCTTAAAAATTTAATCTATGTGTGTTTTGCTTTTGGAACTTTTCTCCTTGCACATCCAGTCTCTAATGGAGTGAAGAGCTGACCTTCAGTAACCCTTGCTGTGAGAGCTGACTTATTCTCTTATTCACTTTACAGTCTTTAAGACTAGGGATGGGCAAACGGTTCGGCCCGAGCATAAGTTCAGGCCAAACTTTGGTTTTTCGGACGTTTGGCGAACACCGAACAATATGCAGTGTTCATGGCAAATTCGAAAGCCACGGAACATCGTTAACGTCTATGGGACACTAACATGAAAAATCAAAAGTGCTCATTTTAAAGGCTTATATGCAAGTTATTGTCATAAAAAGTGTTTGGGGACCCGGGTCCTGCCCCAGGGGACATGTATCAATGCAAAAAAAAGTTTTAAAAACTGACTTTTTTGGAAGCAGTGATTTTAATAATGCTTAAAGTGAAACAATAAAAATTAAATATTCCTTGAAACATCATGCCTAGGGGTGTCTATAGTATGGCTGTAAAGTGGCACAGTTTTACCGTGTTTATAATAGTACCACAGCAAAATGACATTTCTAAAGGAAAAAAGTAATTTAAAACTGACCGCGGCTGTAATGAATTGTGAGGTCTCGGCAATATAGATAAAACTCATTGAAAAAAACAGTCCATCAACAGTCCCCCCAGTCCATTACCAGGCCCCTTGGGTCTTGTATGAATAATACACTTTTGACACATTTTTGGGACCAATCACATTTATACAGCGATCAATGCTATAAAATTGCATTGATTACTGTGTAAATGTGACAGGCAGTGAAGGGGTTAACCACTAGGGGGCGGGGAGGGGTTAATATGTTTCCTAGGGAATGATTCTAACTGAAGGGGGAGGGGACGCACTAGGGGAGGAGACCGATCAGTGTTCCTCCATTCTGGGAACACAGATCGCTCTCCTCAGAGCTGACAGGCTGTGGATCTGTGTGTTTACACACACAGATCCACATGCCGGCCCGGTTAACGGGCAATCGCGGGTGCCCGGCGGACATCGCGGCCACCGGGCACACGCACCGGGTCCCGAGGAACGTGGCGCGCGCGCGCGCTCCCGGCGGCGCGCGCGCGCCCCCTAGACGGCCGGGAATCCCAGGACATCATATGACGTCCACCCAGGATGGGAGATCCCATCTGTGGACGTCATATGACTATGGGCGGGTAGGGAAGTGGTTAAAAGATAAAAAAAAAAAAAATCTCCCTCAATGTAAAGGTCATCTTCTATCAAACCGCCCGATGAACCGAAAAAAGAAAAAAAGCAACAGCTCCGCCTCCATGGGAGGCTCCCGCCGAGTGATGCTTCTTCTTGGTGACGTAAACGGGTGACCCCGCCTTCCTCTGACGTCCGAATTTTTGCCTGTTCAGATGTTCTGCTGCAAACCGAACCGGGGGTGTTTGACTCATCCTTATTTAAGACCTGACTGAGAATGACTACTGCTTTAAGATAGTCTAAGGGAAAGTACATTTTATAAGGGATACAACATATTAACCTCCCTGGCGGTTTTCCCGAGTGTGGCTCGGGGTTAAATTTCGGCACCATTAGCAGTAACCCCGAGTCACAATTTGGATTGCACTGCAGGATCCTGGTGCAGCTTACTTACCTTGTCCCCAGGGTCCTGCGATGTCCCCCCGCTGTGTCTGCGAGCTCTGTCCTCTGTATAATGCCTCTCTGTGCCGGGCTCCATTCCCTGTGAGCGTCGCGACACATGGGGGCGGAGTCAGGTGGCAAATTCAAAAAAGTGAAAAATCATAATACATACTGTACACTGTAATCTTACAGATTACATTACTGTATGAAATTATTTCACATCCCTTTTGTTCCCAGTGCTTTGCGCAATGCCCTGCATGCAATTTTATATTTTAAATACTGTTCTTTCTGCCTGGAAACTGGAGATTGTCCATAGCAACCAAAAAGTGTCCCTTTAAGTCAAAAGTGGTTTTAGACCAGCTAGAAAACAGCAATAGTAAATTAGAACACTTGCAGAATTGAGCGATAGTGAATCGTGGGGAAATTAATTTTATTGTTATTATATTATTATTTTTTATAATTATTTATATTTATTTATTTATTATATTATGATTTATGAGTTTGTGTTTCAAACTTCTTCTTACCCGGGATATCTACTAGACTCTTGTTTGGACAGATTTAAGTGTGTTATTGCTAAGAATTACAGGCCTACAATATAAAACGCCAAATTTCTATGCAAAATAATTGTACCGCTTTGAGACGCAAAAATCTGACATAATCATACCGCCGGGGAGGCTACAGGTCTTACATAAGTTAATAGGTTATAATAAAAAGCTTAATCACTTGGAGCCCTGGATAATTCTAACATTTCTCTCATACATGTAAAAAAGTGGTATGTTTTTGCTAGAAAATTACTTAGAACCCCCAGACATTATATATTTACTGAAATCAAAGGAATGAAGAAAAAAATAATGGCTGTTGTATGTCACACAATATTTGTGCAGCGGTTTATCAAATGCAATTTTTCAGGAAAAAATATATTTTGATTATTTTTTTGGTGCACACAAACACAATATAACACCAAATTTGTTGGTAAAATATAAAAGATTATGTTATGCCCAGTAAATACAGTGCATCCAGAAAGTATTCACATCTCTTCACTTTTTCCACATTTTGTTATGTTACAGCTTTACAGCTTTATTATAAAATGGATTAAATTTATTATTTTCCTTAATTCTACAAATATTACCCCATAATGACAACATGAAATTTATTGAAATTTATTAAAAATTAAAAAAAAACGAAAAAATCACATCTACATACAGTAAGTATTCACAGCCTTTGCTCAATACTTTTTTGAAGCACCTTTGACACCAATTACCGCTTCAAGTATTTTTGAGTATGATGCTACAAGCTTGGCACACCTATTTTTGGGCCGTTTCTCCCATTGTTCTTTGCAGGACCTCTCAAGCTCCATCAGGTTGGATGGGAGCATCAGTGCACAGCCATATTCCAATCTCTCCAGAGATGTTCAATCAGGTTCAAGTCTGGGCTCTGGCTGGGCCACTCAAAGACATTCACAGAGTTGTCCCATAGCCACTCCTTTGTTATCTTGGCTGTGTGTGTGTTTAGGGTCGTTCTCCTGTTGGTGTTCCGACCACCATGCTTCACTGTAGGGATGATATTGGCCAGGTTATGAGCAGTGACTGGTTTCCTCCAGATATGACGCTTGCAATTCAAGCCAAAGAGTTCAATCTTTGTTTCATCAGACCAGAGAATTTTGTTTCTCGTGGTCTGAGAGTCCTTCAGGTGCCTTCTGGCAAACTGTCTTGTGCTTTTTACTAAGGAGTGGCTTCTGTCTGGCCATTCTACCATACAGGCCTGATTGGTGGCGTGCTACAGAGATGGTTGTTCTTCTGGAATGTTCTCCTCTCTCCATAGAGAAACGCTGGAGCTTTATCAGAGTGACCATCGGGTTCTTGGTCACCTCCCTGACTAAGGCCCTTCATGGCTTGGTTTGTGCCCTAATATACACTGTTAACTGCAGGACCCTATATAGACAGGTGTGTGCCTTTCCAAATCATGTCCAATCAACTGAATTTACCACAGATGGACTCCAATCAAGCTGTAGAAACATCTCAAGGATGATCAGTGGAAACAGGATGCAAATGCAAACTTAACTCATTTTGGAATAAGGCTGTAACATGACAAAATGTGGAAAAAGTGAAGTGCTGTGAATATTGTACGAATGCACTATAGATATCCAACACATCACTCTTTAATCACTTGCTGACCAGCCGCCGTCATTATACTGCGGCAGGTCGGCATGATCCCGCGAGCCGCCGTAGCTATACGTCGTGGGCACGAGAGGCAGAACAGGGACGTGTGTGTGTGTAAACACACAAATCCCTGTTCTGTTCTGTGAGGAGAGACAGATCGTGAGTTCCTAATAGCTAGGAATCACAATCTGTCATTTCCTCTAGATCAGTCCCCTCCCCCTACAGTTAGAAACACACACAGGGAACACAGTTAACCCCTTGATTGCCCCCTAGTGTTAATCCCTTCCCTGCCAGTGACATTTTTACAGTAAAAAGTGCATTTTTATAGCACTGATTGCATGGTCCCAAAAATGTGTCTAAAGTGTCCGATGTGTCCGCCATAATGTCGCAGTCCCGATAAAAATCACAGATCGCCACCATTACTAATAAAAAAAAACTAATAATAAAAATGCTATAAATCTATCCCCTATTTTGTAGACGATATAACTTTTGCGCAAACCAATCAATATACGCTTATTGCGATTTTTTTACCAAAAATATGTAGAAGAATACATATCGGTCTAAACTGAGAAAAAATTTGCCTTTAAAAAAAAAAAATGGGGATATTTATTTAGCAAAAAGTACAAAATGTTGTGTTTTTTCAAAATTGTCGCTTTATTTTTGTTTATAGCGCAAAAAATAAAAACCACAGAGATGATCAAATACCACCAAAAAAAAGCTCTATTTGTGGGAAAAAAAGGACATCAATTTTGGTTGTGTGCAGCGTCGCATGACCGCGCAATTGTCAGTTAAAACGATGCAGTGCCGAATCGCAAAAAATGGCCTGGTCATTCAGCAGCCAAATCTTCCGGGGCTGAAGTGGTTAAAATTGTACACACCTGTGGAGTGGTGACAAACTACAGTACATTAAATTATTCTTAAGTGACCCTTTAAAAGCCTTTAGAGGTTACCAGTTTAGAGTTACATAAGAGGTTTGTTGCTATAATTATTGCTCTCACTCTGATGTTTGCGGTGATATCTCACATATGTGGTAGGATCACATACATGTTTACATATGCGTGCGTTTGCATTTGCACATGAACACGAGGAGGTAGGAGGTTTTAATTTTGTCATTTTGTCCCAAAAAGCATCTGGTCAAGCTGAGATCAGTTTAATCAGACGCTTTACAACAACAAATCAAAACCAAATATGACAAAATCCTTGATTGCTTCTGGTTTCCTTCATCACAGAGGAGGGGTGATACCTCCTTCTCCTCAGTGTTTACTGGTCCCAACAGGATTCACTCGCTGTGCCCTGTATAAGTGATCGGGCAGCTGTAGAGCTGCTCAGATCACTTCTACAGGAAAGCCCATCACCGGCTTAAAAAAGTTATACTAGGATCATGGCTGCAGCTGCAGGAATGATCCTGCTATGACTGCTTCCGGTCGAGGACATTTATATAAGTATAGCAGGTGGGAAGTAGTGTGTGACACTAAACAATTAGTAAGACTACAAGATCTGGTACTGCTGGCTGGTACTGGTGGCTGGTACTGCTGGCTGGTACTGGTACTGCTGGCTGGTACTGGTACTGCTGGCTGGTACTGGTACTGCTGGCGGGTACTGGTACTGATGGTGGGTACTGATACCACCAGAAAACCCTGGTCAGCGCTCTCAACCATTGGCTGAGAGCGCTGATCAGGAGCCGATCGGCAGACCTTTTTCAGTCATGCCCCTTTGACAGAAGCCAGCCGAACGGACTGACTTCAGTACACACAGGCCGAATGTCAGCCGGGTTATTAAACCGGCCAATGCCGGCCCGTGAGTACTAGGCTTAAGATACATTGAACTTAAGAGAGCAAAATCCAGGCTGCATTTTGTTGAAGTCCCCTCAAACAAAGCTTTAAGGCTAAAGCTTTCCATGTGATTGATTCATGTGGAATTCATCTTTAAATATTACTGCACTCTATATAGTTCAAGTAAGTATGTAATGACTCCTAGCAGTGCAGTGTTACCTCATTTCCCACACCTGGAATCCTATCCAATTGCAACCATTCCACAATTATTTTGGCTTTAAATAGATTCATATACATCTGTGTTACTGCAATCCAGCAATTTCTTTTCGACATTTGCAACAGCCAGCAGTTCAAATAAAATAAAACCTTTAATATCAAATAAATAACCTTCTTTTTTTTTTTTTTTTTGTTACATTTTAGACCACAACAGCTCAAATCAAACAAAAAAAGTACAGTGAGGCAATTGGACCACCCTGTCTGAAAGTTGTTCATTTAATATTTGTGCAAGTCTGCAGAACTATTTTGGCATAATGCTAGCTTAATATTTTTACAGCACTAATACATCTGCTTATTCAGCCAAGATTGTTTCCACTGTTTACCTAAACTCACAAAAAGGTGTGCTTACCTAGTTTAAGCACATGGCTTTGGTTAGTGGTTCACCCTTTGTGTAAATGAATATAACACCTGTACAAAAAAAATCCAATTAAAGGTGTCTGTGCTTTCTTTTAACATAATGTGTGAAATACTTATCCAATGATTTGTTCCTGTTACACTTCATTGTTACTTGCAAGTAAGTGAAAATTTGTCCCCCTTGAAAAAAGAAAAAAAAAAACACAAAAGCCAATTATCATTGTCATTATCTTCTAACACAAATACAAGGTACTGAGTGTTTAGTAAAGCTTACATTTAGTTAAATATATATTTTTTAAATGGACACAAGGGATGGTACTTACATTGATCTAAAATTTACGCTTGTGGCTGCTATGTTCATTGAAAACTTAATTTCTCTGCTTCCCCCTTCCCCCCAAAGGCACTTGTGAAAAGTGCCAACAATGCCTGCTTTGGCCACCCCCTTCTCCATTTATAAAAGTTGTAGTATCACTTCCCACTTTGAAAGGCACCCTATGAATGGAGGTCGAGAGAATGAATGAAAGGGAAATGTCCCATCAATTGTATTATGATCAATATATAACTCTATATATGCAAACAACACAGGATTTGCGGATAGATTGGATGGAAGTGTTCTATTTCTCAGGTCACTGAGATTGTGTGATGGTGCAGTTCCACTATTGTTGATGGCCACCTGACAGTTCCAGAAGACCATGTAGACAGTTTCATTCACTTAAATTATTTGCAATTTTAGTATTGTTTTCAAAGATAACTTGCACAGTTGACAGGTTTCCAATTTCAGTAAAACATAATTACATTCAGGATTGACTGTAAATATCCAGATTATCCATCTTCTATATGTACTGGACTCTGGTGTACCACAGCAGAACTGAGTAACTCATTACATTTCGGCAGGTGGTGTGTTGTCCTCCTTGTCTACAAAAAATGGAAACTGCAATGACATTTTTTTCAATTAAACTATGGAAAACCATAGATTCAGCCAATTAAAGGCTACTAAATGCATTATTTTAAATAATTTGGTCAGGCTAAATGTGGCCCAATAAGCACAAGTAAACAATTGATCCAGGAATCAGGTCAAGTGTATCTGAGGAGGATGCGACTACCTTGGATTTGCCCATTACTAGAGAAGAAATAAATGCAGCTATATCCACCTTTGCTGCAAACAAGATTCCAGTATCTTACCCTCAAATTACTAGATAAGTATTCTGAAACCTTTGAACAAAATGTATTACTGGCTTCCTTACACGAGGCATTGATAGTATTAATTCCAAAGCCAAACAAGGGCCCTAAATATTGTGAATACTATCATCCAATATTCTTGAATAATGTCGATTGAAAAATTTTGGCTAAAGTGTTGGCTCGCAGACTGAATGCGGTAATTGCCAGATTATCCACCCAGACCAGACCGGTTTTATACCAGGCTGTTCCACGGCTATAAATTTACGTTGCCTGTATACAAATTTACAGATCTCCTCAGACCCCCCAGATAACGAGAATCGTGGTTTAGGTAGACACACATAAGGCATTCGATTTCATTGAATGGCCTTATTTGTTTGCAGTCCTTGAGCAGCTTGGTTTTGGTTCTAAATTTATTAGATGGATCCACTGGCGCAAATTCGGGTCAATAATCTAATTAGGGACCCTTTTCCTATTCACTGTGGCACTCGGCAGGGATGTCCGTTGTTAACCCTGTTGTTTGCCTTGATAATAGAGCCCCTGGCGGCACTACTGAGGCAACATACATGTATGGCTGTAGAATAGGTATTCTGGAGGAAAAAACATCCTTATACACAGACGACATGCTTCTGTACTTGGCAGATGCTGATACCTCCCTATCCACTGCCTTGGAGACAATTTCCCATTTAGGGCACTTTTCGGGTTTTAAAGTCAATTGGAGTAAGTCAGTTCTATTCCCCTTTGACCCCCAATACAGCCCAGTGCTGCCCCATCAAATACTTTGCAGGTGGTTGCTAAATTTAGATACCTGGGGACGGAGGTCCAACAACCTTTACAATCCTATTTAAAAAATAATATCTCATCGCTGGTACAGAGACTTAAATATACCCTAGCTACCTGGTCTAAATTGCCCCTGAATTCATTGGGGATAATTAACATAATCAAGATGATATATCTCCCTCGTTTTCTGTATTTATTCTGGCAAGCCCCAGTTTATCTCCCTAAGATTTTTTTTTCACGTCTAGATGCCTTTTTTTCATCTTTTTTATGGGGTTCAAGTCCTGCTAGAATTTCCTTGGCTACTTTAAAATTGACCCCCGCTGGGGGTTGGCGATGCCTGATTTACAATCCCACTACTTGGCATCCCGATTAATGCATATACATGCTTGGTTTTTCCCTGATCTCTGGAATTTATTATACAGGAATGGCTCGTATCAATCTGAGGGTGCGGCAATCCTTAAATTCTCATACAAAATAATGCATATGTCCAATAAAAGACTACAAGGAACATCTTTAAATAACTCTCCTAATGCCCCCTTGTGATATAACCCAAATTTAAGAGAATTGTATAAAATGTCTGAACCCCAAAGTTGGGCGAAGTTTGACCTCAAGAATGCCCATCAGTTATTCTCTGAGCAAGAGTTCAAACCATTTTCCACTTTCATGGCTGAACTTGGGATCTTCGTTCCATTATATACAACTACGACATGGGGTGGCAGCACAGTTTGGCTTAAAGGCAGTTTATCTACATCCCTCAAGACTGGAGAAGGAGCTGATAAATGAAGACCATACGCAACTCATCTCCAGATACTATTCTCTCCTTATGTCTAGCCCCTCCCCATGGATAGATCAAATTAAGCTGCAATGAAGGTCTGACGTGCAAAATTTAGATGATGAGGCCTGGGAAGAGGTGGTGGGGTCACAACTTACTGCGGTTATAGCTGCAGAACATAAATTAATCCAGTTAAAATATTTACACAGAATCTATTACACACCTTGCAGACTATATAAGATGGGCAAATCACAATCTCCAGACTGTCAGAGATGTCAAGCTGCTGTTGGGGATTTCTTCCATATGGTCTGGGATTGCCCTAAGATACATAATTTCTGGAGTGAATTGTGTACATTTATTGAGGAGAAGCTGGCTCTCCCTAACATTTGTACTACTGATATATGTTTATTGGGCAACCTAGATGAGGAAAAGCTTAGAGTACAAATTGACATATCTTGCAAGAGGTTGCCCTAAGAAATTCGATAAACTATGGTCAGGCTGGTAAATATTGTGTCTGGTGATATTGATATCTGAGTGACAATATCCTTATAAGGGCCTTGGGTCTGACTCTATTTGGTGTTCATTCTAAAGTGTTTGGTTTATTTTGTAGATACAGTCTACTCCTTATGGTTTCTCTCTATCTGTAAGAATTTAACATCTATATTCTGTAATGCCGCGTACACACGGTCGGACTTTTCGTCTACAAAAGTCCGACGGACCAAAGCTGGCTGACAATCCGATCATGTGTGGGCTTCCCCGGACTTTCAGCGGACTTTTTCAGCCGCAAATCTGACGGACTTTAGATTTGAAACATGCTTCAAATCTTTACGTTGTAACTACGCCGGACCCAGAAATCCGCTCGTCTGTATGCTAGTCCGACGGACAAAAACCCACGCTAGGGCAGCTATTGGCTACTGGCTATCAACTTCCTTATTTTAGTCCGGTGTACGTCATCACGTACGAATCCGTCGGACTTTTGTGTGATCGTATGTAGGCAAGTCCGTTCGTTAGAAAGTCTGCCGCATGTCCGCCAAAAGTCCACCAAAAGTCCGTCGAAAGTCTGTCGGACGGGCTGTCGGACTTTTGTAGTCAGACCGTGTGTACGTGGCATTATAGTAAGGGAAGCAAAGCACCAGCTGTTTATTGGTTGACTTCTTGTTGTGTTTATCCATGTACAAAAAAAAAAAATCTGTATATGTATATCCCTGTATTGAATGATATTTTGTACCGGTATGTTTTTTGCATGTATGTTACTATGGTAGGAGGATGGTATGGTTGCGTTCTACCTCTTTTTCAAAACACTAATAAAATCACCTTTTTAAAAAAAAGAATCACTTCAAGCAGTTCATGGTTTAACATGAGATATAATGAGCATCAAAAGTGCTAATTATCACTTGCTTATATTTTCCACAATATCATAAAATCTTAACAACTGATCAGTGACCATTCTACTTTTTTCATTGTACATGCAGTCAAAAATCACCCAAGTTTGACAGAACAGTTTTGACAGCTCTGGCAGGTATCTGCTTGCTAAAGAGGTGGGATGATCTCTCTCTGTCTATCATTTTAAGTGTAATGCTTGCCTATTGACAGCCTTAGTGTATGCTTACACAGCAAATACTTCTACTTTAACCATCTATTTCTTCAGCGTTTATATAAACTTGTTTAGAGAGAAGAAATAATGAATGCTGCTTAAAATCCTATAGCTTGTCAGCATTCAAGGCTTACTGAAAATTGTCCTACAATAAAATCACAATATATTTTGGTTTTATTTTAATTCAACCACTTGAGCTCCGGAAGGTATTACCCCATTTCATGACCTGAGCATTTTTTGCTATTTAGCACTGCGCTGTTTTAACTGGCAATTGTGCAGTCGTGTAACACTGTACAGAAATTAAATTGTTATAATATTTTCACACAATAAAGCTTTCTTTTGGTGGCGTTCGATCACCACTGAATTTTTTTTTTTTTTTACAATATAAATGTAAAAAGATCAAAAATTTGGAAGAAAAAAAAAAAAGATATTTTCTACTTTCTGTTATAAAACATATCCAACTAAAAATCTAATTTCTTTCTTAAATTTAGGCCAAAATGTATTGTGTTACAAGTCTTTGGTAAAAAAAAAAAAAAATAATCCCAATAAGTTTATATTAATTGGTTTGTGTAAAAGTCACCTGCACCTCCCCCCCCTCGTTCCGTCATCCAGCCCCGCACTTACCCCATCTAAGTTCCGAGCAGGCAGTGTTCCTACGGGCGATGGGTGGGCGTCTCCTCCTCCTCTGTATCACGGCGGCTTCCGCCATGCATCTCCTCCCTCCTCCTTCTAGGCGTCCAATAGGATCACCTGTCCTTTCAGTCAATTGGGTGACGGGTCTCACGACCTGCTTCCTGATTGGCCAGGAGGGGGATCAGTGTGAGAACAGCGAAAATTCATTCGCTATTCTCACACAACTGGGTGGGCTCGGAGCGCAGTGCTCTGTGCCCTGAGCCCACACTTTTTGAAGTCTATTAGAGCCTCTGGCTTTAATCACATGCTTAAAAAAAAAAACACCCCCACATTGGAATCCATGCGTCCAGCACCCTACATGTAGATTAAGGGGCCGGACACAAGGAAAGGGGGCGGCGCCCAGGGCTCTTAATGGACTGCCACTGTATGATTGGTCACAGTCAATCAGTTGACCAGTTGATCAGCCGAACAGTTGATCAACCGAAATCATTGGCGCATGTGTGCTCCGAACCTGGAAGAAAGGCCATGATGTGCCAGTACGTTGCCAGGCCTGGAACTGCCGTCCATTCACAGTACAACTATTGTGAGTGGGCGGCAAGCAGTTAAACAAGTAGTTGCCTAATGGAGTAATACAAAGTTTTAAATCATTTGAGTGTCTGCGATCACTATATTTTTTTTCCAGGCATATACAAAGAAATAGAAAATAACATTAAGCCATGCATTTTTGTGGGCTAATGTTTAAGTCCTAAAAAGGTAACAAAACATATAAACATAGCACAAAACACTGAAATGCTGAAATGCAGTTCAGTTACAATGAGAATACCATGCTTATACATCTAGGGCAAGAAATAAATAATGGGATCCAAGTTCTGTGATTGGCAGAACCATGTAATAAGAAAAAGTTAGGTCTGTAGGAAAACACTACTGTTTGTGTGTATACTGAACTGCTATAATCTAGGCTCAAAGCAAAAAAAAGATTTTCCGAAGCGCTTTTAAATAATGATAGGTGTTAGCTTATGGTGCAAGCTGCACAGAGAATGCAAAGATAATCTGTCACCTACAAAGAGAGCTTGTGCATCTAGCTGTTACCAATTAAATAAAATACCATGTTTCTGCCAAGGATGTCAGTATATGGAGTAGTTTTGCAAAGGCGATATGTCAAATGGAGAAACAGACAACAAAACGCATCCAAAATTTCAGAGATTCACTCTAGTTTTGGTTCAGGTTAGGCTTTACTTTAGGTGGTATGTTTCCTGGATGGCCTTTAACACTTTTGCACCTGAAACAATTTCTGAATTTTAGACACACTTATATTTTCTGAAATCAGAGGCACTGTAGAACAAATGGTGGAAGTTGCAATTTTTTATGTTGCACCATTTTGATGTTTATCAAATTTACAGTATCTCATAAAAGTGAGTACACCCCCTCACATTTTTGTAAATATTTTATTATATCTTTTCATGTGACAACACTGAAGAAATTACACTTTTCTACAATGTAAAGTAGTGAGTGTACAGCTTGTATAATAGTGTAAATTTGCTGTCCCCTCAAAATAACTCAACACAAAGCCATTAATGTCTAAACCGCTGGCAACAAAAGTGAGTACACTCCTAAGTGAAAATGTCCAAATTGGGCCCAATTAGCCATTTTCCCTCCCCGGTGTCATGTGACTCGTTAGTGTTACAAGGTCTCAGGTGTGAATGGGGAGCAGGTGTGTTAAATTTGGTGTTATCGCTGAAGACAAGCAGACTGAGGACATGGATTACTGGAACTATGTCATGTGGTCTGATGAGACCAAAATAAACTTATTTATCTTGGTCTGCTGAAGACAAGCAGACTAAGGACATGGATTACTGAAACCATGTCCTGTGGCCTGATGAGACCAAGATAAACTTATTTGGTTCAGATGGTGGCAACCAGGTGAGGAGTACAAAAACAAGTGTGTCTCGCCTACAGTCAAGCATGGTGGTGGAAGTGCCATGGTCTGGGGCTGCATGAGTGCTTCCAGCACTGGGGAACTACAGTTCATTGAGGGAACCATGAATGCCAACATGTACTGTGACATATTGAAGCAGAGCATGATCCCCTCCCTTCGGAGACTGGGCTGCAGGGCAGTATTCCAACATGATAACAACCCCAAACACACCTCCAAGACGACCACTGCCTTGCTAAAGAAGCTAAGGGTAAAGGTGATGGATTGGCCAAGCATGTCTCCAGACCTAAACCCTATTGAGCATCTGTGGGTCATCCTCAAACGGAAGGTGGAGGGGCACAAGGTCTCTAACATCTACCAGCTCCATGATGTCGACATGGAGGAGTGGAAGAAGACTCCAGTGCAACCTGTGAAGCTCTGGTGAACTCCATGCCCAAGAGGGTTAAGGCAGTGCTGGAAAATAATGGTGGCCACACAAAATATTGACACTTTGGGCCCAATTTGGACATTTTTACTTAGAGGTGTACTCACTTTTGTTGCCAGCAGTTTAGACATTAATGGCTGTGTGTTGAGTTATTTTGTGTGGACAGCAAATTGACACTAGTATATATAAAAGATCCTGTGAGCCTCCTCTGATTATAAATTGCCTAAATGGCACCGTGAAACAGCTGCAAGCGTTAAACACATCTCATAAAAACATACAGATAAAAGCAGAAATAAATATATACGCTGTGCTTTCAAATATACTCTTCACATTATATATATATGTGATAACCAAAGTGCAAATATGCATGTGAATCACACACCGTGATACATCCAGTAACTAGTGACTGTAAAAAGGGACAATAGTGCAACAAATAGTTATAAATACTTAAAAATTAACATATAAATGAAAATAAATAATCACACTAGTAAAAAGTGCTATAACGTGCATCCAAATGGTGATTGGTTGTATCAAAATTATTGTTCATACAATCATATAGTGTTCATAAAAATATATAGTGGACTCAATCCACTAAAACATATAGATGAATAAAAAGTGCTTCTATGTGCATGTGTGTCACCCAATTATTTCAATTCAAAAGTGCTTCTAAATTTCATGCGATTTGGAAACTGCTGTGTAGATAATCCAAAACAAGCCACAGTGATCCATGCGATTTGCAAACTGCTGTGTAGATAATCCAAAGCAAGCCAGAGTGATCACACTCAGGTGCTCCCCCCTAGGTATTAAACGCTCACCTCTGACCGTGTGACTTTGTACTTAAGCTTAGTCAATACACGCCTGTGAACCACCTCTGGGGCTCTGCAGTTTTAACCAGACTCCTGGACCTGTCAGCACTATACCTCAGTTGAGTGAAAAAGGACTGGATGGTGTAATAACATTTTAATAGTTTATTAATCACATAATACCCCCCTATGGGTTACTCACATAGTATAGGCGCATCAGTGCGCCATTCTGCATCAGGCAAACAACAAACAGCATGTAAATATACCGGATCGATATTGGGATGGCATGGGGTTCTATCCTGACAGGTCACCTGCTGAACGTCCGTTCTGTCCCCTCCCCAACGCGTATCGATACAGGGAACTTCTGTATCTACTTCAGGGGGAAATCTTCCCCCTGAAGTCTAAAGTCAGCAGCTACAAATACTGCAGCTGTCAACTTTTAATATATGGACACTTACCTGTCTAGGGAGCCCGCAATGTCGGCACCGCAGCCGATTCACAGCTGATTCCCTACTGCGCATGCGTGAAGCACGCTGCACTTTCTAACTGGCCCGGTGGTGGAGTAAAGAGGGGGGCCAAACTTCCAAGGGACGGCGCTGCGGCACTGTCTCCCAGAATTGGGAAAGGGTACCTGTCAAAAACAGGTACCAGTTTCCCCCACCCCCCTGAAAGGTGCTAAATGTGACACTGGATGGGGGGGGAGCAGATAAGCAGAAGTTCCACTTTTGGGTGGAACTCCACTTTAGGTCATATATCTGGGACATTACATTCTATTTCTCTTGACTGGTGATGGACAGACTAGCTGGATGGAGTAAGGAGGCTGCTTGCACGGGCAGCTAGATTTAACCCTTACCACAGGAAGAGATAGCAGGGTGAGCATGGGGAATGGGTTAGTGCTGCAGGGTACTGGAGAGAGAGAGGACAATGTTGTATTATATAACAACAGTGGGGAAAAGGTAGGGGGATTATAGCGGTGCCAGGATATTAAATACTGTAAAGTAACACACAAGTATTAAAAATATAATATTTTAATAACAAGCAGATTAAAAGAAAGGTGTATATAAAAAAAAGTATATGCAACAAGGGTGTAAACAAACAAAGGGGGGATATACAGAACCAGCATATACAGCAATAATGGAAGAACCAGCCTGTAGTATGACGGCAGGTCTTGTTAACAGGTACTATGTTCCTACATGTTTCGCCAACATTGGCTTCCTCAGGGAAAGATAGTTATAACTGTATTAGTTTCATGAATTCTGAATGAAGAAATACAGTAAATAATCAGTAAAAAATATAACAATGTATATAGATAAAACAAAGTTCAATTGTACATTCAGAGGCAATTACCTGATGGGCGGGAGGGATTCCCATTGGGGGGGTTTGGAGTGGTCGCTCGCCCTGGAAATTTCTTTCTTGGGGGAATTTTTGGCCATGTCCGGTAGCCTCTGAATGTGCAATTGAACTTTGTTTTGTCTATATACATTGTTATATTTTTTACTGATTATGTTTCGCCAATGTTGGCGAAACATGTAGGAACATAGTACCTGTTAACAAGACCTGCCATCATACCACTGGCTGGTGCTTGCATTATTGCTGTATATGCTGGTTCTGTATATCCCCCTTTGTTTGTTTACACCCTTGTTGCATATACTTTTTTTTGTATACCTTTCTTTTAATCTGCTTGTTAATAAAATATTATATTTTTAATACTTGTGTGTTACTTTACAGTATTTAATATCCTGGCACCGCTATAATCCCCCTACCTTTTCCCTACTGTTGTTACACAATTAATTGGGATGTGGTGCCATATTATATTGAGGACTATCTAGCCAAACCCCCCTTTTCTAATGTTGTATTATAACAAGAAAAAATCTGCGCTAATCTGTAACGACTAATAAATACAAGCAGCCTGCATAGTTGGTTGATGTCCAAACACAAAAGTCCAAAATCTATAAAATGTGGCGCTAGAAATAGCAACTGATGAAATGTCCAAAAAAAACAAAAGGTGGGGGTAATCTAATCACCAGCTATAGTGCGTATATGGGGGAGCACTCAGCACCACGTGATAAGGTAGTCTGCTTACCAGATAACTATAAAAGATAGGCATGTGAAAATATTCCCAGGCTCATCCTGCACATTCAGCTCTCTGGAACCCCTCATCCAGTAGCCTCCCGGCGGTTTTCCCGAGTGTGGCTCGGGGTTAAAATTCAGTACCATTAGCGGTAACCCCGAGCCACACTCGGGATCGCATTGCAGCATCCTGGGGCAGCGTTACTTACCTTGTCCCCGGGATCCTGCGATGTCCCCCGCAGTGTCCGAGGACTCCGTCCTCCTCCGAAGCCTCTCCGTGCCAGGCTCCGTTCCCTGCGAGCGGCGCGACGCACGGGGGCGGAGCCTGGCGGCAAATTCAAAAAAATGTCAAAATCATAACACATACAGTACTGTAATCTTACAGATTACAGTACTGTATGAAATGATTTCACATCCCTTTTGTCCCCAGTGCTCTGGCCCATGCCCTGCATGCAGTTTTACATGATATACACTGTTCTTTCTGCCTGGAAACTGGAGATTGTCCATAGCAACCAAAAAGTGTCCCTTTACGTCAAAAGTGGCTTTAGACCAGCTAGAAAACAGCGATAGTAAATTAGAACACTTGCAGAATTGAGCGATAGTGAATTGTGGGGAAATTTATTTTATTACTATTTTTTTTAATTTTTTTTAATTATTTATTTTTATTTATTATATTATAATTTATGTTTTTGTGTTTCAAACTTTATCATACCCGGGATATCTACTAGACTCTGGTTTGGACAGATTTAAGTGTGTTATTGTTAAGATTTACAGACCTACAATATAAAACGCCAAATTTCCATGCAAAATAATTGTACCGCTTTCAGCACCTAAAATCCGAAATAATCATACCGCCAGGGAGGTTAAGAAGCAGCACTATCCAGGTGGAATTCTCCTTCTATTATTTTCTCCCAGATTTCACAGCAGAAGCAGGACTTCAAGTTTGCGATCAGCAAGCACTCAATGGAGAAAATAAGTGACCAATAGTGAAGCCTGTAATGAATTAAGACAAATTTATTGTAGTAACTTACAGTTAAGATTGCATGCATCAAATAAAACGATTGGTTGCAGCGTTCAGCGTGCTGGTGTCAACCTGCCTGACACGTTTCATCCCAACGGATGTCTTCAGAGACGTCAGACATGTCAGGCAGGTTGACACCACCACGCTGAATGCTGCAGCCGATCGTGACATCCGTTGGGATGAAACATGTCAGGCAGGTTGACACCAGCACGCTGAACGCTGCAGCTGATCGTTTAATTTGATGCATGCAATCTTTACTGTAAGTTACTACAATAAATATGTCTTAATTCATTACGGGCTTCACTATTGGGCACTTATTTTCTCCACTGAGTGCTTGCTGATCACGAACTTGAAGTCCTGCTTCTGCTGTGAAATTTGGGAGAAAATAATAGAAGGAGAATTCCACCTGGATAGTGCTGCTTCTTAATGGATGAGGGGTTCCAGAGAGCTGAATGTGCAGGATAAGCCTGGGAATATTTTCACATGCCTATCTTTTATAGTTATCTGGTAGGCAGACTACCTTATCACGTGGTGCCGAGTGCTCCCCCATATACGCACTATAGCTGGCGATTGGATTACCCCCACTTTTTGTTTTCTTTGGACATTTCATCAATTGCTATTTCTAGCGCTGCATTTTATAGATTTTGGACAATGTTGTATTACTTAGCCAGAAGACCCACATGGTACAGGATACAGGCATAGGCTTGAGAGGGGTGTCCCAGAGTATTGTTCTACCTCTCATTTGGCCTTCCGGGGAAAAAAGTGAGCATCACAGAGGTTACTAGAGAGAGAGAGAGAGCAACCTATTTGCAGAGGGAGTTTTACAATCCACTTAGGGAGCAGCCTTTATCTCACTCTTCTCCATCTGGTCTGTGGAGAAAGCTATCAGGCTACTGACTGCAGAGAGAAAGACATTATTGTCAGTGCTGAACACGGCTAGTGGAGCTCAATTTAAAGGGGACTTCTCCCTCCATTCATTCCCTCTCATCTTAGGATAAGGTGGGAGTATGTCTTTAACTACTGTGAACTACAAATACCCTAGTCTTGAGGGTAAGCATTCCAACACCAAGGTAAAGGCACTGGAGTGCCGCTGGCAGGCTTTGCTTTTATTTACTCCAATGGGCAGTGGCTAGATAAGGTCTAAGCATTATAGACATGCAACATTGTTATTTACACTCTTATAAAGTTTAGTTGTTGCTGCTGGCAGAGTTGAACCTTATTTAGTGTACTTGTGCATCTTGACAGGGCCAATCACAGACAACTAACAGGAATGAATGCAATCTCTATTCACCTCACTGTGTCACTGTATATTTAGATGGTTGTTAACATGTTGATTCAACTATTGTAAAACCTGTTTTACCAGTTACTTTCCCACAAGGTTTACTGCTATCTTAATAAAGCCCATTTATCCTTATTGGTGTGTCAGTGTGTTGTCTGGTCCATGTACAGGTGGGTCACCACTGGAAATGGTAGGAGATCCTATAATTTCTAGCAGTTCCTTAGGCAGTGATTCCTACAGCACCTCTTTGTAAATCACCCTCTGCTGCCCTGGAGAATCATTACTTTCATTCCAAAAAAGCTAATGACTAGCTAAAAATGTTACCTTAATTATGTGTATAACAACAGAAAATATCTTACAATTAATATCAGTATACATTTTCCTTTGAGCTGGTAGTCACCCAGTGTTAAATTAGCTATTGTATAACAATACCTCTCCTGTCTATTCAAAAAGCCTTCCATTCTTTCTAAGCTAAGCACATGTTTATCCCAAACCAAGTGAATATGCACTAAAGTTAAATGGTGTTCATTTACCATTTCAATAAAATGACCTTTTACACCTTGCACTCCTATTCATTCTTTACCACCTCTACTTTGGAATGGATTCTCCAAAGGAACTTGATTTGGGCAACATGCTGGTTGACCTATTTGCTTTACAAAAGTTCTTAGATCCTTCCATTAGATGTATTGTGGATAAAAGCATTCTAGCTCAACAATGCTTTAACTTCCTACAAATTGAATATCTGAACCAGCAAATATGCTTCTCAGTTAAGCTAGAGACTCTCTATTCTACAACCCAGAAATTTAAGTGATACTGTTTACCTTGCAACTGGATAAATATGGTTCGGCAAGCATTTACTTAAAGATGAATCAACTATTAAAACTTACTAGCCACTAAAATATGGACATCTTGTTGAGTGTGAAGGGCAGTAAGACACTGATTTTGGACATATAGCTTTTGACTCTGGCAATAAGTAGAATCAGTGCATAATCAATGAAGTACTTCCTTCCTTCCAAGACAAAGGAAGAATCAGTCCTATCATGAACAGATTTATCAACAAGATTATCTTATTTTATACTTACCCAACATGGCCAAGTCCTTTACAAAATATTGCAAATAGCAGTCAAAATCAGTGTGTAGTTGGGTTATGTAAGAGCCTTAGGACAGCATCAGCCACAAGCTCCACTAGCTGAAGTTTTTAAATTGAAGTTCACAGTATGTTTTTACTTTGTTGGCCTTATAGGCACATTATCAACTTAATTAGTGTCTCACATGCATCCTTCTCTCTTCCTGTCACACAAGCATGGGGAGAGAAATCCACTGCAGAAGCAAAAAAAAATAAAAATAAAAAATACATGCATGGCATTTATTAAAACAAACTATCAAATGAAAGTCTCGTATAGCTTTGAAAAAAAAAGTAAAGAAGTTAAACATATTTGCAAAGCGGCTAAAGGTATGTACAAAAATGAAAAAAGGCTTAAAGGATTAGTCTGTTATTATTGTCCATGATTTATATTTCTTTACAGCTGGACCAATTTGTACACTCCATAGCTCTTCAGTTGTAATATCCCCTCTAATGACTCAATTCAGCAATGTCTTTATCATTATGTTGTGAAGTTAACTTAGCAGGACCATAAAGATAGTTTTAGATTTTCATCAAAATATGAGGCTAGACTTGGTCAGGGTTTAGCTAATCTAATATCAGTTTGACTTAAAACTACAGCATAGTGATATGCAACCCTCAGTATTCAAATTCCTCCATCACGCCACATGTTGCATTTGTCATAAAAAATGACATGAGAAATGTAATCTGGTGTGAAAGGCATGTGAATCTTATGTAAAAACATTTATAAATAGTGTATATAAAAGTTTGTTCAATAGTACGTTTTTAAATTTTTACTCAGACCGCTGTAGAAGGTAATGCTTGGTAAAAACATCCAGTTACAGTATATGTAAACAATCACCTTGTAAAACAACCCATTCAGTGTAAAATAGAAATGAAAGGCAAAACATTATTACATTCGGACCGAAACAAATTGCACATGTCTAGTCGTTGATGGTCTCTTAATTCTAGAAGTAAAACAACCAACTGTGCTCTTTTTTTAGTACATTTCAGCCAATTCTCCCTCGTTAACCACTTAGAAACCGCCCACCGCATATATACTGCAGCAGGGAGGCTCTATTGCGCGAAACAACGTACCCGTGCGTTGTTTCATGCATGAAATACTGTGGGCGCGCACGCCAGCTGCACAGCTGGGGTAGCCAATCAGCAGGTCCAGGCGTATTTGATATCCGCTGGCCACCTGCGATCACTCCACAGAGAGGCAGAACGAGGATCTGCATATGTAAACAAGGCAGCTCCCCATTCTGACAGGTGTATACACAGAGATCGTCTGTTCCTAGTGAGGAACAGTGATCTCTGTGTTCTTCCTGTCAGTCCATCCCCCACACAGTTAGAAAACACTAGCAGGGAACACATGTAACCCTTTGATCGCCCCTGATGTTAACCCCTTCCCTGCCAGTGTCATTTATACAGTGATCAGTGCATTTTTGTACCACTGATCACTGTACTGGTGTCACTGGTCCCCAAAAAGTGTCACTTAGGGTCAGATTTGTCCACCGCAATGTCGCAGTCCCGCTAAAAATTGCTGATCGCCGCCATTACTAGTAAAAACATTAAAAAAAATAAAAAATCCATAAATCTATCACATAGTTTGTAAACGCTATAACTTTTGCACAAACCAAGAAATATACACTTATTGGGGTTTTTTTTCACCAAGAATATATAGAAAAATACATATTGTCCTAAATTTATGAAGAGATTTTTTTTTGGGATATGTATAATAGCAGAAACTAAAATATATTGTTTTTTGTTTTTTTTATCAAAATTGTCGGTCTTTTTTTTGTTTATAGCGCTAGAAATAAAAACCAGAGGTGATCATATACCACCTAAAGAAAGCTATATTTGTGGGAAAAAAAGGACATCAATTTTCTTTGGGTACAGCATCGCACGCTTGCGCAATTGTCAGTTAAAATAACGCAGTGCTGTATCGCAAAAAATGGCCTGGTCATTAAGGGGGTAAATCCTTCTGGGGCTGAAGTGGTTAAAATGTCCTGTTGCTGCCCAATTTTACACTGCTGTAGAATCTGTGGTCTTTTAATTCTTAATAAGGGCTTTATAGAAGGCTACAGAAAGCTACTGTAAGCAGTGAAAAGAGATATGCTGGGAGTGTTAGTTCTTCGTATACACAAATAAGGACAATCAATTGAAAAAATATGGATATGTTCTGACCTTGTATTTAAAAAAATATTTCAGTTGTGAAATAGTTTTTTAAAAAGCCAATCTCAATGGGTATAGTCATATATTGGCACGTCCATGATACTTATATTCCCTGAAAAACACAAAGAATCATAGCACTTTTTCTTGAAGATCGCACCCTTTAGTAAATCACCTCTAAATGGATTTAAATGATCTTATTTGTCTAAACTGCACAGTCAAATTGGAGCACATTTTCAGAACAAGATCATGGAGAAATAAAAGGTTTAACTTCAGTTTCCATAACCTCCACTCCTTGAAACTGAAATCTTTTAACACATGAGTACATGACAGTGAGGTGCTAATTGGTAAAGCAATGACTTGACACTGAAATTAAAAGCAGGTGGACAGCTGGTAATGAAATTGCTTAGGTAACTCATTGTTACAAAAGTTTACGGATTGCTCCAAGTTTACAGATCTCATTAAATCATTAAAAAAATTGTTACACTTTATAAAACATTTATTTTTTAATTAGACATCACTTTTCTTTCCACTGTCCACTCTACAATGTTAACAGAAAATACCTGTTTTGTTCTTTTGTTTGAATCATATTTAAGCTCCTATTTAATTATTTCTTTCATACATTAAATTGCTCCACAGAGCTATACAAAGTGCACAGAGACATTTACATTAGGCCTTACACCAAAATTAGTTTTCAGCCTAATTAACATGGTCGGTATTGAATTTTTGCATGATGCAAATGAATACAACACAATTGCGCAACAGTCTGATCATGTATTATGTGCAAAGGATCAGAATCTGCATTGGCTTAGTACCTGGCCTTGTTTTCTGCCAGTAAAACCCTATGAGGCTGATTTACTAAAATTGGAGATTGCAAAATCTTGTGCAGCTCTGCATGGTAGCCAATCAGCTTGGTGTCTATGCAGAGCTGCACCAGATTTGGCATTCTCCAGTTTTAGTAAATCAAACCCTATGCGGGGTGTTTGTAAAGTGCAGACTGTTCAGTGAATATATATATATATATATATATATATATATATATACAGTATATATATATATATATATATATATATATATATATATATATATATATATATATATATATATATATATATATATATATATATATACAGGCATACCCCACTTTTAAGTACACAGTGGGGTTTATTTACTAAAGCTGGAAAGTGCAAAATCAGGCTCACTTCTGCATAGAAACTAATGAGCTTCCAGGTTTTATTACCAAAGCTTAATTGAACAATCTGGGGTTAGAAGCTCATTGGTTTCTGTGCAGAAGGGAGCCTGATTTTGCACTTTCCAGCTTTAGTAAATAAACCCCATTGTGTACTTAAAAGTGGGGTATGCCTGTATATATTATATGCAGTATTTTGTGATACTGGGGATAGAAGTATTCTGTAGTAAGTATGCGCCAGTCTAAACTGTGGTTTTAAGGCTTGCCAGCCCACTTTTATTAAGGAAACAAAAGTAAAAAGTCTATAAACAGTCATCACCAGCAAAACAGGTAACAGAAAAATTACAATCCACCTGGCTTTTTCTATTCAGCAGTGGTGTCGTAGCTTTTGTCTCTGGTCCCTCAGACGTTTCATCCAGCTCTCCTGGCTTTCTGGGTTTTCCTGGCTCACTCAGGCTGTAGTTACAGCTCCCTGCTCTATAGGCCCACTCCTGGCTTCTCAATAGGGGATCTCTTAGCACATTGGGCTCTCTCATTCCTCTGAGACTTACAGATTCCTTCAGTGCCCTGGACTTGTCTAGTCACCCTGTCTCTCCCGGTCTCCTAGACTCTCCCTTAATCTACTAGACTCACTTAGCTGCTTTGATGCACCCAATCCTATGGACATAGAATCTCTACTCCAGTATGGACTGCTGTCTCTTGAGTAGAGCACCTCTGTCTCCTAACAGGAACATGCATCTGTCTCCAAATGGGAGCTCTGAGCTATGCTCATGGCTATCATCAATTTACTCTGCTCATAATCAATATTCTGGAGTCCTTTATTCTGCATATGTACGAACCCTGTTTCCCTTTTACAACCACATTCACAGTGATAGGACCTTGCAGTGCAGGTACCATTTTTATAGCTTGTGAAGTGATAATAAATGCTCATGTTAGTACCTCATGGTTTCTGCATATTTTTTCTTAGGGTTCATCTTTTTATTGCACAATTTAATTGTCAGCTGACAGCAGATTCAGAAATTATCTGAGACTTTCAAACGTGTTGGAAAACCCTGGTAATGTGCATGCCTTGCTAATGGTTGTCAATAGCAGATAAAGCTTTCAACAAGTTAAAGGTTTTCTTTGTGTGTTTGTTGGGTATATATAGGGGAGGTGATCAAATAGAAAGATGTCCCAGTGGAGGGTATTATCCCTATAGTAAATATATTGCAACAAATGGTAGGTAGTAGGATTTTAAATACCCCTCTAGTGATCATACAAGTACACTTATGTAAGAAACAATATGTACAAAATCTTTATTTTAACAATAAACTATTAAAAAAACATATCAAATTGTGATGGCTTGCATACTCATAGCAGCAAAACATTAGCCACTACAAACATGAATAGCTGTTTGTCAAGATGAGGAACTAGGATCAATGTGTTTTGTGGAAATGACTGCTTCCTCAGGACCTCTTAAATGTACATTGTCACACAATTGGATTATTTTTTGGAGATTTCAATTTATATACTTTTCATGCATCTTGTAACTAAACCACACAGTATACAGAGATGTACTGGTGGAATATCCAGTGAGGTATAATCTCACTGGCCCATGGGAGATAGCCAAGCTTGCTCCTCATACTACCACACCATGTGGAAACTCTGGGGTCTTTCTGTATAAAGAGCTCTGCTCTGGGGATGATCTTTCTCCCATGGGCTGGCAAGACTATACCTCACTGAATATTCCACCAGTACATCTCTGCACACTGTGTGGTGTAGTTACAAAATGCATGAAAAGTATATAAATTGAAATCTCCAAAAAATAATTCACTTGTGTGATCATGTACATTTAAGAGGTCCTGAAGAAGCGGTCATTTCCGCGAAAAGCGTTGATCCTAGTTCCTCATTTTGACAAATAGCTATACATGTTTGTAGTGGATAATGTTTTGCTGGTATGAGTATGCAGGCCTTCACAATTTGACATGTGTTTTTAATATTTTGTTGTTAAAATAAAGATTTTGTACATATTTTTTCTTACATAAGTGTACTTGTGTGATCACTGGAGAGGTATTTAAAATCCTACTACCTACCTTTTTAAAGTTAAAATTTTAACGTTAAAACTTAAAGTTTTAACTTAAAGTTAAAGTTTTAAAGTTAAAGTTAAATTAGTAAATAAATAAATATAGTTAAGTTAAATCAGTACAGCAATTTTAATAAATATGGACAGGACTGCATTTAATATAATACACTTCTATGCAAGCCATACATTACGTAATTTTCTTTCCTTCAACTATGGGTTGAAGGAAAGAAAATCGCTTGATTTCCCTATCAACACAGTCAGTGTTGATGGGGGAATCCCTCCTACTGAGCTATTGTATTGTGACAGCAGAAGGTACAATGATTATAGCCGCCAGCAGTGATAGAACGAGAAAAAAAAACAACCGGCTGGTTATACTGTAGCCAATCATTAGATCGACTTCAGTACAAGCAGCCTGCCCATAGGTGGATCACAATTCAGGAACCAGACACATTTCAATCCCCCTATAGCCAGCTATGGATACAGCAGAATGATAATGCCTTTTTGGGAAAGCTCTACCCCTGACAATTTTGATAAAAACTAGAATGAGCTACTGAAGCAGGTATGTTCAGAAGTGGTCAAGAGAGCAAATAATTAAAAAAAAAAACATTTTTGGGCCTTGGGGCTGCTCCTTGAACCTGTTTCCCTAGTCAATAGTCAAAGCAAGTCAAATAAAAAGTCATTTTGCAAAGCTTAGTCTGCATAGATATTATTTTTATTTTGCATTATAAAGTTCAAGAGTTATATTCAAGATCTGATAGTTTAGTATCATATTTTACTTTCTACATTAAAAAGCAGACAAGATTATGATAGTCTAAACATTTTAATTGCTGTCAGGGAGTCAAGCTCAGTCACTGGAACATATTGCTCACAGCTGTACTGAAAAAGCCAACCGTGAGCCTCATGGCCCCTTCATTTTACCTCAATTAAATTGTTTAAAATAATTTAATTATGATTTACATGTCATGCAGTGACTATTTACATTCTCGAATCATCCCTATTAATTGTCCAGACATTCAAACAAACATGCCGATTAATAAAAAAAAAAAAAGTTACATATGATTAAATATAACATTTTTAATGAAATGAGAGATTGTGTAAATTGTAACAATAAAAAATAATAAAGATAGATAGATAAACATTTTTAGCACCCTTTCATTTGATTCAATTTTTTACTTTCAATAGATTTTTATTTTTCAAATCAAAATGTAGGCAAGACAGAACATCGGCACGACATAAGGAAAGATGCGCAGCATCATTAACAGGAGTGAACAAAACATAGTATCAGCAACAAGGCCCCAGCTCATGTTTCGGGGCGCCATAAAGGGTTGACTGGTAGAGTAAGTTGTCCTTACCCCTGGCTAATCGGTAAGAATGGGTGTTAGGAACACTAGCTAAAAGAACCAATTGTCTAGGGGGTCATATCCGTCCCGAGCACCCCTAATTGGATCATCCTGTGCCCTGGCTGGGCCCCCCCCTCCGAGTAGCATACCCTCCCTTAGCATTCTTGTCAGGGGATAGGTGAAGCCAAAGGTGTCTATATCGTGCATCTGGCTATGTAGAACACACGCTACCAGACCTTCAGTGTTGCTGAATTAACTATCTAACACTTACAAAATACCCTTAAGTTGTACCAAATTAACCTGGGTAACATATAAAGGGTGGGGTAAGAGAAAGTGAGAAGGGGGAAAGAAAGAAGGGTAAGATTGGGAGCATGTGCCATACTTTAGCAGGGGGAGTGAGGGTGATCAGGGTGAACCCCAGCTTGATTTTATTTTTTAAATGCAGAGGCAGAGCTGGCCAATATTAATTATTGTGTGTCCTGTGAACTCTCTTGAGCTGCAGTGTTCAGTATCATGTTCAACTGCTCACCAAGAAGCAGATAAGGGTTTTGTATCTTGATGCTCCCAGGTCATGGCTTTCAGCTCTGCCCTACTGTTAAAGAAGATCTCCAGCTTTTCCTCTCCAAAACAACAGATGCATTGTGTATGTGAATAGATCACATCCACACTGTCAGTTTATGCGTAACTTACCTCCTTTAGCTGTACAAATAAAAAATAAAAAATAAATAAAATATATACAGCAGGTATCTGTGTCTACCATGTCACTCCTCCTCCTGGCTAAATTTCAAAGTTCTCTGACTTCCTATTTCCTTCCTTTGTCAGTCCTGATACCAGTGGCGGCTGGTACTCAATATTTTGGAGGGGGGCCCCAATCGCCCCCTCCCCCGCGCAGGAGACAAACGGGAAGGCGGCAAACCCCCCCCGCCCCCCGTGGGACAGGCGTGAAGGTGGCGATCAGAGGCCTCCTTACCTGAGAAGGCAGATGACAAGGATCTGGGGTAGGGCTGCTGCTCCTTGCTCCAGCTACTCCTCACTCCGGGGCCGTTGCTTCTCCTCCCAGCCAAACAGAAAGATTTTGTACATATTGCTTCTTACATAAGTGTACTTGTGTGATCACTGGAGGGGTATTTAAAATTCTACTACCTACCTTTTGTTGGAATTAGGTAAATCAGTACAGCAATTTAAATACATTTTGAAAGGGCTGCATTTAAATATAATAAACTTATATGAAGGCCATACATTATGTCATTTTCTTTCCTTCAACTACGGGTTGAAGGAAAGAAAATTGCTTGATTTCACCATCAACACAGTCAGTGTTGTCCTAAGTAGGGATGGGCTATCTGTTCGAGTCGAAGATGAGTTTAACTCGAACATTGGCTGTTCGCCCATTCGCTGAACAGCGAACAATTTGGGGTGTTCGCGGCAAATTCGAAAAGCCGCGGAACACCCTTTAAAATTCTATGGGAGAAATCTAAAGTGCACACCAGACCCTTATCCGAGCATGCAACCTGGCAGACTGCAGGAAAAGAGGGGGGACGAGAGAGCGCCCCCCTCCTGAACCATACCAGGCCACATGCCCTCAACATGGGGAGGATGTCTCCATGTTGATGGGGACAAGGACCTCATCCCCACAACCCTTTCCCGGTGGTTGTGGGGGTCTGCGGGCACCGGCTTATCGGAATCTGGAAGCCCCCTTTAACAAAGAGGACACCCAGATCCCAGCCCCCCCCCATGTGAATTGGTAAGGGGTATGTTGGACTCCTACCATTTCACAAAAAGAAAGTGTCAAAATGTTAAAAAAAAACCACAGGAGGTGGCTTGGGACAAGTCCTTTATTAAAAATAAAAAAATTAAAATTAAAAAAGAGATTCCAGCGATGTAATCCAATAAATCCATGCTCCTACTCCAGCGATGTAATCCAATTCTCGATCTCCAGCGATGGATGATCTCCAGCGACTCCAGCGAGGAACACGCACAGGAACCTGCCTCCACCAGAGGCACCCAGCCAATGACGCAGCACTAGCTTGACAGCTCTTATGTAGCTGAGGGTGGCGCCACCTGTCATGTGACCCGTCCCTCTCTGACAAGGAGAAACGCTGGGGTTTCCCAGTGACGTGTAAGGGTGACCCCGCCCCCCTCTGATGCAACGGGAATCCTGCCAAACACAGGGGGGTGTTCGGCCCATCCCTAGTCCTAAGTCCTAAGACTCCCTGGCCAATTGGGTCTTAGAACCCGCTTCCTGATTGGCCGGGAGGAGAATCAGGAAGACAATAGCTCTGTGCCCTGAGCCCACCCTTTTTTAAGCCAATTAGAGCCTCAGGCTCTAATCATGTGCTTTAAAAAAACAACATTGAAATCCATGCATCTGGCACCCTGCATGTAGATTAGGGGGTGGGCATATGGATTAGGGTGGGCAGTGCCCCTTAATCTCCCATGATCATGATAATGAAGGAGTTTTGGGTTCATTGCTCCCATGGGCTTGTGGCAGATTAAGTGGGTTAAAAATTTTCAGTAATGTACGGTATGACCTTTTAACTGTGGTAAGCAGGGTTACAGTCGCCAACAATAGATCAATAGGGGGCTTTGTTATGTGCCAGCCACTTCACTATAAATAGCAGCAAAGGAGTTCAGAGAGAGCAGACAGTATCTACAGAGACTGGGAGAGTTAAGTCAACCACACACTGTAATGGAGCCTACACACGGTCGGAATTTCCGACAACAAATGTTCGATGTGAGCTTGTTGTCGGAAATTCTGACCGTGTGTAGGCTCCATCGGACATTTGTTGTCGGAATTTCTGACAACAAAAATTGGAGAGTTGGTTCTCAAATTTTCCGACAACAAAATCCATTGTCGGAAATTCTGATCTTGTGTACACAATTCCAACACACAAAATTTCACGCATGCTTGGAATCAAGCAGAAGAGCCGTACTGGCTATTTAAGTTCATTTTTCTCGGCTCGTCGTACGTGTTGTACGTCACCGTGTTCCTGACATTCGGAATTTCCGACAACATTTGTGCGACCGTGTGTATGCAAGACAAGTTTGTGCCAACATCCGTCGGAAATAAATCCAGGATTTTGTTGTCGGAATGTCCGATCATGTGTACACGGCATACGTTTTTTCCATTCAGATCAACACCCCTCTCCCCCAGTTTTTTTTTTTCGTTGAAATTTTGTTGAAGTTTTTTTATTTCACATTTATCCTTTTTTTCTGCCAGGGTAAAAAAGAGTTGAAGTTTAGTGCTTCAGAGTTTATTTTTTGACGGAGAGATGTATTTGATTTTGTAGGACCTTTTTTTTTCAATTTCAGGGTCTGCAGTATACACTAACAAGCTGGCACAGGCAATGCCACCCTTTATCACCAGCATGTAACCACCTGTGCATTAAAGTAGTGTGTACCAAATCACCACTTATTTACTTCCCCTATTGCCTTAGCTGCTATGGAATTTAGACAATAGGCAGGTTGTAGAGGGTAAGCAGGTTCTACAGAATAAAGCAGCAGTTGGGCTGCACCACCTAGAGACAGAGCTCACCTTTTCTATCTCAGTGGATGTGTCTGATGCCGCGTACACACGGTCGGACTTTCTATCCTACTTGGTCCGGCACACTTTCCGACGGACTTTGTCCGCCAGGTGCGCCGGACTTTAAAACGAACGGACTTGCCCACACACGCCGGGATTTTCCGGCGGGCTAAGTCCGCCCGTCTTTCCGACGGACTTTCGCCGGAGTTCCGGCGGACTTTCAGAATGAACGGACTTGCCCACACACGGACAAGTCCGTTCATTTTGAACGTGACTCAGGTGCGACGGGACTAGAAAAGGATGTCAATCTTGCCGCTTTTATCGGCTAGATTGACACCTTGCGAGCCCCGTCGCGGGGCATACCAGGCCCTTAGGTCTGGTATGGATTATAAAGGGGAACCCCTACGCCGAAAAAACGGCGTGGGGTCCCCCCTGCAATCCATACCAGACCCCGATCCGAGCACGCAGCCTGGCCGGTCAGGAAAGGGGGTGGGGACGAGCGAGCGCCCCCCCCCCCCCCCTCCTGAACCGTACCAGGCCGCATGCCCTCAACATGGGGGTGGGTGCTTTGGGGGAGGGGGGCGCCCTGCGCCCCCCCCCCCCAAAGCACCTTGTCCCCATGTTGATGAGGACAAGGGCCTCTTCCCGACAACCCTGGCCGTTGGTTGTCGGGGTCTGCGGGCGGGGGCTTATCGGAATCTGGGAGCCCCCTTTAATAAGGGGGCCCCCAGATCCCGGCCCCCCACCCTATGTAAATGAGTATGGGGTACATGGTACCCCTACCCATTTACCTAGGAAAAAAGTGTAATAAAACACACCACACAGGTTTTTAAAATATTTTATTAAACAGCTCCGGGGGGGGGGATCTTCCTCCGGCTTCGGGGGTCTTCTTCCGGCTTCGGGGGTCCCTCCGCTTCATCTTCTCCCGGCGTCCGGTTGGTTCTTCTCCGCTCTCCGGCCTCTTCTCCCGGTGTCGCAGGTCTTCGGCCGGCCCCTCCGCTCTCTTCATGTAGCTCTATTGCGAGCGGAGGTCCGGGCTTCTTGGCTTCTTGGCTTCTTGGCTTGGCTTGGCTTCTCTTCTCTTCCCCCAGATGTTGACACGACGCTCTCTCCGGCTGGACTGGTGTCTGAGGGCTGCGTTGTGACTTATATAGGCGGAGACCCCGCCCCCATATGATGTCACAGTCCTTGGGCATGCTGGGACTGTGACGTTTTAGGGGGCGTGGTCGACCACGCCCCCTAAAACGTCACAGTCCCAGCATGCCCAAGGACTGTGACATCATATGGGGGCGGGGTCTCCGCCTATATAAGTCACAACGCAGCCCTCAGACACCAGTCCAGCCGGAGAGAGCGTCGTGTCAACATCTGGGGGAAGAGAAGAGAAGCCAAGCCAAGCCAAGAAGCCAAGAAGCCCGGACCTCCGCTCGCAATAGAGCTACATGAAGAGAGCGGAGGGGCCGGCCGAAGACCTGCGACACCGGGAGAAGAGGCCGGAGAGCGGAGAAGAACCAACCGGACGCCGGGAGAAGATGAAGCGGAGGGACCCCCGAAGCCGGAAGAAGACCCCCGAAGCCGGAGGAAGATCCCCCCCCCCCGGAGCCGTTTAATAAAATATTTTAAAAACCTGTGTGGTGTGTTTTATTACTTACACTTTTTTCCTAGGTAAATGGGTAGGGGTACCATGTACCCCATACTCATTTACATAGGGTGGGGGGCCGGGATCTGGGGGCCCCCTTATTAAAGGGGGCTCCCAGATTCCGATAAGCCCCCGCCCGCAGACCCCGACAACCAACGGCCAGGGTTGTCGGGAAGAGGCCCTTGTCCTCATCAACATGGGGACAAGGTGCTTTGGGGGGGGGGCGCAGGGCGCCCCCCTCCCCCAAAGCACCCACCCCCATGTTGAGGGCATGCGGCCTGGTACGGTTCAGGAGGGGGGGGGGGGCGCTCGCTCGTCCCCACCCCCTTTCCTGACCGGCCAGGCTGCGTGCTCGGATCGGGGTCTGGTATGGATTTTAGGGGGGGCCCCACGCCGTTTTTTCGGCGTAGCGGGGTTCCCCTTTATAATCCATACCAGACCTAAGGGCCTGGTATGCCCCGCGCTCGCCGCAATAGGAAGATTTGTTTTTCCTATTGCAGCGAGCGCGAGATGCAATACCATGCCCTCGTGTCGCATTTGGTCTGTCGGACCAGCCTACACACGAGCGGGCTTTCCGTCGGACCAGCACACACACGAGCGGACTTTCCGCCCGAAACTGAGTCCGACGGAAAGATTTAAAACATGTTTCAAATCTTGGTCCGGCGGGCTTTTGGGAAAAAGTCCGCCGGAAAAGTCCGCCGCCGCCCACACACGGGCGTATTGTCCGGCACACTCTGGTCCGCCGGACCAAGTATGCCGGAAAGTCCGACCGTGTGTACGCGGCATGACAGCTCATAGCACATTCAGGAGGTAGTTGAGTGACTGACAAAGCCTTCCTTTTCCTCCTAGGCAAAGAGCAGTCAATTGTCTTCAACTGCTGCTAATGCGTCATTTTCTTTCTCCACCTCCCCTTCTGCTAATCCCACCATCACCCAGCAAACTGGCACTGAGAAGTCAGTGAAACTATTTGATCACTGACTTGGAGAAAGAGGATAATCCCTGTCATGTGTGAGCCTTCCTCAATTCAGATTTTAGGAATGAGGAAAATAGCACCAAGACCATACGGGGAGTGGACATCATGCAGGAAGCAGTAAGAGTCAGTGATTTTTCAGGGGCAGCTTGACTGAAAGGACTGAAAGTAACAGCCATCCTAATTTGTCTGTCCCACAGATACAGGCCACTGCTATCTCCAGGGCCAGAGCTCTGAAGTGTGTCTTTTACCCAGTGCCAATAGCACTGTTATGGTCTTAAGCCTCTGCAACAGCGTATCAGCTGTGGTAAAAGTACCAGCAATTTAGGTTCCACACTGCATGAGTAAAATCATGACTTTTCACCACAGAGCTCGTTGAAAGCAGCATCTTAAACAGGCAAGTTAGCAGCAAAAGGTTTATACTCATCCTCCTTAATCCTTATTTTCCAAATATCCTCCCACAACATTCTCCTGCTGCATCTGCTGCAACATTGGTGGTCTCTAGTGACAAGAAGGGAACTCTCACAAGGGATTTTCAGAGGTTTGGGATACACCAAGTTAAGCCGGTAGCAGGGTCATGGGGCCATGCTAGGGAGGGTCAGTCTACACCCACCCTATCTTCTCCTGCATTCAGTATCAAAATGAACCTCCCATATATTAATAGGACTTTAATAATAGTTCAGGATTCATGAATTTCAAACAGGATTCTACCAATCCCCCACTTGAGCAGGTCCACCCATCCCTAATGTTGAGGTGAAGATGGATTACTGAGGAGAAGAATGAACAATAAACTCAGACTGTAGGTTTAAATCATATGCAAACCCAAAAACAAAAATGTAACAAATTGCAGATTACTAGTCCTTAAATGTGTTGGCTACATTAGTCTTTTTTTCAGATTAAGAATATTTTTAGCAAATATAGAAAATGCCTACTGGTCTTGCTAGAAATGCAGTGGCCTTGTCACTTTGCAGGATTACCAGGTGAAATTAAAAGAAAAAAAAACTTTAAAAATAAAACTATTATATCTAAAAACTGATGAGTTTCATTATTTCTGTTTTGAAGTTTGGATGCTATAAAGCAAGCTCAGGTCAAAGCAGAAGATGTTTACGTAGAGTTGTAACACAGGCATGGGTCAATTCAAGCAGCACAGAAATGAGCAGCTGTAAAGTAATGGCAGAAAGATTTGTAGGTACTTAAGCCAGGTACACACTATTTGTTTTTTTTCCGCTCAACCCCGTGGGTTGATTGTAAAAAACTGTCAGCACCAGTCGGAGCCGCTGTACTAACCATGCAAGGTTAGTTCCGTGATCTCCCCTGCCGAGCTTGTTGTGTTCTGACAGCGGCTGAGAGCACTGTTTGGGAGTTGGTTTGGGATGCTGGTTTTCCAGCATGCATGTCTGACATACACACGGCCGAATGTCAGACATTTTTTTTTTAACCGGCCATTGTCTACCGACTTTCGGCCTATGTGTATGGGGCTTAAAGCCGCACAATTCATAAGCAGGAGTGTTTATCTCCTCTAGAGTCTGCCCTGATGTACCCAGCAATATTTGCACAGGGCATTCAAGTGGAAGTTAACTTCCATCCCTGATTTTTACTTATAGGTAAGCCTATATTACGTAGTGTAAATATCTCCTAAGCATGCACTGTTTAGGAGATATTTACTGTACATGCAGCCAGTGACATCACTGGTGCATGCGCTCTGAAGGAACAGTCACCTATGCCATTCCTTCAGAGTCCTGGGCCGTCAACGGCGGCTCCCGTGTGCACATGTGGGGGTGACATCATCGCAGCTCTGGCCAGTCACAAAGCTGGAGTCTGCGAACCCAGAAGCAAGACGGGTGAAGATGTAAGCGGCCTCCAGCTCTGACATCTCGGCGTGGGAGGGCTTAGCTTTAAGGTAAGTTTAACATAATATGTTAATATGCAATGCATACTAGCACGTTATGGCTTTACCTTGCAGGGTAAAAAAAAACGTCCAGCGGTTTACAAGAGCTTTTAGTTAGTTCACTTTTCGGTCATCATCAGTGCAGTTTATGGTCAGTGATAGGTGATAATGGGCAAAAAACCTGAAACAGCTGTGTGCAGTTTGGAATACATGGCTCTATAATGTTAGGATATATTTGCACTGTACATAAACAGTTCTAGTTTAGCATTTGGCTTTTAGTTGCAATAAGGAATGATTTGCATGGCTCCACTGCCCTAAAAATTGATATTAATCCTCTTTTTTGGATAGGTTTTGGAATGAGACATGTGAATACCTTCTGTTTTATGAAGGTTTTGCTGTGCTATGCTACATACTCATTCAGTTGGAGGGTTTTTTGATTCATTTAGTTCTTTCTCACCATAATTTGTATGGTTATAGTGAACCATTATAGAAAGCTCCAGAAAGCAGCATACAGTACAGATTTAAATGTTTTCTTCTTCAAGAATAGTGCAAACCCCTATATAATTCAGAATATACAATATATATGTACAATATCCCACAAAAGTAAGTACACCCCTCACATTTTTGAATATATTTTATTATATCTTTTCATGTGACAACACTGAAGAAATTACTCTTTGCTACAATGTAAAGTAGTGAGTGTACAGCTTGTATAACAGTGTAAATTTGCTGTCCCCTCAAAATAACTCAATACACAGCCATTACTGTCTAAACCGCTGGTAACAAAAGTGAATACACCCCTAGGTGAAAATGTCCAAATTAGGCCCATATTTTGTGTGGCCACCATTATTTTCCAGCACTGCCTTAACCCTCTTGGGCATGGAGTTTACCAGAGATTTATAGGTTGTCACTGGAGTCCTCTTCCACTCCTCCATGATGACATCACGGAGCTGGTGGATGTTAGATACCATGCGCTCCTCCACCTTCCATTTGAGTATGCCCCACAGATGCTCAATAGGGTTTAGGTCTGGAGACATGCTTGACCAGTCCATCACCTTTATAAAAAATATATAAAAAATATATTAAAAAGTCCATCACCTTTACCCTCAGCTTCTTTAGCAAGGCAGTGGTTGTCTTGGAGGTGTGTTTGGGGTTGTTATCATGTTGGAATACTTCCCTACGGCCCAAGGGAGGGGATCATGCTCTTCTTCAGTATGTCACAGTACATGTTGGCATTCATGGTTCCCTCAATGAACTGTAGCTTCCTAGAGCTGGCAGCACTCATGAAGTCCCAGACCATGACACTCCCTCCACCATGCTTGACTGTAGGCAAGACACACTTGTCTTTGTACTCCTCACCTGGTTGCCGCCACACACGCTTGACACCATCTGAACCAAATAAGTTTATCTTGGTCTTATCAGACCACAGGACATGGTTCCAGTAATCCATTTCCTTAGTCTGCTTGTCTTTGGCAAACTGTTTGCAGGCTCTCTTGTGCATCATCTTTAGAAGAGGCTTCCTTCTGGGACAACAGCCATTTGGTGTAGTGTGAGGCGTATGGTCTGAGCACTGACAGGCTGACCCCCCATCCCTTCAACCTCTCCAGCAATGCTGGCAGCACTCATACATATGTTTTCCAAAGACAACCTCTGGATATTACGCTGAGCACGTGCACTCAACTTCTTTGGTCGACCATGGTGAGGCCTGTTCAGAGTGGAACCTGTCCTGTTAAACTGCTGTATGATCTTGGCCACTGTGCTGCAGCTCAGATTTAGGGTCTTGGCAATCTTCTTATAACCTAGGCCATCTTTATGTAGAACAACAATTCTTTTTTTCAGATCCTCGGAAAGTTCTTTGCCATAAGGGGCCATGTTGTACTTCTAGTGACCAGTATGAGAGAGTGAGAGCGATAACACCAAATTTAACACAATATAAAATAACGGTGTGGTTGCGCTACTGTAAAAAGAGTATCAAATGACACATATAGCAGCCAGCATCAACAAAGTAGTGACAATGTGAATAATAACAGGAAGAAACGATGCAGCGCTAAACATAAAAATCAGGATTGAGTGATCCACATAAATGTTACTATCAACTGTGCAACGTGATAGTGTGTAGCTAAATGTAAAAAAATATAAAAAAACAAATACAATATTATAATGAGTCCATGATCATATCAACGACCAATAACGTAGACATCATGGTCATGTGAATGTTCAATGAAGGTGAACAGTATAAATGTAGGATGAGTGAGAGGTTTCTCAAGGGTGATACGTGGTTCACAGAGGTGGTGTTCCAATACTCAGTATCCACAGCAAAGAATAGATGGAGCAAATACGCTTACCGGAACTGGTAGAAGGACCAGTAGAAGGACCCAGTAGGACCCAGTAGAAGGACCTCTAGTCCGAAACATGTCGGTTTGCAATTGATTTTTTTGTTCTTGGTACCACGCTATTCTTTAGTGTGATCACTTTTATCCTGGATGCTGTTATCTGAATTTTTTACCCTGTTTGGTTTATAATAAACCTGCTTTTTTGGATTTAAAGCACTATGTGGAGCCTTTTTTTCCTTTTCCATGTCCCCATGGTGGCTATGTGAAAGGTGTATTCCCCCAATATACACCGGTTGGAGAAATGCCTGTAACTGGACTTTGAACATCTGCTGTCCCCAGGCCGTTTAGCATTGTTACAGAGGAACCAGTGGAACCTACCGTATACGCCTCTACATCTATTTGGATCGATCGATCCTCAAGCCTGTATGACACCTAGCCGTACGGCAAACGTGTCCACCAGTTCCCGTAAGCGTATTTGCTCCATCTATTCTTTGCTGTGGATACTGAGTATTGGAACACCACCTCTGTGAACCACGTATCACCCTTGAGAAACCTCTCTCTCATCCTACATTTATACTGTCCACCTTCATTGAACATTCACATGACCATGATGTCTACGTTATTGGTCGTTGATATGATCATGGACTCATTATAATATTGTATTTGGTTTTTTATATTTTTTTACATTTAGCTACACACTATCACGTTGCACAGCTGATAGTCACATTTATGTGGATCACTCAATCCTGATTTTTATGTTTAGCGCTGCATCGTTTCTTCTTGTGACCAAATTTAACACACCTGCTCCCCATTCACACCTGAGACCTTGTAACACTAATGAGTCACATGACACTGGGAAGGGAAAATGGCTAACTGGGCCCAATTTGGACATTTTCACTTAGGGGTGTACTCACTTTTGTTGCCAGTGGTTTAGACATTAATGGCTGTGTGTTGAGTTATTTTGAGGGGGCATCAAATTTACACTGTTATACAAGCTGTACACTCACTACTTTTCATGGTAGCAAAGTGTCATTTCTTCAGTGTTGTCACATGAAAAGGAATAGTAAAATATTCACAAAAATGTAAGGGTGTACTTACTTTTGTGAGATACTATATATATATATATATATATATATATATATATATATATATATATATATATATTGAGAGTTTTAATTTCCTCAAAAACTTTGGCAAAGATCAGAATATTTCATCATTTTGGTAAAATGCATTTTCATTCAATTAATAAAGTGAAATGAAGGTAATTTGTGGCGGTATTTAGGTTCCTTTCAGATATCCTGGACAAAGTGACAGAGCATTAATAATGAGTATAAACTACAGAAAAATTGGGAAAAAAACACAAACAAACGCTAAATAAAATAATTTAAACAACCCTATATACCTGGAGGTTAGAAAGCACTTGTGAAGATCCCCCCACCAGAGTGAGATCATGGCAAGTGTGGGTTTTTTCACCCGCTTTCCTTTTAACCCATCAGGATGTTGTGATTAGTTTATGAAAACTAAATGTTAAATATATTTGGACATCATTTTTACAGCCTGAGAAAAACTGTGTTAGGCATACAAGGGTAATTTCAGTCCTGGCTAGGATTACAAGAGGCTCTGAGGGAAATATATGTACACCACTAAGACAGCTAAACAAATTCTCCTTACTGTACAGACTGCAAAAGGGATCTGTGCTGGTAGCAACAATTCTGAAGTTTCTTCTTATACGTCTGGTGTCAGTTCTTCCTGATAGCAAATGGCAAAGATGGTATTTTATTTGTTTAATCCATGTTTAAGATGTCCCAATGAAGACCCTTCAACTCCCAGGCCCCATAGAAGCCACCTGGGTTAAGGGCTGTACACAGAGCCCAAATATCGGGAGGCATCAACCTGTTCAATAGAACCCAGCTGACATTCGGCCCGTGTGTACGGTAGGGTCGTAACCAAAAATGGTCTGCCAATCGGCATTAGATCAGCACTCTCAGCCAATTTGCTGAGAGCACTGATTGCTGTGTTCTGGTGGGGCTGTGTTCTGACATTGTGTTGTCAGAACACAATAGCTCAGCGGGTAGATCGGTGTACTAACATCGCATCGCATCCTCCTGAGCGCTTCAGCTTTTTTTCGTTCAGCCCGCTGGGTTGAACAAAAAACAAACAATAGTTTATAGCCATAAGATGAGTTTGAGTCACTTGGGGTTTGGTGGAGGTGTGAAGAGTTGTGTGAATTATATGATCTAAGAGTGGATTACCCTTGCTCGTGCTACAAGTTTAGGGTTTTAAGCAGGCCATACTTGGAACAAATTTTGGCCATTTTTTGATGAACCAGTTAAAATTCATTCAATGAGTGGCTCTGTGTGTTGCCTCTACATCCTTTGAATGAAAAATTGAAATAGCCAGGGAAACAACTGTCAGCTGCACATTGCAAGCATCCAATCTGATGCAGGTAATGCTGTCAGGCCTGGCTGTCAAAATACAATAGCTGCATTGGGAAATCCATACTCTGCAGCTTGGATGGAGGAATCCATTGAGCTGTGTAGCCTAAAGTGGAACTTTAGTCAGAAACTTAAGTCCTGCTAAATCACTTCCGGTTGGTCCCTTTTGTAGGTATAACTATGTAAAACATAAAAAATAAGTGCCTATACTATTTATAATCCAGGAATACGCTGTCTCACCCTTCTCTGTACATGCTCAGTTGCGTCTATGGTTTTATCTGCTGACAACCTAAAGATTTACTGCTGCTCAGGGGCTCTGGACTTCAGCCAAATGCCAGCCTCCGGCAAGAAGTAACAGGCACAATGCTGTAGGCAATTCACAGCACACACTAATTTGGTAGCATAATTATTAATGTGGAATGTATGTTCATCACTAAAGAACATTATTTTTTTATTAACCACTTAACGACTGGCCACTGTATATATACGTCATTTTTTGAAGATGGATATCTCGGTAACGGCAGCAGCTGCTGCCACAAACCGAGGTATCCATCTTTGTGGCCGGCGTTTCTGTACACGATAACGGTGGTCTCTGCGGCGGGTTCACCACGAGATCACCGTTATAAGCGGTGGGAGAGGTGCCACCCCCCCTCCCGCTGCTCTCCCGCGCCCTCCGCCGCTTATCGGAGCCGTCGGTAGCGGCGGAGGAGATCGGGACCTGTCAGTGCTTCGGTATAGAGACGAATGAGGCCAAGATGGCGCCCACCCGTCTGTATACCATAAGACGGCCGGAGCGACGTCATTACGTCAGCTCCGCCCACTTCTCTTAAAGGCACAATTTTTTTTGTGTCACTTTTTTAAACAACTTTTTTTTTTTTTTTTTTTTTATTTAAGAGGACCTGCCATGCTTTTTTCAATTACAAGGGATGTTTACATTCCTTGTAATAGGAATAAAAGTGATCCAAATTTTTTTTTTTTAAAACAGTGAAAAAATAAATAAAATAAAGTAAAATAAATAATAATAAAAAAAAACAATTTTAAAGTGCCCTGTCCAGACGAGCTTGCGCGCAGAAGCGAGCGCATACGTAAGTAGCGCCCGCATATGAAAACGGTGGTCAAACCACACATGTGAGGTATTGCCGCGACGGGTAGAGCGAGAGCAATAATTCTAGCCCTAGACCTCCTCTGTAACGCAAAACATGCAACCTGTAGAATTTTTTAAACGTCACCTATGGAGATTTTTAAGGGTAAAAGTTTGACGCTATTCCACGAGCAGGTGCAATTTTGAAGCGTGACATGTTGGGTATCAATTTACTTGGCGTAACATTATATTTCACAATATAAAAAAAATTGGGCTAACTTTACTGTTGTCTTATTTTTTTATTCAAAAAAGTGATTTTTTTCCAAAAAAAGTGTGCTTATAAGACCGCTGTGCAAATACGGTGCAAAAAAAAGTATTGCAATGACCGCCATTTTATTCTCTAGGGTGTTAGAAAAAAAACAATATATAATATTTGGGGGTTCTAAGTAATTTTCTAGCAAAAAAACTGTTTTAAACATGTAAACACCTAAAATCCAAAACGAGGCTGGTCCTTAATAGTTCCACTTTAAGTTTTTATGTTTAAAGATTCAAATTATAATGAATTGTATAATGCCCAATTAAGCAAATTTCTGCAAGTTATTAATTGGCTGGTGTGAAAGGTAAGTGGAAGTGTAGAGCATGGTGTGATTCACTGGGGCTCACCTTAAATACTTGTGAAATAAAAATGTACGAGTATAGTGCTAATTGATTCTATTTGTAAGTATGAACAAAGTCTACAGACAAGAGGGTTACATTTTTTTTTGAAAAGTTTACTAGTTCTACTCACCTATAAACAGCACATGCCGTTACAGTGAAAGTATAGCTGGTATGGGTTGACCAAGGATAGGCAGAATTATTTACAAAAGTCAAAAGAAAAACTAGTTATTTAGCTGGAGACTTAAAAAGTGAAATATTTCAGGCCCTAGGCAACATTTCACAAATGGTTCATATGGTTGTGTTTGTAGCAATCAGTGCACTCAAATTATGCATAATTTGCTTTCCACGGTTCTGAGTATAAGATCACATAGAGTCAACTATAATTACTGCCAACATGGGGACGTGCTTCTTCAGATAGTCATGTAGGTATAAGACTGAAGGAAAAAAAAAGATCTGCAATTACTAGTAAATTACTTAAATACACTTTGTTTGCCTTAGAGGTATATAGAGTAACAATGACTAATAGCAGGAACTCCGGCAAATAACATGGATGTCTTTGTTTGAGAAGTGAATGAAATTAGTTCAACTGCATTCTCCAATAGTAAAAAAACATATCTGTAATATCTTTCAAGTGTATAATGTATTTTTATTAACTTAAATCTAAAACAGAATACACATACAACATAACCCTACATTGGAATTATGTATGTAGGTATACCATCTAAACTTTGAATGCTGTTTTGACATTAAGCTATTGTGTATTGTTATGCGTATATGAATATGTTTCAGTAGCATTGCTACGAAAGACCTACAGTCACAAAAAAAATTAATACCGACATTTGACAAGTACTTAACTTAACTTAGTACCAATATTTAAATATTAGATCTATAATTCCAATATTGATATATTTTACTGTGCAGCATTTTCACTACCGATTAGGGATGACATCCAGGATTGCTGCTATGACGGGTTCAAGACGAATTTTGAATCTGAAGTTATGGTGAATTTATTTGCAGATGCGCACAAAAGATTTTTTTAATACCATAATGCATAAACTGGTCAAAATTAGCTCAGTGTATAGTCTCAGTGTATAGTCAGCTTTAAAAGAGTCAATAAGTGGGCTTTTGGAAAAGCCAGCCCGTCAATATAAAATTTTGTATCTTTTAAAATAAAAATAATTATATGCAAGACCATTATGAACCTAAACTATCCCACATACTATTGCTCATATTCAATTCACCCGCTATCCTCATAGAAAAAAAGGAAGGCATATACCAGTTAGGATTATTATCCCTGATTAAAAACTTTCCTGTTAGTTGCCAATTTTACACTGCTGAATTCCCTGCAATAATTAAATTATTGTAGTAAAACCCCTGCCTGTTCCCCTTTTCTCTAGTAAAATGAGGCCTAACCTTGCTCATTATAATTGTCCTGCTGCAGCCCAATTTTATAGTGCTGTATCATTCGCTGTTTCTTAATTCTTGTAGTTATACACCTATAGGTACTCTTTTGGGGGAAATTAAGAAAAAGTGTCTGAAACACTATTCAAAGCTGAGTTCCACCTGTTTTTTTAAAAGTCCAATTATTGTCACGCCTATCCTGAATGCTATTATAAATGGCAATAAATGTATTTATTTTTCTTCGTAAATACCTTTTTTCACTTATTCTCTGCAGCACTTTCGGCTGTGGCCACCTAGGTGATTTCATCACCAGGCAATTCGCATGGACTCCTGGGATATCGTCGTCATCTATCCCAGGAATCCATGGGAATCGCCTAGTGACGAAATCTTGTGTTATTTCCAGACTGGAAATGACTAGAACGGGAGGAGTTAGGCACCATTTTCGAAGAACAGCATCTGCCGATAGGAAATGGAGCATCCCTGCATAGGATCTACCAGTATGTGGGGAAAAAAAATAATGAATGCAAGCTCTCTTTGTTTTGTTTTCCAGGCTAAACAAGTGGTTTCGTTTTATTGCAGGGTGACACTACTTTCCCTGACTTCCATTACCTTCCAGGATGTCCTCTTCTTGACAGGTTGCTATAGCCAAGGGGTGGGAACTTCCGCCAATGCCGCCATTGCTATGGCAACCTGTCAGGAAGAATAAGTGCCATGCAGTGGCATTATTGCGCAAGCGTGAGATCGGGAGGTGCATGCTGGGTTGCCAGCTGCACAAAATCCCAGAAATTAGGACAAGAGGGCTTCAGATGCCCACAGCAGAGATGGACCCTGCCTGCTTCCAAGATCTGGTGATTTTTAAATGATTTAAACATAAACTAAAACGAGGACATTAATGACAGTATGTAAATGTTGCACTGGAACTGAACACAATTACGGTGGTGTATTTTAAAAAAAAATAATTGGGGAACTTGAACTCCGCTTTAAAGCATAACTTCACCCAAAAGGGGAAGTTCTGCAATATTTGGTACATTTTTTTAGGAGATTGGTACCTGGTGTAGACAGGTGCCCACTCCCATTTACATTCAGATCGTCTAGGCAATCCAAGCAGAAGTTCTCCTCTCCCACTCCCTCCCACATGTGCAGTGGGCAGCTGGCTGTGAAGTTAAGATGCTGGTGCCAGGGGTCAAAGACCGGTGAATCCTGGGACAGGTCTGTTTATTAAAAGTCAGCAGCTATAGTTTTTGTAACTGCTGGCTTTTAATTTTCAGAAATATGACTAGAGCTCCTCTTTAGACTGGTGCAGTTGCACATATCAAATCAATCAGCTTTTATTTTTTGTTTTTTTTTCCATGCAGCTTTGAAAATGAAAATTACAAAGCAAACTGAGACAAGGTTGAGACAAAGTTCGTCTAGTACATCTTTCCCCATTCTGCCTCACTACAAATCTCTTGCTGCTGGCCAATTTTACACTGTTGCACCATTTGTGGTTTCTTAAATCTTAATGAGAGTTTGATAGAACTTGGCTTGTGGCCGAACAGTTTGTCATCAGTGAAAACAAGGATAGCCTCAACAAACTACTAAGCACTTTCTATCTGATGGTGAAAACAAGCTTATGACTGCTTAATGAAAAAGCATGTGTCACTGTTAAACCACTACCTGAAAAAAGCATTTTTTTTCAAACTGAGGTGTACGTTTATAAAACTGAAACGTTTTTTCTCAGTTCAGTTTTCCCGCAGTTCTCAGAGGAAAATTATCTCCTCTGCAACCAGTTTATGAAGCTGAGAACTTCAGTTCTCAGAGGGAGAACAGAGAAGTGTTTCTTCTGAAAACTGCCGAGATCAGTGTAAAAGTGGATGGGCTGCCTGTAATCTCGTGAGATATTGTGAGATTACGGTGCAGCCCAGTTCAAAAAGTAAAAGAACATGTAATTACATGGTTTCACACATGTGATAACTAAGGAAAAAAAAAAAAAAAAAAAAAAAAAAAAAATATATATATATATATATATATATATATATATATATATATATATATATGTGTGTGTGTGTATACAGTATGTGTGTGTATATAGTATATATATTCATTTTTAACCCACTGGTGCTGATATTATGAAGAAAGAAGCCTTTTTCCTCTTATCACACCAGCTTCTCTCCCAGATTCTCCACCTCTGAGCTGGTGAATCTTCATCTCAGCTATATAAACCGGTACACCCCAGAGATAAGCCCTGATCCTGAGGATCACGGCTGATCTCTGTTTTATAAACGGACACCTGAAATTAATCAGGTGGAGTTACTACTGTATATCAGCCATGATAATGGTAAATAAAAAAAAAAAATCTATTTCACAGCATTGCCACTACTCTGTTACTGCAACTGTCTGTAAAAAATTACACTATTCCATAACATAATGTAAAGCTTTAGGGCATCCCCAAGCATGCTATTTGAAGAATAGCTGTATTTTCAAAGTTGCCATCAAAACCGTTATAAAAGACTATCTCAGTATTGCAATTCAATTATATATTTTGTATTCGTACTTGTTCCCAAGGTAGCATCCCTCAAAATCTTTTGATAGTAATTTGTCTATTATCCCTAAAAATGAGCAGAATTTATTAACAAGATTCACCACCTATGGACTGTTTTGTATCTTACCGCTAAGCTCAATTTCGACAAATTATAAACAGAATTCACTGAACCCTATGAAAATCTAATCCGGACAGATTCACTCATCTCTATTATTGATACGTTTTACATCAACTAACAAAACTTATGACTTTTTAAACATTTTAAGATGTTTGTAGTTTCTAATTGTAACATTTTGGTACTGTAGACAACCTTAGACATAACCTGAATTTCCCGTTGCATGATTTCGCCTCTCTAATGGAGAGATACACCCTCTCTATTTGCCCTGGTGAAATCCACAAATTTTTTTTTTACAGCAAATCAGCCCCTATAAGGCCCTTGTAACACAACATCTAATCTTTTTCCTAAGAACAGTAATGCATACATTTTCAGACTTCCAGTTTATATACAACCATTGAGTAAAGTATCAAGTCCAGTTCACACAGATTTAATTTACAGCATGAAAATGTAATTTAACTGGAAATACTAATGTTTCCTAGGTGGCTAGTAAATATACACTATATTGCCAAAAGTATTGGGACGCCTGCCTTTACATGTACATGAACGTTAATGGCATCCCAGTCTTAGTCCGTAAGGTTCAATATTGAGTTTGCCCACCCTTTGCAGCTATAACAACTTTAACTCTTCTGGGAAGGCTGTCCACAAGGTTTAGGAGTCTATCTATGGAAATATTTGATCATTCATCCAAAAAGCGCATTTGTCACGAGAAGGCCTGGCTCGCAGTCTCTGCTCTAATTCATCCCAAATGTGTTCCATTGGGTTGAGGTCAGGCCAGTCAAGTTCCTCCACCCCAAACTCGCTCATCCATGTCTTTATGGACATTGTTGTTTTACTGGTCCAAATCATTTGGTCTAGGGGGCGATTTTGGTGTGGGGTTGTTTTTTAGGGGTTGGGCTTGGCCCCTTGGTTCCAGTGAAGGGAACTCTTAAGGTGTCAGCATGCCAAGACAATTTAATGCTCCCAACTTTTTGAGTATATATGACCATGACTGCGCACCAGTGCACAAAGCAAAGTCCATAAAGACATGGATGAGTGTTTTTGGGCTGGGGGAACTTGACTGACCTGCACAGAGTCCTGACCTCAATCCGATAGAACACCTTTGGGATGAATCTGAGCAGAGACTTGAGCCAGGCCTTCTTGTCCAACATCAGTGCCTCAAAAATGTGCTTCTGGAAGAATGGTCAAACAGCCTTCCCAGAGGAGTTGAAGCTGTTATAGCTGCAAAGGGTGGGCCAACTCAATATTGAACCCTACAAACTAAGACTGGGATGCCTTTAAAATTCATGTGCGTGTAAAGGCAGGCGTCCCAATACTTTTGGCAATGTAGTGTATATGCACTGTGGGTTAGTGTGTTTTAAAAAAAAGAACATGTTGTATTTTGTACTGAATGTTGGGTAGGCCCACTAAATTGAATGATATAATTAATACATCTAATACTTGTTCCTCACTATGTATAATAAATAAAAATGTGCATAAATTGTACATAAAATGTACATAAATCCCCATATACAATGTAGAAAACATGTATAAACTCATGAATACATCACTGCATACGCATATGTGTGAAAGGACCCACAAAAGATTGTACCCTTGTCTTACACTTTCTAAATTTTGTTTTACATCTTGAAATATATGGGCTATCACAAACGCAAGTGAGGGAGAAGCTGACAATTGGTACAAGTGCCTGATAAAAGTAGCAGCTAAACATGTATCAGTGCATTTAAAAGTAACTACAAAGCCGTAAGGTCAAAACCATTGTAAATATAATAACAAATTTAAATGCATATTGTGATCAGCAATAAAATTAGGGGTACAAAATATTTTCAAATAGAAAAATCACAGCATGAAAGTTAAAACAGAGCATTACACAATTTTTTTTATAAATTCTGATCCAAGTATAAACTAATCTTGATTTATTGACATCTAAAAATGAGATAAAGGTCAACTTCTACTTTGCTTGTACACTGAGAAATATTTTGTGCATAGAGACCAATATTTTTACAGTAGAACATTTTTCTTTTTTTATTTCTGTCAAGTTGTTGAAAGAGGGAGCTTATCATTTCCTTCTTATCTTTAAGTTTCTTGCCCTTGCCAACACTTCAGATAAGACAAGTTCACACATTCCACTCTCTGCTGCAAATTAGGCATGTGCAGTCATTCCCGGTACAGAGCAAAATAACCGAAAATTTCCTATCAAATACTTACCATAATTTTCCTTTCCTGATAGGCTCCATGGCAGCATACGTGTGGGTTAGCCCCGCCTCCATAACTATCCTATAGGACACCTCTCCCATAAATCTTTGCTCTGGGCTACCAGCCGTGTTCCATAACTAGCCTACTCCAGGCATTGGGCGGGACTCCTGCTGCTATTTAGCCTATCGGGAAAGGAAAATTATGGTAAGTATTTGATAGGAAATTTTCCATTTTCCTGACAGGCTCCATGGCAGCATACATATGGGAAATAACTCGCCATACACACCCAGTTGGGCAAATGCTGAACAAAGAAACCAAATTTATTTAACACTGTCAGCTGACAGTACTTGCAAACCAAAATTAACAGATGATAAGGCAGCTGGTTCAGCACAGTAATGAGAAACAAATGTGTTGATAGAAGACCAGGAAGCCGCTCTACAGATTATTTTGGGAGCGTCATGTCGAGAAACTGCCCAAGAGGTCGAGATACTGTGAGTTGAATATGCTGTCACTGCTTCTGGAGGAGCCAAGCCCTTCACTTTATAAGCCCTTTGAATGGTCTGTACAATCCATGCAGCAATGGATCTAACCGAAGCCTGCATTCCTTAGTTTTTTCTGTGAAGGATGAAAAGAAAATCTGTTTGTCTAAAGGGAGCCATGACTTCCAGGTATTGTTTCAGAGTGTGCCCCACATCAAGGGGATGGACATCTTGAATTTCCATTGACCTAAAGGTGGGAAGCACAATTTTTTGATTTTCATGGAAAATTATGGTCACTTTAGGGTTTGACCCCAGCATGGGAATTAAAACTGCTCTGTCTGGAAAAAAGTTAGAAAAGGCTCCTTCGAACCCAGGTTTCTGATTTCAGACACTCTTTTTTCTGAAGCAACAGCCACTAGGAAGGTGGTCTTGAGTGTAAGATTTTTCACTTAGAGAGGCTTGTCGGGATCTGATCCAAGCTTAGAAAGGAAATCCAAAACAAGAGGGAGGACCCATTTGGGGAACCTTGGCTTCCTCTGAGGCCTAAACCTGATAGTACCTTTAAAGAACTGGCGAACAAGGGAGTGATCGGCCTGTGAAACTCCTGTGAATGCTGAGATGGCCGATACCCGAAGTGAGCTGACTGCTAGGGACAGGTCTAGACCTGATTGTAGGAAGCTAAGAATGTCCTGGACTGCCGGGTTACAAGGGTTAGGTCTGGAAGACATGTGGTCTATGAACCTGGACCATATACGTTCATAGACCCTGTTGGTGCTTTTCAGTTGTGCCCTGAGATAGTAGATCTGACCTGAGTGGCAGGGGAATTGAGTCCCAATAACTGAGGAGTGTCAAGAAAGGAAACCATGGCCTGTTGGGCCAGAAAGGAATTACTGCTATGACTTCCACCTTCTCTGTTCTGAGCCTCCGTATAAAGTGGAGTATCACTGGCACTGGAGGAAAGGCATAAGCCTTGTGGAACCTCCACAAGGCCTAAGGGTCTCGGAACCTTGAGTAGTACTTGGCCAACTTACAGTTGCACAGGGATGCAAAAAGGTCGACTTCTGGAGACACCCCCATGGAGAGACCACTTGTTGTTGTTCATCTGAACACGAGAAAGGAAGTCCACCTGTACATTCTGGATCCCAGGTATGTAGACTGCTGCGATGTTGGACAAGTTCCTCTGAGCCCAGCTCATGATTGGCTCCACCTCCTGTAGCAGGGACCAGCTGCAGGTTCCACCCTGCCTCCTTATGTAGGCCACCGCAGTTGTATTGTCCAACCTGAGCATCACTGAGGAGTTCTTTGTTAGATGATGGAACGTTAGAAGCACCTGAAAGGCAGTCAGCAGTAAAAGGATGTTGGACACAATTCCGAGAGAAGGGGAGTTCCATCTGCCCTGTGCTACTTCTGATAGGCAATGAGCGCCCCAGCCCCTGATGCTGGCACCTGAGGTTATCGAGTAGCAATTCTGAAGAATTTTCCCCTGGAGCCACCAAAGGATGGACACTCTCATAGCTGGAGTAAGGTGGATGCGCTGGCTCTTTCTGTCGGACCTCCATTTTTGGAGGAACCGTTTTTGGAAGGGCCATGTGTCACCTTCAGATACTGGAGAACGGAGAGATGAGACGAAGCGAGGGCTGAGCGGATTCTGTTTTGGACTACTACAATCTTCTCCTTGGGCAGCGAGATGGAGCCCTCCTCCGTGTTGAAGTGAGATCAGAGAAACACGAGGGACTGTGTGGGTTCCAGGTGATTCTTCTCTAGAGTCAGGAGCCACACGAACTCTTGAAGGGTGGAGACCTTTGTTTTGAGCTAGGAGAAGGAGGTTGTCTAGGCAGTGATGAAGATGAACCCCTTTGACTCGGAGCAAAGCCACAACAGCTAACAAGACCTTGGAGAAGACACGAGGTGATGTTGTTAGATCGAAGGGGAGACAGGTGTATTGTAAGTGCTGTTTGCCTACTGCAAAGCAATGAAATTGTTGAAAGCCTGCTGCCACTGGAACGTGGAAGTAGGCATCTTTCAGATCAATCGACACCAGTCAGTCTCCTGGATGTACCGACTGCTGGATCATAAGTAAAGACCACATCTTGAATTTTTCTTTTCGGATGAAGTGGTTGAGATGGGTCAAATCTATGATCTACGACCATGTGCCGTTCTTTTTTTGGACCAAGAACAGAGGAGAATACATGCCCTTGCCTCGTTCGCCATTCGGAACAGGAATGGCTGTGCCTTGCTCCAACAAAGAGCTTATGTAGGCTAATAGGATCTGCTTTTTTCTCTTTTGAACATGGAAGAGTCGTAGGAATGAATCTGAGCCTGGGGGTGCTGCTGAAGACCCAGGTGTGACCTGAGGAGAACGTTTTGACGGTCCAAAAGTCCTAGATTGAGGCCGCCCAGACATGCTGAAAGTGGAAAAGACAAGCCCCCATCTGGCATGTCTGAGCGGGCCCAATCTCAAAAAGACCTATTGGAATCCCAATTGCTGGAAGAACCATCCTTTGTGGGTTTCTTAAATGAAGACTGCCTGGCTTTCCAGGATCTTGTAAACTCCCAGCCAGGCCTGTAACTGCACACCTCTCTTGCGCGATCAGTATTCTGTCTTCTCGGAAAAATGCGTTTCTGGCTCTGTAAGCACATTTACTACCCGTGGCCCAGGTTATGGCGATATCAAGTGTGTTACCAAAAAGGGATGTGCCCTTAAAGGGAATTCGGCACCAAACTTGCTTGGAAGCTGGATCCGCCAACCACGGATGGAGCCATAAGGCAAGACAGGCTGTGACCAGCGCCAGCATAACCCGAGCCACCAGGTGGATGACATTAATGGATGCCAGCCTGATTTCCCGAATAGACGAGCTTCTGGCCACTTCACTGGAGATACCTCTGAGGGTCTCGTAAACGCTGTCTGACCAAGATTCCAAGGCTTTAGATACTGCGGCTAAGGCCAGGACCGGCTTGCAGGTCATGCCTGCTGTTAGGAAAATCTGCTTCAGATCGTAATTGATCCGCCTTTCCAAGGAATCTTTGAAGGAGACCGTGTCTTCCAGAGGAAGAGTCACATACCTAGTCTCATCCGTGCTGCATCCACCAAAGGAGCCGACTCAAGATGCTTAACCTCTTTCTCTCTGAAGGGATACTGCTTCAGAATTTTAGACTACATGGAACTGTTCTTGTTGATTTTGCCCCATTCTTTAGAGAAGATGTCACCTACTTCAGTAACGAATGGAAAATATTGACGCTCCTTATTGAGCTACTTGAAGAATTTCATCTGCTTTGGAGGAGAAGTTACAGGAACCTCCCAATTCAGAGCTTCCCTTACAACTCTCACCAAAGAGGGAACCAGGGCGTACTTGAAGCCCATCCCTGGATCCTCTGCTTTTGACTCGCTATCTGAGGGAGGTACAGATGGGTGGCTTGGCTGGGAAGATTCCCATGTCTCATAGGCCTGGCCCTCTCCCATTGGAGAGCATAGTAGCTCCAGCAGGGGGGGTAATGAGGTCTGCTAGCCTCTCTGTCCTGCAGGGATTCTCTCACGACTCATTTAACCAATGATTCAAGATGATGGTCTGCACCTTCCCTCTCGTCAGCTGCTTTGGAGAAACAGAGGTCACAGAGAGACTTGCTGACAGGAACCGGGGCCCTACACCCCCAATAGGGATGAGCCGAACACCCCCCTGTTCGGTTCGCACCAGAACATGCGAACAGGAAAAAAGTTCATTCGAACACGCGAACACCGTTAAAGTCTATGGGACACGAACATGAATAATCAAAAGTGCTAATTTTAAAGGCTAATATGCAAGTTATTGTCATAAAAAGTGTTTGGGGACCTGGGTCCTGCCCCAGGGGACATGGATCAATGCAAAAAAAGTTTTAAAAACGGCCGTTTTTTCAGAAGCAGTGATTTTAATAATGCTTAAAGTCAAACAATAAAAGTGTAATATCCCTTTAAATTTCGTACCTGGGGGGTGTCTATAGTATGCCTGTAAAGGGGCGCATGTTTCCTGTGTTTAGAACAGTCTGACAGCAAAATGACATTTTGAAGGAAAAAACTCATTTAAAACTACCCGCGGCTATTGCATTGCCGACAATACACATAGAAGTTCATTGATAAAAACGGCATGGGAATTCCCCAAAGGGGAACCCCGAACCAAAATTAAAAAAAAAAAATGACGTGGGAGTCCCCCTAAATTCCATACCAGGCCCTTCATGTCTGGTATGGATATTAAGAGGAACCCCGGCCAAAATTAAAAAAAAAAATGACGTGGGGTTCCCCCTAAATTCCATACCAGACCCTTCAGGTCTGGTATGGATTTTAAGGGGAACCCCGCGCCAAAAAAAAAAAAAAACGGCGTGGGGTCCCCCCAAAAATCCATACCAGACCCTTATCCGAGCACGCAACCTGGCAGGCCGCAGGAAAAGAGGGGGGGAGGAGAGTGCGCCCCCCCCTCCTGAACCGTACCAGGCCACATGCCCTCAACATTGGGAGGGTGCTTTGGGGTAGCCCCCCAAAACACCTTGTCCCCATGTTGATGAGGACAAGGGCCTCATCCCCACAACCCTGGCCGGTGGTTGTGGGGGTCTGCGGGCGGGGGGCTTATCGGAATCTGGAAGCCCACTTTAACAAGGGGATCCCCAGATCCCGCCCCCCCCCCGTGTGAAATGGTCCTACCATTTCACTAAAAAACTGTCAAAAATGTTAAAAATGACAAGAGACAGTTTTTGACAATTCCTTTATTTAAATACTTCTTCTTTCTTCTATCTTCCTTCATCTTCTGGTTCTTCTGGTTCTTCTGGCTCTTCTGGTTCTTCCTCCGGCGTTCTCGTCCAGCATCTCCTCTGCGGCGTCTTCTATCTTCTTCTCCTCGGGCCGCTCCGCACCCATGGCATGGGGGGAGGCTCCCGCTCTTCTCTTCTTCTCTTCTTCTCTTCTTCATTTTCTTCTCCGGGCCGCTCCGCAATCCATGCTGGCATGGAGGGAGGCTCCCGCTGTGTGACGGCGCTCCTCGTCTGACAGTTCTTAAATAACGGGGGGCGGGGCCACCCGGTGACCCCGCCCCCCTCTGACGCACGGGACATGACGGGACTTCCCTGTGGCATTCCCCGTGACGTCACAGGGAAGTCCCGTCAAGTCACCGTGCATCAGAGGGGGGCGGGGTCACCGGGTGGCCCCGCCCCCTGTTATTTAAGAACTGTCAGACGAGGAGCGCCGTCACACAGCGGGAGCCTCCCTCCATGCCAGCATGGGTGCGGAGCGGCCCGGAGAAGAAAATGAAGAAGAGAAGAAAAGAAGAAGAGAAGAAGAGAAGAAGATGAAGAAGAAGAGAAGAGCGGGAGCCTCCCCCCATGCCATGGGTGCGGAGCGGCCCGAGGAGAAGAAGATAGAAGACGCCGCGGAGGAGATGCTGGACGAGAACGCCGGAGGAACAACCAGAAGAGCCAGAAGAACCAGAAGATGAAGGAAGATAGAAGAAAGAAGAAGTATTTAAATAAAGGGATTGTCAAAAACTGTCTCTTGTCATTTTTAACATTTTTGACAGTTTTTTAGTGAAATGGTAGGGGTACTTTTGTACCCCCTTACCATTTCACACAGGGGGGGCCGGGATATGGGGGTCCCCTTGTTAAAGGGGGCTTCCAGATTCCGATAAGCCCCCCGCCCGCAGACCCAAACAAACAACGACCAGGGTTGTGGGGATGAGGCCCTTGTCCTCATCAACATGGGGACAAGTTGTTTTGGGGGGCTACCCCAAAGCACCCTCCCAATGTTGAGGGCATGTGGCCTGGTACGGTTCAGGAGGGGGGGGGCGCACTCTCGTCCCCCCCTCTTTTCCTGCGGCCTGCCAGGTTGCGTGCTCGGATAAGGGTCTGGTATGGATTTTTGGGGGGGACCCCACGCCGTTTTTTTTTTTTTTTTTGGCGCGGGGTTCCCCTTAAAATCCATACCAGACCTGAAGGGTCTGGTATGGAATTTAGGGGGAACCCCACGTCATTTTTTTTTTTTAATTTTGGCCGGGGTTCCCCTTAATATCCATATCAGACCTGAAGGGCCTGGTATGGAATTTAGGGGGACTTCCACGTCATTTTTTTTTTTTAATTTTGGTTCGGGGTTCCCCTTTGGGGAATTCCCATACCGTTTTTATCAATGAACTTCTATGTGTATTGTCGGCAATGCAATAGCCGCGGGTAGTTTTAAATGAGTTTTATCCTTCAAAATGTCATTTTGCTGTCAGACTGTTCTAAACACAGGAAACATGCGCCCCTTTACAGGCATACTATAGACACCCCCCAGGTACGAAATTTAAAGGGATATTACACTTTTATTGTTTGACTTTAAGCATTATTAAAATCACTGCTCCTGAAAAAACGGCCGTTTTTAAAACTTTTTTTTGCATTGATCCATGTCCCCTGGGGCAGGACCTGGGTCCCCAAACACTTTTTATGACAATAACTTGCATATTAGCCTTTAAAATTAGCACTTTTGATTTCTCCCATAGACTTTTAAAGGGTGTTCCGCGGCATTCGAACTTGCCGCAAACACCCCAAATTGTTCGCTGTTCAGCGAACTTGCGAACAGCCAATGTTCGAGTCGAACATGAGTTTGACTCGAACTCGAAGCTCATCCCTAACCCCCAACATGATTTCTTCACCCCCTTGCTGGGGTGAGATGAGGGGGGGTGAGGATCTTTACTGTGGTGTCTGGACTTAGAAAGAGATCCGCGGTGCCTGGATCTAGAGGAAGAATGCCGATGGTGTGATTTCGAAGACCTGCTCCTTCTGCGGGAACTGCGCTGTGGATCAGACCTGGAAGGGCCGTGGGAAAGAAAAGGAAAAGGAAAAACAAATACATTAAAGCTTGTGCCCTGTACCCCACTCCCCCCCTCCAGCAGGCAGAACACCGGGATAGTCCCACATTCATACCTGCTGCGAGAGGACTGGCCACCAGGAGGCAGTGAATGTTATCCACGGTAGATTACTGCAGGTGGGAAAACAAAGGATCAGGTAGGGATTATTCAATCCCCTGAAAGTCAGTACCTACCTAGGGGAGCCACTACAGATGTCTGGGGAAGTCACCGCACATGCCCACAATCATTTCGGAGGCTCTGCAGGCTTCCCCCAGGTTTAAAAGTGGTGCCCCGTGACATCACAGCAGCACCAGGCGCAAGACGCTTGCGCGCAATGTGCGAACCAGGCCTTGTTTTCGTTCCGGGACTGCGCATGCACAGATCGTATTCTGGGACCTGGAAGAGAGGAAGCGGTGGCTGGAGAGCAGAAGGAACTAGCCTCCATGCACAGGGACACCAAAAGGAAAGAAAGGGAAACAGACACAGGATCAAAGGTAAAAACCAATACAACATATACAAACACTGCTGCCAGGGAAGGCGATGTCCATCTTACCCCTCCACCTATGATCGATTAAGCCGAGGGAATCCCATATACACACCGGACTTTATGGCAGATAATGGCCGCCTGCTCACAGCTAGGCAATCAGGCAAGTATATGTGAACCTTCTCCTGGTAAAAAAAAAAAAACATTCAGTTTAAAATAAAAGACAAAACATTTGTGTACAGATATAAAATAAATATAAATACCTTTTTTCCCTTTTACATACGTGATCACATATCCTCTGTTCCTAAATGCATAAGGGAGCTTAGAGAGCAGGGGGAGGAGCAACTGCAGCACATTGAACTTCCCAGTGAATGGATGTGCAAGGTGGGGGGGGGGGTTAGCACAGGTCTGATCATTGGAGGAGAGCACACTGAGTTATCAGCGCAGCCAAAAAAATGACCACGCTATGCTCCCATGCCTAGTGTCGTCTGTTTTTAATAGGAAAGCAGAGGGACTGCCAGGAAAACCAGGAATTTCACACAAAGGAAGCAATACTAAGAGAACAGGAGATTTTTTCATACAAGTACATGGTACAGCGGGCACAAATAAGGAATATAAAATGTTGGTTTTACATATTCTTTGACCAGCAATATTAAATCTAGGCCTAGCATGCATATGTAAAGGCAATACTAAGAGCACACACAAACAGTTATTCTAAACACGTACATTAGCTAAATAAAGGAGTACATTAATCTGGTATTGTACAGTACTACTGAAAAGCGCAGTCGGTCTGATCCTTTATCAAGTGAGATAACAAAGTAACATGTTCCATTCAGATACTGATCATAATAGAACTCAATAGGGTGAGTATAGGTCAGATCAGCAAGTGCTCTTTTGTTTTACTCTAGCAATGAACTTTTTTGTCATCTTGAAGTGAGGTTAAATCTGGGCACTGAGGATCTTCAGAACAGCCTAAGAGAAGAACCACAGGGTCCTGTGGGGGACATACAATCTGACGCAAATAGAAATATCAGATAGCAGCAGAGTCCAAAGCACCAAAGTTTGACTTATTGCCTTCTGGAAAGGTACATTTTTAACTTCTTTTGCAGGGTAATTGTGTGTGTGGTTTTTTTTTTTTTGTACTGTGTATGGCACTTTAAATCACGGGAATAATCACACAATTCTGCCTGCAATTCCAGAATCGTGGCAAAACACGTGACACGTTTAAGATGCCATTATTTCTTAATGGCACCCTATTGTTGAGCGATAAAACACGCTAAAATCAAGGCAAATATTGCAATGCCAAATGCACCTATCTCTGTGCCAACATTTGGTACATGAGCTTCTTTGTCTCATTTTGGAGTGGAGGAAGGCCCATTCAAATGAATTCAAAATTGTGCCACAAAAACACACAAAAAAGCCATGTACTGTAGCAGGTTTCACAACAGTGTGCTTAGGTGTGAATAGGGCCTAAATAACAAACATGCTATACTTACCTAGCCCTGATCCTTCTCTTCTCAGATCCCTTGCCGGCACTTCTGGCCCCTCCCCCTTGCTGAGTGCTCCCATAACAAGCCGCTTGCTATGGGGACTCTTGCATGCTCGCTCAATAAGACAAACAGAACACAGAACCTGCCTCTCTATCCTCACTGGCTGTGATTGACAGCAGCAGAAGCATCGTTCCTGCTGCTGTGTCTCATCCAATGAGGATGGGAAGACCCAGGAGAGTTGCTGCTTCCTTGCACATCGCTGGATCGAGATGAAGCTCAGGTAAGTATTAGGAGGAGCTGGGGGGATCCTGCAAACAGAAGGTTTAGGAAAACCTTCAAGCCTCACAACCACTTTCATTGACACTGCCACTAGGTATTTGCTTTAAAGGGAGACTGCAATGTTTTTCTAAACTTTATTTCTTACTTAAAATGGTTACGAAGGCAGAATATTTTTTAAATGCATTGTCTGCATTAAAGTAGAAAATCCTCCATAATCAGTTCCCCTGCAGACCCCCTAAATACTTACCTGAGCCCGGTCTCGAACCAAAGCTGTGACCAAGAACAGCAGTGCTGCTCTCTCTCTCTCTCTCTCTCTCTCTCTCTCTCCTTACAGACACAGAGGCAGCAGCGGGAGCCATTGGCTCCTGCTGCTGTCAATCAAATCCTGTAAGGAGGGAGCAAGCGGTGGGGCCGAGCCACACTGGATGTGTCAATAGACGCACACAGCCCGATGCTTTGGGGGTGAGGAGCCAGGGGCACCAGCGGGAGACCCCAGAAGAGGAGATTGGGGGCTGCTATGCGCATAACTATTGCACGGAGCAGGTAAGTATAATATTTTTGTTATTTAAAACATTTTTAGCCTTTACAATCACTTTAATACATAGATACATTGCACGGCCATATATGAGCACTATATACAGTATGTAGGCTCTGCTTCCTCTTAGAAGGGCTGCGCAATGACTAATCCTTGATGATCTTATTTCACTACAAGTTTGCCTGTGACTATGTTTGCCTAGACTGTAGTCTATAATGACTTTAAACATCCACTATGCTTATGACAGATAAAGACCATGTGATCTTGGCTGCCTATATTTTAAAACACTTGAGCGAGATGGAGAGTATCATCTATTATTTATGTCAGGAAAGAGGTACTCTGTACTTAAAATAAAAATGTGGTTTGGTAATGCTGACGTACCATATTGATTCATGCAAAGTGAAAGTTTTAACTAGAGGTTCCTTGAAAGCCTCACGATCAATAGAAGTAGGGTCATCTTCAAGATAAACTCAACAAACACATCTTAACGGATCTCACCTTCAAGATCTTCCATGGTGTTTGATCTTCTGATCCTCATCAACAGCCAGGGGCCTTATATACAGTATAAAGACAAGGATTGAGCCATAGGCACCACATCCAGGGAATTTTTTTCAGAATAGGGTTTTAGACTGTAGACTAGAGCAGCCTTTTTTAACCAAGGTGCCCAGGCACCCAGGGGTGCTTTGAGGTTTCTTCAGGGGCGCCTTGGCAAAATGCCTAAAAATTGTCCCAAAATTGTATACAGGCCAGCGTGTGGTTAAAGCTGCCATTTAGTTATACAATGCCACAGATTTTCATTGGGCACCATTACAACCTTCTTGAGGGCACCTACCTGAGTGATGGAGATAAATTGAGGGAGAAGAGAAACATTGAAATACTAGCTAGTACCAGTTTGCAAAAGTGTATTTGCTTTGAAAGAATAAATCACCTCTAATGTTGGGCGTCCTACTTGCCTGGATGTTGCTGTTCTGTACATCTATTAGAATAGTTTTCACATTTTAGAATCGGGTACCTCAAGACTGTCCATAATTTTTAAAGGGTGCGTCAAGACTGTCCAAAATTTTTAAAGAGTGCCTTGACAAAAAAAGGTTGTGAAACACTGGACTAGAGGACTGTGGGCATTGAGGTAGATATATCTGTTTGAAACACAACTCTTATGCCGCATACACACGAGCGGAATTTCCGTCAGAAAAAACTTGGATGGTTTTTCAGACAGAATTCCGCTCAAGCTTGCCTTACACACGGTCACACAAAAGTTCTCTGAACTTTCAACCATCAAGAACGCGGTGACGTACAACACTATGATGAGCCGAGAGAATGAAGTTCAATGCTTCCAAGCATGCGTTGAATTGTTTCCGAGCATGCGTGATTTTTTCCACGTCCGAATTGCATACAGATGAACGCATTTTCGGATAGGAACTTTTTCTGACCGAAAAATAGAGAACCTGCTCTCAATCTTTTGCTGGCTGGAATTCCGCAAGCAAAAGACCGATGGAGCATACACATGGTCACATTTTCCGACAAAAAGCTCTCAACTTTTAGTACAGCTGATATTAGTACAGCGATCTCCCCTGCTGTGCTATTGTGTTCTGACAGGGGGATGTCCCCTCGCCAGAACACTCCAATCATCGCTCTCAGTCATTGGCTGAGAGCGCTGATCAGGAGACAGTCAGCAGAGCTTTTTTCGGTCATGTCCCTTCGACAGAAGCCAGGTGAACAACAAGCTTCTGTTGGACCGGGTCGAATGTCGGCCAGTTCAATAATGCAGCCCCACATTTGGCCCGTGTGTATGAAGCTTAAGGAACTGTATTTGGTACAGCTTTGTAAATAACACTTTATGCATGAATCATAAGTATATGAGTGCAATATAGAAAAATATATTTTCATGATCAGGATGTTAGCCTGTATATATAGCTATTTGAGGCTCAAATTCATACTATTGGGATCCGATTGTAACCCAACGTTCAGTGCAAATATATGATGCAACTTGGATGCTATTTTGAAGTATTTTGCATATTCTATGGGGCCAAAACCATTCTGGAATCACACTAAAGTATAGGAACCTTTTCCAAAATCACGCTGCGCTGAGTTGCATGGATGTGAACGGACATGCACCATTGAAAACAATGTGATTTTCATTTTCAAACAATTCTGTGGCACTCAGGTGGTATCTAAAATCGCACTAAGGTGAACGGCTCCTAAACTGACTTAGCCGCAAATTTGCGTATCTCCCTTTGTGGTGGGAGCAAGCCACGCAACCTGCTCCCAGCACAGAGACTGGGGTCTCACCGAGAACCCTGAGCCCCGCACTAACGATCGGGATTCGGATCTCCCGATTCCGGGTCACCTGATCGCTGTGGTAGCCTCTGACTACCACAGTCATCAGTCACTGTGAAGCCCGCCCCTATGTTTCTCTCTCTGTGAATGGGGAGGAAAGATGCATTGGAGTTGATTTACTAAAGGCAAATAGACTGTGCCCTTTGCAAACTGCAATTGTACTCTGCAAGAGCAGTTGCTCCAGAGCTTACTAAATGAGCAGAAGCTCTGCTGACTTCCATCATCCAATCATTTGCAAGCAAAAAATGCATTTTCTTTTTTTATTTTACTTGCACATGATTGGGTATTCTTTGCAAAGTGAAGCTTTACCTCTTTTACTAAGCTCTGGAGCAATTGCACTTGCAGAGCAAGTCCACAGTCTATTTGATATTAGTAAATCAACCCCATTGCAGCTGTGTCTCTCCTTGCAGAAATAATAAAAAAAAAATGTGTAAAATAAATAAATATTAAAAAATAAAATAAAAAAAAGAGAAGAAATACCTAGATCGAGGTTTGATCTAGGTCAGTGCCAGGGTTTAGGCCAAATAAGGGTCAGGGACAGTATATTTGGGGCAGGATTTTTTTTTTTAATTAGTATCAGTGTCAGTGGGGGGATTTACTAAAACTGGAGAGTGCAAAATCTGGTGTAGCTGTGCATGGTAGACAATCAGCTTCTAACTTCAGCTTGTTCAATGAAGCTTTGTCAATAAAAATCTGGAAGCTGATTGGTTTCTTTGCAGGGATGCACCAGATTTTGCACTCTCCAGTTTTAGTAAATAACCCCCAGTGTGTTTTAGGTAGGACAAAAAAGCAAAATGCGCAGTATTGCTTCTGGGCTGTACTATGGGAACAAACAACAAATAACATACACATATGTGGTATCGCTGCGATTGTCAGGAGCAGGAGAATTTATTTTGGGTTGTTCTTTGCTGGTAGGTTATTATTATTATTATTATTATACAGGATTTATATAGCGCCGACAGTTTACGCAGCGCTTTACAACAACATTAGGGCAGACAGTACAAGTACAATACAATTCAATACAGGAGGAATCAGAGGGCCCTGCTCGTTAGAGCTTACAATCTAGGAGGGAGGGTCAAGTTATACAAAAGGGTAATAGCTGTGGGGGATGAGCTAATGGAGAAAATAATGCAGTTGTTAGATGGAGGCAGGATAGGCTTCTCTGAAGAGGAAAGTCTTCAGGGATCGCCTAAAAGTGGATAAATTTGGAGACAGTCTGACAGATTGGGGTAGGGAATTCCAGAGGATGGGTGAGGCTCGGGAGAAGTCCTGGAGGCGGATATGGGAGGAGGTGATGAGGGAGCTAGAGAGCAGGAGATCTTGGGAGGAACGGAGATGGCGTTTAGGTTGGTATTTTGAGACTAGGTTAGTGATGTAGCTGGGGGCACAGTTGTGGATGGCTTTGTAACTTATTGTTAGTATTTTGAATTTAATTCGTTGGGCGAGTGGTAGCCAATGGAGGGATTGGCAGAGAGGGGTAGCAGACACTGATCGGTTTGTAAGGTGGATGAGTCTGGCAGCAGCATTCATGATGGACTGAAGGGGGGATAGTCTATTTAAAGGTAAGCCAATGAGGAGTGAGTTGCAGTAGTCAAGGCGAGAGATAACCAGGGAGTGAATCAGGAGCTTTGTAGTTTCACTGGTTAGAAAGGGACATAGTTTAGAGATGTTGCGGAGGTTGAGGCGGCAAGCTTTGGAAAGTGATTGGATGTGGGGCTGAAAGGAGAGTTCAGAATCTAGGATAACACCTAGCACCCTGACATGTGGGGACGGGTGGATGGTTTTGCCATTGCTCTTCACAGAGAAGTCAGGGGAAGAGGCACGTGGGGGAGGAAATATTATAAGCTCGGTTTTGGACAAGTTGAGTTTGAGGAAGTGGTGTGACATCCATACAGATATGTCGGTTAGTAAGGTTATGGTATTAACAAGTAATATACAGCTAAATTTATTTTTTTATTTTTTTTTTTTTACTATTTTGGGCCAGTTTTCCTTTGATAATAAAAAAAATCAGGAGATATCTGTTACCATTTACCACCAAATGAAAGCCCAGCTTGTCCTAAGAAAAAACAAGGTATAATCCAACTGGATGTACAAAATAGTTGTGATGATATGTACGGATTACTAAGGCAGGCCATACATGGTACACATTTCTTTCTTGCAACCACAGGTTGCAGACATTCAGTGTGCAGTTCTGCTTGCACGTCTGCATGCATTTATAATGCATTTGCTCATGTTTGCAGTGCATTTTTAGATATTATGATTTTTTTGTAATGCATTTACATGTGTTTGCCGTGTGTTCATGTGCATTCTAGTACTTTTTTGTGTGAAAAAAAAATGCAGAATAGTGTTCTTTTTTTTTAACACACATGAAAGCACCGCAAAGTGGGTTCCGTGAAATACAGTTACTTTTCTTAGATATTCGTTTGTATTGGGTCTGGTGTGAATGAGCCCTTATAAATATTGGAAACTACTTCTGAAATCACATTAACATTTTAAAGCTTATGAGATTTTTGTGAATTTATATCTACATTAGGGCTGGGTCACACCACAATTTCTGCGTTCTTGGTGCGTTTCTGCATGCACATTTCTTTATACATTCCAAGGCGTTTCGAGTGTTCTGGTGCATTTTTGATGTGTTCCAGTGTGTTTTTCCCCTCTTTTTTTTTCTTCATCTAAATTGGAAACAATTGAAGACATGTGCACTGTGGTGCATTTTTGATGCGATTTGCCGTATTCCAGATGCATTCCATACAGAAAAAAATGCAACATATTCTACTTTTGTGGACTGGTGTGAACCAGGGCCATTGCAATCCATGTTAAAAACTGTCCATGTGTTTTTGATGCAGAATAAAACCACACTGGACTGCATCTGGTGTGAACCACCCCAAAGGGTTCATTTACACTGTACACGCATTTGTAATGCATTTGCGGTGCATTTACTATATGTGCGCTTTTAGGCATTATGATTTTTTTTTTTTACTGAGTTTCATTTACATGTGTTTTGCAGTGTTTATGTGTGTTCTAGTACATTTATGTGCAAACAAAGCCGCATGCTGTACTTTTTTAATTTTATTTTTTAAAATTACACACAAAAGCACTGCTATAGTGTGAACTAGTCTAAAGTTGGGTACACACTACAAGCTTTTTCTTCGTACAACCCAGTGGGTTGAAGGGGAAAAAAAATTGTCAGCTCAGGCTGGAGCCGCTGTACTAGCCATGCAAGGTTAGTGCAGCGATCTCCCCGAATGGGCTGTTTTGTTTTTACCGGGGGCCCCCCTGCCCGAACACTCCGATCAGCGCTCTCTGCCATTGGCCGGTCGGCTTCTGTCGGACAAACCGACATACACATGGACTGAATGTCAACCTTTTTTTTTTTTTTTTTATGTCTCCCAGCATTTGGCCTGTATGCACCCAGCTTTATTGAAATAGAAACATAGAAAAGTGAAGGCAGAAAAAGACTGAGTAGTTCATATGAGTCTGCCTGTGTTTTTTTTTTTTTTCCGTTACCTTTTTTGTTTGAGTATAGATCTACGTTTGTCCCATAGTCATTTTTCTTGGATGTGCATTTGTACTGTGTTTAAAAACGCGTTCGACTGCATCTGGTGTAAACGAGTCCTTCTAAATATTGACAATGACTTCTCCATAGATGAAATTTTTGTGATTGGATTTATGTCTGCTTTAATCACTGTGTGTTTATATGTTGATTGTGAAGGCAAACAAAGAACTTTTATGTTTACAGAATGAAATATAATATAAATAGAAAAGCAGAAAAACATACAATAGTGTAAAATGTAATATAAATAGAAAAGTAGTAAGGTTCGGTTCACACTGAGACAAAGTTGCCTGACAAGTCGTGCTCCATTCAGTGAAATGGAACCGTTCTAATGGGAGCGACTCAAGAAAAAGGTTCCTGCACTACTTGAGGGTGACTTTGGAGCGGCTTGCATTGATTTCTATTAAAGAAGTTGTTTGCAAGCCGTGCTGTAGTCGCGCTGTGCAGGGCGGCTTCAGAGTTGGGTGACTTTGAAGCCGCCCCCGTGTTAACCGAGCCTTGGGCCCCTTTCACACTTCTACGACCTGAAAGTCATGCGACTTTGACACGACTTGAAGCTATGCCTGTGTAATTTTGAGGTCTATGGACCTCAAGTCGCATTAAAGTTGGACCAAAGTAGTGCAGGGGCTACTTTGAAGTCGCTGCGACTTGAAGTTGTACAGATATGAACATACTCATTGGAAATCATGGGGTATGGCTTGTCATGCGACTTTGCAGTCCCAAGTTGCAGGACATGTTGCGCAAAAGGGAAAGGGGCCTGAAACATAAAATAGTGTAAAATTGAATACAATTAGAAAAGCAGTAAAACATAAAATAGTGTAAAATTTTATATAATTAGAAAAGCAGTAACACATAAAAGAGTTTATAATGTAATATAATTAGAAAAGCAATAAAACATAAAATAGTGTAAAATTTAATATAATTAGAAAAGCAATACAACATAAAATAGTGTAAAATTGTATATAAATAGAAAGGCAGTAAAACATAAAATAGTGTAAACCATAATATAAATAGATAAGGAATAAAACATAAAATAGTGTAAAATTGATTATAATTAGAGAAGCAGAAAAACATAAAAGAGTTTAAAATGTAATATAATTAGAAAAGCAATAAAACATAAATAGTGTAAAATTTAATATAATTAGAAAAGCAGTAAAACATAAAATAATGTGTAAATTTTTATATAATTAGAAAAGCAAGCAGTAAAACATAAAAGAGTTTAAAATGTTATATAATAAGGAAATCAATAAAACATAAAATAGTGTAAATTTTAATCATAAATAAAAAAAGCAACAAAACATAAAATATTGTAAAATTGTATATAAATAGAAAAGCAATAAAACGTAAAATAGTGTACAATTGTATATAAATAGAAAAGCAGTAAAACATAAAAGAGTTTAAAATGTTATATAATTAGAAAAACAATAAAACATAAAATAGTGTACAATTTTATATAAATAGAAAAGCAATAAAACATAAAATAGTGTAAAATGTAATATAAATAGAAAACCAATAAAACATAGAATAGTGTAAAGTTTAAAATAAAAAGTAAAGCAGTAAAGCTAAAATAAAGAGAAAGCAGCATGTTGTATGATATGTTGATGGTAGTTGTCCTCCAGGGTGAGGTCACACCACTAATGGCTTATCATGGGTGATCTGTGTCCTCTTGTGATGGAGAGGTGTGATGTGGAGGGCTGTAATCTCTTCCCTCTCCCCATCCCCCCATTCCCCCACAGCACTGACTTGTTTTCATCACGTGAGGGGGGCTGCGCTGACCAATCGGAGGAGAGCCCAGCACCCTTCCCTGCCGAGCCAGGGGTACAGGAGGGGGAAAGTTTGCAGAGCGGAGTTGGAGTTTTGCGTTCTCGGATTTGACGGAGTTGAGTGGCTGAGTGTGCGAGGAATGCACGGATCCCGGCCCGGGAGAACGACTGCCTGCTAGAGCTGGATTTCACCGTGCCGGGACCCAGGAGGCGGAGAATGGCGCTGCTAGTAGTGGTCGCGGCTTTGCTGGGCTTCCAGAGCTTTGCTCTCGGCCTGATCGCTGATCGGGGGTCCTGTCCGCCCCCATGTCGGTGTCTGGGAGATCTGCTGGATTGTAGTCGTGGAGATCTACATATGGTGCCCGATCGGCTACCTGGAAGGGCTGTGCAACTGTAAGTGTAGCTGGAAACTTTATGGAGGGGTTGTGCACGGGTCTACTCCATGAGAATGGAGCCATCGCTTCCCAATAGAAGATCGGACACTGTGTCTGTGGGGGTGACCCATGTGTGTACATCTCTGATACACAGATCTCTATGTACACATGGTGAGCCTTATGGGGGGAGAAGAGATGGTAGAGGTACAAATGTTGTCAGCCTTGGATATGTCTAGGAAAGGTACAGATGTTGGTAGCATAACCATTGTCCATCTTGGAAATACCAATATAGATGTCTACTGAAGGTACATATGTTGTTAACTCGGCCATTTTCCAGTGTCAGTCTTGTCTAATAATGGAACATATGTTGGTATTCCCATTGTCAATCATGGAAGAAGACATGTAGACATCTAGTGATTGTACAGATGTCGGTAATATAACTGTTTCCCATGGGTGGTCTTGGAAATATACATATTATTATTATTGTTATTATTATACAGGATTTATATAGCGCCGACAGTTTACGCAGCGCTTTACAACATTAGGGCAGACAGTACAAGTACAATACAATTCAATACAGGAGGAATCAGAGGGCCCTGCTCGTTTTTCACGTACAAATGTTGATACTTTAGCCTTTCACAATTTCTATCTTGGATATGTGCATATAGATTTCTAGTGAAAGTTCAAATGTTGATCAATTAGCCATTTCCTATTGTCCATCCTGAAAATACAAATATAGATGTCTAATGAAGGTACAGGTTTTGGAAACTTAGCCATATCCCAATGTCAGTTCAAAGTAATAGAGGTACATATGTTGGTAGTATAGCCATTCCCATTGTCCTCCTTGGAAGTGTTTGTGTGTGTGTGTGTGTGTGTGTATAATATATATATATGTACAGATTTTGGTAGTTTAACCATATTCCATGTTTTGAGGGTACAAGTGTTCCATTATCAGTCTTGGAAATACGCAATTAGACATCTAATGAAGGTACACATGTTGGTAGTGTAGCTGTTCTCATTGTCAGTCTTGGAGGTGTACATATAGATGTCTAATAAAGGTACAAATGTTGGTGGTGTAACCATTTCCCATTTTCAGTCGTGTAATAGAGGAGTATAGCCATTTCCATTAGCAAACTTGAAAATGTACATGTTGATGTTTGAGGGTATATATGTTTGGTAGTATAACTTTCTATTGTCATGCTTGGACATTGGAAAGTGTATGAAGTATCATGTGATAACGACCTAGAAGTAAAAGATTGTAGCTTCCTAGCATTAGTGACAGTCAATGTTCAATTATTCTGAATTGTCTTCCCTTTAATTTCTTAGTTGCAGGTCTACTGGAGTTCCCAAATAGCTCCAGGCCCTCTTTCTACCATTGTGTACATTTGTAGTCACAAAATACCTGGTCATAGTGGGTGACAATGGCTCATTTCAAATGTGCAATTACCATCAAAGCTCTGTGTATAACAAACCTGTATTGTGTGAAGGGCAGTCATGTGGAGAACCCCATAGCAGCTCAGATGGAACTTCCCACCTACTAAGAATCATTGAAGATTTGTGCTTTATTCTGTATTGCCTTTTGTGTACTGCTGTCCTACATAATTCCTGTAAATATGGGCCTTTTTTATGAATGCATGGTTGCTTTAGTTGTTTTGTCCTATTTTTTTTTTTTTTAGTGGATGTAAAATAAAGCAGGTTGTCTTTTGAGAAAGTTAGTGATATTCTTAGGTGACCAATAATTGTACTAACTTGTAATGTGTTTTATAAGGCTTATCTTGCTCAGGACCTATCTACACTTTTTATTACCTACTGGTGGCATTCAAGAGTTTAAGTGACCGATAACTGTACTTCTTAGTACATACTGGTGGCATTCAAGAGTTTGTTGTTTAAATCAGGAGTCTCCAAACTTTCTAAAGAAAGGGCCAGTTTCCTGTGCTTCAGACTTTAGGGGGGCCAGACTGTGCCCCATGGGAGTAAACAATGCCCCTATCTTTGGTATTAGGTGGAGAAATATTTGGTGTCAGTGGAAGGAACAGTTAAGGAACAGTGCCCCATACTTGGTGTCAGTGGAAGGAACAGTGCCCCATCCTTGGTGTCAGTGGAAGGAACAGTGCCCCATCCTTGGTGTCAGTGGAAGGAACAGTGCCCCATCCTTGGTGTCAATGGAGGACATAGTAGTGCCCCATCGTTGGTGTCAGTGGAGGACATAGTAGTTCCCCATCGTTGGTGTCAGTGGAAGAAATAGTAGTGCCCCATCGTTGGTGTCAGTGGAAGGAATAGTGCTCCATTAGTGTCAGTGGCAGGAATATTGCCTCAAGGGCTGGGTAAAGGTAAGCAAATTAAATGGATTAAGAGCGTATCATCGCATAGTGGTCATGCGGATACGAGAAAAGTTACAGGTGCCACGTCTTATATAAAATAGTTTAGGAGAACAAGAGAGTATAAGTGGGCTCAAGACTTTATAGGCACAATAATGAAGATAATATATAGTTAAAATATTATTTTTATTTCAAAATGATTATTTTAAAAAAAGAAAAAAGGGAGAGACGAAGATAAAAAACAGGGTAGAACATACAAAGTTTACAAATTATGCACTCCATACACATTTGGTAGGTTGGTATAGAAAAACAGCGAAACTACAGGACCAACAAGAGACATACAACTTATTGATCTATATAGTTACAGTACATTTTGTTGAACCAAACGCTATGTGATGGTGGCAATCAAATTCTGTATAAGCTCGACATGTTACGCGCCGTATGCGCTTCTTCAGGAGCACAGAGTTAGGATACTGTAATAAATGGTATAGTTTGTAAAAGTTCAACATAAATTTGTATATATGTATAAACTTACATCTAGAAAATATAGAGTGATACAAAGAGGCTGTCTTAAAACCATCAGAGGGGTATCCGTACTGCAATGGTCAGGCAGAGCAAAGGCAATGTGGGGACGAATGTAACATGGTGCAAATCAATAGTAGAAGGGTAGGGTAGGTGGAGGAATGTAATGTAAGCTGTATAATCAGGTAAGATGGAAGTAGGGAAAGGGCTGGGTAAAGGTAAGCAAATGGCCTCAGTTTGGAGACCACTGGTTTAGATGATCTATAACTACTGTTTTGTAGTATTTACTATGAGGCTTTTGCCACTTCAGACCTATCTGTACTTTTTATTACATACTGGTGGCATTCAAGAGTTTCAGGTGACCCATAACTGTACTATCTTGTAATATTTTATTATGTGCGTGTTCCACTCATGGCCTATCTGCAATTCTTATCACATACAGGTGGTAATCAAGAGTTTATTGTTTAATCACAAAGGGCATATGAATAAGCTAGTTATGTGGTATGATGCTGAATGTTTAGTCCAAACCGATGAAGTAAGACTTTCCATAAGCTGTTATTATTCAGTCTTGTTAACGTTTGAGTGTTTTGTTTTGTTTTTTTAGCTCCTTCAAAAACTCTGGTGTCCTTGACAGTCTTTGACATTTTGGTGTTACTCATTATATTATAACTCCACACCAAGGGCTTGTAGGTCTTAACATAGTTTTTTGAGCAGCTAAAAGAGAAAAAAAAAAGTGTGCACAGACTCAACCTAGCAATATAGCAATTTGTCAACCGAATTCTTACCACACCTTGGTAGTGTAACCCAAAACCTTCAGCTGGAGAGCATTTTGTTCTGTGCTGCACACATCTACAGCTGTGTAATTATTCTCCTGTCACAAAATTACATTTCCCTGAGCTTCAGGTTTCCATTTCTAATTTGTAACATTTTGCTATTTTTTGTTTTTTATTTTTATTTTTTCACTGCAAGCAATGCTTGTGCCTGAACATTTTATTTTATTTTTCTTCATTTCTAACAAGTCAAAGTATACATTGTTTTTTTTACTAATACAAAAAAAAGTATTTACTTTGTTTTTATTAGACATTTTATTGTTGCTGAAACAAATGAAAGTTTACAAGGAGGAGATGCCTTAACGGTTTCCATCCTTTTTAATTACATGACGCCACTTTTGTGGCGTAAAACACGCTATTGTAGTGGTTTTGGTTTTATGGAGGAAGTGTTTCGGATTTTTTTTATATACCAACTCCATGTAGATGGCGCAGAGGTTGGCAGCAGTTTGATTGTATCTTTTCACCGCCTTGATGAAGAGTGTAAACCTTATGCATTGCATTTAGAAATGTTACACCGGGAAACTTCTTCTGTATGACTTGTGTTATGTTGATTGGATCTAAGGGACCCAATAGTCTTGAGGTTTTGTTTCTTGTTGCATACTGTAATGATGTATTCAGCTGATGGCATTCATGTGTAATATGTTAATTTGAATGTAGGGAATGCAATTTACACACATCAACTCCTGCTGTGTCCCACTCATGTGACCGTACAGAAGTGTCCAGGAAGGAGGAGGATGCATAGCCCCCCCCCCAAGGGAGAATTCAATTGTAAAGAGGCATAGTCACACTGAATTACTTTCCTTTCTATTAGGAGTGATGCATGTTACAGCTGTGCAAACTTTTACATACTGAGGTTAGGAAGCCAGAAAGTTCTGGGTAGTTTTAAAACTTTTTATGTCTTTTCATGTTCTTTGCGTTTTATCATGATTTATTCTTATTTATAGAGTAGGTAAAAAAAAATAATTCTATCACACCACAATCCTTGCATTCGGTGTGTGTGTTTTCACATATGCGTTTCTTAAACTGTTTTAATGCGTTTTGGTGTTTTGTTTTTTTTTTATTCACTTGAAAGATCTTTATTTTAATTGGAGTATGCCAGTATTTCATTTTTGAAGTCACTTCCTGCTTCTCCGTTGTTCGATGTGTGCATAAAGCTGGCCATAAACCAGTAGAAATTTTGTTTAAATCTTTTCCTTTTAAAAACATTTGTTACATTTTCTAATTATTACTGCGGTCAAAACGATGTTTATTTTTGACCATGGTGAGGAGAAAATTCCAAGGAGCAGGATGCAAAAATTTTTCTCGCACAAACTTCTTTCTAACATGAGGTTTTCGCTCAGGAGATTACAATCACTGCAAAATCAAACAACATTTTTAAAGTGATCGAATGTACTGAGAATTTTTGTATGACTGTTCATACAAATCTCTCTTAGAAAATCTACTGGTATGTAGAGCTGCACGATTAATCGTTAAAAAATTGTGATCTCGATTCAACCCTCCTCATGATCTCAGTGCAGAATTTCCTGATTTATTCATGTAACAAGTGTAGCGGGTTCTCTGCTCACTCAGCTATCAAAAGAAATAAAAACAGGCAGCCTGCCAAGTTTTTTCACAACATGGTGATAACTATAAACATTGTAACTTTTCGTTCTTAGATCAAAGGAATGAACTTCGGTCTGTAAATGAGGTCAGTTTAACCTTTTTCTGACACTTGTTTCTTACAAAATTTGAATCAATATTTTTTGCTAGAAAATGTTCTTGGAACCCCTAAACATTATATATATATATATATATATATATATATATATATATATATATATATATATATATATATATATATATATATATATTTTAGCAGATACTCTAGGGAATAAAATGGCGATTGTTGCAATATTTTATGTCACACTGTATTTGTGCAGTGGTCTTTCAAACGCAATTTTTATGGGAAAAAAATAATTTAAAAAAACAAACAGTAAAGTTAGTCCAATTTTTTTGGTATAATGTGAAAGATGATGTTATGCAATGAGAATCGTGAGAGAAAAAAAAATTTGCGTTTGAAAGAAACGCTGCACAAATACAGTGTGACATAAGATATTGCAACAACCAACATTTTGTTCTCTAGGGTCTCTGCTAACAAAAAAATATATAATATTCAGGGGTTCTAAGTAATTTTCGAGCAAAAAATACTGATTTTAACCTGTAAGCAACAAGTGTCAGCAAAGGATTTAGTCTTTAAGTTGTTAAACTGACCTCATTTACAGACTGAAGTTCATTCCTTTGATATAAAAGAACTATATGTTACAATGTTTCTCTTTATCTGGCCTAAGGCCCCTTTCACACACCCCTTCCGCCGGCTCAGTGGGAGATCTCTCCGTTGATCTCCGCTGAGCCGGCGGATGACAGGTCCCTCTCTGCTCACTGAGCGGAGAGGGGCTTGTCAGGCGCTGCTGCCGCCTATGGAGGGATCGGATGAAAACGGACAGCATGTCTGTTTTCATCAGATCTCACCCGATCTGCTAGCGACAGACCTGGACGTAGGGCCATCCGTCTGCTGTTAGCCGATCGGACCGGGTCGGATGTCAGCGGACATGCCTCCGCTGACATCCGTCGCTCCATAGGCTAACATGGAGCGCCCGTTCAGGTCTGCCGTCAAAACTGATCGTGTGAAAGGGGCCTAACAGATGTTGTGAGAAACTTGGCAGGTTGCCTGTGTTTTTTTTTTTTTGTTTTTGTTTTTTTGTTTTTTTTTGACAGCTGTGGGCTTGAGCAAAGAACTCTCTGCACCAAATCAAGGAAATGCTTTTTTAAAATCAGAAGGAGGGTAGAATTGCAAACTCGATTCTTTAAAGATTAATCGTTCAGCTCTACTTGCTTGTATAGCAGAAACAGCATCCCATTCAAGTCTATTTTATGTGATGTTAGTTTGCAGGCGTGGGCATCTAGGCAATAGATTTTGATCAGCCGGGACATTGACGGTGCAAGAGGTGGCAAGTAAGGACCTTTAAGTCGGTGGAGTGCTGTTACATTTTTAGTTTAAAACCTGACCATGTACATCAGGGGTAGGCAACCTTTTGAGCACAGTGTGCTGAAAAATGCTTTCAAAGAAATCGAGCGTGACGATTTTATAACAAAAAAATGTCAACTTCATGCTCTCAATCATGAAAAGGATTTTTTATAAAGTAAATGCTGTAAACTACTTGAGTAATAGTGACTAATTAACATCCTGCACTCTCACGACTCAGATCAGCCCTAATTCATGCACCTTCACACCTCATATCACTGTTCCCCCTGCAAATATGTTTCACCACTGTACACTCCCTGCTCATCTGCCGCACCACTGTACCCCGCTGCTCATCTGCCTCACCACTGTAACCCCCTGCACATCAACTGCACCACTGTACTATCCTGCACATCTGGCACACCACTGTATCCCCCCTGCTCATCCGTCCCACCACTGTAACCACTTGCATATCTGCCCCACCACTGTAACCCTCCTGCTCTTCTGTCCCACTACTGTACCTCCCTTCACATCTGCTCCAACGCCATACTTCCATGCTCTTCTGTCTAACCACTGAACCATCTTCTCGTCTGTCCTAACACTGAACTTATCTGCGCATCTGTCCCACCTCTTTTCCCCCTGTTCTTCTGCCCCACCACTGTAACCCCCTGCTCATGTGTTCCACTGATGTACCTCCTTTCTCCTCTGCACCCCTCTGCACATCTGCCCCATCTCTGTACCCCCTGCTCGTCTGCCCTACCTCTGTACCCCCTGCTCCTCTACCCCATCGCTCATCTCTCCCACCAATGTACCTCCTTTCTCCTCTGCCCCACCACTGTACATCTGCCCTACCTCTGAACCCCCTGCTCCTCTGCCCAACCACTGTAACCCCCTGCTCTTCTGTCCCACCAGTGCAACTCCTTTCAGATCTGCCTCACCTCTGTAGCCCCCTTGCTCTTCTGTCCCACCGCTGAACCCCTTTTTCATCTGCCCCCACACTGAACCCCCCTGATCATCTAGCATCTGCATATCTGCTCCACCGCCGTATCCCCATGCTCTTCTGTCTCACTACTGAATCACTTTCTCATCTGTCCTAACACTAAACCCATCTGCTCATCTGCCCCATCACTATAACCCGCTTTATCATCTGCCCCACCAATGTACCTCCTGCTCATCAGCCCCACCTCTGTTCCCCCTGCTCTACTGCCCCACCTCTGTAACCCCTGCTCATCTGTCCCACCAACGCACCACCTTTCACATCTGTACCACTGCTCTACCCCCCCCTGCTTTTCTGCCCCATCACTGCTCTACCCCCCTGCGTTTCTGCCCCACCACTGAACCCCCTTCTCATCTGCCCCAACACTGAACCACCCTGCTCATCTGCCCCAACGCTGAACCACCCTGCTCATCTGCCCCAACGCTGAACCCCCCCTGCTCATCTGCCCCAACACTGAACCCCCCTGCTCATCTGCCCCATCACTGTAGCCCCCTGCTCTTCTGTCCCACTGCTGAACCCCCTTCTTATCTCTTCCACTACTGTACCTCCCTGCACATCTGCATCTGTCCCACCGCTGTACCCTCCTGCTCTTCTGTCCCACCTTTGAAACCCTCCTGCTCATTTTTCCCGACCACTGTACCCTCTTCTCATCTATGATATGTGTGATATGCAGAGTGGTGAAAGGAAGCAGAGATGAGACACATCTACCTGTCCTGGCACACTCATCCTGCTGATCCAACTCTCGCATCCAGCCCACATGCTTGTATGTGATGTATGGGATGTCACATACAAGCATCTGGAATGGATGTGCAATGATGAGCTCAGGTCAGGGGCATTTTCTGAAAGCAGTGGGCCTGTGTGCAGGATCATGACTGCTGAGAAGCATAGGCTCATTTATGACCAACCAATAAACCAATACCTTGCACCCCCCCACCCCCCCAAAAAAAGACACGGAAGCTGATTAATTTGGAAATAGGGCAAGGCCACAGCTTTATTGAACTTTTCAAAAGTACAACTATTCAACTGTACCAAACAACAATCCCAGTCACAGTATACCATGAGCACCCATAAAACATAAACTCACATAGTCTAAGAGGCCTGTCCTTACCATCAGTGCCAGACCGGCATTAGACTGACCCCAGAATTTAACTTGAGGGCATAGCCCATAAAGCAACATCAATTGCTGGCAAGGTCAAAACCGCCAATAAAGCTGTGACAAAACATCACAACGGGCGGGAGGGTGGGCAACTCTTGTGACAGCTGAATCTCCTCGGTTGGATGTGCCCCAGCGTAGCCTTTTCCTAGAGTTCAGGCTCCACCCAGTCACCTCAGGTCTTTGTAGGCAATCCTAAGGGAGCTACTTAACTTCCCTTTTAGGTTCACACCCACAGTGATGCCATGCTTCCAGCAGTCAAGGCTCCCTTTCCCTAAAGGCGGTTCAAGGAGTCTTCATAAGTTGGGCTCCCGCAGCTGAGAAAAAGTGCGGCGCTCTGCGCCGCAACAAGAGTTGGGTGTGATTTTTTCATTGCGCTGAATACTGGCTGTGGCTTAAAGGGATACAGAGTGTAGGAGTTCAGTAGTAAGTGATGCAAAGGTTCAGAAATAATTTCAACAAAGTTCCTAGAAGCTCAACAGTAATTCCACAAACTGTCACCTGATTGTGGTTTTCTCAATCACAGTGAAATCCCTTTTTCTGAGATTGGTATTGGCAACCAAGCAAAACATCTTCCTCCAGATGGTGGGCGGGACTAGCAGAACTGTGATTGACTTTAGCAGTGGCCAATGACAGTCCTCCTCCTCCTGGAAACAGGGACTGCCCCCCCTAGCATAACTGCACCCAATCTCTTCCCCATCACAAAAGCTGACGATTGCAGCTACAGCAAAGTTATAGAACCAATGTTTCCCATATTTTGCATTGTGTGGGGGCACAGTGCTTCCCCCTCAGTGCAGGTGCGGCATGGAGAATTCTGAAATTGTAATGCATTAGTGTCTCACTGACACTTCCCTGCGCTGCTCTGCTGATAGGGAGGGAATCGAGTGCCGGCAAAAGAGGCTTCGCGTGTTGCTTGCGGCAAGAGTGCCGGGGGATGCCTACCCCTGATGTACATTAAACCAAGGATGTTAAAGTGGAATTTTAGCTGAAGCCCGTTTCTCTATAGAGTGGGTAAGGTTCGAACTATTCTTTGGTTAATATGGTTGTCTGTGTCCTTACTTGGAATTTCTCATTACTTTCTGTTCTGGAGATACAACAGAAAGTATAATAAAATCTCCACTAAGTGAGGGGAAACGCCAAACTTGACAGTTGTCAATACAACAGGTGTCCCATAATTATTTCCCCCATTGATAACTATAAGGCCCCTTTCAGGCAGAGTGGAATCCATCTAGCGGATCTGCCTGCTCAGCGGGGAATCTCTCCACTGAGCAGATGGATGACCAGTCCGTGTCCGCTCCACTATGCAGCGTAGACATGGACACAGCCTGCTGTTCTCTATGGGGCGGTTGATCTGCCAGATGGATGGGGCACAATCATCATCCATCTGTTTTTAGTGGACCAAATCATATTGGTGCCGGTGGGTGTGACATCTGCCGCTCCATAGAGAACAATGGGTGGATCATACAGGTCTGCCTGAAAAATGGACAGGTGGACCCGATTGGTCAGCTGGTGTGAAAGGGGCCTAATAAGGCAAAAATACAGTGATTCAAAACCAGTTATTGGCAATGGATGACAGAACCCCGATGGGAGAAATCTGCTGACCCAGCTGAAATAATATATGGAATAAAGTTGATGTTGAGCGATTTAAGCCCCAGTGAAGTATTTACTAGGAAGGCCCATGTAGACTGGTGGGAAGAGTGCCAGCTAGAGCTATACACCAAGTGTCTCTAGTCTTAGATTACGTATACAAATCTTTAGGGGCTCATTTCACAGGTGCAACCGGTACTAAAAATTTTGCCCTGGAGCAGGTCAATTAACTCTTCTCAGTTATTTCCAGGCGTGAAAAACCTGTAGGTCAAGCAAATTGTATGGACACCACTAAACTATCCTCTGTAAAAAAAAACATCTTTAGCTGTATTCTAAAAGACTTTGTATGTCTCTTTAGAAAAAAAAGGTCTTGTTTACATCACCTGTGACACATATACAATGCATTTTACCTCCTGACCTGCTCTTATGATCTGTAAGATACCAGTATGATGTAACTTCTGCATATGCACACAGGGGTTGCACCTTTATTGGTCACTTTGTGGCCAAAGAGAGAAGACGCCATGCAATGTATTGGAAGAAGACAATTATTATGACAGGACTTGCCGTGGCTTATTATCTTTGACTAAACTGTTATGGCTTTTCTTGAAGAATTTCTGACTTATGCTGGCCACACATTATACAATTTTTCTTGTTCAATTTCCTTTAGATTTACCGTCACCTACATAGTGTGAGGGCCTGCCTGATTGCATACAAGTTACAAGTGTTTAGGTTTGACCTCATATTATGTGGTTTTGGTAAATCCTAAAGGAAAATTGTACAAGAAAATTATATAATGTATGACCAGCCTTAAAAGACCTTATGTGCGAGCTCCAGATTCACAATTCCTTGAAATTGAAGCTGTTCTAATATTGACCTGGCACCATCTATAGCAGGGTTATGGAGAATTTAAATCTTAGGATTAGTTAAACTTCAGGACTTGGATTTGGAGCCTCTGATTGGCTGGCGTTTCCTAATTGCTTTTTCTAATCAGCCTACTGGTTGTTCTGGCTGTATACACTTCCTGGTAAGTGGCAATATTTTCCCACCCAGTTGTCGAAAGATTCATAGGGGGGCACTTCCTCACAATTCTATTCAGAAGCAGGTAGCACGTCACAATGTGGGTTGTCCTCTTAAAAGTACTGTTGGCATGCCTCTTTTTCAGAGGATGTACGCAATGATCGCGACAGGAACACCTGTCCTTTCCCTGAGCACCTCTATGAGTGCAAGGGAACCCTGGGAACCTACAAGTAGTAGACTTTGTGGATACGGATTAAGCAGGCTACTGGCTACCCTATTTGAGACCTAATAACCCCCATCCTTGAGATAAAGGGACCCAAGAATTCCAGAGCAATATATTATGAATGCTCCCCTGCACAAGGATTAATGCTGCAAATTGTCACAGGCCTCACCTTTAACTCTGAGAGCAAGCATATAAATAATTGTATTTTAATATTAACGCACCATATAGGCTCCTGAAGAAGTGACTGGGTAGAAAAACATGTAGAACTATCCATGATGGTTTAGTGGAACCCTAGCACCTGAAGGAACCTGAATTATATGGTCTGCATCCAGATATGCGTATAAGCCTCCATGTGTGTGGTATGCATTTATCTACCATGCCTGGGATATGTATTGCCTAGTAGCGTTTCATTATTGATTGAAAATGTTGTATAAGGTTTTATGACATTAACAATAAAAATTAATGGTATTTTTAAGTGTTGATTGGTGTGTATGTGCCTTTTAAAGTCCATATCTTTGACATTTACAATATTGTGCTTATTTTCACGTTCGACATAAGGGCAGCGTAGGAATTTGTTTGAGACTACGTTTTTTTGTTTTTTTTCCTCCATTTTTTTTTTTGTTTTTTTTTTTTTATGTTAAATACATGAAAGCTAACTTTTCTTTAGGTTTTTAGAGTTAAATTTTCTTTTTTTCTGTAGAGCTGTGCGATGCCAGTACATTTGCTGTTTACATAGCTGCAAAGTTGCATATGTGTCAAATAAACACACATCTTGCAAGGCAGATTCAGTTCTGTTGTTCTTTTCAAGCTAACATTCCTCAAATTCATTCAAGAGCATTGCATCTGTGTAAATAAGCTGTGAGTTGAAGACAGATACCCCACTGTGTTTACTCAATTAACAGCTGTGACATTTGGCCCTGGAGTCACAGGACTACATCTCTGTGGGTGTGAGGGACACATGTGGTCAGGCTGTTGTACAAACAGAGCTCATGCACAAAGAAAGTGCCAATAGAATGTTGTAAATGGAAAAAAGTGGATAAAAAAAGTGAAATGTATATGCAAAGCGGTCAAGGTTATTATACAAAAGAAATATACTATTGAAAGAACTTTTTTTTATGTTCTTTCTTTTTTATAAGCAGAGGTTGCTTTTAGCAAGTGTTGATTTTTCCTGCAAGAGTCAAGTGTGCCAACTCCACTCAGCACTCGAATCCAAAACCTCCCTGTTGGTGAGGATGACCATCTTATTAAAGGAAGCAAAAGGGAGGCAGAAGGGGCAAATGGCCAAGCTCACGAAAAAACCTTATTTGAATCTAACTTTACTGGCCTATATTTCTAGAGATACGGATTGTTTTGACATGTAGTTTACACTAAAGCTATCCTTGAGCTTAACAATCCCTGTCTTTGAAATAAATTAAAGAAACTACTGCTGGCACATACCTGTCTGTTATTGTTGAATCCCAGATAGATAAAATGGGCAAAGCCCCAATTGTATGCAAATGTGTCAGAGCCATACCACAAAGCCTTTTCTGTCCCACATTCCTATTGGCCTACCCCTATGATTGGCAGCCCCACTGGCCAATGGGAATGTTTAGGCAGCAGTAAGAGGTGGGCATGCTTTTGGCTATATCAGGAAGTGTCAAAGCTTTGCTTGTCAGATTGGCGAAGGGTTTCGGAAGCACCCAAGTAGAAACAGGCACAGCTAGGTGACCATATTTCATACCTTCACACTGGTGTGTGTGTCTTTGTTTTGTGTGTTTTATATTTTATATACCAGTATATATTAGACCGATCCAGATATGGATATTTTATACATAGTTATATGATGCCACTGCCCTGCCTGTCCACCTCGTCCAATCAGAGAATGTTTTGCATTCATTCATTCTCTGAATGGCACCCATGCCAAGTGGCTGACCTCCTGTGTTCAGAATTCATCGGGTTGGTCAGTGTCTACTTCAGTGATTTCCAGCTTCCACGAGCATCGGCCAGGTATTTCGTATACATAGTTACGTTGATTCAAGCTGGACCAATATAACTATGTATAAAATATTCATACCTGGAATTCCTCTTTTTATTCATTGTTCATTAAATGTTTAGTTTTAATGGCCAAGGTTTGTGACAAGTTTAATTTTAAACTTGTTATATAATAAATTGACTTTCTCGTGGCAATGAAGGGCATCATTTTTGGCCTAAACAAAACTAATAAAGATTACTCCTTAAAGCCGCTAAGTCTACCCTTACACATGAGATGGAAGTATTAAAGTTATTTTAAACAAACTGTTTTTTTTTTTTACTCTTTCTTTAAAATAAACATATCCAACATTACCTGCTCTGTGCAATAGTTTTTGCACAGAGCAGCATAGAATGCATTAAGGTAAAAAACTTTGCGGCTTTAGAACCACTTTAACACACATTAAAGTGTATGTTAGGGCTCATGCTCATAGGTGCATTCCTTCTTACAGCATAAACAAACTGGCATATTTTGGTGCCCAGGAGCCTCTGGTGCTGCTTACAGCCGCCCATAGACTTGAATGGTTGTAGATGGCTATACGCAAGTATATGCTGCTGCTTGTACAAAGTGGTGAATGCGAGCAGACTTAAGTACCTAAATGCAGGCTGTCTGCAAAGACTGTGCATTGAGATGCAGGTGTGTTGACATGCATTGGGACAACACGTATGTGTTGCCTCAATGCACAAATGTGAATGGTTCTCTTTTGAGTTTAAAGTGATTGTAAACGATCACCTTGTAAAACAACCCTTTCAGTATAAAATAGAAATGAAAGGCAAAACATTTTATGTATGGATATAAAAAAAAGACATTATAAATGCCCTTTTTACCTTTTTTATAAATCATCATCATCATCACTTCCCCTCTGTTCTCAGCTGCTCAGCTGGGAGAGGAGAAACAGCAGCACACTAAGATTCCCAGTAAATGGCTGTGCAGCTGGGGGGGTGTCAAGACAAGTCTGATTATTGGAGGAGAGCAGGTGGAGTTCCCAGGTTAGCTAGAGAACTGACCACGGTGTGCTTTCATACTAAGCCTCGGTTCACACCAGAGGCGGCACAACTTGCAGGTCGCCTCACTGAGGCGACCTGCACACGACTGCCCGGGCGACTTGCAAAACGACTTCTGTATAGAAGTCTATGCAAGTCGCCCCCAAAGTCGTACAGGAACCTTTTTCTAAGTCGGAGCTACTTGCGTCGCTCCCCTTAGAACGGTTCCATAGCACAGAACGGGAGGCGACTTGTCGCCTGACAAGTCGTCCCTGTGTGAACCGAGCCTTAGTGTTGTCAGTTTTTAATAGGAAAGCAGTGGGACTAGCAGGAACACCAGTGATTTCACATAAAGAAAGCAAGACAAAGAGAACAGGATACATTCCTCATCTAAGTACATAGTACATAGTTTTATTGTTGCTATATGGAATACATTAACCATCTCCTGAAGAAAACACAAGTACCTGAATATACTGTATCTTGATGTTGGTCTCCTGTAATCTTCTGAAGGATGGCCAGTTTTCTATGCTAACCGGGACTTTTTTGGGGGGTTTGCATGCTGCAGTCTGTTCCCAAGCTTAGCGGAATCAAAAGGTCAGGGATGATATTCTTGTTCTAATTCATGGCTGATTCACCATATTCTTTTGTTAGACTGTAGTGTAGTCTCATTGGGAGGTCCAGGTCCTTGATGTGGTGTCTGGCAGGGGTTCCCTGGATCACAAGGCCAGCTAAACAGAATTGCAGATTCTTTGACGGGTTATATAGTTTAGATATGTAGTTCAGCTTTCTCAGAATTGCCATATATGGACATTTCAAATGTGTTTTTTCTTAAGTCGTGTAAAAGGTACAATTTTTAAACTTTATACAACTTAAATATAGCTATACTTTAATAGTAACACACAGGTGAAAAAAATCTGAAAATCCAATCTTTTTAAAGCACTTTTTTTTGTCTTTTTTTCCAGCTCATTTTTCTACAAAATATTTTTCCTTTTGCCCAGCCATTCCAATTGCATTTATAGTTGTCAGATTGTGGTTACAGCTGCAGGTTTATTTGGAGATATATGGCGTAAAAGTTAAAGTTACAAAAACATGTGTGCTAGCTAGACCACCGGTGTAGGCGTCTCTCTTAAATAATGACTTTTACAGATCCAGGTGCATTGTGAACAGAGTATCTGCTTTTTTTTTTTTTCTATGCCTAATGAAAGATTTAGGTGGGTACAGGATTAGAACGTTTTTTTTTTTTTTTTTTTTTTTTTCCTCTTTCTTGGTATCAATGGCAAACGTTTATTTTAGCTTGCCAATTAGGCACGGCTGTAAACCCTTTCTAGTGATCTCTTTTGTGTATGCCTGATTAATGTGAAATTGTAAAGCAGTACATATTTTCAGTGTTAAAATGCCTGTTTGATGCATAATGGAAGTTGTTACGCTTGTGGCTGCAGTGATGGAATCCAGATGGATAGGTGGCTTGTGCTTTGAGTGAAAGTGTCTGGCTCCACTGTGGTTGATCATGCAGTATTTTAATAGTTTCAAAGTCCCGCTTTTTTTTGTGAGCGTGCCTTAATTCCCCCAGACCAGATTTTCTCACTTCTTTATGGGCTGGGACAGGGAGGAATTTGGCAAACATAAGCAAGAGTGATTTTTTTTTTAGCATTCAGTAAAGGTTTTCTGCTCTCCGGTGTATTTATTCAATTAAAGCTCACATCGTTCTATTTTTATTTTTAAGGTAGTTTGAGGTTCTGAAAGTGAATATTTTGTACAAGTTTACACTTGCGATGCATAATAAAAAAGAATTTTTGTCATTTCCATGAACAGTATGCAGCCATGTAGGCGGAAAGCCTCAGGTATAGAGAAAGGAGTTGTGTGCTGCTCATCTGATTTGCATGTTTATTCATTAGAAAACGTGAAGTCAGCAGCTTTCCGCCTATACATGGGTCAGATGTTAATAAATTCCAAATCATGGTCCCCGACTGTCTCCAGCTTCATCTGGTTTTCATTAATTGCAGGCATGTGCTGCTATATACAGTGGAAGAAGCAAGGCGAATAAGACAAAGAAATTCCAGTTGCTTTTAAACATCCATACTGTGATGTAATGTGATCGGAGCAAAACCTTCCTTTTTAATTTGCCTCTGCAGATTTCAGTTTTAACTATTGGCTGTCCAAAAAAAAAAAAAAAAACATTTGTGCTTCTTATTAAAGGGATTTTTTTTTTTTTATGTTTTAACCTAAGCATTGCATTTGGGATTCGGGGCTGTATGAACAATATCCTCATAATTCGTAGTGATCATAACCCGCCCAGATTGGGGATCCATGGAAAAACATTGAGATTCTCCCAATATGACTAACATTATCAAAGTCTTTTTTAAAAAATAACATGATTACTTTGATTATGCTTACAGTAAAATATTGTGTACAAGATGAGTGGCCTTCTGTGACCAGTGGGCCTGGAGTATACTTCTAAGTAATGAGACTTCAAAGTCCTCTTTAAGATTAGCACGTCCTTATATAAACTTTAGTTGGTCATACATGGATTGAAATTTGGATGGTTCAGTAGGGACCAGCTGAATTTTGATCCATGTATGGACAGGCTGGTTTTTACAGAAGTTTATCTACCGATAGACTTCCGTACAACTAGCCTGTTGGGTTTTTCTAAATCAATCTGTGCCGCTGGCTATCAGTGTATGATTACGGCTGGTTAAACAAAAAAATTACTTGTATGGCCTGCCTTACTAAGCATACTGTCTAAGGCAGAGGTCTCAAACTGGAGGCCCTCCAGTTGTGAAACTACAAGTCCCATCATGCCTCTGCCTGTGGGAGTCATGCTTGGAACTGTCAGCCTTGCAATGCCACATGGGACTTGTAGTTTCGCAACAGCTGGAGGGCCACCAATTTGAGACCCCTGGTCTAAGGCCTCTGGGAATCTGCCCTCTGATCCCCACTGAGCAGGCGGACGGCTTATGCAGAGCAGACACAGACACAGCCCGCTGTCCTCTATGGGTAGTCAGATGTAAACAGACTGCTTGTTCTGATCTGATCTGAAACGCTAGACGGATGGGAAAACGGATCCCCATCCATCTATTTTTAGCGGATCGGATGTCAGCTGGTGTCAACGGACACATGTTCATTGACACCCGCCTCTCCATAGAGGACAATGTATTCTCCGATTGGGCCCACCTAAATGAAATATGTGGTATGTGTTTTTGCTAAAAAGGTTCATATGGACTAAATGAATGGAGTGTGTATGTGTGTGTGTATGTATGTGTGTATATATAATATATATATATATATATATATATAAAATGTGTGTGTATATATAATATACTATATTACCAAAAGTACTGGGACACCTGCCTTTACACGCACATGAACTTTAATGGCATCCCATTCCTAGTCCGTAGGGTTCAATATTGAGTTGGTCCACCCTTTGCAGCTATAACAGCTCCAACTCTTCTGGGAAGGCTGTCCACAGGGTTTAGGAGTGTGTCTATGGGAATGTTTGACCATTCTTCCAGAAGCGCATTTGTGAGGTCAGGCACTATTGTGGACAAGAAGGCCTGGTTTTCTGTCTCCACCGTAATTCTTCCCAAAGATTTTGTGCCATCAAATATAATTGGTGATACTATAACTTTGCAGCCAAAAAGATTCTGTTTTTGGGGAAAATGAAATTTTTCAGTAGTTGATTTGCTAATAGCCCACCATCTTTTTTAAATAATTGAGAACTGAAATATAATTGGTTCCCATCTAATGGTTTGACTGTAAGGCACAGTGTGCAGCACTGACCTTCCAAGGTAGTGTGTAATGGGAACCATTACTTAAAGGTATAATGTCTCTCTTTTCTTGAACAATAAATCTTCAATTGTTTTTTTTTTTGTGTTTGCTAATAATAAACATACAATGTTATACTTGAGTAATCTTAAATTGGCCACACACAGTGCTGGTGAATAATTCATTATGCGTCTTGCTTTGTGGGTTGCTGTGTGGTACTTTAACTAGATCAACATGAAGTGGTGGCGCAGTGGTCTTTTGTGTTCAGAAATTAGCAGAAATTTGCCATAATGCATAATCTCACCCTGTTTCCACCAATAATTTTGCCATTACTTAGGAATTGTACTTTTGTATGACAAAAGCTACTTTCTTTTAGATGACTATACAAGTTTATTATAATGTGTTGCATGGTGTACTTTACAATTCTAATGTACGATATACATTTTTACAACAACTTCAAACAAGCAGTTGTTTGATCTTCATATGAATGTGTGTTCCACACATTCTGTACAGGAACACTGTCTTACATATTGTTTATATGTTCTTAAGGTGCTCCTATTAACAACCCAGGGTTGCAATGGTAGCACTAAAACAAATTGTTCTTTTTGTACTGATGCATTTTAATTTCTGTTTTATAGGGATTTAAGCCACAACAAACTTTCCTCAATCAAAGTTTCTTCAATGATTCATCTATATAACCTTCGTGAATTGTAAGTTCGATCTATTTGAGTTCTTTAGTTGCTAATTACTGTATGTGTAGGTTTGAAGAAATTTAACTTTTCTCAATATTTCTAAATTGCCTGTCTTTAACAGGAGACTGAATAGAAATGACTTGAAGACTATACCCAATTTAGGACCATTATCTGCGAATATAACCCTTCTATCTTTGTAAGTGTGATTATTTTATTTAACTTTAAGAGATGTCATAGGCTACCAAACCTAAGCTTAAAGGCCAAGTTCACCTTTTGTGAAACTTTATTAAATGCCCATCTTTTTTACAGGTAAAAAATGTGCATATATACATATAATCTAATATATATATTTTTTTTTATATTTTACCATGCCGCCTGTAAGTATTGCACCCACGATCAGCAGGACTGATATCGTTATGATTTACTTTAGTGTTGTAGGCCCCAAGATGTGCAGATATATGGGAGAGTAGACAACCTATAGCCATTAGAACGGAATATTTTTGTCACAGGGCAAACCAGAGTCTAGTAGTGCAGCTGGGTCTGCAGATCCAGAGGGGAGGGTTGATTGCTTTTAGAACTACCTGGTTGTAATATGATGAAAGTTAAAAGATTAGTTCAGGGAAATTGCTTAGTAAAACTCTGGAAATTTGGCTTCACTTTTGCTGCATGTTTGATTTAGGCTTCCTGTACACTACAGCTCCTGAACTTGAGTTTAGGAGCTTTTGGTGTTTTTTTTTTTTTGCCAAAGTTCCTAAACGCAACTCCATAAAAGCCACATGTACACATAGGCTTTTAGGATCGTTTAGGAACTGCTGTAGTTAGTGGAGATAACCTCCCTCAACCCCTCTCTCCTAAACGCGGAAGAATCACAATCAGGATAAGAACGTTTTGACCGCCTGCCACAAAATACGCCAAAAGCGTGGTAGAATTGCGTCACCATTATGACATGTTTTGCATTTTCCAGCGGTCATAATAAGCTATGTGTACATGAAGCCTTATCTCCTAGTAGCCATAGCCTAGATATATATACAATTGCATGGTAGAAGGGTAATTGAACTGGATATCAGGGGGTAATAAAAATCCTGGGCAATAAATGATTACTTAAAGTGGAAGAAAACCCTAACGAATACTATTCTTTAAAAAATGTTTCCTACAACCCCCCCCCCCCCCCCCCCTGTCGTCCTACCTGTGCTGCCTAACCTGTATAAAAAGATGTGTGTACTTACCTCTTTTTGATCCAGTCCAGTCACTCCATCCCGCAGCTCTGGCTTCACTGTGTCTGGGAGAGGCTACTGCAGAGAAGAGGAGGGAGCTTTGACAATGGCTGGCCTATGGGTGACATAACCACTTCCAGAATTCCCAGCCGTTGTCGAGCATAGAGCTGCAGGATCATGTGATCAGAGTGGATTGAAAATAGGTAAGTACACAGATTTTTTTTTTCTGGTTAAGCGGGGTGCTATAACTATTTTTAGGAACAGTTATAGTTAGGGTTTTCTTCCACTTTAATTATAGGAGATGTCAGTCTTATTTTTCAGCAAATGTAGTTGGGGCAAATTTAAATGTTTAAATACTCCATTAGCTGATAGGTGAAGTTAATTGGTTAGCCTGTTTTTACAATTTTTAAAAACTAGTTTATCTTTCCTGAAAATTGCCATGTGTATACCGGTAGTAGGTATTTAGGTATGCAATCAAGTTACTAAAGTATGGCAAAAAAAAAAAAAGGTTGACCTACTGGTGTTTATTAGGTAGGTGGGATTTTTTATGCATCTTTCACTTGCTCACAAACAATATTAAAAGGACAAACTGTGTTGGCGGACCACTAAACGCCTTGGATCCTCCTGTCTCTCTATACAAAGTTAGTTGAACTTGGTTTAAATCATCAATGTCTTTTGAATGATTGGCCTCTCTGTTTTAAATCTTTACAGCATAAATCTATTAATATGCCTCTAGCATCATAATGTGAATATACAAAACATGCTAAAGAGAATGCTATTTTCTGCTTAAAACTAGAATTATGATAACATTGGGGCATGTTAAATCATTCCAATGTTTTGTGATACAGAATCCATTATGCCTAAAGCCATAAGAAATATCTGTGTTGTGTTTAAAAAAAAAAAAAAAAAAAAAAATCTAGCGTACAAAGGCGTCACTGTGAAGCAGGCTGGATTATAAGTGAACACTTTCAGGCTGCAATTGAGAGGGTGTGCAGTTCAGGAAATTGCTGGCCCCTGCTGTAACAAGCAATGCTGCAAGGGAAAGTTTATCACTGCAGTAATTTATGGCTTCAACACCTTGTCCGTAATTACCTTGTTAATAAACCAGTATTGTGCTTTGCTGCATTTCCAAATTATTTTTCAAGAAGCTACACCTGTATCATTAAAGGTTTGTGTGTGTGCTACAGCTGTTTTGTTTTTTTTATATATATATATATATATATATATATATATATATATATATATATATATATATATAATATATATATATATATATATATATATATATATATATATATATAATGTGTGTGTGTGTCATGTTTTGGAACAGACTTTTCTTTCAGCCATCCAGTTTTATACCTTTTTTTTTTTTTTAAATGCTTTTCTGTTTAAAAAATTTGTGTATTGGTAGATTTCTGCTTTGCTTGGTATACAACAGTATGATTTACATTGCATTTGTTTTTTTTGTATTTTTTTTTTCTATCCCAGAACAAACAATAAGATTCATGTAATTTTACCAGAGCATCTGGAACCCTACCAGTCGCTGGAAACCTTAGATTTGAGTAATAATCTTGTTACTGAACTTAAAGCACCATCGTTTCCTGTTCTAAAACTCAAATACCTGTAAGTGGCTGTCGCGTTTTACTGTCTGTTTTGTAACATAGCAAGCAGAGACAGATTTTTGTCTTTCAAGCCTCATGAGTGTTTGCTAGAAACTCGACAAGTGGCTTTGTTTGTGCCTATTTTTTTTTAAAAAAAAGGAAGGTAAGAAAAAGGGTCTGTCTTTGCCCTTGGTTCTTCCAGGCCAAGTCTGAAGACATTTTAAATCTGATTGGATGACATAACTGCTGTCCCGTTTGCTTTTATTCCCATTATGCGGATAATTATTCTATAGGTCAGTAAATAAAGTTGTTCTAAAGGCAGGATGTTTTTTGTTTTCTTTGTTTTTTTTTTTACCCTAATGTGTTCCCTGCATGAAGATAAAAAAATGTCCCGGTTGATGCTGCCCCCCTCTTCATCACCATAAATACTTAGGCTATCTCGATCCATCTCTGTGCCCGGCTGCAGTGGCTCTCTCCCCTCTCTTCCTAGGACACAGAGGCAATAGTGGGAGTCATTGGCTCATGCTGCTGTCAATCCAATTCTGTGAGAAGGGAGTGGGGGGTCAGACTAAGTTGCGCTGTGTGTGTCTATAGAGCCACACACCTCAGGTTGGGAGTGTGCCTGCATGTCTTCCCCTGTAGCAAGCTGCTTGCTATGGGGACAGACACCAGACACAGAATAGGAGGAGCAGACAGCGCCAGCGAGGGGCCCCGCAAAGAGGAGGTTCAGGGGCGCTCTGTGCAATACCATTGCAGAGAGCAGATAAGTATAAGAGGTTTCTTATTTTAGAAAAAAAGAAATATATATATTTTTTTACAGCCACTTTAATATGGGAGATTACCTACAGCAACCAGTCTCTTTTTGGTTTAGGCTCCATTCACACATTTTGAATCGTGGGTGGAGTCGACGCAATTCTGCCCACGATGTCAAAGCGCACATCAGTGTATTCAGGTGCCATTGATTTTAGTGGCACTTAAAAACGCAGAGCACTTCAGTCGCGATTGTCGTACGACAAATCGTGCAGCGCGTGTCGCCCAAAAATGTTCTGAAATTTCTTTTGGGTGACAAGCTGCAGAATCGCACCATGTTTTTGGGCAATTTGACATTTAGCATGCTTTGAAATCGTGGAGATTCTCCCCGCACTTCAAAATGCCTATTTGTGAACGGAGCCTAATATTATGTAAGTTGCTGACAATAAAGTGAAATGTTTTTCTGCAAATAAGTCTCCTAGATTGTAAGCTGTAACGAGCAGGGCCCTCTGATTCCTCCTGTGTTGAATTGTTTTGTAACTGTACTGTTTGCCCTCGTTATAAAGTGATGCGCCAACTGTTGGCGCTGTATAAATCCTGTATAATAATATTAATAATAAGTAGCTACCTTCATTTAAGTGTGTTTGTTTTTTTTTTAATTATTATTTGCAGTTACATCAATAAAAACCTTATAACATCTATGGAAGCAGGTGCATTTGACAACTTATATGCTACTTTACAAGTATTGAAGCTCAACAAGAACCGTATTGGCCATATTCCACCAAAGATGTTTAAGTTGTCTAACTTGCAACACTTGTAAGTATTAAACCAAAAGTGTATTGCTCTAAACATGAACATAGATCTAATTTGTGTCTGTATGATAAGCTTGATTCTAACAGGCTTTGAGCAAAACTGTTATTAGGCACCGTTTCATTCTGGCCTTCAGGAGTTGCATCTTTAATTTGTGTTCTCACAACAGAGCTACATTATAGTTCTTTTTTTCTGTTACAGAGAGCTGAAGCGTAACCGATTGAGACATGTTGATGGGCTCACTTTTCAGGGTCTGGATGCCCTAAAATCTCTAAACATGCAAAGAAATGGAATCACACGACTTATGGATGGAGCATTCTGGGGACTGAGTAATATGGAAGTTTTGTAAGTCTTAGATTTTCATTTTATGCCGTTGAGTTTTAAAAACTATAAACTCTCTACTTAAAAATAAATTAAATAGAGAATCTGCACTCCGAGAGATATGTAGGCTGCCAGTGCTGACCCTTCTTTCTAAAAATTCTACTTGGCTGGTTTTCATGCTGATCTGTTACTTTTAGTACATAGTAATGCTATGTGTGCAGATCAGGAGTTTTACCTTCCTTCTACCAACTGGGTGGCACAGTGGTGTAGTGGGTAGCACTCCCACCTAGCAGTAAAAAGAAGGGTTGCTGGTTTGAATCCCAACCACAACACTACCTGCCTGAAGTTTGTATGTTCTCCCTGTGCCTGCGTGGGTTTCCTCCCACACTCCAAAGACATGCTGGTAGGTTAATTGGCTCCTGTCTAAATTGGCCCTAGTATATGAATGTATGTTCGGGACCTTAGATTGTAAGCTCCTTGAGGGTAGGGACCGATGTGAATTTTCAATGTATATGTAAAGCGCTGCGTAAATTGACAGCGCTATATAAGTACATGAAATAATAATAACTCTAAAGCTGGCTACAAATATACAATTTTCTGGTAGAAATTTCCTTTAGGTTTACCAAAACCATAGAATATGAGGTCAAACCTAAACACTTCCAAATTGTATGCAATCAGGCAGGTCCTTGCACTACATAGTTGAAGGTAAATCTAAAGGAAATTGAACAATAAAAAATTGTATAAAGTGTAGCCAGTTTTATGCATACTTTTTTATAGGGCAATGACTGAATGTAGTGATTCCAGAAGTTGCCAGGCAACTAGCATTTTCAGAAGATTATCGCCACTGGTAGTCTGCTTGCCTTAGTACAGGTTTCCTTTATCCTGTGACATGGCACTCAAAGTAACTTGCTGGAATGCCTTAAAATGATCCGATATGACTGGGGTGTATTAGATCCAAATTTTCATGACGATCGCTATGATTAACCACCATTTTAGGGAAGGAGCCCCACGAAAACTGAATTTTGTTATAACAATAGATGTGTAGTAAATAACATAAAAATGATGCATCTGTTATACGTATGTTTCTGTCAGACTGTTCATCTAACATCTGCGTTTTTTCCCTTTTTTTTTTTAGGCTGTTGGATCATAATAATCTCACAGAGATTAGCAGAGGCTGGTTGTATGGCTTGCTTATGTTACAGCACCTCCATCTCAGCCAGAACGCCATCAGCCAGATCAGCCCTGATGCCTGGGAGTTTTGCCAAAAACTCAGTGAGCTGTACGTTGCTTTTATTTAGTTCCAGTTTTAGTACATATTTCATGCCAGAACATGAGTTTCTTACCACAGTTTTGTAGACCTTTTTTTTCCATAGCAAAATTACTAAGGCAATTTTTGTATTTCTCTTAAACTGCCTTGTGCAGTCTCTCTGCTTACTGCATGCTGTTTCAATTAAGCCTGAAAATCTGCCTTTATCTCCTATGTGCTAGGCACACTGATAGCAGGATAAGTTAGAGAGTTTGTTATACTAACAGGTTGCTTTTTTATTGCATTTTACAGAGATTTAACCTTCAATGAACTAACAAGATTAGAAGAGTCAAGTTTTATGGGATTAAGCCTTCTTGGTAGACTATTTATAGGAAACAACCAAATTAGTAATATCGCGGATGGTGCATTCCATGGATTATCCAATCTGAACACACTGTAAGTGTAATTTTCCTCTTGTTTTGCAATGCTCTAAGCAAGGGATGCTTATTGAAAAAGCACAATAGATGTATCTATGGATTAAATATGTAAAAATCTTTTGGGTCCCAGAGGGGGGATTTTTCACTGTGATGATCATTTAAGTAGTTCAGACATCTGATTTGAGGTGCACACAGTATCAGACTTAGTATTAATGCATGTGATTCTGCTTTGAATATCGGTCAATGGAGAAAAAAATCCTCTACTGTATAAAAAAGAGTGAGCAAAACCTCTTGATCTAAACACTGAACCAAGCCCTTTGTTGTTTATGTCTATATTCATAATCAAATCAAAATTATGATGTCAGTTTTCACCTTTGCACATTTTCCTCTGCACCCCAGTGTCATTGATAATTAAACTTCACCGCTTTGGAAAATTTGATGCTGTGAGTTAAGGCTGAAAAATTCATCCAAGAGACATTTGTATTTTTATTCATTTTCTTTTAAATTTCGTATGCTTGCATAAAGAAATGATTGTGCTTCGGGAAAGCGGTAGCTATCTTCTTCCTTAATAGTCAAGACAAATCAAACATTTCCTGGTGGGCATGGTGGTTATTTGAACCTCCATAAGCATAGGTAGTAGAAAGCCTGAATATTCTGTAATTCCAAGAGCATATAGAGAGTATAGAACCAAATGGTTTGTTCTCTTTGGGCCCCGATTAATGTGTTGTGATGGTTTTATATTTATATTTTATATTTATATTTACTGAATTAATGGCTAAGTGTGGCTAAGTGTGGGTCTGTGCCTTTTAAGTAGAGCTAAAGCTTATTAATTTGACTATTTCTATAATGCCTATATTCTACTGAATTAAATAAGACCATACTTCAAATCCACCATGGTAAATGTAGCGTGTAACACCAGGTTTTGGAAACCTGTTAATTTTAATCCTTAATTTCCTGGCTATCGAGATGTGTTGACACACTAAGGGGTTATTTACTAAAGGCAAATCCACTTTGCACTACAAGTGCAAACTACAATTGCAAAGTGCACTTGAAATTGCACTGAAAATGCACTTGGAAGTGCAGTCACTGTAGATCCGAGGGGGACATGCAAGGAAAATAAAAAACAGTATTTTAGCTTGCACATGATTGGATGATAAAATCAAAACCAACAATGGGACACTATTCCTCCCATTGACACCAACGATGGGGCACTATTCCTGATACCAATGATGGGCAGTATTCCTCTCATGGACACCAAAGATGCATTGTTTATTCCCATGGACAATTTCTACTCCCAATGGCCAAAGTCCGGACAGTCTGAAAGACCGTAAACTGGCCCTTTGCTTAGAAAGTTTGGAGACTCCTGCTCTAAAGCCTAGTATACACTATCAGAAAATCTGAAAAAATATTGCTTTTGAATCGATTGTTCGATAATCTGATTGTCAGTACACAGTTTTCGAGAGCCGTTCATGACCGTTCATCTGAAATTATTCGAAGGGACAAAACAAAATTTTTCTCGTACAATTTTCGTTTAATCAGTACAGTATTTGTCCGGAAAAAAAAAACGGAAGAGCAAGACCACGCATGCTCCGAAACAAAAAATAAATTACAATACAACGCATTACATCACTTCCGAAGTTGTAATCTGTCGTACAAGAATTTTCATAACTTTAGTAACCTCTTTATTTTTGATACGAGACTAGCATGGAAAAAAAAAACAGACCATTGTTCTCATGACGTTTACGTGGCTTAAGGCAAAATATTTCATTGTCTTTTCACTGCAAAGTATATGACTAGGGGTGGAGAAGGGACGCAATCATGACTTTCAATGGTTACGAATTGCAGGTTACATGAGGGCAAAAAAGTCTGATCTCTGCAGGATCCTGTAGTTGGCATTGCCTCTCAGGGTAGGGAACCCCACTTTTTGTAAACATGGTAACAATTTATGCAGGCAGAAAGAATTAATAGTCTTGGAAAACCCATAGAAAGTATTTTTTTGTGTGGCAATAGGGGTTATTTACGAAAGGCAAATCCACTTTGCAGTCGCTCTAAATCTAGGGGTAGATCTGAAATGAGTGGGGAAGCTCTGCTGATTTTATTATCCAATCATGTGCAAGCTAAAATGCTGTTTTTTATTTTCCTTGCATGTCCCCCTCGGCTCTACAGCGACTGCACTTCCAAGTGCACTTGCAGTGCAAAGTGGATTTTCCTTTGGTAAATAACCCCCAATATATTTGTGGGTTCATCTGCTGTAATATGTGTCTTTTTACAGAGATCTGAAGAACAATGAAATTTCTTGGACCATTGAAGATATGACTGGAGCATTTTCTGGACTAGAAAACCTTAAAAGGCTGTAAGTTAAAATTTATCACTAATAGTAATGATGTTAGTATAACATTTGTTTTTCATTTTGGCTTTCATTTAGGGGGCCGTTTTTATCACTTAAATGTCACAAAATGTGTTTCCTAAGTATTTTTTTCCTCTTTCTTAAAGGATGCTCCAAGGTAATCGAATAGGATCAATAACAAAAAAGGCATTTTCATGGCTGGATGCACTTGAATATCTGTAAGTAATTGGTTTCTATAAATGAGCAGCCTTTTTTATAGAGTGAGAAATGTGTTCTTAACCACTTGCTTACTGGGCACTTAAACCCCCCCTCCTGTCCAGACCAATTTTCAGCTTTCAGCGCTGTCGCACTTTGAATGACAATTGCGCGGTCATACAACACGGTACCCAAATGAAATTTTTATCATTTTTTTCCCACAAATAGAGCTTTCTTTTGATGGTATTTGATCACCTCTACGGTTTTTATTTTTTGTTAAAAAAATTTTAAAAGACAGAATTTTTGAAAAAAAATTATATATTTTTTTATATTTTGTTATCAATTTTTGCAAACAGTTAATTTTTCTCCTTCGTTGATGTACGCTGATGGGGCGGCACTGATGGGCACCGATAGGTGGCAGTGATGGGCACTGATGGGTGGCGGTTATGGGCACTGATGGGTGGCAGTGTTGGGCACTGATTGGGCACTGACTGATGGCAGCACTGCTAGGTGGCACTAATAGGTGGCACTTGTGGGCATTGATAGGTGGCACTTGTGGGTTTTAATAGGTGGCACTTGTGGGCACTGTGGGCACTGGCAGATGGCACTTGGAGGCACAGATGAGGCATCTGTGCCTCCTTCCTCTTCGGGACCGATGTCCCTTTGACATGAGCCGGTGATCGGCTTTTTTTTCCTCCTCACGCTGTCAGCGTGAGGAGAAAACGAAACCGATCACCGAGCTTTTGTTTACATCATGTGACCAGCTGTCATTGGCTGACAGCTGATCACATGGTAAGGGGCCGGGACCGGCCCCTTACTCGGATCTTTGATCATCCGAGTCTCTGTGACTCGGTGATCACAGCGCGCACACCGCGCGCCCTGCAGGGTGCGCGCGGTGCGCGTGCATAGGGGAGGACGTCATATGACGTCCTCCCGGAGATTGAGGTCCGCGCTGTAGCCGTCATTCGGCTATGGCCCGGACCTCAAGTGGTTAATGTTGGTTCAGGTTCAAGGTTCAGCAAAATTCCAGTGTATTGTTTCTTGCTTAATTCTGTCTCAATGAGTAAGTTTAACTGCTAGGTGACCTCCCACTGTAGATATACTGTGGCAAGGCAGCCGCTCTGTGCAGGATCACTTCTGGGGCGCGTGCGTGTGCCGCCGGCGACCCCACTCTCGCTGTGATTGGACACAGTGGGAACCAATCAGCGGCAGATGTGATGTCCGACGGGACCCACCGTTCATTCGTGAGAAAGGCGGAATGCTGCCTATGTAAACAAGGCAAACCGATGTTCTGTGAGAGGGGAATGTGTTTGTTCCCATTTCTATGTAAAATAGGGTTGATTGATGCTATTTTCACATATCAGAAAGCTCTTTACGTGTACAACGATCACTGGTTATCTGATTGTAACCGCTTGTTTTCACAAAACATGCCTGAATTTGCCACAAGCTTTATATAAATGTTGGCTCATGCTAAGCAATATCAACTCCTGCTAAGTGTGATTTGAATGCAACTAATAAGAAAATGTACCTAGTAGTAACAAAATTATATAAATATATATATATATAATTATTGTAAAGGTTAATTTATTTTATGTTCTTCTTCTATAGGGATCTGAGTAATAATGCAATTGTGTCAATGCAGAGTAATGCATTTTCTCAAATGAAAAACCTACAGCAATTGTAAGTTATCATCTTTTGTTTTAACTATGTTGCAAAAAATATGTGTATGTATTTTTTGACTTTTGATCTGTAGTGTTTTTTTAAATCACTTGCTGTGCAGCATACGTACAGAAGGAAAGGTTCTTGTGTCAAAAGAATTTAGGGCTTATGTGTTCAATTTGGAGGATAACAAAAGTGAATAACTCACATCTGCTTTAAAGGCTAAGTTCACCTTTGAGAACTTGTTACATTTTACCCCCATAATTGGGGTGTGACGTGTTCAGCATCCTCTCCTGCCCCCAACCCTGTGACAGGGGGCGGGGGATCCTCTATCACAATTTGAAAACAGGGCGGCTGTACAGGACTCCACCCATATGGCTGTGTCATTCATTCAGTTTCCTGTGAATAGACTACAAGTACCTTCAGCTTGCCGCAGCTGACGGCTTGTAGTTCTCAATTCACTGTGACAGTGCTGGTGAGCGCTGTCATAGTGCATTGATCTTCCTGCTCTCAAGTAACTGCCTACTTGTATAGGCACACAGCTTTCCTGAGAATCTGCAGGAACCTGGCATTGCACCCACGATCTGCACGCTCCTTAGAAAATAAATGATGCACATTTTTATTTTTTTTACCGGAAAAAAAAGTACTTTTTTTCTTTCAAAAGGTGAACTTATTCTTTTTAATTTTGTAACCTTCACTTGCAAAAAGACAACTCTGCTATGACCTTCATGTATTCTTTCCACTAGCTTGTATGTATTAGTTCCTCCTTTGATTACTTTTCAGGGGAAATAATGAGAGCTGCTGTTGTGAGTCATTGTCCTGTAACAAGAATGTGCTTATCCCTTGATAATACACATGCTTGTTCCAGGTAAGAGAAGGAAAATTGGAAGTGAACAGCCGCTGAAGCTTGTACTTTCATAAAGTCCTCAATGGCTGTTTCCATATTTGTCATGACAGGTTCCCTTAATTGCAATATGTGTGAAAGGGGAGGGAAAGATTTCCCAGGTGCATCGGTATTATATTTTTTACGAATATACTTCACCAAGTTAAAAATTCTGCATACTTCTAGATTACCCTGTCCTGAATGAGATGTCAGCAATGCAGCCGCCGTGTTTTCTCATAGGAAAAGTTTCCTTCAGCTTAGCAGTTTGCAGGTTGTAGGAAGAACTAGAACACCTGAAGAAAATTCAACACATCTTAATGTCTTTCTCACAGTGTCTTTGAAGGAATTCAGCCTAGCAACCCATCACTGCAGGCTACAGTACTATATATTGAATTGTTTATTTACAGGAAAAAGTCTGTATTGTTTCATTTAAAGCGGAGTTCCACTAGTTTTTCAGTTTATTAAAAGTCAGCAGCTACAAAAAGTGTAGCTGCTGACTTTAAACAGACACTCACCTGTCCCACGGTCCAGCGTTGCAGGCGACTGAAGCCTCACTTCTCTCCCCCTCCCCTCCGCAGCACCGTCATTGCATCTGCTCTGACAGCTTGTGGCTTCACAGCCGGATGTGCACTGCGCATGACGTGACGTGTCCCAGAAGATTGCAGAGAGGGAGGGGAGAAGACGAGTCATCTAGGCGGCCAGGCAACTGAAGCAGGACGTGGGACAGGAAGTACCTGTCAAAAGTAGGTACCCATTCCCCACCCCCAAAAAAAAAAAATTAAATGCCAAATGTGGCATGTAAGGGGGTGAGGAGTGCTTAAAGCGGAATGTCCACTTTTGGGTGAAACTCCTCTTTAATGTGTGCATTCAAACTTGCTTTTTAATTAAAAATACCTCTTTTAAAGACTTTTATTGCCAACTGTTAATAGTCCTAGGAAGAATAATTTATTTATTTTTCCTTTTTATACAGACATCTAAACTCTTCAAGTCTTTTATGTGACTGTCAGTTGAAGTGGCTGCCTCAGTGGTTAACAGAAAATAAACTGCAGAAGTTCGTTAAAGCAAATTGTGCCCATCCCCAAAGTCTCAAGGACAAAAGCATCTTTGCTGTTAGTGTTAATGGATTTGTGTGTGGTAAGTTGAAGTTGTTTTTGTTTAATTCTTTTTCTTGCCTTATGTTCCATTATTGTTGTATGTATGTATTTATGTATTTGATTTTTGATGAATCTGAGCTTATATAAAAATAAACCTACGATAGATCATCATTGGTCCATATTATTTCCACTGCTGCTTCATTTTTAATATAGGTGCTTTGCTCATTATTTTAGAAACATAATTTAAACATCAATGGGCCTTTGTAAAAGTGTTTTGAAAGAAGGACTGCTTCTTTTAATTTTTCTTTCACACAGCAACCATATATCCTTGTGGTGTATAAGAATAAATAGTAGAGAGAATGCATTCTGGGTGCAGATTAGAAGAGAAATGGGGATAAAAAATGTGTATCCTCTATCTCTTACATACTGTATGTGTGTGTAAATATATATTTTACTTGAGCCCCATAATTCAATTATAGCGTGAAGTGAATGTAATATACTACTGTGTACATTTTAGCCAGAGATTATGCAGTACTGTTGAACTATATTTGCTTCATTTAATCTTTGTATTTTTTTCGTTTCCATACCTACAGATGACTTTCCAAAACCACAGATCACTGTCCAGCCTGAAACGCAATCTGCAATAAGAGGCTCCAATGTGAGTTTTATATGTTCGGCAGCCAGTAGCAGTGACTCCCCAATGACTTTCTCATGGAAGAAAGACAATGAGCTGTTGCATGATGCTGAGATGGAAAATTATGCTCACCTGCGGACACAAGGTGGGGAAGTAATGGAGTACACGTCTATCCTGAAATTGCGTGATGTGGAGTTTGACGGTGAAGGAAAATATCAGTGTGTCATTTCTAATCACTTTGGAACCTCATACTCTGTTAAAGCCAAGCTAACTGTAAACAGTAAGCATCTGTTTTTTTTATGTTGTGTTGGGCAAATATAGTTCTAATGTTGGCTGAAATGTTTGATTATTAGTTTCTTACTTTTGTAGTGCTTCCTTCATTTATGAAGATGCCTATAGACCTCACCATTCGGGCTGGATCAACAGCTCGCCTGGAATGTGCCGCAGTTGGGCATCCAACACCTCAGATTGCTTGGCAAAAAAACGGTGGCACGGACTTTCCTGCAGCTCGTGAGAGGCGGATGCATGTTATGCCAGAAGATGATGTGTTCTTTATTGTGAATGCAAAAGTCGGGGACACTGGAGTGTACAGCTGTACAGCCCAGAACAGTGCAGGGAGCATTTCAGCCAATGCTACGCTCACGGTTTTAGGTAAGTGTTTTAAACACACCCGTATCAGTATCTGCTTGAATAATATATGTTTAATCGATAATTTAAAATTGTCTTTAGAAAATAAGATAAAGGTCCTTTTTATAACGCTAAAGTTCCAGCTAAAAATAAACCATGAAAAGCACATTAAATAATAAAATAAAAAACCCAGTTAAAATGTCTGTACATGCAAGTGTCATGTATTATAATGCATTTATCCTTTTTGTCAATTCAGAAACACCGTCATTTCTGCGTCCGCTCGTGGATCGTACTGTATCGAAGGGAGAAACCACAGTTCTGCAGTGCATCACAGGTGGAAATCCCACTCCAAAAGTAAACTGGACAAAGGATGATAGCCCATTGGTTGTAACAGAGAGACATTTCTTTGCTGCTGGAAACCAACTTCTAATTTTAGTGGATACAGATTTTGCAGACGCTGGAAAATATACTTGTGAAATGTCCAATATCCTTGGAACGGAGAGAGGCAATATTCATCTTTCAGTCGTTCCCAACCCAACGTGCGATTCCCCTGCAAATGCCACCCCGTCATTGGAGGATGATGGCTGGGCCACAGTTGGTGTTGTGATAATAGCAGTGGTTTGCTGTGTGGTGGGAACCTCCCTTGTCTGGGTGGTCATCATATACCACACAAGGAGAAGGAATGAGGATTGCAGTGTCACTAACACAGGTGGGTACAATAGCAGAGCAAGGCAGGAAAGAAAAACCATTACTTTTCAATTTTGGTTAATCAGATTGCCATGTAACTGTGCCAAACAAATTTGGAAAACATATGTTACAATATAAGCTTCATCTGGCAAGCCACCAGTATGGTTTTTAAAGAGCTTGTCTATGCTCATGACAGTCTGACTTTGTACCGCAAAGAAAAAATACAGAAGTGCACATATTTCTTAAAAAGGCTTTAGCTCTAATAACGAGAAAGTCATTTAAAGTGAAACTAACCAGCGTTATGTTTTATATAGCAGACATATCAAAATGCTTGTACTTCCCTTCAGAGCTGATGACATCTTTACTTAAAGCCATTGATTTAACAGTTTTAAAAAAACAGTTACATTTCCAGCAGGTGACGGAAATGTAACAGTCACATTGGTTGTTCTCTCAACCAGACTGTCAAACCATCCAATAGCTGGTGTCATAACTGATCACATGATATGTGCAGCATCATGGCAGTTGAAGATTAAACAGAGGCCAAGGTGGCAGCTTCTTTATCTGAAAACAATAGGAGGTCTTACTTCCACTTTAATCTGGAGCTCAATATAGCTTTCTTAAAGTAGCCCTGTCCATTAGAGACCTAAAATGTTAAAGTGGTTACTATGGTGTGTCTGTCCTTGGCTTTGCTTTAAGCATATGAAGCTCCAGTGCTGCCTGGGAGCCCTGAATTTTTTTCTATATTAAAAAAAAAGACTCTTCCCTGACTTTAGCATGCCCTTCAACATCCTATAATTTAGTGTAGGCACCTCCTGCAAATGTAAAGAGACTGTTGCATTGGACTGAGGGTTTACTTGCTGAGGGTTAAAAAACCTGTACCAAAGACAACATACCTCCAACTTCAATGTAGGAAAAAAAAAAGCAGTATGTGTATATGGATTAATCCCTCGAATCTTACAGCTTAGGAGCTGCCATCTTAACCCCTGTTTAATCTGCAGTTGCCATGGTGCTACCCATGTGATAGTTATGAACCAGCCCCATTTGATGGCTAGACAGGTTGGGAGCACTTTGCTCAGTACATAATTCCTTGATTCGTGTTCATATATTCGATTGTTTGAAAAATGTAAGAGCTGTGGAAGGCAGTTTACATCTCGGCTATAGATCGCATACCTGATGTATGTGTAAGGAGTTGTTTTGTTGTCTCCGTGTCTCTGTCAGGCTCCTGCAGATGAGATTTGCAGCTGTACTGTTGCAACTACTGTTTTCAAAAATGCAGAAAATGTTAGAAAATAGCTTTATTATAGTTCTGTGTAGTCTGCTGCTATTCAATATGATGTAGTAAAGGGGTGAGGGTTTTTTTTTTTCTTTTTATGAAGCCAAGTTCAGCACTGCATATTAACTGTTCACCTACTGCACAGAAAGTTGGTGACATTGATTAGTGGTTTGATAGTAATTGACAGCTTCTGATTTCCATTATAAATTGAGTTTTGTTTTCTTTTTACTACATGTTATGGGTCGATTTCAAGTTTTAGTATTTTTTTTTTTTAATTCTTTTTCACAGATGAAACCAACCTACCTGTGGACACACCCAGCTATTTGTCCTCACAGGGAACACTAGCAGAGAGACAAGATGGATACATCCTTTCTGAAAATGGAAGCCATCATTTTATTTCTTCCTCCATGAGTGGATATTTCTTGCAGCAAAGGGATGCCAATGGTAGGATATATGCCAATGTTTTTATTCTGTTTCCTTTGTTTTACTAATAATTGTAAACAATTTTGAAGCTGTGTTTTTAGCCTAGAAAAGTGTGTGATGGTGCACAAGCTTCTGATTTGTCAATTCATTGCCAATCTCCAAGGTCTTTATACAATGTTTAGGCATTATAATATATTTCCAGCAGGGATTCTGACCTGGGTTTTAATTAGGTCACTTATACAGTCTTTCCTATGACCACAAAGTTCCCAACTTCTTCCATTAAATAAGTGTTAAAGCACTAATGTGTAAAATAGGAATTTTTAGGCCTTTTCTCGCCTTATCGTTGGAATTAAAGGTGTGAAAATGGCACAAGTCATTAATAAACTTTCATCCATGACCAAATTTACTGGTAGCACTTAGGGTCATGAAATATTAATTGTGTTGGTCTTGCTTTCTGTTTGTCACTTAACAATCTGAACCATGATTATCAGCAAATTAAAAAAGAGCATTCTGTATTGCTCTGTGGCAAACATTAAGCTTTATCCATACAGATTAAATTACTAGGCAGCACAAACAGACCTTCTATCATATTAATAAAGGCTTTCATGATTGATTATTGCTAATCCTAACTTGCATACCCATAGAAATATATATATTTATGAATTTCTGTCATATTTTTTTCTTTTTTAAGGTGTTTGCCAATTGGATAATGGAAGTGAACCAGATTTAGAGGCTGTGGCTGATCCACTGTTGTTTCACTACATGGGGCCCCAGAGTTCATTGTACCTGAAAGGAAATGCCTACAATCAGGATACATGTGAGGCCTATCACTCAGGTTAGTTTATTACATCACATAGTGGTATGTTTATACACAGCTGTGCCTAATTTAGTATTGGCTTTATTTATTTATTTATTAATTTTTTCCCTAAAAAAAAAAGGATACAGCCCTGATCAGAAACTGGTCAACTTAAACGCATATGAACAGGATTACTTAAAACAAAAGGACTTCAGGTTATATGTACAACGAGATGATGCTGAGGATGATGATGATGATGATTATTTCATCACAAGAACAGATAGTCATGGAACATATCCTCTGGTTCACTCCTTTCCTGGCACTGTCTGCAAAAAGTCTGAAGAGAACAGAGCAAGGATAGAATCTGAGACGGATCTTTATGTACAGAAGAACAGTCCTGAAAAGAATTCCTATATGGGTGGGTGTTATTTGTTAGTTATGCTTTTTTTGGTTTGTTAGATGTAGTATATTGTTTTACTAAGGACCCATGGCAATTTGTTTGCCTATAGCCTACCTTTGCTATGACTACAAATTTTTAGTGGCTTTTTGGTTCCCAGAAGCTCTAAATTAATTAAACGTACAATATGCATATGATTAAAAGAAAATATTGCCTCTTTTCTATTTGCGTGTTTAGAAAGGCGTTAAATATGTTTCAATAATAAATATTGACCATATAATCACTTTGTAAGTAAACAATAGCAGTAAGTATGCAAAGTATACAACTGTTGGTTGCTGACAAATTTTATACTGTTATATAACAATTTAATTTTGATTGATCTCAGTTTTTTATACATAATTTCTATTTCTAGTTATGTATTAATTAAGATATAATCTGCTTTACATTTTTAAAACCAATAGTTGCATGCAAATCATTTGGGTATGTTTATGCAGAATTAGCAATGTTAGCACACCACTTTCCCAGTTACAGAAAATGGCAACAGCACATGTAACGTTTTTTTTTCAGTGTTATGCACTGCATGCATGTGGCTTCAATCTGTGTCTTGACTTCCACATCCTGTGTTCTCATATTTCCTTTTTCAAAATTGCTCTAACACTTTGGAGTCAGGACTAATTTTTTTTTTAAACCCATATGATTTTGTCTGAGTGAAGTATACCGTTTTGTTCTTCGGAAGAAATTTGTACTTGGTCCTACTCTATTTTATGAACTGTTTTCTAAGTTTTTAGTTCAAATACTAAAAAATTCCTAAGAGCGCTATCACTATGTCATAAATTGTCAAAGTATCTTGCTTATATCACATATTTACTCCGCTTGGTGCAAGTGAGCCCTGGAGTTCTGAAATAGGTCACAATTGGTGACAATAGGTCAGAGCCGTTGATATTCTGAGACAGTATATTAGAATTCTGACCTATTATTGCAGGTTGAATTGAGTTAAATATTTAGTAGCAAAATATTTGACAATTGAATGTATGCTGGAGATGTACAACTGGCAGTCATTGTCTAGAAGCTGAAATGGACAGCATCTTCTCATCACACCTAGTCCTCGGTGGCCTTGGTTATGGCAGTGAGATTATTAAAGAATGAACATTGTATATAAAAAGTGTAATGTAATCTGGCTAAGATCAGTACATTAATAGTAATTATTTTTCTTTATTTACAGGCACATTTGGAAAGTCTATATGGAAGCCTCCACAAGATTCCTTTCTGCACACAGTGGATTATGTCTGTAACCTGAGTATTTCTCACTCATCATTGGATGTACCATTTGAGTGTGATAAAAAAGAGTCAACAACGACTGTTTTACCTGATGAACCAGGAAATATGGTTCATAAACCAAACCTTCTGGAAAATCACAGGACTTCAATATTTTACAGCTATGACATGGACACATAGCACAGTTGCAGTATTTACATTCTTTAAGCTAAAGACATTAACGTGCTACCTCAGCTACTTTATCCAAAGGAGAAAAAAGACACTTATTATAACATGCTTGAATGCCAAGGCTCTAAAATGAAATTTCAGAAGATACATCTGAAAGAAAATATTTGCATTTACATGCAATTTTTATAAAAATGAAAAGCGTAATTTAAAAAGTGTAAATATTGATATAAATATTTTGTATTTTTATATTGAGACTTTTTTTTTTTTTTTTACGGAAAAGCTATTGCTAATGAATTATAACAAGTTTTGTACATTTGCACAATATGTTGAATAAAATATGGCAACAGGTTTCTTAAGTAATTTTCATAAGTGACTCTGTTCTTCTAAATATACAAGATATGCATGTAATGAGACCCATTTGCTTATAGTACTGCAGGAGATTGTGGAGCTACAAATCAGTAATTCAGTTGAAATCAATGATGAGCAGTACCCATTCCATAATTGGAACTGTGTGTTTTTTCAGCTTTTTTTTTATTTTTTATTGCAAGTGAAGGTCTAAATATGTTTACTATGAATAACGTATAACAGATTTAAGCAGTATAATTTTTGCTCTCCTTGTTTTATCCCTTTTGAATTCCACCTCTTCTTTTTATGTTTAGAAATTCTTGAATACTTTTACTCTGTGCGCCACTTAATCTATTGCACGCTAGTTGTGCCCCATGTTAATGAACATTATAATATGTGTTAGTGCTCAGTACAGCAACATATATGCATGCTGCAGTGCATTGCCATTTATTTTCAATGACACCCAACATGCATACACTGCCAGAACAAATGCACCTACCTCCCAGTGCACCGCAGTGCATGTGTAGAACACTTTTGTGGTGTCCACTCAAAAATTAGGCAGATTCTTTTTTTTGGCCTGATTACACTGACAAAGTTTACTACCACTTTAAGGTTATGTTTTTTTATGTGCGTAATGGTGGCAGAGGGTGCTCGCTAATACTCCCTTTCAATGAAGTTGAATTCAACTTATTTCTATAGTTCAAAATTATGCATAAAGGTTGAAGACTGAAATTGATTAAAATTGAAGGGCCAAAGTACCTTTGGAGACTGGCACGGTGATGGTGGGTAGGTAAAAGAGTAGCTATAGGAGGTTTTTCAGACTGATGAATAGGTAAGAGAGTGCCTATAGGAGGTGTTTCAGACTATGAATTCTCTTTTTATCCTAAGTAGCTACTTAGTGTTGGTGGTGTATCTTTTCTGAGGCACCAGAGATGGTTGGCTGATGGTCTTGACCTATGCAGACCGCTTATTTTTAAAAAAAGGCCAACCTCTCAATGCTGATGGGCAACCATCTGATATACAGTTACATACTGCACTAAATAGATTGTCTTTAAAGGACGCTAGAGGACGTGCAGACTAGTACCCATGTTGCAACATTGGTCAAATTTACAGACCCAATAAACACAGGGTGATCGGGTTTGATCAAAATAAACCATAACTTTCATTTACAGCTGCTATAAAGAAATACCTGCCTTATTAGAGTATTTTTCATTGTCATTCTTTAGCCTCTCCTAGTTCAATCATCTCTAATTGTAATGTTTATACATATTTCAAAAATGTTGTACTGGTACTTTCAAGCAAAATACAATGCATTTTAGCTTATTTTGCAGAGCACTTTTTTAAAGGCTGCAGCTTGGGCAAAATATACATGGGCAAAATATACTAAATTCCATCCTGCGGCATGAGATGAAAATAAAAAGGCTCCAGTGCCGTCCTCTACAGACTCGCCATCCAGTGATGCTGCGTCACTCCATATCTAACCTCATTTAACCTAATTACTGTAATCCCAAGGCATCAAGGCTCTGTCCCACACCCTGGTCTTGCACAAGCAAGCTGCACTATGTAACTTGTAATTACTTTTTGCAGTATTTTGGATCCACGCACCACCAGAGAAAGAGGGCAAAGGGAACATATTTTGTCTTCAGGATAAAGACCACTAGAGAAAGTAAGTATACAGGGGTTTTGTTTCTTTTTTTGGAAGGGTGACTAATAGTTAGGAAATAGTCCAGTGTCCGGCTTTGACTGGACCTACCTTTTACAATGTAATCCCATCTAACAAAATTATGGAATCACAAGGAAAACCTGGCCATAATGTGTAGGCACATGTGATATATTTTGATAAATATATTATGAAACATTTAATCTGATGGGAGCCCAGTTATGTTTGCCAATTTCAAACAAACTGCAAATTTATAGTGGTTGAAATTTTCAGACATTAAATATTTTTAAACAAAGCATATCCCTCTAAACTGTGTACTTGTCTCAAGAGCACCGTGTAATTTCTGTCTGCTGATTTATTCCTCTGCTATCAGGGCAAATTCGCTATCAGGGCAAATCACTTTTGACATGTTTTATTGGCACCAAGGGAAAAAAAGGTGACAAGGAAGAGAGTTCCAGCTGATTGGCAGCCTGAGCTCTGTGTGGTGTGTGGAGGGGGATGTGTCCCTTCCCTCCAATCAGCTGTCAGAGCTCTCCCTACTGAGCTTTGCAGTGTGTAATTTCAGCTCTATGACAGCTTTTTTTTCTGACAGCTTAGGCAAGCTTTAAAAATCCTGGACTTTGACTGGATATAAAGAAGAGAAGACTGCAGATTTTTGTGTTTCACTTAAGACCAGTCACTTCACTGGGTATTTTAAGAGTTTACAACCTTTAAATATAAAATGAAATGCTTAAAAATGCATTTAAACCAGCTGCACAGAAATGTAAAAAAATGCAAATATCCTGTATGCTATGTGCCCTTGAAGGAAGTGAAGCCAATAAATAGCATTGCAAGGGTGTTGAAGTCCTAAAAATGAGTTATCTTATCCACTGCAGTTGGTATTTTACTGAAGGATATGCTCCAAGCATGTTCTGTAAAAAGGTTTGTCCCCAGAAGTATACATTATGATATTATTAAACTTCCTTTCTCTAAGCTTCCCGTATTACCACTCAGTCTTCAAGGAAGGTTCAAATCAGTTTGGGAACACAGATTCTGCATTATAAACATGTTAACAAAGGGAGTTCTCAGATTACTGGTAAAAGGGATTGAAGAGCACTGTTGCACTACAACAATGACTGGATGAAAAACCAAAGCCCTGTGAAGGTAGACTGTGGTTTCTGATTGTGTTTCATTTTCACATTTGTGGTTCCTCTAAAGAGGACCTGAACTCAAGAGGCTGAGCCCAATTAAGGCAAAGGGAAAAGGACTAGTCAGCCGTATTGCCTGTAGGCTTCCTCCAGCTGATCTCTCCATTATTACTCTCTTACCATGCCTTTTTTAGTAGAAGAAATACACAAATCACTTCTCCACAGAATGAAAGAAGCAGGTAGATGCATGCGGCACAGTAGTGTTATCATTTAGATCGTGAGACTAGCAATTACAAGCAACAGATCCTCTAGCCTTTGCCTCAGATGTCATAATCAACCCCTGGTCCCTTCCCAACAGGCCAGATCTGCTATCTCAAGGTCTCCTATTCTATGCTGTTTCTTGAGCCGGGGACACACGGGCTGAATGTCAGGAGACATTTGCTGGTTCAAAAGAAAAACGGGAGACATACGGCCCGTGTGTGTGTCGGTCTGTCTGACAGAACATTGTCAGACGAGCATGCTGGAAATCCAGCAGACGACCGACTCCTGATCAGTGCTCTCAGCCAATGGAGGAGAGCGCTGATCGGAGTGTTCTGGCAGGGGATTTATCCCCCTGTCAGAACACAACAGCTTAGCGGGGAGATCACTGTACTAATGTCGGGTGGTTAGTACAGTGGCTCCGACCGGAGCTGACAGTTTTTTGACAGTTGCATGAAAAAAACTGCAATGCCGCGTACACACGATCGCACAGTCCAACAACAAAATCCATTTTTTTTTTTCCGATGGATGTTGGCTCAAACTTGTCTTGCATACACACGGTCACACAAATCTTGTCGGAAATTCCGAACATCAAGAACGCGGTGACGTACGACGAACCGAGAAAATTGAAGTTCAATAGCCAGTGCGGCTCTTCTGCTTGATTCCGTGCATGCGTGGAATTTTGTGCGTCGGAATTGTGTACACACGATCAGAATCTCTGACAACGGATTTTGTTGTCGAAAAATTTGAGATCCAGAAAATTCCAACGGAAAATGTCCGATGGAGCCTACACACCGTGGGAATTTCTGACAACAAGCTCCCATCGAACATTTGTTGTCCATAATTCCGACCGTGTGTACGCGGCATTAGTGTGTGCCAGGCTTTAATCTCTGGTTTTAACAGCATGATTGTTGAAACATGACTGTAAAGCTAGATACACACTATACAATTTTTTTTAGATTTACCAAAACCATATACTATGAGGTCAAACATAAACACTTTCAATTTGTATGCAATCAAGCAGGCCCTTCTACTACATAGTAAATCTACAGGAAATAGAACAACAAAAGTTGTATAGTGTGTGTCCAGCTTTAAAGGATAGAGGATTTTCTGAGTCTGTGATTCCTACCTTGCTAAAAGCAAAAAAAAATCACTTCAAGGAATATCCATTATCATAACTGGAAAACTTATTTTACCTGGTATGAAGGCAGTCAAGTCAGTTGCAGGGGTTACTGTGCGCCTAGCATTCTGGCCTTCCTGCAAGCAGGTTTTAACCAGACAAAACCAAAGAAATTTCCAAGCTCAACTTACGACCAGCCTGCCACCAACAAAATTGACCTAACAACATACGATAAAAACAGGGGTTAACCAGAAATTGGCTGTAAGCACCCTTAAAGGACAGGTATTCATTATTTTTCCAAGGCCTCTGGCTTCGCACTCCCTTGTAAAAACCTTTATTCAAGGTGTTTTCCATAAAAGCCCCCCTTTTAGCACCCTGTGCTTCCCTTGAACCTTTATTGGGTTCTCTCTGCCTTGCAGAAACCACTTTTTGGAACCCATCAGGGGTATTTCCCTGGAGGTTCTTGTCATCAAAGTAGCCTCTTTGGTAGCTATTTCATCTGTCAGTTTCTGAACTGGCAGCCTTTTCCTGTAAAGAGCCATTCCTCATACATCACAATAACAGGGTTGTCTTATGCTCAAGACCATCCTTTCTTCCAAAGGTGGTTTCAACGTTCCACGTCAGTGAAGACATTCTACTGCCATCCTTTTGCTCTGCTCTGAAGCATCCAAAGGAATTGTCTCTACATTGCCTGTAGGTAGTCAGAGGCTTTAGAGTATACCTAAAAGCTTTTGCTTCGATCAAACAGATTCCCTGTTTGTTCTCTCCTCCGGACTTTGCAAGGGGCACACTGCTTTAAAATCCACTATTACACTGTGAATAAGGAACTTGATTGCAATAGCTTATGCTCTTAGGCAAAAACCTTCTCCTGCGTTGCTATATACCCATTATAGCAGATCAGTGGGAGTTTCCTGGACATTTTGGCACCAATCCTTTGAAGCCCAGCTGTGTATGGCCACCACTTGGTGTTCTGTTCATATTTTCTAAAAGTTTTACCAGATGCAGTCCAGTCTTCTGCAGATGCAGCTTTTGATTCTTGCACTCTGATTTTGGGTCTTTTAACTCTTGTTTTAATCCTGGAGTATGGGACACAGGCCACGCTACCTTTTCTTTGTTTACTCAGCATTGCTTGCTACAAAATGGAGGACTCACAAAGTGAGGTAAGTTTAAAGGGGAGGCGCTCAAAAGCTTGCCAGTGTCCAGTCACATAAAGGTACGTGCCTATAACCCATGTTGTATAAACATGTTGCTGGTGTCAAGTACTGTACTCCAAGATATGGAAGTTAAAATTCCTTTTTGTTCCCTAACAACATAGCAAATTTTCACTTTTTAAATGCAAGTCCAATTTAAGAAGTTGTTTATGCTAAAAAGACTCTAAAACAATTTTTTCCCATTTTAATTTTAAAGTTTTGCCACCTACCTACTCTGCCACTAGTGGCAGTTTTCATAAAAAGTCTAATAGAGGAAGCCACGATTCAGAATGCCTGTGGATGCAACACACCACTGTCTCATGTCTTTGCTTTCTGGTAATTCATGTTTTTCTAGTTTGTACAGTCCCAGGCTAAATTTAAGCGAACCGTGACAGATTTAAATTGTGGCTGAGCTAGCGCGGATAGAATCAGCAGCGTTTTCTTTTGTATGGTAAAGATGAGAATAAAATGTAACCATAAAAAGGGATATTCCATATGGAAGATTTCTAAATTTGTAGCAGTTTATAGAGTGGGAAAAATACAACTAAAACAGCAGATGTGAATGATGAGATTTATAAAAAAAAGAAAAAAGACATTCTTGAGTTCTTAGACAAAATCTATTGGTTTGAAAATGTCTACATGCTATTGGGAACTGCATAGATTAAGACTATAATTTCAATAAGTTGCTTGTAAAACTGCTCATCATTTGTACAACTATACATGGGTGGACAATGACTACCAATTAGGCACCATTCTTAGTGCAGTTTACTTTTGACTGTGCAAGCAGGATTGTAAACCTTTAGCCTCGGGGAAAGTAGAGCCAAGTAGCACTTTCATGGTATTGACAAGTTTTTGTGTGCTAAATAAATTGTTCTGCTATGCAAAGTGTGCAGTATTAATTGGTGGGCATAGTGGGTTGATGCCTGGGCTATGCTGCTCCTGCAAGGGCATCAGCCAGGGCTACAGGATTATAAGGTGTATTAAGTGAACATTTATTGAATGCATCAATAAAATAAACAACATCACTGGATTCAAAATTAAGGCCCCTTGCACACAGTCAGACCAATCGGGTCCGCCTATCAGTTTTTTAAAAGGCTCTGATTGGACCATCCATTGCCCTACAAGGAGCAGCAGGTGTCAACGGATGTGTCCATTGAGACCCGCCGACATCTGATCCTACCTGCAAAAAACAGACCGATGGGGGATCTGTTCCCCATCCATCTGGCAGATTGGATCGCATGACAGTCGGATGTAAACGGACAGGCAAGAGGGCTGTGTCTGCTCTGCATAAGTGGAGCCGACATGGACCTGTCATCAGCCTGCTCATCGGGGATCAGCGGATACATCGTACCTAAACACCTCAACCTTGTATATATAGTTAAAATATGTTGGACCCTCTAGTATAGAGTAAGAAGAACATGCTGTGACATGCTGGTTGTTGTAGCTCCACAGATGCTTGATGCATATAATGCAGAGTACAATGCGTGCCTGTGTCGTGTCTGTAGAGATTAAAAGCCCAGTATTATGTCACAGCATGTTCTGGTTACTCCATACTACAATACCCAACATATTCTGAAAGTTCTGTTTACACAGTACTGCAACAACCAGCATACCCTGCATCATTTGTTCACACAGTATATCCTGCCTCTTCTGCTTACACTGTACTTCAGCATACAACATACCTTTTACTGGGCAAATACTCCCAAATACACCCTGCTTAAACGGAGAAACATCCAGCTTCACCTCTTTTCCAGATGGACAAAGACTTTAGACCAGAGGCGGCTCTAGGCCTTGTGAGGCCTTAGGCAAAACTTAGGCACGAGGCCCCACTCACACCCATAATGGGAAAAATAATTCAAGTGATAAAAATTAACTGTATAAGGAGGGTAATTGGACACAGTACAGGTCGTGCAGGAGGACACAGCACAGGGGAAGGGTAAGTGGGCACAGTACAGGGGGCAGGAGGGTATAGTAAAGGAGGGAGCAGGAGGGCACAGCACAGGGGGGAGGGTAAGTGGGCACAGTACGGGGGGGAGCAGGAAGGCACAGAACAGGGCAGGGGTAAGTGGGGGGCAGGAGAGTACAGTACAAGGGGAGCAGGAAGGCACAGCACAGGGGAGAGGGTAAGTGGGCTCAGTACAAGGGGCAGGAGGGTACAGTACAGGGGGGAGCAGGAGGGCACAGAAAAGGGAGGAGGGTAAGTGGGCACAGTACAGGGGGCAGGAGGGTACAGCACAGGGGGGATGGTAAGTGGGCAGAGTACAGGGGGGAGCAGGAGGGCACAGAACAGGGGGGTAAGTGAGCACAGTACGGGGGCAGGAGGTTACAGTACAGGGGGAGCAGGAGGTCACAGCATCGCAGCATAGGGAGGAGGGTAAGTGGGCACAGTACAGGGGGCAGGAGGGTACAACACAGGGGGGATGGTAAGTGGGCACAGTACAGGGGGCAGGAGGGTACAGCACGGGGGGATGGTAAGTGGGCACAGTACAGGGGCAGGAGGGTACAGTACAGGGGGAGCAGGAGGGCACAGCACAGGGAGGAGGGTAAGTTGGCACAGTACAGGGGGCAGGAGGGCACAGCACGGGGGGGGTAAGTGGGCACAGTACGGGGGCAGGAGGGAACAATACAGGGGCAGGGTAAGTGGGCACAGTACACGGGCAGGAGGGAACAGCACAGGGGCAGGGTAAGTGGGCACAGTACAGGGGGCAGGAGGGTACAGTACAGGAGGAGCAGGAGGGCACAGCACAGGGAGGAGGGTAAGTGGGCACAGTACAGGGGGAGGGTAAGTGGGCACAGTACGGCAGTACGGGGGCAGGAGGGTATAGTACAGGGAGAGCAGGAGGCACATCACCGGGAGGAGGGTAAGTGGGCACAGTACAGGGGACAGGAGGGCAAAGCACAGGGGGAGGGTAAGTGGGCACAGTACAGGGGGCAGGAAGGTATAGTACAGAGGGAGCAGGAAGGCACAGTACAGTACAGAGGGCAGGAGGGTACAGTACAGGGGGAGCAGGAGGGCACAGTACGGGGGGCAGGAGGGCACAGCACAGGGGGAGGGTAAGTGGGCACAGTACAGGGGGCAGGAGGTTACAGTACAGGGGGAGCAGGAAGGCACAGCACAGGGGGGAGGGTAAGTGGGCACAGCACGGGGGGGAGTGGGCACAGTACAGGGGGCAGGAGGGTACAGTACAGGGGAGCAGGAAGGCACGGCACAGGGGGAGTGTAAGTGGGCACAGAACAGGAGGAAGGAGGGCACAGCACAGGGGGAGGGTAAGTGGGCACAGTATAGGTGGCAGGAGGGTACAGTACAGGGGGAGCAGGAGGGCACAGCACAGGGGGGAGGGTAAGTGGGCACAGCACAGGGGGCAGGTGAGCACAGCGCAGAGGGAGAGTAAGTGGGCACAGTACAGGGGGTAGGAGGGTACAGTACAGGGGGCGGGTAAGTGGGCACAGTACAGGGGGCAGGAGGGTATAGTACCAGGGGAGCAGGAGGGCACAGAACAGGGGGGAGGATAAGTGGGCACAGTACAGGGGGCAGGAGGGCACAGCACAGGGGGAGGGTAAGTGGGCACAGTACAGGGGGCAGGAGGGTACAGTACAGGGGGAGGGTGAGTGGGCACAGCACAGGGGGAGGGTAAGTGGGCACAGTACAGGGGGCAGGAGGGCACAGCACGGGGGAGGGTAAGTGGGCATAGTACAGGGGGCAGGAGGGCACAGCACAGGGGAAGGGGAAGTGGGCACAGTACAGGGGGTAGGAGGATACAGTACAGGGGGATAGTAAGTGGACACAGTACAGGGGGCAGGAGGGCACAGCACAGGGGGAGGGTAAGTGGGCACAGTACAGGGGGCAGGAGGGTACAGTACAGGGGGAGCAGGAAGGCACAGCACAGGGGAGAGGGTAAGTGGGCTCAGTACAAGGGGCAGGAGGGTACAGTACAGGGGGGAGCAGGAGGGCACAGAAAAGGGAGGAGGGTAAGTGGGCACAGTACAGGGGGCAGGAGGGTACAGCACAGGGGGGATGGTAAGTGGGCACAGTACAGGGGGGAGCAGGAGGGCACAGAACAGGGGGGTAAGTGAGCACAGTATGGGGGCAGGAGGTTACAGTACAGGGGGAGCAGGAGGGCACAGCATCACAGCATAGGGAGGAGGGTAAGTGGGCACAGTACAGGGGGCAGGAGGGTACAACACAGGGGGGATGGTAAGTGGGCACAGTACAGGGGGCAGGAGGGTACAGCACAGGGGGGATGGTAAGTGGGCACAGTACAGGGGCAGGAGGGTACAGTACAGGGGGAGCAGGAGGGCACAGCACAGGGAGGAGGGTAAGTTGGCACAGTACAGGGGGCAGGAGGGCACAGCACAGGGGGAGGGTAAGTGGGCACAGTACGGGGGCAGGAGGGAACAATACAGGGGCAGGGTAAGTGGGCACAGTACAGGGGCAGGAGGGAACAGCACAGGGGCAGGGTAAGTGGGCACAGTACAGGGGGCAGGAGGGTACAGTACAGGGGGAGCAGGAGGGCACAACACAGGGGGGAGGGTAAGTGGGCACAGCACAGGGGGCAGGTGAGCACAGCGCAGAGGGAGAGTAAGTGGGCACAGTACAGGGGGTAGGAGGGTACAGTACAGGGGGCGGGTAAGTGGGCACAGTACAGGGGGCAGGAGGGTATAGTACCAGGGGAGCAGGAGGGCACAGAACAGGGGGGAGGATAAGTGGGCACAGTACAGGGGGCAGGAGGGCACAGCACAGGGGGAGGGTAAGTGGGCACAGTACAGGGGGCAGGAGGGTACAGTACAGGGGGAGGGTGAGTGGGCACAGCACAGGGGGAGGGTAAGTTGGCACAGTACAGGGGGCAGGAGGGCACAGCACAGGGGGAGGGTAAGTGGGCACAGTACGGGGGCAGGAGGGAACAATACAGGGGCAGGGTAAGTGGGCACAGTACAGGGGCAGGAGGGAACAGCACAGGGGCAGGGTAAGTGGGCACAGTACAGGGGGCAGGAGGGTACAGTACAGGGGGAGCAGGAGGGCACAGCACAGGGAGGAGGGTAAGTGGGCACAGTACAGGGGGCAGGAGGGCACAGCACAGGGGGAGGGTAAGTGGGCACAGTACGGCAGTACGGGGGCAGGAGGGTATAGTACAGAGGGAGCAGGAAGGCACAGCACAGGGGGAGGGTAAGTGGGCACAGTACAGGGGGCAGGAGGGTATAGTACAGAGGGAGCAGGAAGGCACAGCACAGGGGGAGGGTAAGTGGGCACAGTACAGTACAGGGGGCAGGAGGGTACAGTACAGGGGGAGCAGGAGGGCACAGTACGGGGAGCAGGAGGGCACAGCACAGGGAGGAGGGTAAGTGGGCACAGTACAGGGGCAGGAGGGTACAGTACAGGGGGAGCAGGAAGGCACAGCACAGGGGGAGGGTAAGTGGGCACAGCACGGGGGGGAGTGGGCACAGTACAGGGGGCAGGAGGGTACAGTACAGGGGAGCAGGAAGGCACGGCACAGGGGGAGTGTAAGTGGGCACAGAACAGGAGGAAGGAGGGCACAGCACAGGGGGAGGGTAAGTGGGCACAGTATAGGGGGCAGGAGGGTACAGTACAGGGGGAGCAGGAGGGCACAGCACAGGGGGGAGGGTAAGTGGGCACAGCACAGGGGGCAGGAGAGCACAGCACAGAGGGAGAGTAAGTGGGCACAGTACAGGGGGTAGGAGGGTACAGTACAGGGGGAGGGTAAGTGGGCACAGTACAGGGGGCAGGAGGGTACAGTACCAGGGGAGCAGGAGGGCACAGAACAGGGGGAGGATAAGTGGGCACAGTACAGGGGGCAGGAGGGCACAGCACAGGGGGGAGGATAAGTGGGCACAGTACAGGGGGCAGGAGGGTACAGTACAGGGGGAGGGTGAGTGGGCACAGCACAGGGGGGAGGGTAAGTGGGCACAGTACAGGGGGCAGGAGGGCACAGCATGGGGGAGGGTAAGTGGGCATAGTACAGGGGGCAGGAGGGCACAGCACAGGGGGAGGGTAAGTGGGCACAGTACAGGGGGGGAGTGGGCACAGTACAGGGGGCAGGAGGGTACAGTACAGGGGAGCAGGAAGGCACGGCACAGAGGGAGTGTAAGTGGGCACAGAATAGGAGGAAGGAGGGCACAGCACAGGGGGAGGGTAAGTGGGCACAGTATAGGGGGCAGGAGGGTACAGTACAGGGGGAGGGTGAGTGGGCACAGCACAGGGGGGAGGGTAAGTGGGCACAGTACAGTGGGGGAGGGCACAGCACAGGGGGCAGGAGGGTACAGTACAGGGGGAGGGTGAGTGGGCACAGCACAGGGGGGAGGGTAAGTGGGCACAGTACAGGGGTGGAGGGCACAGCACAGGGGGAGGGTAAGTGGGCACAGTACCGGGGCAGGAGGGTACAATACGGGGGGGTAAGTGGGCAAGGTGCAGGGGGATCAGAAGGAAAGCAGGATACCCCTTTCATCAGAGTGCCCCCCTAGAGACCCCCAGAGATCATAGAGACCCCCTTATTGCAGCGCCCCCTGCCCTCTTTAAGGTCTCCATTTATATTGCCTTACCAGCAGGAATCAGGTACCGCTGCAAGCAAGGTGTGAGAGCCGAAGTTGGAGGGCGAAGCTGAGAGGTGGAGCTGTTCTACAGATTTCTCCTCTACTGTATACAGTGGCAGATGCAAAAAGGGTCACCAAGGTGGGTGGGGGGAGAGGCGCCAGGTGGAGGAACCAGAGATCGATGGCACAGCTAACCACAGCTAATGGCACAGCTAATCCACATTGAGTGGAGCGCAGTGCCGGAAGTTCGGAACTTGGTCCGACGCTGGCTTCATCCCCCGATGGGTCAGCGGGGCAGACCGGAGAAGTGAGCGGAAGGAGGAGGAGCAGCAGCATTAGCAGCTCTCTCTCCTCTCCTGCTTGTGAGGGGAGGATGTGTCAGCGCTGGCTGTGAGCGGCTATCCCTTGCTGTGATCCAGAGCTGTCAGTGAGCTCCGATCACCTGGTAAACAGCCCGCTATCTCTCCATGTAGCGGTGGGTGGACTCAGCACTGTGCTGATAGCGGGGGGATCCGCCATCAACACAGCTCTTTAATCAGGCAAACTAGGCGGCCGCGAGGCCCCTGCGAGCGCGGGGCCTTAGGCGACCGCCTAATTTGCCTAATTAGAGAGCCGCCTCTGCTTTAGACCTTTGTCACCATGAAGCCGCACTTGGTAACACAGCAGCTCACTGCTGCAACCTGTAAATAGATCCAGCAGAAGAGGTCTTTCACTACTCACTTCCTCTATCAGACTCTGAAAGATTATGAGAGAGGAAGCAAGTAGTGGAAGACTTCCTCTACTGTATCTATTTACAATACAATTTGGAGATGCTATAGCATATACAGTATAAGCATTCTCCTTGCACTGCCACTGGCCAAATGACTACAATTAGTAGTTGTATCTAAACATACTATGTATATAATCTTTGCAGTTCATTCAGCACTCCTGTGTTCCCTTTTCAACTGACAGTGGGCTAAAACCCACTGTTGGTTGAATTCACTCAGCCGGTCCAGGCTCAGGATCCACCCAGGTGCCTGGACCAGGCCTGGCTCAGCTTCTCAATGATCAGCCGAGAGCCTGAGCCAGCCCCTCCTGCTCCTTCCACAGCCCAATGCTCCAGTGAGCACTGGAGGGGTGAGCAGAGAGCTTTTGACTGACAGTCGCAGCTCTCTGCTCGGAGCAGAGGGAGACAACTGAGCCATCAGCGTTGATTGATTACTCAATTCTCACTACAGAGACGACGGAGGGCAGGTGTAGCATCGAATTGATGCTGCATCCAACTAGGTGATTAGAATTGTTTATTATTTCTTAAATCCCAAACTTCTCTTTATTAATAGATGATGTTATACAGAAATAGCAGTCTCTGGTCCTGTCTATTTAATTCCTCAGCAGGGGCCCACCTATACTCATCTTGCACTGCAGGCCACTGATTTTTGGTGGTCTTAATAGCATTTCTTCCACAGAGCCTCCCCGTCATAAATGGTGTAATTTATGCTATCTATATCATTGACTCAGCAGCTTCACGTCAGTCTTCTAAATTTGGGAAAATGTCTAGAAGCTTAATATATCATCAATTATACATTACTCTTATATTACACTGATAACATTTCCCCATACACCTCTTCAGAAAAAGATAATTTGTGTGTTATTATCTGCTGTTATCAACAACAGCAAGAAATAGATCTCTGCAGTTACAGTAAAAGGAGAAGAGAGATGGATCAGTTTCCAGAGCCCACAGAAAAGCAAGATGACTTCAGAGATATTACTGGAATCTCCCATGTAACCATCATGCAGAAACATTATGTTTTAAAATTGTGCCAAAGAAGTGCTAGAAGTTCCAGCATACACAAGTGCCAAACTGGTTTGCAGCAAACATCACATAACAATGGCTGAGAGAAGCTTCTGCTTTGCCATTTAAAAATTACGATTTGCCTTTAGTGTGAAAAGAACAATATTTATAGGTGTACTATAAAATCTTATTTTAATGCTATTTATAAAATGATTAAACAAGAAGAATAATACATCTGTAGCATCTTAAATGTGCATACACAAATATGGTTTTACTTTTATATCGGTAGCACCCTCCTAGGTAGGTGCTAAAAGAGAGTATAGTTTTTGGATCTTTCTGCTTATCAGGAAGGCTGCCAGGTAAGTTTAGATGCTCTCTGCCTACCAGGGACCAGAGACCAGGGATCCATTAATAGGGTCTGCTCATAGTGCTCAGATGCTGCTCATGTTGACTGAATGTTTCACACTGGTCCAATAGGGGGGGGCATATTGGACAGTGGGAGAAACCTGACAAATGAGAGCATAGGCATAGTTACAGCCCTGGTAATTGGATGAGGAAAGTGCCTCAATGCATGCTGGTTGACTGTATATATGCCAGGGACACATGTGTTTGGGGTCTTCAGCTGGAGAGTGGGAACCTGGAGGGAGGGGGTGGCTGCCCCTCCTCTGTAGAACCTGCCATGCAGCCTCAGGGGGTTGACCTGAGGTCCTGAATTGGAGTATAGCTGCAACCCAGATGTCCTGCAGAGCTGACTGGAAAGGAGCCACGCCAGGAAGGATCTGTTTCGGCTTACAGTGAGTAAAGATCTGTGTCACACTCAGGATTGCATTGCAGGATCCTGGCAAAGTTACTTACTTTGTCCCCAGGGTCCTGCAATGTCTCCCTGCTGTATCTGCGGGCTGTGTCCTCCGATCGATCTATTACAGTGCCAGACTCCGTTCCCTGCGAGCAACGCGATGCTCGGGGATGGAGCCTGCTGCCAAATTAAAAAAGTGAAAAACACATACAGTACACTGTAATCTTACAGATTACATTACTGTATCAAATAATTTCACATCCTTTTTGTCCCTAATGCTTTGTCCAGTGCCCTGCCTGCAGTTTTATATGATATATACTGTACTTTCTGCCTGGAAACTTGAGATTGTCCATGGCAACCAAAAAAGTGTCCCTTTATGTCAAAAGCAGTTTTAGACAAGCTAGAAAACAGCGATAATAAATTAGAATCACTTGCAGAATTGAGCAATAGTGATTTGTGGGGAAATTTTTCATCAGACACTGAAAGTAATGACAGTTACAATTTTGCAACTGAGCAAATTTCAGTGCTTTTGATTTGATTACATTATTGAATACATTTTATTATTATTATATTACTATTTGTTATAATTATTTATAGTTATATATTATATTATAATGTATGATTTTGTGTTTCAAACTTTATCATACCAGGGATGTCTACTAGGCTCTTTCTTGGACAGATTTAAGTGTTTTTTTCCTAATAAGAATTACAGGCCTACAATATAAAATGCCAAATTTCCATGCGAAACAATGTACCTCTTTGAGCATCAAAAACCTGACAAAATCATACCGCCAGAGAGGTTAAAGGGGGTGCTAGTGAGTGTCGCGAAGATAACTAGTTTCATCAAGTCTGCTGCCGGAACAAGCAAAGGACTAACTATTCCCATACAAGTATAACAGCAAGTCTGTTACCACAATTAACCTGGTTAGGCCGAGTGAGAGTTGTCCTCATCTGTAATTAGTTCCAGTTGGTATATCCCACTATTCTCTTCTCCTATCCAAGTTCCAACAATAAATCCAAAAAAAACTCAAACCCCTGGATTGAATTTCGGAAACAAGTGGATGAGAGTGTGGATGGTCATGTGAAACCCCCTGGTAACTGGCTGTAATATCAGAAGGGAACGTTTAGAGAAGTCTACATGCAGCAATCCCTACGGGGGGCAGTGCTACATATCATTCCCTGCATTCTAAAAAAAACTTTAAAACATATTGCATCTGCAAAATAACTATTATTTTATTACAGGTTGTGACTTTGGAAATAATTTTGACAACCAACTAACTGCTTCATTGCTAATACTGTGGATAGAAACAAGATGTTTCATGTTATCTATAATAATTCAGTGAACTATTCTAAGTAAAAAATATTAATGAAAGAGGACAACCATTGTCTCATTCCTTCCTCTTTTCATCTTTATGATTAGTTATTGGCATTTCTCTTTGGCAATTACAATTTCTTCCATCAAGAGTTTTAGGTTTAGCAATGACAAAACAATAATGGAAATAAGGTGCCAGTAATGGAAGGGAGACATGCAAACAGCTAACATATATAATACTCAGCCTTAATAATATTATCTGGGTATATTTTTTTAAATGTTTTGGGTCACCATTATATTTATGAAGGGTACTCTTATTAGTACTGCTCCACAGTGGTTGGGTCTCCCAAGTAATGCAGACTTTTCTGTAGCAATGTAACCTAACTGCACATTGCTAGCTATATTTTCATGAATACGAATTAAATAACATGCTCTTAATTGTACTGAAAGTCCTAAACACCAGTAATAGAATAACTTTAAATGCCAGTCCATTCAAAGGTGATATTTTGGCTACATAACGAGTCTGGTGGGCTTATTGCCTTCAGTATGTCATGAAAGCATCAGTGCAACAGTGAGATTCCCTTTTCATAATTCTTGTCTATGCTCCTATCCATCCAGTAGTTGCGTGTGTTCCTTAAAAAAAAACAAGGGAGAGGCAAATCTAAGTGTAGGATTAAAAGCAGTTTAATAAGAACATCCAATTGGCAACTCACATGTGTACATATTACAAAAGGCACATCTGTGTATATGGAGGGTCCCAAAGGGTATCCTCGGTGGAAAATCCACTCTGCTCCTCTTCTCCTTCCTCTCTGCAGCACATTAATCTCCGCTGATAACCGCTGTGAGAGTAGACAGCCGCACGGTGATAGGAACCAGAACGAGGCTTGATGTGCAGATGGCTAGGTAGCGTGGAGGGATGACTTCACCAGAATGCGACACGTTTCCTGAGCTACAGTACGCATGTTATTGTAGCCGTGCTCCTTCTTCAAGCATCTTCAAGAAGGAGCGCAGCTACCATAACACACGTGCTTGCATCTTTTACTTGTTTGTGCATGTGTTCCTGTCCACCTTTGCACGTTCCAGCTCCTTCTGTTGTTTTTCCTATAACTTAAAATAACTTAAAGTGGAACTGAAAAAAAAAAATTTTCTATGTTACAGGGAACATTTAGAAGCGCTAATTGTGCCTATTTGGTACCCTGAAAATGTACCTTTTAGCATAAATAGCTCCTAAAAAATAATAATGCACTTCCTGTTATTGGAGATATTTGGTGACGTCGCTAGGGTGCTGCTTACTCTTCTTGCTGGAGGCTCCAAAAGGAGCCGAGAAGCAAACTCCTACCTCTACCAAGCTGCACCCCCCTCTTCCCCACACAGAGGCGCAGTGCAGAACAAGGCATTTACTCAGACAAACGGGGGAAATATCTGCTGCAGGGAGACCACATACAATGCTCTAACATGCCTTTTTTGGCACAACTTTAGATCCTTTTTAAAATATTGCAGTGAGAGTGGAGCTCTGCTAAAAAAATGAATGCTGTGACAGTGGAGTCCCCCTTAATAAAATAATGAAGTAAGAGTGAAATTCGCCTTATTAAAATATTGCAGCCCCTCTTAAAAAAATATTGCAGTGAGAATGTAACCCCCTCTTAATGGCCACACAAGACCACAGATTGCAGTGAGAGTGGAGCCCGTCATAATAAAATATTGCAGTGAGAGTGGAGCCCTCTTAATAGCCACACAAGAACGCAGATTGCAGTGAGTGGAGCCCCTCTTAATAAAATATTGCAGTGAGAGTGGAGCCCCCCTTAATATAATATTTCACTGAGTGGAGCCCCTCATAATAAAATATTGCAGTGAGAATGGAACCCCTCTTAATGGTCACACAAGAACACAGATCTCATCAAAAACGTCCTGCAAGATATAAGCTGTCACATGGTTTTAATTAGTATCTGAATCATGAATTTTTTGTTTTGGGTGGACTGTAATTTTTAGCAAAATAACGATGAGGATGGGGATCATCTTACTGGACTCGTAGCCTGAATGATTATAGCAAGAAGGGGGAATGTGTTTGATACCATATTGCTGGTCAATAACAGTGCAAGTAATCATTAACTAACATGTTTAGTGTAAACAATAATTGTTTAAATGGTGAAACAGAGAAAATTATTAGGTGTATTTGTTGATTAAAGATTGATACTTTTAGTCTGTAAGGTTCAATTTTGATTGCTTAGGAATTCTAAACAAGTGATCTGTCATTCATCATTATATATTTTCCAATAACTAAGAATTTCAGTTTAATGTTCTACAGAGACTTCATTATTCTAGGCAACCAACAATACTGTAGCTTCAACTACCAATATTTCTTCAACTGAAAATAGAAAACACTGAAATAAATCATGTTCATGGTTATATGTTCTTGGTAATATTTTGTTCACTGACTAGGTTTCATTTACTGCCTAGAATTGCTTTTTAATTCCCATGATGTCAAATTCTTCTTTCTAAGGTATCTAGAAGTCACTAAAAAGCACAGGAAGGTTTTAGCCCTTTAGTTCAGTTCATAGCTTAAACAATGGGAATCAGATTTCCAAACATTCTAGAAGATTAAATAAGCCATTCATTTTTCTCCTGCAATAAAATAAAAAGTTATTCCCAACAGAATCTGTAAATTCTACTAGGACATGAGTCAACTCTTAGACAAAGATGGCCAGGCGCCCCATCAAGCAGCACTGCAGCAAATCCATCTGGATAAGTGTCCACAACTTTATCAGATTTTACGATTTAAAAGCCTTCTTCAACACCAGTTGGCCTTTTAAAGATAATTTTTACACATATCAGCCTATTTAATTATTAAGTTGCTTACATGCTGAAAAACTTTGAGTTGGCTTGGAAAATTAGAGCATGCCCATCCCACTCTCATATACATTTTTTGGTAATCTATTATTTTTTTTATGAATTAAAAAGGAACAGGAGGGAATGAGGTTTTCCTATTGAGTGGGAGACACTGTCTCTCACATAGCTGTCCTGGAAGTTCCTAGAAAGTCTTTGAATGACCATGTTAGTGTTACTATATAATGCTAATTCAAGGTTCCCTTGTATCCCCATTTCTTGGAAGGCAATACTTCTTTACTAAGCACCTTTTTAAAGAGGTTTTATACAGCAAAGAACCACCCACTTAATAGTTAAAGTAGGACACAAGACTTTAAATCTACCTCCAAGAAGGATATTACCCTCTAGCAGACATAAAATTTATATAACCAATAAAACATTTATTTTTTCTTAATATGAATATGGGGGGAGGGATATTACGGCTCCCCTCTTTTTTTTCCTCCTCTTGTGTAAGTTATGAATATTGATAAAGTCACGTGGAGGTGACGAAACGCATCGGACAGAGCCAGTGATGTCATCACGTGGTCGGACGTTGGGACTCGAGATTGAGGGTTCATGCTCCTTAAGGGGTTAGCGTTTGATTGTTGGCTATTTCATCTAAGTGCACTAGACATTATGCACATGTAAATGTAAGTGCTTTTAAATGTTTTTTTTTTTTAATTGAAATTTTAATATGTTGTACAATAATGGTTCCCATTATGTTCTTTTGAGAATTCAATCTCTCCTATGAGAGCAGTGGAATTATGGAGATCCGTGACCTTTGAGGTGTCTTCCTTAAGAGTTTATCCACACTACAGTCTGCGGCCATTCCATATGTTGGTTCCAACATACAAAAGGGCGAAACGCTTATTACCTATGATTTATATAGGTCTATGGATGGAGGTGAGCTGCTAGTGTTACTGGTGGAGGAGTCACAAGCGTGTTTGCACCTAATTTACCTTGTCTGCACTTTAAAAAGAAGATTGCACATTTAGGGACAATCATATTATTTGCATGCCCTTGGACACAAGGGGGAATCATGCATATTTGAAGTTATATATAGACTGATGAAATTATTGTGAAATCGGTTTATTTGTTTACATGTTGATAAGTGTTTATTTGGGGGGTTGCACCATCCCAGTATATTGCATAGATAGCATCACTTGAAAATATTAATAGATTTCACTCACCATCAGGGATGTTATTACTAATTAGGTGTTGTTATTTTACATATGTTTACTTTTTTCTGGTAGCACTGCAATATAATTTTGTGTTTTGTTTTATCAAAGTTGTGGGGACACACTATATTGTTGGCAGCTACTCACAGGGTGATCATTTATTATTAGGATGTGGCTTGAGCAATATCTTTTTTTATTTATATGTATGAATATTTGGTGGACATAGTATACAATGTGTATCTTTTTCTTTTCTTTTTGGGTCATATATATATATATATATATATATATATATATATATATATATATATATATATATATATATATATATACAGATTTTTCTTTTTTTGTGCGTTACAATTTATAATATACTGCATATTGGATATCATGTAACATATTTGTTGTGTTTTATTAAACAAATCTTTACAGATTTATTTGTGACTTCAAATGATGATTAAGCCTATCCTCCAGTCTAAATAAGTGGTTGTTTTAGTGACTTGAATGTGCCTTTTAAACATATTCATTTTTTTTATATAAATTTGTTTATATTAATTGAGTTTCTGCTAGAGTTAATATTCTCCTTGGAGTTACATTTAAAGTCCCACGTCTTACTTTCACTCTTAAGTGGGTGGTTCATTGCTGTATATAATATAACTATAAAAGGATGGGACTCCAAGGAGGTTTTTGTCACTATGTTGTGACATAATACTTTGAATCTGCTATAAATAGTTAATGGTATTTTTTTCAAGAGGCTTTATCTGTGCTCTGCATGAGTATGAAAGTTACCCACTTACAGTTGTTCTCTGACAGGTGGGAAGAATGTCAGTGCATGGTAGCATTATTGGGTAACACACACGATAGTGTTGGATACTTAAAGTGATTGTAAAGTCTCGTTTTTTTTTTTTTAAATAACAAACATGTTATACTTACAGTATCTCACAAAAGTGAGTATACCCCTCACATTTTTGTAAACAATTTAATATATTTTTTCATGTGACAACACTGAAGAAATGCCACTTTGCTTCAATGTAAAGTAGTGACTATACAGCTTAACAGTGTAAATTTGCTGTCCCCTCAGAATAACTCAACACACAGCCATTAATGTCAAAACCACTGGCAACAAAAGTGAGTACACCCATAAGTGAAAATGTCCAACTTGGGTCCAAAGTATCAATATTTCGTGTGGCCATCATTATTTTCCAACACTGCCCTAACCCTCTTGGGCATGGAGTTCCAAAGAGCTTCACAGGTTGCCACTGGAATCCTCTTCCAATCCTCCATGACAACATTACGGTTCTGGTGGATGTTAGAGACCTTGCGCTCCTCCACCTTCCATTTGAGGATGCCCCACAGATGCTCAATAGGGTTTAGGTCCATGCTTGGCCAGTCCATCACCTTTAACCTCAGCTATTTTAGCAAGGCAGTGGTTGTCTTGGAGGTGTGTTTGGGGTTTGTTATCATGTTGGAATACTGCCTTGTGGCCCAATCTCTGAAGGGAGAGGATCATGCTCTGCTTCAGTATGTTCCAGTACATGTTGACATTCATGGTTCCCTCAATGAACTGTAGCTCCCCAGTGACAGCAGCACTCATGCAGCCCCAGATCATGACACTCCCACCACCATGCTCTTTTTTTTAATTGGAAAAAAACAACTTTATTTGAATGAAAATCATTTTACAATGTAGTTACTTATGTGAAATAATAAACAGTACATTTTAACAGGCATTTTGTGTGAGATTCTTCATACATACATACATGTTAAGGTACAAGGTTATGATGGTGAATACATCCAGTATATAAGAGACTTCATGTCATTCTACTACCAATATATTTTTAATTAAGATTTACATGGTTTAGACCTTCATTAGGACAGTCATCTTTTACTTTTATCTAAGTAGGTCTGTCTGCGAGGCATTGGGGTGTGTTAAGCACATGTTTCTCCATCCTCTAACCATCTATCCCACACCTTTGAGTACTTATATGCACATTTTCTATGGGCATGGACTAACTTTTTAAATGGCAGTGCATCACTAACATCCCTCTTCCATTGGCGTATGGAGGGAGGCTGAGCCTGCATCCATACCTTAGCTATGCCTTTACGCGCCATAAACAGAGTTTCATTTAGATATATAGCTTGGTATTTGTCAATTTCTACATCTGGCAGAAGACCCAAAAGACATAATTTGGGGTCCAATACCACCGGGGATCCCATATTGTCATGTAAGAATCGGACAATCTGCGTTCAATATGTCTGAATATTTGGGCAGCTCCATATGAGATGGAAGAATGTACCTGGTGCTGCGTGACACAAATGGCATGACGGGTCATATGTACGGAGAAATTTTGCCTTTTTGAGGGGAGTCAAGTAGGCTTTGTGTATAATGTATATTTGTGTCAGTCTGTCTGATAGCTTAGGGGATGTCAATCTGGTCCCTTCCATTATTTCATCCCAGTCTTCCTCCCCTATGGGGCCTATGTCTTTTTCCCATTCCATTTTTGCCTTCTGTGCAGTAGCATTTGATCTACGGTTTCTAATCCGTAGGTAGAGAGTTGAAATAAGTTTAGAGGGTTCCTCTCCCAGTATTACATCCAGGACTGGGGGAGAATCCAACACCACTTCCATATTTGGTATTTGTGTTTTTAATGCATGGTGAAGTTGCAAGTACTTAAAAGTCATCTGGTTAGGGAGGGTATATTCTTTCTTAAGCACCTGAAACTGCTTGAGTCTGGAGTCAGATAGCACCTGATGAATGTATATTATGCCATATGTAGCCCATACTGTCAAGTCTGACAGGTATTCTAACTCCGGGAGGTGTTTGTTAAACCATAGTGGGGTGTGGGTGTGAATTTTCCCAATGTTTTGCTTTTTTAGCGTAATTTCCCATATTCTTTGATGATGGAGCAACATTCCCATATTATACCTTGGGAGTTTTTTAGTAATTTGTTTCCCTCTAAGGATAGCTTGAATTGGGGCAAATGCTGGGTGTCCCGGTTTGTTGCATACTAGGGATCTATAACGTTGCATTTCCTCTTTATTAAAGTGGTATATATGGGAGAGTTGAGCTGCTAAGTAATAATCTTGTAGATCAGGAAGGGACGCTCCTCCCCTATCTGTGGGGTTCTTTAAAACATGCCAAGCCAGTTTGTGTCTGCCATTACCCCATACAAATGAGTTTAAAATGGCTTCCATTTGTTTAAAGACTTTTAAAGGGATATAGAGAGGGGCATGCCAAACCATATATAGTATTTTGGGCAACAAAATCATTTTTATTATATTTATACGTCCCATCACCCCCAGTGGCAGCCTGGACAATGTCTGGGTTTTGGACTTTATTAGGTCAAATAGGGGTGTAACATTTAAGTGTGTGTAGTCCGTCAAAGTCCTGGTGACCTCCACCCCTAGGTACTTAATTTTGGATACTCTGGGTAATGGAAGAGTTGGGTTTGTTTTGGGGGGGGGAGATGTCCAGTGGGAGAATCTGAGATTTGTCCCAGTTAATACGTAATCCCGAGTAGCTACCCATTTTTTCAATAATTTCGAGTGCGGCCTGCAGTGAAGGTCCTTGGTCCGCCAGATACAAAATTGTGTCATCAGCATATAGACCTATTTTATCTACTGTATGACCTTTTCTCAGTCCCTTTATATTAGTGTCTGCTCTAATGGCAATTGCCAGTGGCTCCGCTGCCAGGGCATATAGTAGGGGGGACAAGGGGCATCCATGTCTTGTACCCCTCTCCAGAGGGTATTGCTCCGAAAGCCAGCCATTAACAAATACCCTTGCTTTAGGTGTCTGGTAAAGAAGCTTAACCCACTGTATAAACTGTGGACCAAAGCCATAATTATGTAGGCACTCCCACAGATACGGCCATTCTACAGAATAAAGCCTGTTTGGTCAGGATGTATTAACGTGAGTATAACTGTGTTCAATCTATTGGCCAGTATTTTAGCTAGTATCTTTATATCCACCTTTAGGAGTGATATAGGCCTATATGACTCAGGGTAATGGGGGTCCTTGCCCGGCTTAGGGAGTACAATTATCTGGGCCTCCTGCATGGATAAAGGGAGTGAATTTGTGTCAAATATGGATTGATAAAGATCCTTGAGTTTAGGTATGAGCGTTTCTGAATATGTTGCATAGAACTCCAGGGGTAGTCCATCCAGTCCAGGAGCTTTAGACTTGGCCAGTTGGGCAATCACATCGGAAATATCCTGTGTAGTTATGGGTGCATCTAGTAATTTCACTTGTTCTGGTTTTAATCTAGGGAATTGGATAGTGTTTAAGTACGCCTGAAGTTCAGTTTGTGTATACGTTGTACGGGATTTATAAAGATTTTTATAGAATTGTAAAAGCTGGGATGCTACTTGGAAGGGGTCTGTAATACTATTGCCCTCAGTGTCTTTTAGGGAGACCACCACTGGGGGCCTGTCGTCCATGTGAGCTAGATAGGCTAATAACCTGCCTGCCCTCTCCCCCTGTTCATAAACTCTTTGCTTACAGAAAAATATACTTTGCTTGGCCTTTTCAGTGCATAATTGTGTTACCATGTGGGACTGTAATTTTACCCTGCCTAGGTTTTCAGTGGGATTGGGGTTATAAATTGTTTCCAGCTCTTGTAGCTTATCAGTGATTAGTTGTAGGGTTAGATTGGACGACTGTTTGAGTCTGTTTACTTTGGTGGTAAGAATCCATCGGGCCTGTTCCTTAAAGTCATCCCAGAATGTGTTGAGGGAGGGTGGGATTCTAGGTCTATCCAGGAAGTATTTAATCTCTCTTTCAATGGAGTCATGGTCTGTAAGGGCCGACAGCCAGTGGGGGTTTAATCTCCATGTGCGTATAGGGGGGGCATTCCCCAGAGATACTGTCACCCAACATGGGGAATGATCTGATAATAACCTTGGTGCAATCCCTGACCCCTTGACTTTAGGTAGTAGAATCTGGGACACCAGTACAAAGTCTATTCTAGACATGGTATTATGGCTTGTGGAATGGCACGTATATGCTCTGGTTGTTGGGTTGTTGTGCCTCCACACATCTACTAGGGCAAACTCTGTCATGGTGCGAGATAGTCTGGTCTGCGTGGGTGCACCTTGTGGATCCCCTATTTGTGTCGGTCGGTCTAGATATGGAGACATTGTCCTGTTAAGGTCTCCCATCCAAATTGCTGGTATTGTCGGGTGTTGCGCTATAAACGCTAGGCCCTCTGCTAAAACATCAGATTTATATGGGGGGAATGTAGCTGGCTATGATTAGCAAGGGGGTTCCTCCAACAAGTGCATGTATAAAGATATATCTACCCTGCCGGTTAGTCTGCAGAGCAATCAATTCAAACGGGGTGGATTTAGCCACTAGCACCGTGACCCCCCTGGAAAAGTTCGTATGGGTGCTGTGATATGCCCATCCCACCCTAATAAATGTTAGTATAGCTGTACGTTTAATTTTATCCCGCATACCTCACACATTCCAAGTCATAAATTTAATATCTGTCCGGTTGGTCATGGCTTACTGGGGGTACATATACCGGCAGGGTAGCATCCTATTAACACACATTGTCTATTCACTTTAAGAACATCTCTATAAATCACACAACGGTGCAACATTTCCCAATGCTTTGATCTACTGATCTGGCATTTTCCTTCCCTCCCAGCTTTTCACCTCCCCAATTTGGTGAAAGCATACTGTACCCATGAACCAGTGTTCTGATTTTCTTCCAGCCTTCCAAACTGACTGGAGGTGTTCTACTTAAACCAGCAAACTTTACGTGAGTTAGCGTCCAGTTGTCAACATTGGCTGGAGGTGCAGTACTTAAGGTATTACGAGCTGGAAAGTTCAATATAAAAAAGAAAAGAAAAAAATAGGGGTTGCATACAAAGTGGGGGCGATTATTCACTGTGTGAGGCATGGATAGGTCACAGGGGATGTCCTATGTGTCTCTTGCTCTGTCTGAGTGAGACTCTCGCTGCAAGAATATATAGTCATCCTGGTGTGCTAGATATTTGGAGCCGCAGCCCCATAGTATCTACATAAATGCGCTGTGGGGGCATTACAATACACAGGTTCATACTCTCTGTAGTCCAAGTATCTGTAGATCCAAAGCCATGTACATATGAATGTCAGCAAGCTGAGGGTTTCCCCCTCCTCCCCAGAGATGTCGCAAGAGGAGCTGACCCCCCTATCTTCAGTAGAGGAAGTGTCCAGTTTCGCATTCAGTAATGCTTGGGTCGTAAGAATGGGGAAGGGGAAGGGGTAAAGACAGAAGGAGGGGGAGGCTTTCGAACTTTTGTGTAAAAAAATAAATGATGGGGTGAAATTACCCCCCCCCACACAGCAAAGAAGACAATTAGAAGAAAAATGGAGCCTGATATCTTCTGCCAATGGCAACAGTACTCACAGTATCCAGCCGTATATTCGATCATCCATCCAGGCGTCCGCGCCGGTCCAACCAGTGTGCTGCCACCTTCAGGTCTTCAAAGAATAAGGCCTTGCCATCCTCCTCCACTCTGTCTGGCCGGGAACAACATAGCATATTTAAGGTGTGCCACCCTGACTCATCTCTTGACATCTTGGAACTGTGCACGCTTTCTTTGAACTTCATTAGAGAAGTCAGGGAACACCGCAACATGACCATTGCCCAAAGTGATGTTTCCCTTGTCTCTGGTCAACCTCAGAATTTTGTCTCTATCTTTAAAGTTGAGGAACTTGGCGATGAAGGTCCTGGGGGGGCTCCCACCAGTGGAGGTTTAGCTGGGATGCGGTGCGTCCGTTCCACAGCGAACATGACTGAGAAGGCTTCTCTTCCAAAATGTTGGATCAGGAGGGATTCCAGATATTCAGCAGGGTTGGTACCTTCAGCCTTTTCAGGTAAACCGATAAAACGAAGGTTGCATCTTCTTAAACGATTCTCCATATCGTCTTGGTGAGCGTGTAGTTGGTTGATCTGGCGCTGCAAGTCCTCCGTGGTGTTGCTCAGGGGCTGCAGGATATCCTCTGCTGCTCCGATGCGTGTCTCGGCCTCGGTTACCCTGTCTTTTACCTTAGATAAGTCCTGACGCAGCAGGGAAATGTCAATCTTGACCTCATCAATTTTGGCGGTGAGTGTCCCCTGCAGCGCCGCTATGGCATCCAAGACCTTAGCTGTGTCTGCACTTTGATGGTCCGTTGCTGAGCACGTGCCGTCGCCTTCCTTAGCCTGTGAGTCTTGATCTTGATGACGGTATTTTGCTAACTTATCCACCGCCTCGGAGGTCCTTTTCGGTGGAGACATGGTTCTTTGCTGCTCTGGGATGTGTATCTCAAGGCCCCCCCCAGGTGGAGCAAGATGGCCGCTGCTCCGGAGATTAGGCTGGGGCCACGCTCCGCTTCCAGGACAGTCGCAGGCTGTATGTATGGCTATGCTGGGGGTGAAGATACTCAGAATGTCCCTCTAGAATGTAGCGGAGCGTAGGCCAGACAGGAGAGCCAGGAGAACACACTGTGACCACCACCGGGTGCAGCAAGATGGCCGCCATTCTGAGAGGTAGGCCGAAGCCGTGGCCTTTCCCGGGGGCAACAGAGAGCATGGGTGTACTGCAAGCAGGTCCTTAAGCAGTCTGGAGGTGGTTCTAGGAGATGGGCCGGTGCTAGGCTGCCAGGGGGGCCCAAAACAGCTATCCAGGCCGCCGCCGGGTGCAGCAAGATGGTCGCCTCTCCGGAGACTAGGTCGAAGTCGCGGCCTTTCCTAGGGGTGTTACCGGTCCGGAGGCTCTTGGCGGCGTTCCGGCGATGCAGCAGGTTCCAGAAGCAGGGGAAAAGATGGATTCTATCACCAAATGTGGTGTATAGTGTCCGATGGCTAGGATGGTGACAGGATGATAAAATCGGAGTTTGGGTCAGCAGAGCTCTCTCAACCTGCGACCTACTCCATTGCTTCCCAGGCCACGCCCCCCCCACCACCATGCTTGACTGTAGGCAAGACACACTTGTCTTTGTACTCCCCACCTGGTTGCCGCCACACATGCTTGACACCATCTGAACCAAATAAGTTTATCTTGGTCTCATCAGACCACAGGACATGGTTCCAGTAATCCATGTCCTTAGTCTGCTTGTCTTCATCAAACTGTTTGCAGACTTTCTTGTGCATAATCTTTAGAAGAGGCTTCCTTCTGGGGTGACAGCCATGCAGACCAATTTGATGCAGTGTGTGGCCTATGGTCTGAGCACTGACAGCCTGACCCCCCACCCCTTCAACCTCTGCAGTGATGCTGGCAGCACTCATATGTCTATTTCCCAAAGACAACCTCTGCATATGACGCTGAGCACATGCACTCAACTTCTTTGGTCAACCATTGCAAGGCCTGTTCTGAGTGGAACCTGTCCTGTTAAACCACTGTATGGTCTTGGCCACTGTGCTGCAGCTCAGTTTCAGGGTCCTGGCAATCTTCTTATAGCTTAGGTCATCTTTATGTAGAGCAACAATTCTTTTTTTTCAGATCCTGAGAGAGTTCATTGCCATGAGGTGCCATGTTGAACTTCCAGTGACCAATATGAGAGAGTGAGAGCGATAACACCAAATTTAACACACCTGCTCCCCATTCACACCTGAGACCTTGTAACACTAACGAGTCACTTGACACCGGGGAGGGAAATTGGCTAATTGGGCCCAATTTGGACATTTTCACTTAGGGGTGTACTCTCTTTTGTTGCCAGCGGTTTCAACATTAATGGCTCTGTGTTAAGTTATTTTGAGGGGACAGTAAATTTACACTGTTATACAAGCTGTACACTCACTACTATACATTGTAGCAAAGTGTCATTTCTTCAGTGTTAGAGAGAGAGTAATGTCACCAGCACACCAAGATCTCCAAAAAAGGGTCCAAAACTTTAATCAGCGATCACATAATTACAGCAGAAGGTGACGTTTCGGAGCCACGCAGGACCCCTTCATCAGGCATGTGACGGTTCCAGCCGGTGGTCGCTTCAGCACCCAATTGTAAATACAGCCATTTCTGCAGGAACATGTATGTTGAGAATATTGCATTGTATTTCTTCAGTGTTGTCACATGAAAAGATATGATAAAATATTTACAAAAATGTGAGGGGTGTACTCACTTTTGTGAAATACTGTACCTCATATGTGTAGTTGGTTTTGCACAGGGCAGCCTGGATCCTCCTCTTCTCGGGTCACTCTTTGCTGCTCCTGGCCCCTCCCTCCCATCGAGTGCCCCCACAGCAAGCAGCTTGCTATGGGGGCACCCGAGCCAAGCTACAACTCTGTGTGTCCATTCAGACAGGGAGCTGCCATTCGCCCCCGCACCCTCTCTCCCCTGATTGGCTAACTGACTTTGATTGACAGCCGTGGGAGCCAATAACTCTGCTGCTGTGTCTCAGTCAATCAAGAGGGAGAGTCCCAGACGGCTGAGCGATTCGTGGACATTGCTGGGCAGAGAGGGGGCTCAGGTAAGTATTATGGGGCACTGGGGTGGCTGCTACACACAGAAGGCTTTTTATCTTAATGCATTGAATGTATTAAGATAAATAAACTGCTGCCTTTACAACTCCTTTAAAGCAATGAGGGAGAGTTTTAGCACAGGGGTATTAGAGAGTAGGGATGAGCCGAACACCCCCCTGTTCGGTTCGCACCAGAACATGCGAACAGGAAAAAAGTTTGTTCGAACACGCGAACACCGTTAAAGTCTATGGGACACGAACATGAATAATCAAAAGTGCTAATTTTAAAGGCTAATATGCAAGTTATTGTCATAAAAAGTGTTTGGGGACCCGGTTCCTGCCCCAGGGGACATGGATCAATGCAAAAAAAAGTTTTAAAAACGGCCGTTTTTTCAGGAGCAGTGATTTTAATAATGCTTAAAGTCAAACAATAAAAGTGTAATATCCCTTTAAATTTTGTACCTGGGGGGTGTCTATAGTATGCCTGTAAAGGGGCGCATGTTTCCTGTGTTTAGAACAGTCTGACAGCAAAATGACATTTTGAAGGAAAAAACTCATTTAAAACTACCCGTGGCTATTGCATTGCCGACAATACACATAGAAGTTCATTGATAAAAACGGCATGGGAATTCCCCAAAGGGGAACCCCGAACCAAAATTTAAAAAAAAAATGACGTGGGGGTCCCCCTAAATTCCATACCAGGCCCTTCAGGTCTGGTATGGATTTTAAGGGGAACCCCGGCCAAAATAAAAAAAAAAAAATGACGTGGGGTTCCCCCTAAATTCCATACCAGACCCTTCAGGTCTGGTATGGATTTTAAGGGGAACCCCGCGCCAAAAAAAAAAAATAAACGGCTTGGGGTCCCCCCAAAAATCCATACCAGACCCTTATCCGAGCACGCAACCTGGCAGGCCGCAGGAAAAGAGGGGGGGACGAGAGTGCGCCCCCCCCCTCCTGAACCGTACCAGGCCACATGCCCTCAACATTGGGAGGGTGCTAAAAAACTGTCAAAAATGTTAAAAATGACAAGAGACAGTTTTTGACAATTCCTTTATTTAAATGCTTCTTCTTTCTTCTATCTTCCTTCATCTTCTGGTTCTTCTGGTTCTTCTGGCTCTTCTGGTTCTTCCTCCGGCGTTCTCGTCCAGCATCTCCTCCGCGGCTTCTTCTATCTTCTTCTCCTCGGGCCGCTCCGCACCCATGGCATTGGGGGGAGGCTCCCGCTCTTCTCTTCTTCTTTTCTTCTCTTTTTCTCTTCTTCTCTTCTTCATTTTCTTCTCCGGGCCGCTCCGCACCCATGCTGGCATGGAGGGAGGCTCCCGCTGTGTGACGGCGCTCCTCGTCTGACAGTTCTTAAATAACGGGGGGCGGGGCCACCCAGTGACCCCGCCCCCCTCTGAGGCACGGTGACTTGACGGGACTTCCCTGTGACGTCACGGGGAATGCCGCAGGAAAGTCCCGTCATGTCCCGTGCGTCAGAGGGGGGCGGGGTCACCGGGTGGCCCCGCCCCCCGTTATTTAAGAACTGTCAGACGAGGAGCGCCGTCACACAGCGGGAGCCTCCCTCCATGCCAGCATGGGTGCGGAGCGGCCTGGAGAAGAAAATGAAGAAGAGAAGAAAAGAAGAAGAGAAGAGCGGGAGCCTCCCCCCAATGCCATGGGTGCGGAGCGGCCCGAGGAGAAGAAGATAGAAGACGCCGCGGAGGAGATGCTGGACGAGAACGCCGGAGGAAGAACCAGAAGAGCCAGAAGAACCAGAAGAACCAGAAGATGAAGGAAGATAGAAGAAAGAAGAAGTATTTAAATAAAGGAATTGTCAAAAACTGTCTCTTGTCATTTTTAACATTTTTGACAGTTTTTTAGTGAAATGATAGGGGTAAGTACCCCCTTACCATTTCACACAGGGGGGGGCCGGGATCTGGGGGTCCCCTTGTTAAAGGGGGCTTCCAGATTCCGATAAGCCCCCCGCCCGCAGACCCCCACAACCACCGGCCAGGGTTGTGGGGATGAGGCCCTTGTCCTCATCAACATGGGGACAAGGTGTTTTGGGGGGCTACCCCAAAGCACCCTCCCAATGTTGAGGGCATGTGGCCTGGTACGGTTCAGGAGGGGGGGGCCACACTCTCGTCCCTCCCTCTTTTCCTGCGGCCTGCCAGGTTGCGTGCTCGGATAAGGGTCTGGTATGGATTCTTGGGGGGACCCCACGCCGTTTTTTTTTTTTTTTGGCGCGGGGTTCCCCTTAAAATCCATACCAGACCTGAAGGGTCTGGTATGGAATTTAGGGGGAACCCCACGTCATTTTTTTTTTTAAATTTTGGCCGGGGTTCCCCTTAATATCCATATCAGACCTGAAGGGCCTGGTATGGAATTTAGGGGGACTCCCACGTCATTTTTTTTTTAAATTTTGGTTCGGGGTTCCCCTTTGGGGAATTCCCATGCCGTTTTTATCAATGAACTTCTATGTGTATTGTCGGCAATGCAATAGCCGCGGGTAGTTTTAAATGAGTTTTTTCCTTCAAAATGTCATTTTGCTGTCAGACTGTTCTAAACACGGGAAACATGCGCCCCTTTACAGGCATACTATAGACACCCCCCAGGTACGAAATTTAAAGGGATATTACACTTTTATTGTTTGACTTTAAGCATTATTAAAATCACTGCTCCTGAAAAAACGGCCGTTTTTAAAACTTTTTTTTGCATTGATCCATGTCCCCTGGGGCAGGACCTGGGTCCCCAAACACTTTTTATGACAATTACTTGCATATTAGCCTTTAAAATTAGCACTTTTGATTTCTCCCATAGACTTTTAAAGGGTGTTCCGCGGCATTCGAATTTGCCGCGAACACCCCAAATTGTTCGCTGTTCGGCGAACTTGCAAACAGCCAATGTTCGAGTCGAACATGAGTTTGACTCGAACTCGAAGCTCATCCCTATTAGAGAGGTAAGGAAACATACAATTCTTTTACATAATGAGATGATCCTAATGGCAGGATCACTTTAAAAGGGTATAGAAACAACATATCCCTGAAATTAATGTAGCACCCTGATGTTTAGGCAGGGTTGCTTTCAAATGTATTTGCCAAGTGATGGTTTGCTTGGCCAATTGTTAGGAGATAAATTGATTTCGCCCTAATTCTGGAATTGCTGTACTTCTCTCTTCTGTCACTAGGTGGCCCGGTATCTGGTGACATTAGATAAGATAAAGGCATTGCAAGGACAGATTAGGCAATAGGAAGGGATTTTATTGGGTCCCTTGGCCTGCTGGGAGAACCTATGTATTTGGGTGGAGTTAGGCGATCGGGGTTCTGTGCTACCTGGACGGTTGTCTGGGTTGACGTGTGTTGTATTGCCCCGGGCTGCTAGGCCCAGAAACCTAAGGCCTATCCTGGGGACATCTGGCTGCTAGGCTGTTTGAGGGCCTATCCAGAAGCAGGAGAAGCAGCATAGGGTTGGGACTGCGGGTTTGTAGTCCAACTAAAATACCAAACATGCTGGCCGGAGAACCAGTTGTGGTCAGAGGTAGAAGGGAAGCTGTCACCATTAAGGGACCATCCACATCGCTACCAGAGATCACAGTAAGCGAGCTGAGGCCAGTACCAGAACAAACTTTTTGCCATCCGGGGTCAGTGAAGAAGTGGGAAAACTTCAGCAAGTGCCAAGTCAGGGACCCAGCGGGACAGCATAGGTGACGCTTGTGGAGTGCCAAGCCAGGGACCTCACGTGTTAGCAGGGGAGAAGCTTGAAGAGTATCTGTGAGTGCCAAACCAGGGACCCAGCAGTGAGGTGGGGGTGACGCTTGAGGAAGTTACTGAGTGTTACAGTGGAGGAGCTCAGGGGATCCAGTGGCTAGTGGATCTGATGTCTAGTGAGAGAGACTGGGAGTTTGTGAGTGAAGACCCACTGTGAGCGAGTGTGGGGTAAAGAGAACTGTTTGTGTTGCAGATAGTTGAACACCTGGTGCATTCCAACAACGTGGAGAAGAACCAGCATGTCTCATTGTTCATGGGAGAGTATCAGCCTGGTCTTTTGACACTTTACGCCAGTGCTACAAGGGTTAAAATGGACTCCATTAAAGTTTTGGCACATCACAAAGGAAAAGAGGCGGGCACTGAAGTTCCCAGAAAGTATCTGCACCAATCTATTGGCAGAAGGAGGAGCCCCCGCTCTGCAGAAGAGGATAAGGAAGTGCTGCCACGTGTGCCTGGTTGTGGATTGGAGAAGATAGCGCAGTTTGGAAGCACAATGGCAGACTGGAAAATGTATGCTCCAGGTGTTGGCTTTGGACTGAGCGAGCCGAAAGGTGTTCTACCTGACACCGGAGTGCGGTATACACCTAAGGGTAGTCTTGCCTTGTACACGGCTGGAGGCTATGAGGCCTTGGGACTGATCTGTGGGAAGTGTTCCGGTTTGGCCACGCATCTGAGGCCTTGGATCGTCTGTGAACGTTGTGGAGAACCCCTGCTTGAGGTAGTCTCACCAGCCAAACCTCCGCAGATACTGTAAGCAGATTGGAACAAGAATGTCGCCGTCCTGGCTGGGAACTGCAATGAGAGTCCACCTGCCATCACCCAGTTCATAAGAGAAGCTGCTCCTCTTGCTTCTGTGGCTGCTCCAGGACCCAGTGCACCAGTCGCCCCTCGAGGCCGTGGTCGGACCCACCTGCTCTCCTTGATGGCGGAATCACCAAGGAAAAGGGTACCGGAGTCGGGTAAGCCTGCAAGGGGTGAAAGTGGTGTGCCAATGGGGAAGGTGATACCTGTGGCCATTAAACGAGATAATGCAGTTGTGCCAATTAAAGCCAGCTCCACACGCAACTATCTCCCGGCCAAAGAATGCTCCACGATATCCAATACAGACATCCCCTCTGATGGGATATCTGAACTGTTTTGTCATGGACTGTAAAGACGAGTGATAGTAGGAGGAGCAGTTGTCTGACTTGGAAGAGGATGAGGTTCCTCCGGGGCCTAATGCAAGTGTTAAGAATGAACTGTCTACTAACACCACAACAACTGTGTTTATTACTAAGTCCTCTGAGGAGGATCGCTGGGAACATTGGGTCTCTAAATTTGTTCCCACCAAACCGATAGAGGCAACTAAGTTTGATTGCAAACCTGATACTGTTGTGGGATACCCGGTTCAGTGTGCTCCAGAAACACGGGTCCTACCCGGGTATGGAGACCCTAAGACACTACCCAGGCTGTCCAAGGTACAGCGCATCATTATTAGGAAAGTGGCTAAAGAGTATGGATATCTGTATCCTTATATACCGGTCCATCTAGAGGAAGAGATTGAGGATAAATAGACTCAATGGATAGATGAAGCTGTGCAAAATTTCCTTTTGGATCCCTTTGTGGGTGGACTTCCCAAAGTTGTCACCCAAGATAGCCGAGAAGTATATTTCAGTACTGCACACCTGGGGCTATGGTCGAAAAATTAACTTAGACAGTGTGATCATCCATAGGCCTAACAAGATAGACATTTGACACTACATTACCACGGTACATGCTAAAGGAGGGTCCATGAAGTTACCAGATCTCAGGTATTACTGGTAAATAATATCGGACTGTGTTTTCCTGACACTTGGTGGATTACAAATGTGTGCTTTGTGAAGTTAGGACGCTGTACTGAGAAGTCACTCCACCTTTTGTACCAGAATTGTTGCTAGTGGGGAACACTCCTGTTGGCTGTATCGCTGGGACTGTGCTGGACTGAATGCTGCCAGCAGATACAGGGAGTGCCCACTTGAGTCACGCTGGCTAGTGCTGTGAAGTTGCCAGTGTGCCTCTCTCTGAAAAGTAACCTGTTGATGTGGCTTTCAACATGTTTATTCTTCAACCAATGAGGAAATTTTTTCTCAGTTCCTGGCTGTTAAGCAGACAGGCTGAGATTACCATTGCAAGGGGACCCATGTTCAGAAGTGCGGTCCCTTGCACCATGGCCTGGCTGCTTGTTGCCTGACTGCAGCCATGCCTCCTGTCCCCGGAGTTATCCCTGAGAAGAAGGGAAACTGCTGGGCAATATTGTTCTACCCCGAGTAGAAAAAAATTATGGACTGTGAAGCTTCAAGGACTTCAATGCTGTGGCAAAAAGGGGCAAATTCTCACCTTACATTTGAATGATGAACTGTTCAGTCAGGTGGCCTGTGTAGTGTTAACCTGAGTGAGCCCTTATTCACATTATGTGTATATCTGATAGAACATGCTAAGAAAAGTTTCTGTAAGATAGTTGTGGAAAGGGGTGGCATATTCGGATGAGGATGGGGCCCATTTTCATTCATATGGGTGTAGTTTAAATATATTATAGGGTGTATTTACACTGCTATGCTATTCTCGGCTGAGTGCAATTAAAATTTCTTAAGATTCATTTATGTATATGTTACACTGTATTATCGTAGAGAAAGGATGCATTTCTCTGCTGTCTGTGTTCCTCTCTTTCAGGTGTTCCTGCACCCATTGCGTCTTTCTTGGACAAGGAGAGACAGTGATTTCAACTTGGATAGCATTACTAACCTTTTTGTATATATATTTTTCTTTGTGTATAGTAGATAGATAGTTAGGATATAGGCTACTGTTTGCATATTTTTTCCTTAACTGTTTGGGTGGTACGCCACACATGAAATTGTATATAATGTCTGTTATTTATTTGCCCTTGTGTGAACTGCCACTCTCTCATGTATATGTTATGCATGTTTACTTCATGTAGTACGCCACGTGTATTGTTTGTTATCATTATTCCTTTCCTGCTTCCCCATCCATCCCAGTTTTTGCCAGGACATTCATTCTCAGGCCTGAGAGCTCAAATTATTTTTTCTGCAAACTCCGAGACATAGTTTCCTAGGCAGGGGGATGATGTAGCACCCTGATGTTTAGGCATGGTTGTTATTACATTTATTTGCCAAGTGATAGTTGCCTTGGCCAGTTGTTAGGAGAGCAATTGATTTTGCCCTAATTCTGGAATTGCTGCACTTCTCTATTCTGTCGCTAGGTGGCCGGGTATCTGGTGACATTAGATAAGACAAGGGCATTGCAAGGACAGATTAGGAATGAATGGGGTGTCTCAGCCCATAGGCAGGGATTCTCTTGGGTCCCTTGGCTTGCTGGGAGAACCTATTTATTTGGGTGGAGTCAGGTGATCCGTGTTCTGTACCAGGACAGCTGTCTGGGTTGATGTGTGTTGTATTGCTCTGGGCTGCTAGGCCAGAAACCTAAGGCCTATCCTGGGGACATTTGGCTGCTAGGCTCTCTGAGGGCCTATCCAGAAGCAGGAGAAGCAGCGTAGGGTTGGGTCTACGGGCTTGTAGTCCAACCAGAAGTAACAGTTCTGCCGGCCGGGGAACCAGTTGTGGTCAGCGGTAGAAGGGAAGCTGTCGCCATTAAGGGACCATCCACATTTCTACTGGAGATCACAGTGAGTGAGCTGAGGCCAGTACCAGAGCAGACTTCTCGCCAGCCAGGGACGGTGACAAAGTGGAAAAAACTTCAGCAAGTGCCAAGTCAGGGACCCAGCAGGACAGCAGAGGTGGAGCTTGTGGAGTGCCAACCCATGGACCTAACGTGTCAGCAGGGTAAAGCTTGAAGACTATCTGTGAGTGCCAAGCCAGGGACCCAGCAGTGAGGTGGGGGTGAAGCTTGAGGAAGATACTGAGGGCTACAGTGGAGGAGCTCAGGGGATCTAGTGGTAGTGGATATGAAGTCTAGTGAGACTGGGAGCTCGTGAGTAGGGATGAGCTTCGAGTTCGAGTCGAACTCATGTTCGACTCGAACATTGGCTGTTCGCAAGTTCACCGAACAGCGAACAATTTGGGGTGTTCGCGGCAAATTCGAATGCCGCGGAACACCCTTTAAAAGTCTATGGGAGAAATCAAAAGTGCTAATTTTAAAGGCTAATATGCAAGTTATTGTCATAAAAAGTGTTTGGGGACCTGGGTCCTGCCCCAGGGGACATGGATCAATGCAAAAAAAAGTTTTAAAAACGGCCGTTTTTTCAGGAGCAGTGATTTTAATAATACTTAAAGTCAATCAATAAAAGTGCAATATCCCTTTAAATTTCGTACCTGGGGGATGTCTATAGTGTGCCTGTAAAGGGGCGCATGTTTCCTGTGTTTAGAACAGTCTGACAGCAAAATGACATTTTGAAGGAAAAAACTCATTTAAAACTACCCGCGGCTATTGCATTGCCGACAATACACATAGAAGTTCATTGATAAAAACGGCATGGGAATTCCCCAAAGGGGAACCCCGAACCAAAATTTAAAAAAAAATGACGTGGGGGTCCCCCTAAATTCCATACCAGGCCCTTCAGGTCTGGTATGGATATTAAGGGGAACCCCGGCCAAAATTTAAAAAAAAAAAATGACGTGGGGTTCCCCCTAAATTCCATACCAGACCCTTCAGGTCTGGTATGGATTTTAAGGGGAACCCCGCGCCAAAAAAAAAAAAAAAATGGCGTGGGGTCCCCCCAAAAATCCATACCAGACCCTTATCCGAGCACGCAACCTGGCAGGCCGCAGGAAAAGAGGGGGGGACGAGAGTGCGGCCCCCCCTCCCTCCTGAACCGTACCAGGCCACATGCCCTCAACATTGGGAGGGTGCTTTGGGGTAGCCCCCCAAAACACCTTGTCCCCATGTTGATGAGGACAAGGGCCTCATCCCCACAACCCTGGCCGGTGGTTGTGGGGGTCTGCAGGCGGGGGGCTTATCGGAATCTGGAAGCCCCCTTTAACAAGGTGACCCCCAGATCCCGGCCCCCCCCCTGTGTGAAATGGTAAGGGGGTACATAAGTACCCCTACCATTTCACGAAAAAAGTGTCAAAAATGTTAAAAATGACAAGAGACAGTTTTTGACAATTCCTTTATTTAAATGCTTCTTCTTTCTTCTATCTTGCTTCATCTTCTGGTTCTTCTGGCTCTTCTGGTTCTTCTGGTTCTTCCTCCGGCGTTCTCGTCCAGCATCTCCTCCGCGGCGTCTTCTGTCTTCTTCTCCTCGGGCCGCTTCGCACCCATGGCATGGGGGGGAGGCTCCCGCTCTTCTCTTCTTCTCTTCTTCTTTTCTTCTTTTCTTCTCTTCTTCTTTCTTCTCTTCTTCTTCATTTTCTTCTCCGGGCCGCTCCGCAATCCATGTTGACATGGAGGGAGGCTCCCGCTGTGTGACGGCGCTCCTCGTCTGACAGTTCTTAAATAACGGGGGGGGCGGGGCCACCCGGTGACCCCGCCCCCCTCTGACGCACGGTGACTTGACGGGACTTCCCTGTGACGTCACGGGGAATGCCACAGGGAAGTCCCGTCAAGTCACCGTGTGTCAGAGGGGGGCGGGGTCACCGGGTGGCCCCGCCCCCCCCCCGTTATTTAAGAACTGTCAGACGAGGAGCGCCGTCACACAGCGGGAGCCTCCCTCCATGTCAGCATGGATTGCGGAGCGGCCCGGAGAAGAAAATGAAGAAGAAGAGAAGAAGAGAAGAAAAGAAGAAAAGAAGAAAAGAAGAAGAGAAGAAGAGAAGAGCGGGAGCCTCCCCCCCATGCCATGGGTGCGGAGCGGCCCAAAGAGAAGAAGACAGAAGACGCCGCGGAGGAGATGCTGGACGAGAACGCCGGAGGAAGAACCAGAAGAACCAGAAGAGCCAGAAGAACCAGAAGATGAAGCAAGATAGAAGAAAGAAGAAGCATTTAAATAAAGGAATTGTCAAAAACTGTCTCTTGTCATTTTTAACATTTTTGACACTTTTTTCGTGAAATGGTAGGGGTACTTATGTACCCCCTTACCATTTCACACAGGGGGGGGGCCGGGATCTGGGGGTCACCTTGTTAAAGGGGGCTTCCAGATTCCGATAAGCCCCCCGCCCGCAGACCCCCACAACCACCGGCCAGGGTTGTGGGGATGAGGCCCTTGTCCTCATCAACATGGGGACAAGGTGTTTTGGGGGGCTACCCCAAAGCACCCTCCCAATGTTGAGGGCATGTGGCCTGGTACGGTTCAGGAGGGAGGGGGGGCCGCACTCTTGTCCCCCCCTCTTTTCCTGCGGCCTGCCAGGTTGCGTGCTCGGATAAGGGTCTGGTATGGATTTTTGGGGGGACCCCACGCCGTTTTTTTTTTTTTTTTTGGCGCGGGGTTCCCCTTAAAATCCATACCAGACCTGAAGGGTCTGGTATGGAATTTAGGGGGAACCCCACGTCATTTTTTTTAAAAATTTTGGCCGGGGTTCCCCTTAATATCCATACCAGACCTGAAGGGCCTGGTATGGAATTTAGGGGGACCCCCACGTCATTTTTTTTTTTTAATTTTGGTTCGGGGTTCCCCTTTGGGGAATTCCCATGCCGTTTTTATCAATGAACTTCTATGTGTATTGTCGGCAATGCAATAGCCGCGGGTAGTTTTAAATGAGTTTTTTCCTTCAAAATGTCATTTTGCTGTCAGACTGTTCTAAACACAGGAAACATGCGCCCCTTTACAGGCACACTATAGACACCCCCCAGGTACGAAATTTAAAGGGATATTACACTTTTATTGTTTGACTTTAAGCATTATTAAAATCACTGCTCCTGAAAAAACGGCCGTTTTTAAAACTTTTTTTTGCATTGATCCATGTCCCCTGGGGCAGGACCCAGGTCCCCAAACACTTTTTATGACAATAACTTGCATATAAGCCTTGAAAATTAGCACTTTTGATTATTCATGTTCGTGTCCCATAGACTTTAACGGTGTTCGCATGTTCGAACGAACTTTTTTCCTGTTCGCATGTTCTGGTGCGAACCGAACAGGGGGGTGTTCGGCTCATCCCTACTCGTGAGTGAAGACCCACAGTGAGTGAGTGTGGGTTAAAGAGAACTGTTCGTGTTGCAGATAGCTGAATACCTTTACCATTAGTAACAGCTACAAGATTGTTGCCATAGGTCCTGTTTTTGAGACAATAAATCTCTTTGCATTCAAAAAGTGTCTGGCGTCCATCTGTTCATCTTGCATTACACCCACCATGCCTTGTAACCCACTCTACACTGAAAGATGTCAGCTCTACCTAATTCTGGAGGTCACTATTGGGCCTAAAGAAGCCAGGGACTTTGCTACATTTAAAAAAAAATCCTTAGGAATTAAAAAGAAAAAAATGGTAATGCGGTACTGGGGCCAAAATGGTTAGGATGTAAGGTAGCATTTATTTTAGCCAGATTGTTTGCGCAATTAGTATTTTAAAGAGAAACGGCTAAATTCTCAGTTGGAATGCATATATGTGCATATGCGTGAACTGCCTTGTCTGCCAAAAAACTCAGTTGCTGACTGTGTCCCTGCTAGGGAGAATAACTCTCTTTAATTGTCCTGATGAAAAGTGAGGGAGAATTCAACATTTTAACTGTCACCAGAACAGGGAAAAATTCTTCCAGTAGGGACAACTGACCCAGAAAAGATTTACCTTCATTTGGAGAGATTTCCTCCTGCGTCCTGGTGTGTCTACAGGACCAGAAATGAAGGGAAATGCCTTGAATGTGACAAAATGAAGAACAGTTTTTACTTTCAGTATACCCAATTGTTGCAATAAAAAAAAATGTACTTCCCTTGAGCCAGTGAAAACCTGTCTTCGTCAGCCAGACTTGGGAGTATCCCAGATGTTATTCTGAAGATCTAGTTACATTAGACTAAACTCATTCTGGGTGTGCCGATTTTAGCTATTGGCAATATCCAAGCACAGAGTTCTGGGACTATCCAATTTTCTGCTAAGAGGCATGAAAATAAAATGTGCCAAATTCTCAGGTTTTCTACTGTTGATTACTTGGCAAATTGTGAATTTAAAATGTTCAAATAAATGTCTACATTCTTTCAGCCTGCTCTAGCAATCTTCAACATAGTTTTACCTGTAACAGATTTGCTTTCAAGGAAACTTTGAATTTTTTGGTTTGAAAGAGTTAATATACTTGAAATCCGCTCAAGCTGAAGGTGTAAATTTACAGCTTTTGCTGTCCTGACCAGAAAATGAGAAGCAGCTGTTGGAAGAATTACCGGTAGACATAGTTACTTATGGATAGTATGGGAGCAAAAGGTTTTCCTGTTTAACTAAGCACAGGCCTTTGTTTGTAGCCAGAATCACCGGGCTTAGATTGCAGACTCATTTTTCCTTTTAATTTAGATGCCAGGAGTTTGAACAGGAAGCCGATATTACCTAGGACCACCAGTATTTCAGTGCAAAGAGTAAAGTTTGCACATTGAGATGTTTTTTCAATATGATTAATTGCTATTTATTATATTTTTCGGACACATAAGCATATCTTTTCTCTCATTTTTCATTACCTGTTTTAAAATATCTGTTTTCTTTAACCCTGTCCTGACCAGCCGCCTCAGTTGTACTGTGGCAGGTTGGCTCTCCTGGGCGAACCGACGTAACTCTACGTCGGTTCGCCTTTTGACCACTAGGGGGCTGGTGCAGTGGCGTAGCGTGGGTTGTCAGCACCCGGGGCAAGGCAAGTAATTTGCGCCCCCCCAACCTGCGAACTTTTAGTTATCCCTGAGTCCCTTCAAATACAATAGTACTGACCTACCCGATTCCTATACTGACCACTACACTACATTGTCCACTACACTGACCACTATACTATACTGACCAATATACTGACCACTATACTATACTGTCCACTATATTACACTTACCACTACACTGACCACTACACTGACCACTACACTGTCCACTATACTGACCACCATACTACACTGTCCACTATACTACACTACACTGTCCACTATACTACATTACACTGACCACTATACTACACTACACTTGACCACCATACTACACTGACCACTATACTACACTACACTGTCCACTATACTACACTATACTGACCACTATACTACACTGTCCACTATACTACACTATACTGACCACCATACTACACTGTCCACTATACTACACTATACTGTCCACTATACTACACTATACTGACCACCATACTACACTGTCCACTATACTACACTATACTGACCACCATACTACACTGTCCACTATACTACACTGACCACCATACTACACTGACCACCATACTACACTGTCCACTATACTATACTGTCAACTACACTACACTGTCCACCATACTACACTGTCCACTATACTACACTGACCACCATACTACACTGTCCACTATACTACACTGACCACTATACTACACTGACCACCATACTACACTGACCACCATACTACACTGTCCACCATACTACACTATACTGTCCACTATACTACACTGTCCACTATACTATACTGGCCACTACACTAACCACTACACTGTCCACTATACTGACCACCATACTACACTACACTGACCACTATACTACACTACACTGACCACTATACTACACTGACCACTATACTACACTGACCACCATATTACACTGTCCACTATACTACACTGACCACTATACGACACTATACTGTCCACTATACTACACTGACCACTATACTACACTATACTGACCACCATACTACACTGTCTACTATACTACACTATACTGACCACCATACTACACTGACCACTATACTATACTACACTGTCCACTATACTACACTGACCACTATACTACACTGACCACTATACTACACTGACCACCATACTACACTGTCCACTATACTACACTGTCCACTATACTACACTGACCACTATACTACTTATACTGACCACCATACTACACTATACTGACCACCATACTACACTGACCACTATACTATACTACACTGTCCACTATACTACACTGACCACTATACTACACTGACCACCATACTACACTGACCACTATACTATACTGTCCACTACACTACACTGTCCACTATACTTCACTGACCACCATACTACACTACACTGTCCACTATACTACACTGACCACTATACTACACTGACCACCAAACTACACTGACCACTATACTATACTGTCCACTACACTACACTGTCCACTATACTATACTGACCACCATACTACACTACACTGTCCACTATACTACGCTGACCACCATACTACACTGACCACCATACTACACTGTCCACCATACTACACTGTCCACTATACTACTCTATACTGACCACCATACTAAACTACACTATACTGACCACTATATTAACCAGTATACTATACTACACTAACCACTATAGTCCACTACACTAACCACCATACTAACCACTATACTACACTATACTGACCACCATACTAAACTACACTATACTGACCACTATATTAACCAGTATACTATACTACACTAACCACTATAGTCCACTACACTAACCACCATACTAACCACTATACTACACTACACTGACCTCCATACTAAACTACACTATACTGACCACTATGCTAACCACTATACTATACTACACTAACCACTATACTGTCCACCATACTGCCCCCTATAGTGACCATTACACTGACCTGCATACTATACTACACTACACTGTCCTGCCTACAGTCTCTCTCTCTCTCGCCCCCCCCCGGCCAGTAACATGACTCTCACTCACCTTTTTATCCTGGCTGCATCGATCCGGAGGAGGAGAAGACATCGGCGGCTCACATTCTTCTCTCCCCTGCGCTCTGCTTGCTGCCATGTTCAGTGTCCAGCGCCCTGTGATTGGTCGTATGGGGGGTCATGTGCGGAGGCGGGGCCCTACGCCTCACATGACCCCCATACACCCAATCACAGGGTGCCGGACACTTAACATGGCGGTCGGAGCCTGGGGACACAGAATTAGAAATTAGGAGGAGGCAGCCAGTGACACATACTGGCGCCCCCCTAAATATCGCGCCCGGGGCCCCTGCACCCCCCACGCTACGCCACTGGGCTGATGCACGCGGAGCCGATGCGATGACCGCCAGGCACGCGCAATCGCTCCACACAGAGACAGAATGGAGATCTGTCAATGTAAACAAACAGATCTCTGTTCTGTCAGGGGTTAGAACACACACTAGGGAACACAGTTAACCCCTTGATCGCCCCCTAGTGATAACACCTTCCCTGCCAGTGACATTTACACAGTAATCAGTGCATTTTTGTAGCACTGATCGCTGTATAATTGTCACTGGTCCCAAAATAGTGTCAAAAGTGTCCGATGTGTCCGCTGCAATGTCGCAGTCACGATAAAAATCGCAGATCACAGTCATTACTACTAAAATAAAAATTAATAATAAAAATGCCATAAATCTATCCCCGCTAGACGCTATAACTTTTGAGCAAACCAATCAATATACGCTTATTGCGATTTTTTTTTACCAAACACATGTAGAAGATTACATATCGGCCTAAACTGAGGAAGAAATTAGTTTTTTTATATATTTTTGGGGGATATTTATTATAGCAAAAGGTAAAAAATAATGCTTTTTTTCAAAATTGTTGCTCTTTTTTTGTTTATAGCGCAAAAAATAAAAGCTGCAGAGGTGATCAAATACCACCAAAAGAAAGCACTATTTGTGGGAAAAAAAAGGACATGAATTTTGTTTGGGTGCAACATTGCACGACCGCGCAATTGTCAATTAAAGTGACGCAGTGCCGTATCGCAAAAAGTGCTCTGGTCAGGAAGGGGGCTAAAGTGGTTAAAAAAGTATTCATACCCCTTGAAATTTTCCACATTTTGTCATGTTACAACCAAAAACGTAAATGTATTTTATTGGGATTTTATGTGGTAGACCAACACAAAGTGGCACATAATTGCGAAGTGGAAGAAAAATGATAAATGATTTTCAAAACTTTTTACAAACAAAAATCTGAAAAATGTGGCGTGCATTTGTATTCAGCCCCCTTTACTCTGACACCCCTAACTAAAATCTAGTGGAACCAATTGCCTTCAGAAGTCACCTAATTAGTAAATAGAGTCCACCTGTGTGTAATTTAATCTCAGTATAAATACAGTTGTTCTGTGAAGCCCTCAGATGTTTGTTAGAGAACCTTGGTGAAAAAACAGCATCATGAAGGCCAAGAAACACAACAGACTGGTCAGGGATAAAGTTGTGGAGAAGTTTAAAGCAGGTTATAAAAAAATATCCCAAGCTTTGAACATCTCATGGAGCACCGATCAAGCCATCACCTGAAAATGGAAAGAGTATGGCACAACTGCAAACCTACCAAGAAATGTCCGTCCACCTAAACTGACAGGCCAGGGAGAGCATTAATCAGAGAAGCAGCTTAGAGGCCCATGGTAACTCTGGAGGAGCTGCAGAGATCCACAGCTCAGGTGGGAGAATCTGTACACAGGACAACTATTATGCCCCGTACATACGATCGGAAATTCGTCCAGCAAAAGACCGATGAGAGTTTTTGGTCAGACAATGCGACCATGTGTATGTTCTATCGGACTTTTGCTGGCGGAATTCCCGCCAGCAAAAGATTGAGAGCAGGTTCTCAATTTTTTGGTCAGAAAAAGCTCCTATGCAAAAATGCGATTGTACAAATTCTGACGTGCAAAATTCCTACGCATGCTCAGAAACAATTTGACACATGCTCGGAAGCATTAAACTCCATTTTCTTGGCTCGTCGTAGTGCTGTACGTCACTGCGTTCTTGACGGTCGAAAGTTCAGAGAACTTTCATGTGACCGTGTGTATGCAAGGCAAGCTTGAGCAGAATTCCTTTGGAAAAACCATCCAAGTGTTTTCCGACGGAAAATCCGCTCGTGTGTACACGGCATTAGTCGTGCACTCCACAAATCTGACCTTTATGGAAGAGTGGCAAGAACAAAGCCATTGTTGAAAGAAAGCCATAAGAAGTCCCGTTGGCAGTTTGTGAGAAGCCATGTGGGGGACACAGCAAACATAAGGAAGAACCTGTTCTGGTCAGATGAGACCAAAATTGCACGTTTTGGGCTAAAAGAAAAACGCTATGTGTGGTAGAAAACTAACACCATCCCCACTGTGAAACATGGTGGTGACAGCATCATGTTGTGGGGATGCTTTTCTTCAGCAGGGACAGGGAAACTGGTCAGAGTTGATGGGAAGATGGATGGAGCCAAATACAGGGCAATCTTAGAAGAAAACCTGTAAGAGTCTGCAAAAGACTTGAGACTGGGATGGAGGTTCACCTTCCAGCAGGACAACAACCCTAAACATTCAGCCAGGGCTACAATGGAATGGTTTAAATCAAAGCATATTCATTTGTTAGAAAGTCCAGACCTAAATCCAATTGAGAATCTGTGGCAAAACTTGAAAATTGCTGTTTCCAGATACTCTCCATCCAATCTGACAGAGCTTGAGCTATTTTGCAAAGAAGAATGTGCTAAAATTGCACTCTCTAGATGTTCAAAGCTGGTAGAGACATAACCAAATAGACTTGCAGCTGTAATTGCAGCAAAAGGTGGTTCTACAAAGTATTGACTAAAAGGGGCTGAATACAAATACTGAATACACTTTTCACATATTAACAAAATTAAATAAATTAAAAATTAATAAAAAATTTGAAATCCATTTATTATTTTCCTTCCAATTCACAAATATGTGCCACTTTGCGTTGGTCTATCACATAAAATCCCCAAAAAAATACATTTAAGTTTTTGGTTGTAACATGACAAAATGTGGAAAATTTCAAGGGGTATGAATACTTTTTCAAGGCACTGTAGACTTCAATGGGTTTTGCAGTCGGGGTCTGAACTTTTGCGATGTTCGAGAGTTCTGGCACAAACCAGATGTGTTCAGCCCATCTCTATTATCTGGGAGACAATAGAGAAAATATTGTTCTGGGCCTCGACAGTATGCAAGCAGCTTGGTTAGGCCACAAGAAAGGAGGGCCAGATGAGGCAGGTTTTATCATAAAATAAATATTAGTGTGTGTTATCTGTGAGACAATAGTCATAAATATTATTGACTTTCTCTGCACTAGAATAGGTAGAATAGGTTGCATATTTCAAAGCGCAATGCGGAATTTACCTTGCAGCATTCAAAAATTGGCAACTGAGGTCTCACTGCAGAAACATTGTGATGAACCCTTATGCCGCGTACACACGGTCGGACTTTTCGTCTACAAAAGTCCAACGGACGCTGACGGACTAAAGCTGGCTGGTAATCCGATCGTGTGTGGGCTTCTCCGGACTTTCAACGGACTTTTTTAGCCTCAAATCCGACGGACTTTAGATTTGAAGCATGCTTCAAATCTTTACGTCGTAACTACGACGGACCCCGAAGTCCGCTCGTCTGTATGCTAGTCCGACGGACAAAAAAACGACGCATGCTCATAAGCAAAAACTAAACGGAAGCACTCGGTCTAGTAAAACTAGTGTTCGTATTGTAGGTAGCACATTCATCACGCTGCAAAATCTGTGATCGTTGAATGCAGCGCATTTTATTTCTTCTTTACGAAGGCTCTATAAAGAACGAAGGTGTTTTGCTGTTCATAATCAGAGTTCTCCCAAACTGATTTCTGGATTCTTTTTCTCTTTGATCTCATGAATGATATAGTATGCATTTTAAAAACAATGTTTCCATACTAATAATACTTTTTCCCCTTTTTTTTTTTTAGGTTTGTAAAGTTACCACAAAGAACCCATTATTCTGTTTTTTTTTTTATAGTGATTATTTTTTAGTTTTTAGATAAAGTTAACCCAAAGCACCGTTTTTGGTTACGTAAATTTTTTGATTTTCAAGACTTACCACTTGAACATTATTAACATTAGTAATGTATTTTTGGTGTGTTTTTTTTCAAACTCAATGAGATTGTTGTCCCTTGTTAATTTAACATTGTGTGTAAAATCAATGATTTCAAAGAAAAAACATAAAGTCTTTTGCTAAACTCAAAAAATGATCCATTTATTCATGGTCAAAATAAAATAAAGAGGAAGTCAACGCTGGAAAAAGTCGGTGTACCAGAAAATTGGGATCTTGCGGAGTCCATATAAGAGGGAGCACAATCTGGTCCAAGAATCCCAGAGATCAACAGCACCAGCAGATGATCTAGATGTCCCCAGACTGTGGTCCTACAACAGCCTGCGTCTTCTGTCAGACCAGACTGAACCCAGGTCATCATTTTCTTCTCTTCCCTGCAGCCTTTCCTCCACGCTGCCCTGCAGCCTTCCCTGTAGCCTTCTTTTGAGGCTGTGGCTCTGGTGTTTCAGTTGTGGCAGGAGGAGGAGGAGGAGGAGGAGGAGGAGGAGGAGGGGGGGCTGCCTCATGTAGTTGGGTGTTTTGTGTTAGCGTGCCCTGCAGCCCCTTATGGATTGTTTCCCCAAATAGGCGCTCACAAATGAGGCGCTGCTCCCTATTCATCTGAAGAAGCCTGCTGGCTAAGTAGCAGCCATAGGATTCTTCCGCTTCGGGGGGGCTCCTTAAAAAACGGGTGGCCTCTTGCATGAGGCGCAGGGATGCGTCCTGTGTGACCATCCCCTTCCTGGCCCTTTTTTTGGGAAGGTGGAGGGGAGGCACTTGGGATTCGGTCAGGCTCCTACTGGGCCCAGCCACCTCACTTGGCCCAGCCACCTCACTTGGCCCAGCCACCTCACTGGGAGCAGCCACCTCACTGGGAGCAGCCACCTCCTGCCTGACACTGGGCCCAGCCTCCTCCAGGATGATGGTGAATCCGGCCTCCTCCAGGCTGTCCATGGGCCTGGTCTCCTCCTGCCTGCCACTTTCCCCACATTCCTCCTGGATGGACTCATCCTGTGTATAAAAAAAGGACAATAGTTTGAGTATATTTTTTTGGGTTCATCAATGACACACAGTTTGCTTCTCATGAATAGCAAATTCAATGTGAATACTTCTCTTTAATAAAAGAGTCTAATCAGACACCCTAATTATTTCAAGCAGGTGCCAAACATATTTAGCCACTACTGTCAATTGATATGTATACACAATTTTGAGTGCCAAATTATTTTAGACAATTATAACATCCAGTTAACATCATTAATATTAGTACAGTAAATATTTGTTAAAATAATTTACCTGACTCCAGATGGTCATATCTGGTTCATCCAGGATGGAAGACCCAGCTTGCTCCTCATCAGCCTCTGCTGGGGTGGAGGGAAGGGTGGAGGGAAGGGTTGAAAGTGATGGCCTGGCTTCATTCTGGTCATCCAGAAAACGGAGTTGATTATAGTACCACAGCCTGGGTACATAAACATCATCTGCTGATGCTCCTGATCTCCTTGATTCCTGGATCTTCTTATGCTCCCTCTTATACATGTTCCTCAAGACCCCAATTTTCTTGAGCAATGTCTCCATTGTTGCTTCCGGGATGGTCGCCTGGACAAAGGCCAGAAGTCTCTCCAGCGTTGACTTCCTCACATGCTTAGCATAATACTGAGGGTGTTTCACCTCCCACAAATTCCTCATCTCTCGATATTTGGAAATAAAAGATGTAAGGAACTCTGGATCCTTAAATAGGGGATTCATTATATCTGGAAAAGATGAAGTCACAAGACAAAAAACACTTTTATTATAGGTTTCGGCTAACCCCTCATCATCTTCTCCCTATGTAGGCCTCATCAATCTATCAAGCCATATAGGCCGCTTGCTACAAAGTCATGACCATAAAAACCAAAAAAAAAAAAAATATCTAAAATTACCTTCGTTTTGTAACGTCCAGGTCCACTATCACCTACCACAGAACGTACGTACGACACGTGCGGAAGGGCCCTCTTTATACACTACGCATGTGTGAAACTCCGCCTGCGTCGCCCGCCCCTGACGTTCGAAATTAACTCATGTTCTCCGCCCCCTAATTCGACGCACAGAACGTACGTACGACACGTGCGGAAGGGCCCTCTTTATACACTACGCATGTGTGAAACTCCGCCTGCGTCGCCCGCCCCTGACGTTCGAAATTAACTCATGTTCTCCGCCCCCTAATTCGACGCACAGAACGTACGTACGACACGTGCGCAAGGCCCCTCTTTATACACTACGCATGTGTGAAACTCCGCCTGCGTCGCCCGCCCCTGACGTTCGAAATTAACTCATATTCTCCGCCCCCTAATTCGACGCACAGAACGTACGTACGACACGTGCGCAAGGCCCCTCTTTATACACTACGCATGTGTGAAACTCCGCCTGCGTCGCCCGCCCCTGACGTTCGATTTTAACTCATGTTCTCCGCCCATTTTTTGTTACGGCGCGTAGTGGAGTTAAAGAATGGCGGAGACACCTGAAATGTTGACGACCTCAGGTAGTGGAGACAGCCCGGAGGCTGGAACGTCAGCGAAATCTATGAGGCCTAGATTTAAGGCCTCTAATATGAGTTTTAAAGAGATGGTGGAGATGGTGGCCATTCTTCACAAAGACGACTATGATGGCAATTATGGGCCGTACGCACGGCCAAATTTGCGCAAGGCCAAAATAATGGCGAAGGTCGTGGAGACTTTGCAGGCATCTTTTGGGGTCCAGCGCTCCAAAGATCAACTGCGAAAAAGATGGTCTGACCTGAAACTCAGGGAGCCGGATCAATACCGACGTATCCGGAAAGTTCTTAAAAAAGTAAGTACTTGTCGTGTTTTTCTCTTGTGTTTATTACCTTGTATACAGCTCCATGTGCTTTTCCTTCCTATCCGATTTTTGTTCATCGTTTTAAACGATCTTTTAATAAACCTCGTTACATATCTATAGATATATATCTATATATATATATATATATATATATACACATATATACATATACATATACATATACACATATATATATATACATATATACACATATATATATATACATATATATATATACATATATACACATATATATATATATGTATATATATATATATATATATATATATATATAACTATATATATATATATAACTATATATATATATATATAACTATAGAGAGAGAGAGAGATATATATATATATATATATTGAGAGATATATATAGATATAGATATAGATATAGAGATATAGAGAGAGAGAGAGAGAGAGAGAGAAATATATAGAGAGAGAGAAATATAGAGATAGGTAGATAGATAGATATAGAAATGTAAAACATTCTTTTTGAAGATTTGAAGTTATCTTAATTTTTTGGCTTTACATTTAGTTAGATATTTAGAGATTTTGTTCCAGATATAGAGAGAGATCAAAAGATTATTAACTATATTTTGAGATATTGATATCTATCTATCCGATATGTCTTTCTAATTTTAAATATTGAGGTAAAATAGGAACTCTACACAAACCACTTCATTACAAATGTTGGAAAATTACTATGTACTAAAATATCTGTGTGCTAATTAGATTAATAATTTTTTGTTTCACATAGGGGAAAAATCACTCAGCCAACAACCAGAAGACAGTCCACCCCAAGCAAAACATGATTGGGAAATAAGCCCAAGTCCCATTGAGGATGTGGAGGAAGGAGAGGTGGGCGACATGGGCACCCCACCAGGTGAGGCTGGCAAAATGGGATGCCACAGTCTGCCATTCCTGTGGCGTTGAAGGAAACTGGGAAATCAAACAAGAAAACCAAAATCAATTAATTTTGAAGCTAACATTGCAAGAAAATTAGACAATTAAAAACATTATTCCCCAGCATCAGTATAACATTCAATAATTTAATTGTTCTGGAATAACTAATATGGAAAGGCACACTTATCAGATTGCTCACCCCCTCTGATGGAACATTGATTACATTTTAGGGGGTTGTGAAATCCCTAAAAAAAATTACTTTTAGGACACGCAGGAATTTAGGGACTAAAAAGGCTACAAGACTGCAGTTGTCGCACTCTGCAGGTGCAGTTGCTAACCAGCTTACAGTAAATGAGGTAATGTAAAAAGGCATTCATGTTGCAAGGAGTACACAATCACATGCAAGGGCAATTAATGAAAACACTTTGAGGCTTGCATATGATTTGATGATGGAAATCAGCAGAGCTTCTGCTCATTTACTAAAGCACTGGAACAAATGCACTTGTAGAGTGCACATGCATTTTGCAAAGTGCAACATATATTTGCTTTAGACAAATCAACACCACAGAACATTCCAGCAAATTTTAACGAGGGTGGGGGTGGGGGGGTTGTGAAATCTAGATAATTGCTCATTAGCAGCACACTATTTGGAGTGAGTTTAGGTGGGGGGGGGGTGGGGGGGTTGTGAAATCTAGATAATTGCTCATTAGCAGCACACTATTTGGAGTGAGTTTAGGTGGGGGGGGGGTGGGGGGGTTGTGAAATCTAGATAATTGCTCATTAGCAGCACACTATTTGGAGTGAGTTTAGGTGGGGGGGGGGTGGGGGGGTTGTGAAATCTAGATAATTGCTCATTAGCAGCACACTATTTGGAGTGAGTTTAGGTGGGGGGGGGGTTGTGAAATCTAGATAATTGCTCATTAGCAGCACACTATTTGGAGTGAGTTTAGGTGGGGGGGGGGGGGTGGGGGGGTTGTGAAATCTAGATAATTGCTCATTAGCAGCACACTAAATACACTCAAACAAAATACATTCCAAATGAGTAGACTAGGTGGATATGTTCCCATCACTTCATGCTGGGAAGGTTATTGAAGGAAAATATACATGCATGACAAAAAATAACAGGAAAAAATTCCAGCATGTGTGAGGATAAAAAGGGGACATTCACACTATATTGCAATGATGGTAAGTAGTGTTTGAAGCAAGAAATACATCACATTATCAAAGATTACATAAAAGAACATGTGATGCTAATAAAAGAAAAATATCTTACCTTAATATAGTCCTTCTGCAGGACCTGTATGATGGCAGAACAGGTCTCTGGGATAATGATCCCCAGAGCCTGGGGGGAGATGCCTGTCGAGAACTTAAGGTCCTGCAGGCTTCTCCCTGTGGCCAAATACCGCAAGGTAGCGACCAGCCTCTGCTCCGGAGTGATGGCTTGCCTCATGCAGGTATCCTGCCTGCTGATATAGGGGGTCAGCAAAGCCAACAAACGGTCAAAAACGGGGTCCGTCATCCGGAGAAAGTTCCTGAAATCCTCAGGATTATTCTCACGGATCTCACGGAGCAAAGGCATGTGACAGAACTGGTCACGCTGAAGCAACCAATTCTTGGTCCATGAACTCCTCCTCGCCCTGTTCATGGACTGGTCTTGGGCTGAAGAATAAACTACAGCACCAAGCACATACAATGCACGAGCTCTACGACGAGTACAAACAGGTAACATGGCTTCAAAACGGTCGGCTGGTCAGAACGCACTAAACAGAACGCACTGAAGAACAGCAAGGCCTGTGAAGAACGACCTGAAAATCAGGAACGAGCGGCCAATAAAACAAAGATTTCTCAATGCCAACTGACCAAACGCACTGAAAAGCAGATACAAACCTCACAAGCACAGACTGAACAACAGTTAAAACGAACTGAAAAATACGAGTCTCACAAGCGCGAATCGTCTCTCACCAAACTTCTACTAACACGAGATAAACACGAGATTAGCAGAAGGAGCCCAAAGGGTGTCGTACGGGCTATTGAACTTCCGTTTTATAGTCTCGTCGGACTTGGTGTACGTCACCGCGTACTAGGCTGTCGTACTTTTGTGTGGTCGTGTGTGTGCAAGTCCGTTCGTAAGAAAGTCTGCCGCAAGTCCGCCGAAGGTACGTCGGAAGTATGTCGGACAGGCTGTCGGACTTTTGTAGACGAAAAGTCCGACCGTGTGTACGCGGCATTACAGTCCCTGGGCACCAGAATAGACTGAAAGCTTTGATACTTAAAGCAGGATTTACCCAGTGGAAAACTGGAAATGTTTCAGCTGAGGTGCAGCTGTGCAACATTGTGTGGCACTTTTACAGAGTTGGAGTAATAGAATACATCACAAACTTTAAGGCGCAATGCAAAATTTACCCTGCAGCAAACATTAGAGTTTTGGCAGCTGTAGTGCAGTTGCCGAAATATTGTGTTTTAAAAGAAGGTTTAGTGTAAGTTTAGTCTGTAGCTTCAGCAGCAGGCATTTTGTAGTCATTAGTAATCCAAGACTGATTTATTATAATTAAAGTGAGCCACCACTAAATTCTCCCACAGAGCTTCCAGAACTCTTACCCTCCACAGCAGGGAAAATCTCTTCCAAATCTGGTGTCAGGCAAAGCCCAATCAAGAGGACTGTGCTCTGCAAATTTCATCTCTTCCAGGACTACCTCCACCCCAGGACCCCTGCCAAACCTTGTTTTGAATACTAGGGGCTTATGAGGAGACAGAGTCCTTAAGTCCACCAATGGGCTAGCAGGGCTGACAATTTCCATACCCCTTGGCTGGATCACCAGATGCAGTGAAGGTCATTGGCTATCGCCCACCAGCAGAACATTGCAGGCTGATTCTCTCCCAGGCTGAAGCTCAAATAGAAAAGTTCCACATATTGGACAACACTCCCAGGAGGAAATGCTGGACTGCACCTGATATCTCATAGAGGAGCTACTGGAGCTCTCACTAGCTGTCTGAGGCAAATAGCAAAGGGATTCACAAGCCAAAACATCATGGTGTTATTATCTGAGTTTGACATCATGGTGTCATGTGCTCTAGCTCTTCTCAGACTAACATACCATATTTTCTGCACAAGGTGTGGTTCACCAATCACTGAACAACTGGATACTCAGGCATTCATCCTTCTCAGGCTCAGCCTATCCTGTCGACTACCACAAATCAAAAGGTCGGCGTCTGGGTATTACAATGCACATAAAATCTTCTTTATTCCATAGCCATAGGAATACAAAAAGATTCAATACACAAAGTTAATCTGATGCATTTCTACCCTTATGGGCCTTAGTCTTAGCTACCTTATCCTATCAACTATGCCAATGTTTAATGTAGGGCCCCTTAGCAACTGGGTTGTTAAGCCAATTCCCATAATTACAGGGGGCCTGTTGCTTAGCAAGTTTGCATGAAAGGTATGCCAAAGCACTATCTTGTCCCACAGGGGGATTATATTTTTGAGAAGAGAGAGAACAGACCAAGATGGAGGAATATGGAGGACTTTTTCAAAAAGGCCTCATGTGACGAGGCCTATGGCTTGAAAAGGAAAACTACAACCATGAATTTGGAATACTAAGGCACTGCAGCTCTATTAACACCCATGGATATATTCAAAGATACAATCTCTTGACAATTCTCTTTTAAGACCCTAGGACAGGATAAGAGTACTACACACTTTCTTACAGAAGCCTCATATATTTGATTGGTGGTTCAAATGCAATTAACAAATGGTACTATCCACAGCTGGGTCCAATTCAGCACAGGTGACCAAGAGTTTTGGTTGGTGCAACGGGAAAACTTACATGTTGCACAAAGCATAAATGACCACACCACTGAAAGAGAAAAAGGTGAATGTCTTTGCATGGCCTTGCCAGAGCACAGCATGGGGTAATGATTAAGAGCTAATTTTAGCATGAAACACATCTACTCCGCGAGTCACCTGCTCCATCTGAACCACCTGTCATTTGGTCTTGAATAAAGAGGATTTTTTGGATGTGCAGCCGTCCGCAATCATTCTATTTCATAGTCAGAGGCCGGAATTTAACCCCATTGAAAATCTGTGGAATGACTTGAAGACTGCAATCCACTAACAGTCACCATCAAATTTAACTGAACTTGAGCAGTTCTGCAAAGAAGAGTGGGTAAATATTGCAAAGTCTAGATGTGCAAAGTTAGTAGAGACATATCCCAACAGACTAAAGGTAATAAAAGCAAAAGGTTGTTCAACAAAATACTGACATAAGGGGGTAATCCTTTTTCCAACTCAGTGATTCTATTTTACAAAAAAATACGTGTGGCGTGCATTTGTATTTAGTCCCCGCCCCCCCCAGTCAATACTTCGTAGAACCCCCTTTTGCTGCAATTATAGCTGCAAGTCTATTTGGTTATGTCTTTACCAGCTTTGCACATATAGACAGTGACATTTTTGCCCTTTCTTCTTTGCAAAATAGCTCAAGTTCTGTCAGATTGGATGGAGAGCATCTGTAAACAGCAATTTTCAAGTCTTGTCACAGATTCTCAATTGGATTTAGGTGTGGACTTTGACTGGGCCATTTAACATATGAATATGTTTTGATCTAAACCATACCATTGTAGCTCTGGCTGTATGTTTAGGGTTGTTGTCCTGCTGAATGGTGAACCTCCATCCCAGTCTCAAGTCTTTTGCAGACTCTTACAGGTTTTCTTCTAAGATTGCCCTGTATTTGGTTCCATCCATCTTCCCATCAACTCTGACCAGCTTCCCTGTCCCTGCTGAAGAAAAGCATCTCCACACCATGACGCTGCCACCACCATGTTTCACAGTGGTGGTGGTATGTTCAAGGTAATGTGCAGTGTTAGTTTTCTGCCACAGATAGCTTTTTGCTTTTAGTTTAATTTTGGTCCCATCTGACCAGAGCAGGCTCTTCCACATGTTTGCTGTGTTCCCCACATGGCTTCTCACAAACTGAAAACAGGACTTCTTATGGCTTTCTTTCAACAATGGCTTTCTTCTTGCCACTCTTCAATAAAGGCCAGATTTGTGCAGTGCACGACGAATTGTCCTGTGGACAGATTCTCCCACCTGAGCTGTGTATCTCTGCAGCGTTACCATGGGCCTCTTGGCTGCTTCTCTGATTAATGCTTTCCTTGCCCGGCCTGTCAGTTTAGGTGGAAGGCCATTTCTTGGTAGGTTTGCAGTTGTGTCATACTCTTTCCATTTTTGGATGATGGATTGAACAGTGCTCCATGAGATGTTCAAAGCGTGGGATATTTTTTTATAACCTAACCCTGCTTTAAACTTTTTCACAACTTTATCCCTGACCTGTCTGGTGTGTTTCTTGGCCTTCATGCTACTGTTTGTTCACTAAGGTTCTCTAACAAGCATCTGAGGGCTTCACAGAACAGCTGTGTTTATACTTAGATTAAATTACACACAGGTGGACTCTATTTTCTAAATAGGTGACTTCTGAAGGCAATTGGTTCCACAAGCTTTTAGTTAGGGGTATCAGAGTAAAGGGGTCTGAATTGTTCAGATATTTATTTTGTAAAACGTTTTGAAAACCATTTATCATTTTTCTTCCACTTCACAGTTATGTGCCACTTTGTGTTGGTCTATCACATAAAATCCCAATAAAATACATTTACGTTTATGGTTGTAACATGACAAAATGTGGTAAAATTTCTAGGGGTATGAATACTTTTTCAAGGCACTGTATATCTTTCACTTTGATGTTATAAGTTGCACTACGTAATTACAGCTGGATAAAACAAAAACTGTGTCTGTCTTCATTTCAGGCTGCAAAGCAAGAACATGTGATTATTTTAAAGGGAGGTGATTCATTTTTATACCCACAGTATAACAAAAATATGAAACCAAGATCAGGACAGGAGATGTGACCTCAAACCAACAGAAGGAAAGTTCAAAACTAATCTTAGAAAGTATTGTCGTACTGAACTCCAGGAGAGTTAGCGAGTCAGACAACAATAAGGTGTCCTTTTATGAAACTGAGATCAGCGGCGATCCCGAGTCTCACCGCTGATCTCAGCGCTTTACCAGTTTATGAAACTGAGATAATCAGCGGAGAACATGTTCTCCGCTGATTATCTCAGCACAGTGAGAATTCACAGAAACGGCCAGTTTATGAAGGTGCGATCTCACCTCACTGGCGATCTGTGACAGAATTCTCACTTTCTGATTCACCATTTCAGAAGTGGAGAATCAGAGTGAGAAGCCTGAAACTGGCTGATATTCTGGAGAAAGAAAGAAGTCTTTTGACTTCTTTCTTTCACCAAACAGTCAGAGCACACCTTCCCCACCATTACACACCCCAAAACCAGCAGGATAGGAATTTATAGTGTATATATATGTATATACACACACACACACACATATATATATATATATATATATATATATATATATATACATACATACACACATCTATATATATATATATATATATATATATATATATATATATAGATACATATATATATAGCTATATATAGATACATATATATATATATATAGCTATATATAGATACATATATATATATATATATATATATATATATATATGTATCTATATATAGATATATATATATATTTTTTTTTTTAGATGTTCACGTCTCTGGCTGGGTTCACACTTGTGCGATGCGTGAACCAGCGTGATTCCTGTGCGGGTTTTCACATCGCACCTACATTGACATCTGCGCACCACTGCGGGTGTCAATGTAAAGTTAATGACACCCCCAGATCATTTCACAGATCGCAGTGCGAACTATGTAATGGTGCAGGAATCGGATCGCATGGGTGTTCACACCCATGCGATCCGATTCCAGTGCGGACCAAATAAAGGGTCCTGTACCATTTTGGTGCAAATGCAATATGATTTAGAGCCAGTTCCCACTGCTGCGGTGTCCGAGATCGGATGTGATTCGCACCGCAGTGCAAAATCACATCCGATCTCTGTGCGATGCGATTTCAGCCATACACATAGTATTGCTAAATTTGCATTGCCCTCGGACCAAACTCTTACAGGACCCTTTTTTTGGTCCACAGCAGAATCGGATTGCATGGGTGTTCACACCCATGCGATTCGATTACTGTCCGAGTTTGCAGATCGCACTGCGATATGCGAACTGATTTGGGGGTGTTAACTTTTAGGCCCAGTTCACACTTGTGCGATGCCGGACATCGCACAGGCATCGCATGTTATTTGCAGCACACTGCCATTCACATTACATGCGATGTCTGTGCGGTGCGATATCAGCTGTACAGATAGTATGGCTGATATCGCACCGCATTCGGTGCAAACACGCACAGGACCCTTTTTTCTGTTCGGACCAGAATCGGATCGCATGTGTGTTCACACATATGCGATCCGATTCATGTCCGAACTGTCAGTTTGCAGTGCGATATGCAAGCTGATCTGGGGGTGTCCTTAACAATGTATTGACACTCCCCAGCGATTCGCATATGGCAGTGTGAACTGACATGCGAGTCGGTGCGATGCGGGAACCCGCAGTGGATTCGCAGTGTTCTCGCATCGCACCAGTTTATCAATTTTTATGTTTATCTTTAATGAAATATATTTTATTTTAATTTATTAATAAATATTTATACTTGTATACTTTATTAAAATTATTTTTTTAATGATTATAAATGTATTTTGCATTTATATGAATGGTGTATAGCTGCATTACATATGTGCATTACATTCATTTACTATACACCATTCACATTTAAATAGGGACATGTATGATCTTTAAATATTGATAAAAACAATGTTTTTTTTATAATTAGGTTAATGTATATTGTGTAGGGGGAATTTATCTTTATTATTTTATTAATATGTTGGGGAATAATGTGTGCTGATTTGTGTTAAACTTTTGTATTTTATGGTTCCTCATACTGTAATCCCGCTATATCACGCGAGATTATAGTGAAAGGAGCCATTCTCAGAAGTTCCCGGCGTTTGTAGATCGCTCCTCAACTCAACATGAGAAGCGATCTACACACTTTCATAAACAGGCACTCAGAGGAGAGCGATCTCCTCTGAGAATGCCTGAGAACTGAAAAGCGGTATTTTACCGCACTTTCATAAAAGGACACCTAAATGCCTTCAAGCGTACTTGGGACAAGCATAGATCTATACTCAGACAAAAAAGTCAACAAAAAAAAACAAACAAAAGAAAACTAAAACATGTATTAAAAAAAAAAAAAGGAGGCAGACTCGATGGTCCACTTGGTCATTTTTCTCCCATCACTTTTGCAGGGCACCTAATAGTCCTGAACACCCAATAGTCCATGGCGTCCTCATTTTTGAAAGTTTCCACATCAGCTCTGGATCTAATATAGCCAGTAGTCATGTGGTTCAGACATTGGCTGTGAGTGCTACCTGCAGATAGACCTGGCCACTGATGCTTTCTCTCCAGTGTCTGGTGCATGCAACAGGAAAAACATGAGAGGGATTGTATCACTGATCCCCACTTAGTCTAAGCTCTTCAAAAGCTACCAAAATGCTGCATGTGTCCTAAATGAAGAACCATTGATGCATTTAAAAGAACCACAGGCTGCTGCTTGGATGGACTTGTTTTTAAAATTAGGTTTAAAAATGTAAATATAAATCTAACTTACAGATATATTAACAACTATATAAAATAATTTCAAGAGGTAAACAACTATCAAAACCTGTGTCCAAAGAAGACAGGCAGAGGCTAAAGAACACAGTCACCAGTATTTAATCTCCGCAGCTGATCTTTTCTCTAGTATTGATTTTGCATCCCCATATAAAAACCTACAGCATGGAGAACAGTGAGCAGCACAGCAGTGACATCACAAATCTCACTCCAAATCTCTCAAGACTAGCAGTCAGAGGGAGCAGTGCACACTGGATCCCACACTGCCGATTTACAGCCATGAGGCTGTAGTCACAGGATTGCCAAGGGACGCTCACATTCCAGAAAGTGCATTGCTATTTTTCAGGAGAAATTCAAGACAAAAGGTACATGATTTCACGGTACTGATTTATACCTCCCAACTTTTTGAGATGGGAATGAGGGATACCTACTAGCAAAAGCCTGTAGACATAGGACACGCCACCTGCCACACCCCCTTAAAGGAGAATTAACCTAAAAAAAAGTTTAGTTAAACTCACAAGGGCTTTTTTTTAACCTTTACTATTACCTTATATTGGCTCTTGAAATTTACAAATGCAGCAATTTAGATTTTGAATGAAAGTTTTAGCACTGGGAAACACTTTTTGAAAGATAAAATGTGCATTTTATATACAACTATATAGATCAGACCAAAATGAGGGACAAATGCAGAGGAAAGAGGGACAGAGGGACATTACTCCAAATCAGGGACAGTCCCTCGTAATCAAGGACAATTGGGAGCTATGCTGATTAGGCACAATAAACATTTCTAAATAATGTTTCTCTATAGCATAGAATATCTTCACTTCTTGAGGACCTTTCTTTACAAAAAATCAACCAAGGCCTTTAAAGAATGAAGGATATATATATATATATATATATATATATATATATATATATATATATATATATATTAGAGCGATTAATCGCCAAGAATTGTTAAATCGATTTTTTCACCGTTGTGATCTTGATAAAAGTGTTTCACGATTCTTTCTATGCAAAGAAATAAGGAAATTAAACGAGCAGTCTGCCAAGAATTACAGAATTCTTTAGCAGTGGAACTCAAGTATAAACATTGTAACAATTTGTCAAAGGAATAGAGTTTGTGTAAATGAGGAAAGTTTAACCATTTAAACACTAAACCTTTTTTTGACATTTGTTGGTTTCAAGCTAAAATAATTGCAATATTTTATGTCAGACTGTATTTGCGCAGCGGTCTTTCAAATGCAATTTTTTTGGAAAAATTACTTTAATTAATTAAAAAAAACAAAAAACTAACCAGTAAAGCTAGCCCAACCAATTTCTTTTGTATAATGTGAAAGATTTTACGTTGTGAGAATCGTGAGAGAATTGTGATCTTTTTATTCTAAGCAAAACAATTGTGATTCTATCGTGCAGCTATAATATATATATATATATATATATATATATATATATATATATATATATATATATATATATATATATATATATATATATATATATATTGAAGTAAAGATATTACTAATATGATGTCATTTGTAAACATCCTTCCCTGATGGCCATGGATCAGTCTACTAGCATGTGTAAACCATAAAGAAGACAAAATCTGGCAATAATTATAGGCTATAAAAGCAACAGTCAATTTTTTTCTTGCAGTTTTACATTTTATATTTTCATCTTTTTTTAATCTATTTGGCATTCAGTGAACTTCCATGTAACTTTACATTGGCAGCTGCTACAATGACTGAATGCATAATCATAATGCTGCAGGCACATAAGGCTTCACCATGAAATGTAGGTTTGCTCAGATCTAGAACTATAGCACTCTGAGCTATAATAATCCTTCTGAGAACCATGAACGTAAGAAATATGACTATGTGCAAGCTCTCCAGTGAAATTTCAAATTTTCTATAATACTACAACTCCTAGTATATGATTTCTTTGTCCACTGAAAATCTATACTAAACAGGAATTGCCAAAATCGATATAGAACTTTACGAGCAATGAACTTAATAATAACAAATAAAATGAATTTTTAAACATCACTCTAACAAAGTCATTCCATTCTTCATATGGTCTGCCTGTATAGCAATCTTCATGCATTCTACCTTATTATATTGCAAAAGAGCATGTAGCACCCCTATTATATAGGTTTCATTCAGCCCACACTTAAAAACACTTTTCATGTGAAAAGACCTGCTGGGGAAAATGATTGAAACCAATGCATTAGCACAGCCTGAACATTGAATGTAACATTAGTGCAGCACTATGTGAACATGTGTTAGGAGAAAAAAAACTCCTACAAATCTGGCTGTTAAATTGGGAGTGGGTGATTAGAGATAATATCTGCCCATGTCACTGCTATGTACAACATTTTTATAACCATATAAGATATATTTTCCATAATGGCATTAGTGGGCTTAGTGCAGTATGGTTAGATGGTACGGCACCAAGCCTCCATGTTTACAAAACCTTAATTTTCTTATTTTGTATTCGTCTTCCATCCACCTCTGGATATGTGTGGCTAAATTTAACAAGAGGGGGTGCAGGAGATGTTTTAGGGTCAGAAGGCTCCTTATTGGTAAAGAAATATGAAGCCATCTCTTCTTCCTCTTGTTTGGTGGTCTGCACAGCTAAAAAAATACCTGTGTATCTTGCAGACAGCGAGCCTTCTCCAACAGCCATTCTAGCAGTGTTTTCTACACTAAAGCAAAGCTAGTACAGGGATCATTATTCATGTGTACCTAGGTCAGCATGATATCTAAATACCGCCTTGACCACATGTGTGATTGTTATGACACTGGTGAACCTACTCTTAGGCAGAAAAGCTGAATTTATTTTTGTTAGATTATATTCCATGTCTGATATGCTGCAAGGGGTTTGTTCTGCTGCAAGCGGCCAGTTGAAGAGTGCTCTAACACCTCATACACATGTCCCAACCTAAGTTCCCATCCCAAATCACAAAGCCCTTGATTATATAAAATAAAAAGCCTAACCTATCTCCATTATAAAAAGTCCAAAAACGTGGAGCTTAAAATTGCAGTGAGTCCAAAGGAGGGAAGATGGATGTACCCGTCACCAACTTCAGTGTGTGTAAAATAGCAGCACTCGCCACCACGTGGTAAAATAATCTGCTTACCAGATGACTGGAACTAACATGCGTGTTATAACAACCAAAGGCATGTCTCCAGTACGCAGCTTCTACACAAGATCCAACACAGACAGATGATGGGTCTCCAGGTGGTATTCACACAATACAGACTTCCCCATGTTCTCACATCAAACGTAAGGCATTCAGTTTATCAGCCAGCGATACCCAAATTAAGGAAATAAGTAGCCAATAGTGAAGCCCGTAATAACATATAAAAGAAATTTATTTGTAGTAACATACAGTTTAAATTCAAAGGTGCATGCATCACAAGAAACGATCGGCTGCAGCATTCAGCGTGCTAGCATCAACCTGCCTGACATGTTTCATCACAAACGGATATCATCAGAGGTGTGGCTTCACTGACACCAGCATGCCCTTTATATATGGTAGCCAATTGCATCTGTTCAAGAGGAATAAACCTCCAGATCAACAGATGAGTGTAGGATATGATCAAACGGTTGATGCAAATTGTGGACAAGGAAAGATTACTCCTGCGCTTGTGAGGGTCTGTTTGGGTTTGAGAAAAGTAGAATTGTGAAATTATAGCAAAGCTGAAAGAGATGGTGTTGCATGTCCCGCTGCCCAGAAAATGACCCCGGGGTGGTCAGGTAAGGCTATATGGAGAGTGATGGATGAAGGGCGCGTGATCAGTTGCTCACATCAAAAAGTATAAAATGTATTCATATGAAAATAAAAGCCAACGAAGGCAAATAAAAGCAATTAAATAATGCCAATACTACGTATCAATACAAACAGGTAACAAAATATAAAAAAACATGGAAATTTAAAGATAAAAATGGGTTAAAAGTATCATGAGCCCATATTGAGGCGGGTGTTTAGAGTTGGCTGACGCGTTTCGAGGATAACCTCTTCATCAGAGCCTTTGAGAACCAGGGCGCAGTCTCTATGGGCCAGTAGGCCAAAATCTGTACATTAACATAATGGCTAGTTGGAAAAGATGGCCTGAAATGGGGAATATGGTTTTCTGTGTTCCATGCCAGTCCACGTATAAGCGTTCTAGGTGGAGCAGAAATCAGAGAAAAAAAAAAAATATATATATATTTTGTGTATATAATACATATATATGTGTATATACATATATAAACATGTGTGCATATATATATACACATAACCAAGCACACACGTACGTACAGACAATATAAATATAAAAATTATTTATATAAAATATATATCCATACTGTATTTCTAGCTGAAATTCTGTCTCTCTATATATTTATTTTTATATATATAATTTTTATATTTATAATGTCTGTACATACGTGTGTGCTTGGTTATGTGTATATATATATGCACACATGTTTATATATGTATATACACACATATATATATATATATATATTTTTTTTTTCTCTGATTTCTGCTCCGCCTAGAACGCTTATACGTGGACTGGTATGGAACACAGAAAACCATATTCCCCATTTCAGGCCATCTTTTCCAACGAGCCATTATGTTGATGTACAGATTTTGGCCTACTGGCCCATAGAGACTGCGCCCTGGTTCTCAAAGGCTCTGATGAAGAGGTTATCCTCAAAACGCGTCAGCCAACTATAAACACCCGCCTCAATATGGGCTTATGATACTTTTAACCCATTTTTATCTTTAAATTTCCATGTTTTTTATATTTTGTTACCTGTTTGTATTGATATGCAGTATTGGCATTATTTAATTGCTTTTATTTGCCTTTATTGGCTTTTATTTTCATATGAATACATTTTATACTTTTTGATGTGAGCAACTGATCACGCGCCCTTCATCCATCACTCTCCATATATGATCAAAAGGGTGCAGCACGCTTTACGCGTGTGCCCCAAGATCAACTACATCCCATTGGCGCTAAGATTCGGGTGACGTCAGACACGGGGATAATGTCCACCTTGCCATTTCATCTACCCAGAAGCATTCGGCATGCCACTGCCTCTACGGCGCATGCGGACTTTACCGGATGCTTCCATTGGTTTACTGCATAATGACGTCTGACGCCGGGCTGACACCCGTTGTGTCATTACATCGTACAAGGAAATGATGTCAGTGGAGCGCGGATGTATCGCACATCTACGCTCCAATGAGGAGATAAGCAACCAGGAAGTCCTGATGGCCCCAGGCCGCAATAGTGGAATGCAAACGAGCTCCAACATCATTATGGTACTCCAAATAGTGTCGTGTGACAGTATGTTTGGGTAACCCTTTTCTAATATTTGCTAGGTGTTCATTAACCCACACATTCATTGCTCTCATAGTGCAGCTTACGTACTGTAGGCCACATGGGCAAAATTAATAGATACACCACATTTTTCGATGTGCATGTTATAAAAGTGTCAATATTGTATATTCTTGCAGTGGTGTGGGACTTAAATTGACTGATTTTTCTATCTTTATTTTTATTGACGTGGCATACTGCGCATTTACAGCAGGGAAAGAAGCCCTTAAAATTCTGGAAAAATGATACTGTTAGGTGCATCTAATATATTGGGAGCAATCTGCAGCTTCAAAGGTGGTACCCCCCTGAATATCACCTGTGGGTGCTCAGGAAGTACAGGGCCCAAAATTGTATCATTTTTTAGTACAGCCCAATGCTTTTTCATGATCTTTTTTATTTCATAATGTTGTTGTGAATAAGTCGTGATCATAGAAAAATGATGGGTATTGACATTATTTACAGATGTATCAATTCCTTTCAACATAGTGGTCCTATCCATAACAGAGACTTCTTCAATGGCTTTATCTAGATCAATGTTCAGATAGCCTTCCTCCAAAAATTTTACTTTGAGGTTAGAGGCTTGCACCAAAAAGTCTTCTTTCAAAGTGCAGTTTCGCCTTAGACTGGCGAATTGGCTTTTGGGCACAGATTTCATCCATGAAGGATGGTGACAACTTCCTTGTCCAACATAGCCGTTTCGGTCCGTCTCCTTGAAAAAAGTAGTGATCTTAAAACTAACATTTGTAATCGGTATATTCAAGTCTAAAAAATGTATATTAGCTTTGCTCATCTCAAATTGTAGACCTATGCCCAGAGTATTCTGATTTAGTTGTTGTATAAAGTCAGTTAGCGATGCTTCATCGCCGTCCCAATTCGTCTAATTCCTTATAAGATGTTAGCTTATTCTTAACTTCAGCTATATCTTTGTTCAATTTATTTAGTTTTCTTCTTTTTCTATTTTTCCGCTATTGGTTATTTATTTCCTTCATTGGGTATCGCTGGCTGATAAACTGAATGCCTTACATTTGATGTGAGAACCCGGAGTAGTCTGTATTGTGTGGATACCACATGGAGACCTATCATCTGTCTGTGTTGGATCTTGTGTAGAAGCTGCGTACTGGAGATGTGCCTTTGGTTGTAATAACACGCATATTAGTTCCAGTCACCTGGTAAGCAGATTATTTTACCACATGGTGGCGAGTGCTGCTATTTTACACACACTGAAGTTGGTGATGGGTATATCCATCTTCCCTCCTTTGGACTCACTGCAATTTTAAGCGCTGCATTTTTGGACTTTTTATCATTTTATGTTTGGTTATCAACAGATAGTGCTGGCTACTTTGCCCTTTCTTGTTATTCCGATTAGTGCAAATATTGACCCATCTTTACTATCTCCATTATACCAGTTTTTTATACTAATATACATATACTTTTTTTAGCCTTCAGTTCTTCCCTTATGCCGCGTACACACGGTCGGACTTTTCGTCTACAAAAGTCCAACGGACGCTGACGGACTAAAGCTGGCTGGTAATCCGATCGTGTGTGGGCTTCTCCGGACTTTCAACTGACTTTTTTAGCCTCAAATCCGACGGACTTTAGATTTGAAACATGCTTCAAATCTTTACGTCGTAAGTACGACGGACCCCGAAATCCGCTCGTCTGTGTGCTAGTCCGACGGACAAAAACCCATGCTAGGGCAGCTATTGGCTACTGGCTATGAACTTCCTTATTTTAGTCCGGTGTACGTCATCACGTACGAATCCGTCGGACTTTTGTGTGGTCGTGTGTAGGCAAGTCCGTTCGTAAGAAAGTCTGCCGCAAGTCCGCCGAAGGTACGTCGGAAGTATGTCGGACAGGCTGTCGGACTTTTGTAGACGAAAAGTCCGACCGTGTGTACGCGGCATTACAGAATCGATGCATGTTTCACCATCTTTCAAATACCTAGGGCAGGGCTGTTCAAACTTTTTTCAAAGAGGGCCAGATTTGATGACGTGAACATGCGTGAGGGCTGACTATTTTGCCTGACATTCTTTGAACCATTAAAATTTGGTCTAAGTGTGTTCGTCCGAGCACTAATACTAATAATAACACTAATGCGTGTGGTGAAGACATGACCTCGGGTGTGTTATTTGGATATATATATCTTTTGTGGCCCCCAACAAATCCCAGAGTGCCGCACAGGACTAAGGATGAGCTTATGTGTATATACCGTATTTATCGGTGTATAACACGCATAGGCGTATAACACGCACAGGCATATAACACGCACCTTCACTTTAAGAGGGAAGTTTCAGGAAAAAAACTTAAATTTAAATAAAGAACTGTGAAGCAAAATAAGGGTCAGTGTCCATCAATGCAGCCTAATCAGTGCCCATCTGCAGCCTCACCATTGCAATGAATGCAGTCTCATCATTGCCATGAGTGCAGCCTCTCCATTGCCATGAATGCAGCCTCACTATTGCTATGAATGCAGCCTTACCTTTGCCATGAATGCAGCCTCACCATTGCCATGAATGCAGCCTCACCATTGCCATGAATGTAGCCTCACCATTGCCATTAATGCAGCCTCACAAGTGCCATGAATGCAGCCTCACCATTGCCATGCATGCTACTTCACCATTGCCATGAATGCAGCCTCACAAGTGCCATGAATGCAGCCTTACCATTGCCATGAATGCTACCTCACCATTGCCATGAATGCAGCCTTACCATTGCCATGAATGCAGCCTCACCATTACCATGAATGCAGCCTCACCATTGCCACGAATGCAGCCTTACCATTACCATGAATGCAGCCTCACCATTGCCATGAATGCAGCCTCACCATTGCCATGAATGCAGCCTTACCATTGCCATGAATGCAGTCTTACCTTTGTCATGAATGCAGCCTTACCATTGCCATAAATGCAGCCTCACCATTGTCATGAATGCAGCCTTACCATTACAATGAATGTAGCCTCACCATTGCCATGAATGCAGCCTTACCATTGCCATCAGTGCAGCCTGATCCATGCCCATGCCCATCTGCAGCCTCAGAGGGGACAGGGAGGGGGGTAGGATGAGTGCTGACAGATTACATACAGGAGAATCTCCTGTTTATTCAGCAGCCTCTTTAGTACAAAATCCCCCCTGGGGGCCACAAAAGATATATATATATATATATATATATATATATATATATATATACAAATTCCCAGGGGGGGCGTATTAAACCGGAACATGGGCCGCAATTGGATCGCTGGCCAGACTTTGGACATGCCTGACCTAGAGGAACAGAAGCATTCCAATAGTTATGTACATGAAAAAATTGTCTAATTGCTGTGCTGTTGGAGCACCGCAGACTGTAGCCTCTGAAGTAAAGTAAAGTACATTATATTACATGGTAAACCATGCAAGATGTTCAATGCAAAGGCTTGGTAAAAACCTTTTGGCTTGGCTTCGGGGGAGGATTGACATGGATTTTTAATGGGTTTTAAAGTCAGTCTGCACTAGGTAATAGGGATGGTCCCGATGTTCGAGTCAAACGTAAGTTCGTCTCGAGCATTGGGTGTTCAATTGTTGCAGTCTGTGTAGTATATATAATACAGTTCAGAGTATCTAGTGCAGTCCGTGTAGTATATATAATACAGTTCAGAGTATATAGTGCAGTCAGTGTAATATATATATAACACAGTTCAGAGTATATAGTGCAGTCTGTGTAGTATATATAATACAGTGGAGAGTATATAGTGCAGTCCATGCAATATATATAATACAGTGCAGATATAGTGTAGTCTGTTGGTGTATATAATACAGTTCAGAGTATATAGTGCAGTCTGTGTGTTATATATTATATAGTGCAGTCCGTGTAGTAAATATAATACAGTTCAGCGTATATAGTGCAGTCAGTGTAGTATATATAATACAGTTCAGAGTATATAGTGCAGTCCCTGTAGTATATATAATACAGTGGAGAGTATATAGTGCAGTCTGTGTAATATATAGAATACAGTGCAGAGTACAGTATATAGTGCAGTCCGTGTAGTATTTATAATACAGTTCAGAGTATATAGTGCAGTCAGTGTAGTATATATAATATAATTCAGCGTATATAGTGCAGTCCAGTGCTGTGTTTTGGCCTAGGCCAACAAGGCCCAGGCCTAGGGCGGCACTTTGTGGGGGGTGGCAAAAAGCCGCCCCCCCCCACACACACACACACACAAACGGCACCCGCTCTCCTCCCGCACAGCAGGGCACATCAGGAGTACAGCTTGGGAGTGCAGTGGCCTCGCGGCTGCAGATGGGGCCAGGAAGCAGTTAAATCAGGAGCTGTCAAGCCGCCCCTGTAAAGCTGTCATTCTCTCTCTCTGATGTGGCCAATCATGGGGAGGGAAACAGCGGGGAGGAAGCTGGGCGGCGGCATGGCAAAATCAATTAGAGCCGCTCTCTCTCTCTTCTCCGTTCAGCTGACAGAAAGGGGAGGGGGGCGAGCGGGGAAGTTCTCTGGTAAATGGAGCAGCTGTGACAGGGAGAGGAGAGATGCGGGCTGTCTGTGTATCTCCCCCGCTCGCCCCCTCCTCTTTCTGTCAGCCGAAGAGAGAAGAGAGAGAGAGCGGCTCTAATTGGTTTCCCTGTGCCGCTGCCCAGCTTCCTGACTGCTGTTTCTCACCCCATAATTGGCCACAGCAGAGGGCCAATCAGAAGACTCTGGGGGGCATCATGGGAAGAGTAATCCCTGAAGAATGGCGGCCCCTGTGTGTCCACAGACATCATGCTACAGCCCCCAGCATGAATGCACTCTGCTGGGGGGGGGTTACAGGAGGAGAAAAAGAGTGCTGTGCTGGGGGAAGCCAGATAGGGAGCCACGCTGTACCCGCACCACCAGAGAGCCACGCTGTACCCGCACCACCAGAGAGCCACGCTGTACCCGCACCACCAGAGAGCCACGCTGTACCCGCACCACCAGAGAGCCACGCTGTACCCGCTCCACCAGAGCCACGCTGTACCCGCTCCACCAGAGTGCCACGCTGTACCCGCACCACCAGAGAGCCACGCTGTACCCGCACCACCAGAGAGCCACACTGTACCCGCACCACCAGAGAGCCACGCTGTACCCGCTCCACCAGAGAGCCACGCTGTACCCGCACCACCAGAGAGCCACGCTGTACCCGCACCACCAGAGAGCCACGCTGTACCCGCACCACCAGAGAGCCACGCTGTACCCGCACCACCAGAGAGCCACGCTGTACCCGCTCCACCAGAGAGCCACGCTGTACCCGCTCCACCAGAGAGCCACGCTGTACCCGCTCCACCAGAGAGCCACACTGTTCCCGCACCACCAGAGAGCCACGCTGTACCCGCACCACCAGAGCCACGCTGTACCCGCTCCACCAGAGAGCCACGCTGTACCCGCACCACCAGAGAGGGAGCCACACACCACCAGAGAGCCACGCTGTACCCGCACCACCAGAGAGCCACGCTGTACCCGCACCACCAGAGAGCCACGCTGTACCCGCACCACCAGAGGGGGAGAAAGATGAAGCCACTGCCAGGGTAGAGATGCTACACTACTGACTAGAGTTGGCCTGGGCAACCCAGAGTGAGTGAACGTCCAGCCGGAGGGATCACTGTTGCAGTTTCACCGGATCTGGTAAGAGAGCCTGTTGGCCATTATACATTACTGTTCCCAGGAACTGAGCCATTAGGAAGTACCTAACCTGATATCCTCTAGGCCAACCCTAGTGATGCCACTGTCCCAGAGCCCACAACAAGTTACGACACTGAGTTTCGGTAATTGGCCAGACAGGGATGCGCCAGCATGGGCACCCAGGACATCTGCCGCCCGGAGTCCCACAAGCAGCGATGGGCTTTCCGTAGCAGCCCACACCTCTCTCCCCACTGTCAGCCACACACACTCAGTACACAGCCAGGAGGAGGAGGAGCCACAGAGGAGGGACACGACTTCAGTGCAAGAGCCTCCCAAAGCACCCAGCACATATCCCCTTACCCCCCAAATGAAAAGATGCTGTATCGCTCACTGTCCTCCTCCCGCGGCTTCCCTTTGTCCTCTTCCCGTGGCGTCCCTCTGTCCTCCCATGAAGATGACAGGGCGGATCTTAAAAAGGAAGGGGTGTGGCCTTGACAGGAAGGGGTGGGTCATAGTTAAATTAGGGGGGTGCGCGAGCTTAGTCAGGCCTAGGGCAGCACAAAACCTAAATACACCACTGGTGCAGTCCGTGTAGTATATATAATACAGTGCAGAGTATATAGTGCAGTCCGTGTAGTATATATAATATAGTTCAGAGTATATAGTGCAGTCAGTGTAGTATATCTAATAAAGAGCAGAGTATATAGTGCAGTCCATGTAGTATATATAATACAGTTCAGAGTATATAGTGCAGTCTGTGTAGTACAGTATCTCACAAAAGTGAGTACACCCATTAGAGAAAGCTCCAGAAAGCAGCATACAGTACAGATTTAAATGTTTTCTTTTTCAAGAATAGTGCAAAACCCTATACAATTCAGAACTTGTAAAACAGCATTCCACCAAGGACTGAATTTGTTCTTAAGGAAAAGAGTGAATTTACTTCTTAATAGGTCTTTGATATTACTAGATATTTGCTGCTATTTTTGATCATTCTGTATAATATATATATAGTATCTCACAAAAAGTGAGTACACCCCTCACATTTTTGTAAATATTTTATTATATCTTGTGACAATACTAAATAAATGACACTTTGCTACAATGTAAAGTAATGGGTGTACAGCTTGTATAACAGTGTAAATTTGCTGTCTCCTTAAAATAACTCAACACACAGCCATTAATGTTTAAACCTCTGGCAATAAAAGTGAGTACTGTACACCACTAAGTGAACATGTCCAAATTGGGCCCAAAATGTCAATATTTTGTGTGGCCACCATTATTTTCCAGCACTGCCTTAACCCTCTTGGACATGGAGTTCACCAGAGCTTCAGAGGGTTCCACTGGAGTCCTCTTCCACTCCTCCATGACGACATCATGGAGCTGGTGGATGTTAGAGACCTTGCGCTCCTCCACCTTCCGTTTGAGGATGCCAAAGATGGGGTCTGAAGAAATGCTTGGCCAATCCATCACCTTTACCCTCAGCTTCTTTAGCAAGGCAGTGGTCGTCTTGGAGGTGTGTTTGGGGTCGTGGAATTCTACCCTGCGGCCCAGTCCCCAAAGGGAGGGTACAAGAAATTTTAGCCTGCTATATGTATTCTGTTCTGTATGACAACACTGGAATGTCCACTTTAAATATGCTTTTTATTAAATGTTGTGCATTTTTCATATTTCAATAAACATCTTTCATATTAGAATATTCTTTACTATTTTTGTGCCTCAGAAGTCCGCCACCAGGAGATCTTGTTTCAAGAGACAGTTTTTGGCAATACCTTCATAAAAAAAAGAAAAAAGAGAAAAAAAGTGTCCCGCGATGTACAACCATCTTTAATCATGCCGCCCAAGGGACCCGAAAAATAGAAAAAAATAAAAATGTTCCACCTCGATGGGAGGCCTCCCGATGACTGCTGTCTCTTAGCTTTGACAGCTGTTATATAAGCAAGGGCGGGGCCACCCGGTGACGTAACCAAGTGAACCCGCCCCTTCTGATGTCATGTGATGTCATAGGGAGTGGGCTCATCCAGTTACATCAGCGGGTGGCCCTGCCCTTGCCTATATAAAAGCTGTCAAAGCGAAAAGACAGCAGTCGCTGGGAGGCCTCCCATGGAGGCAGAGGTTTTTTTTGTTTTTCTATTTGACTGGTCCGTCGGGTGACGTTATTGACGGTGGATGCACATTGCGGGACACTTTTTTTTCTTTTTTAATAAAGGAATTGTCAAAAACTGTTGTGGTTTTTACTTTTTGACACTTTTTTTGTTGAATTGGAAGGGGTACAATGTACCCGATACCCATTCACATAGGGGGGGCTTGTTAAAGGAGGCTTCCAGATTACGATAAGCCCCCCACCTGCAGACCCCGACAACCACCGGCCAGGGTTGCCAGGAAAGACCCCTTGTCCCCATCAACATGGGGACAAGGTGCTTTGGGGTGCACCCCAAAGCACCCTCCCCATGTTAAAGGGCATGTGGCCTGGTATGGTTCATCCTGACCTCCAGGCTGCATGCTCAGATAAGGGTCTGGTATGGATTTTGGGGGGACCCCATGCCAATTTTATTTTACATTTTGGCGTGGAGTTTCTCTTAAAATCCATACCAGACCCAAAGGGCTTGGTATGGACTGGGGGGAGAACATTTTTTTCATTGATTTTTCATCTATATTGCCAGTAGATGGCAATACATTACAGCCGCGAGCAAGTTTGAATTACATTTTTTCCTCTAGAAATGTAATTATTGCTGTGGCATGTTCTACACATTGCACATATGCACCACTTTACAGGCAGACTAAGGGGACCCCCCAGGCATGATATTTAAAGGAATATTTCATTTTTATTGTTTCATTTTAAGCATCATTAACCACTTGCCACCCACCATATAGCAGAATGACGGCGGCAAAGTGGTTTCAATATTCTGACTGGGAGTCATGTGACGTCCGCAGGATATTGAGCCGCTGCTCGCCCCCAGGGGCGCGCATCGCGGCGATCGTTGTTGCGGGGTGTCAGTCTGACATCCCGCAACAATGATCTAGGTAAAGAGTCTCTGACGGAGACTCTTTACCACGTGATCAGCCGTGTCCAATCACGGCTGATCATGATGTAAATAGGAACAGCCGGTGATCGGCTTTTCCTCACTCGCGTCTGACAGACACGAGTAGAGGAGAGCCGATCGGCTGCTCTCCTGACAGGGGGAGTCTGTGCTGATTGTTTATCAGCACAGCCCCCCTCGGATCCTACCCAGGACCACCAGGGAAGCCGCCCAGGACCACCAGGGAAACCAGCCACACTGGACCACCAGGTATGCCCCCTAGACCCCCAGAGAAATACTAATCAGTGCAAAGGCAGCTGCCAATCAATGCCCAGGCAGCTGCCAATCAGTGCCCACTTCAATTCCTACCACTGCCAGTGCCATCAGGGATGCCTATCAGTGCTGCGTATCAGTGCCCATCAGTGCCACGTATCAGTGCCCATCAGTGGCGCCTATCAGTGCCCATCAGTGCCGCCTATCAGTGCCCATTAGTGCCACCCATAAGAACCCATCTTTGCAGCCTTTCAGTGCCCATCAGTGTCGCCTATCAGTGCCCATCAGTGCCCATCAGTGCCCACCTGTGCCACCCATGAGGGCCCATCAGTGCCGCCTATCAATGCCCATTAATGCTGCATATCAGTGCCACCCATCAGTGCCGCCTACCAGTGCCCATCAGTGCCGCATATCAGTGCCCATTGTTAGTGCCGTCAGTGCCCGTCAGTGCCTGCTCATTGGTGCCACCTCATCGCTGCCGCCTTATCAGTGCCTGTCAGTGCCGCCTTATCAATGAAAGAGAAAACTTACTTATTTACAAAATTTTTAAACAGAAACAAAAGCAAAACTTGTATTTTTTTCAAAATTTTCAGTCTTTTTTTTATTTGTTTCGCAAAAAATAAAATCCGCAGAGGTGATCAAATACCCCCAAAAGAAAGCTCTATTTGTGGGAACAAAATGATAAAAATTTAGTTTGGGTACAATGTTGTATGACCGGGCAACTGTCATTTGTAACTGCAACAGCACTGAAAGCTGAAAATTGGTCTGGGCAAGAAGGTGTCTAAGTGCCCTGTATTGAGGTGGATAAAATCACAGCTCCTGAAAAAACAATTGTTTTAAAAACTTTTTTTTGCATTGATACATGTCCCCAAGGGCAATACCCAGGTCCTCATACTCTTTTTATGGCAATAACTTGCATATAAGCCTTTAAAATTAGGACTTTTGATTTTTCATGTTCGTGTCCCATAGACTTTAATAAGGTTTGCATGTTTGCTACAACTTTTTGCCTGTTCGAGGTGTTCGAGTGCGAACCGAACCTGGGGGTGTTCAGCCCATCCCTACTAGGCAATGTAAAAAGTTTGCTGCACAGCAGATACTATAGTGTGCATTTACTTACCACGGGGATGCTACTTTATTACTATCCCACTTTATAACTTATTTCCAAGCTAGGACACATTAACTATTTTATTAAAATAAAAAATATGTTATACTTACTAGCTTTGTGCAATGGTTTTGCAGCCCTGGATCTTCTCTTCAGTGGTTCCCCACCGATGCTCTTGGCTCCTCCTCTTCTGTGTCTGCCCCCATAGCAAGCACTTGCTATGTAGGCAAACATGCAGGCTCGATCCCGAGCCAGGCTGTGTGTTCATAGACACACATAGTGAAATTCAGTCCTGCCCATGCACAGAATGCATTAAGGAAAAAAAATCCTTTAGCCTTTAGAACCACTTTTAATGTCCGAGGGAGTTGGGGATTTGTTTGTTGAATTCATTTCTTTTGTACTTTGTTGTTGCAGATGTATGGTTGGTTTTTATTTTTGCTGTTCAAAAACATGTACATTCTGATAGGAGGAAAAAACTAAGTAACAGAGAAATGAGCTGTGCTGCTTCTCATTTCACTTTACAGTCACAGGCTGGAGAACAGTCCAGAACTGGGCTAGAGGAGGTTTAAATGTTGCCGGCCATCAGATCAAATAGAAAATAATACTGCTGGGGAAATCTCTAGATTGAAGGCTAATATTGCAGCAAAAGCAGATATTATTTTTTTACCTATGCAGTTTTGTTTTTAAAAAAAGAGCTTTGGTTGGAGGTTACCGATCTTATTTTCTTATTCTGAAAGTCCTGTGCCCAACATTTACTTTTTAAGGTCACTTCTTATGTCTGTATCAAAATTAACCAAGCACTGCTTCTATACAGATACTCCATGTTTAACGACTTACCTGTTTAAAGACTTACCTGTTTAACGACTACTCACACTTACGATCAGCTCTCCCAACCCGGAGATGCACTGTGCATAATTGTATTGTACAGTACAGTACAGAATTTTTGTTGTTGATATTTATGTGTTCTGTACTTATGCAAATTAAAACAACATTATTGAGTTAGAGTTTTGTGTTTAGACCTTTTTTTCAGAATACAATACAGAACAGTAGTTAAAAATGCTAACAATATTGTTTACTTGTGGCTCCTTGTTTAACGACCAATTCCTTTAACAGCCTTGTCGATGAAACGGAACCTGGACGTTAAGTGAGCAGAGCCTGTACTAGAAACACAAATACCTATGTTCTTTTTCATAAATCAATCACTGTACAATTACCTCTGTAATTCAACTCATATATATATAGATCTTTATATATATATATATATATATATATATATATATATATATATATATATAGATCTATCTCTATATATATATATTATAAACAATAAATAGTATAAAGTACAACAATCTTAATTCCTATAGTCCATAAGTGCAAATAAAGTGCAAGTGCAGGTGAGTCCTTCAAGTGAATATCAGCAGTGCCTTGCTTCCCGCCTGTATTCCCCACTCACTGACAGTTAAAGTCAGACTGACATCTAAGTATCCTGGTGTGATTTTTATGAATTTTAAACTCCTCTCCTCCGATTATGGGGTCCTCAGCAATGCAGTATGTTCATGGCATAAGGATCAACAAAAGAGAAATCTCCATAGCTTAATACCATTTGGTTTATTAAAAAAAAATAAAATGCAATTACACTTATAAAACAAATATTAATTCAAGCATGTATATGGAGTCGGATTGACGTGCTTCGCCTCTCCTACTGGGCGTCTTCTAAAGATGTGCGAAACATGTCAAGCAGGGACGAGAAGTGACTTCATTTCCGCTAACTGGAACCCACACCGAGGCGGCAATCCAACTCCATTAACATGCTTGAATTATTACTTCTTTTGTAAGTGTAATTACATTTAATTTTATTTTAAATAAACCAAACAGTATTAAGCTATGGAGATCTCTTTTTTGTTGACCCTTATGCCATGAACATACTGTGAGGACCCCATAATCGGAGGAGAGGAGTGTAAAATTAATCTAAATCACACCAGGATACTTACATGCCAGTCTGACTTTAACTGTTGGTGAGTGAGGAATACAAACGGAGAGCACGGCACTGTAGTTATTCACTTGAAGGACTCATCAGCACTTGCATTTTATTTGCACTTATGGACTATATGAATTAAGATGTTTTCACTGGCACTTTATACTATTTATTGTTTATGCACAGATATATATGAGTTAAATTACTGAGGTAATTGTACACTGATTGATTTATAAGAAAGAACACAGGTATTTGAGTTTCTAGTATAGAAGCAGTGCTTGGTTAATTTTTAGGTCTTTTGACCTAATGCTATAGTGGCAGCTTCATATGTCATATTAATTTAATTTTGTTTTATTTTGTCATAAACACACAGAAAGAATTTGGCACATGTCCATAGCACGGGTATAATATCAAAACTCACTTCTTATGTCTACTTGTATAAGTTAGATAAAATATATATTTAGACTGACAGGACAAAGACAGAAAATGTAAGGAAGCTTGTAGGAGGAAATACATTAGATAAAAACACTGGATTGCTAACATATAAGATGTTCCAAATTTATACTTATGGTTCTCAAACAACTGTCCACAGAGATCCCATGACATACGAACTTTGAGATCAGAGAGTGCAGCCATACCAGGGTCTTAGGGCAGGCTGAGTTGCAAGTGGCCACCAGTCCTTGCAGTATGTGGCTACAGTACACCAATCACAAATTTTATACTTGGGCACGTTTCTGATGGTCACACAGCAAGCATTATGGGAAATGGGAACATTCAGGAGGGCTCATGATAGGCCACATAACAGTGGCACTGTAGTTGCATTTTAATGACATCTTACCATACCCACAATGGTGCTTTCTTGGATCTAATTCAGAATTTCAAAGCCAAGCTTTAGCAAAGCAAAGAATAAATAAGAGAATGATCTAAATTGAAAATATTATCTGTAAAAAAAAAAAAAAAACATTCAAATCAGACTAACCAACCTGCATTTATTCTCTAATTGTGCTCTTTGGGAAGTAATTATTTTTAAAATGCCCAGGTGTGCATGCCACATTTCATGACACTTCTTGTAAACTTAATGACGCAAACCCATCATAAAATATAGTTACAAAGCAACAGAAGATTCCAGATTACATCCTTTACAGGTTTGTAGTAAAGCATTTTAAATGCCAACACAGCAACTGGTAGAATGACAACTGTCTTGCAAAAATATTGTTTAAAAAACAAAAACAGGCAACTTGTATATAAGTAGTAAGTATAGGGTTTGCTTTTTTCCCCTTCCACTTAGTTGCAGTGTTAATAAATATATTGTTTTATTTTTTATATATTATTTTCCATTGTATAAAAAAATAAAATCTCTTAAAATGAAAATCCTGGGTCTATTTACTACCAGGGGCCTGCTACCTTTTACATCAAAGAGGGCAGAGAATCTCCACCAGATAACATTTACATACTAATAACCTAAACACCAGCAGTGAGACAGTGGGAGTCCAGGCTTACTTGGTCTTACAATAGCGTACCCAAAATAAATTATTATAATTGTTTTGAGAAAGATAGAGCTTTCTTTTAGTGGCCGTGTAGCAGAGGGACAATTTTTTTACATGCTCAGATGCAGGCACAGAACTTTTGACACCATTTACCACAAACCCCTGGGTTCCTGGATACTCCCAGGGAGTATAAATTGCTTAGCTTCCCTCCCTCCACAGCTCAGAGAGGCCACACTAGATTAGGCAGACGTGGATGGGCAAGTGATCTGCAGCCAGGTGATAGGCACTCTGCTGTTAGAACTAGAGTGTGGAAAGCTGGTCCAGAGACCAATAGCATGCATCTTCCCCAGAAGAGCCAGCTACTGTGGAGAGCTTCTTCCCAATTGCTACCAGAGTACTTCAACTCCAGTGAAGTAACCCTTTATCCTTGGTCTTAGATCCTTCCATCTGTTCATATGTGTTGCTAAAGCTACCCTGGACTTGACTAAGAGGGATGCTATTTATGAGCTGTGTTTGAACTATTTTACTGATGTAATGATTTTTATAGAGACTACGCTATGCAGCCACGTGTTACTCTGAGTAGAAATTGCTGTGAAGACTGCACTTGTTTGTGCAGTTTTCATATTTTGTGCAGCTTTTTTTCTGCAGAGTTTGCATGTTTTTGCCACCCTGAACTTGTTTTGCATTATTGCTTCTAACTTTGCACCTGTTTAGTGAACTGCAAGTCGCAGTTACCTGCAAGTTACAGTTGCTCCCTGTGTGATCATTCGATCGATTCAATACCTATTCTGGGGGAGAAGGACCTCTGGGATTCCTGTGGGTGTGTGTGTGCTTGTGGGCCCCCCATCCTGACACTTGGATGCCTTCCCATTTCCTCCCTTTGCTTCCCTCCATTCCTCCTCTTCGTTTTTTTCTTTTCTCTTTCTCTTCTCTTCTTTCCCTTTTCCTTCTTTATCCTTACCCATGAGGCAATTTCCAATGTAATTTCTGAAATAAGAGGCTGTTATATTATGATATAATCATTGAAAATGTGTAATTCCACCTAGATGGCATTTATAGAAAGTCTGTATTGATATCTCCTGATGAAGAGGACCTTGTCCGAGAAACACGTTGAGCTGTAAAGACTATTATATGCAAATGACTGCAGTATTGCGATCAACTGGTTTTATGCAACTGTATTTTATTGTAGTTTGTTGTAAATATGGACTGAATACTGTCTAATTTTAAGTAAATTTGAATAAATGTTATATTTTACAAAAATATGCTGTTCCCTTAAAGTCCCATGCCTACACTTTTGGTATAGTTTTGATGCATCCAGTTTAGGGATGTGGCATAGAAGTTGAATTATTTTGGTTGGAGTCGATACCTATTCTGTTAAATTATTTATAAACCATGGGTTTTTCCTTTTTTAACTAAATAAAGGAAGAAAAAGACTAAACATTTTGAAAAAAAAAACTGTTTCCCTTTACTTTATGTTTCAAAATATGCTACACGTAGTGGAATCATTGAAATTCATCCCTAACGTACCTTTTGGGCCGTATACATGATTGGTGTGGGTGTGAGCCCTATGCAAAGAAACTGGAGCATAAAGGTAAGCCTGCCAAAAAAAAACACCAGGAAGGCTATTGTGGACCTTTTTCTAAAAATGCTGGTTGCCTGGCTGTTATATTGATAAATCGATTGTCATGCTTACTGAGATTCACTTACTCTGACCACCAGGTGACTATTAGGGATGAGCCAGATGTACCTGGTTTCAGTTTGGTGCAGATTCGCAGAAAATAACAAAACCAAACCCCACTAAAGTCAAAGGGAGCTGGATGGTAAAAAAAAAAGTAATGGTAAATTTTTAGGCTGATAGGCAAGAAATTGTTAAACAAATACTGTCGAAGGAGGGAGGGTTGGATGGGAACTTCCTTGGACAATATGTACCAAAGCAAAAAACAAATGTAAGATTTTTTTTTTTTTTTTTGCGAGGAGCAACAATTTTAATAATGCTTTACAGGCAACCTACCTGTGAAGTGTCACACCTCTATGGTTTATTTAACCTACTACAGCAAAACTGACAGTCACAATTAAAAATGCTGTTTAGGGCTCATGCACACTGAGCTTAAATAGTACCACCTTTACTGGCCTTTGACCTTTTTTTTCTGCCTGTAAACTCACTTCTATGTTAGCCTGTGCACAAATAGGCATTTACAGGCATATTAGAAGAGGAGCGTTTATAGCAGGGGTAGGCAACCTCGGCACTCCAGCTGTGGTAAAACTACAAATCCCATCATGCCTCTCTGTCTAGGAGTCATGCCTGTGATTGTCAAGGTCTTGCATGGGACCTGTAGTTTCTCCACAGCTGGAGGGCCGAAGCTGAAAAAAAACATTACCAGCGTGTTCAGGAGTGGAGCTTTTGGCCAGTAAAAATGCTTGACATGCCTAAAAGTGTGTAAATGCATGTAAATGGGCATGAATGCTAGGCATTCATCCATTCCAATGGCCAGAATAAATTAATATTAATGCTCAAATGCTTGGCACACCTAAATGTGGCTTTTGAATGCATGTTTTTTTAAGCAGCTTCTCTCCTGCCAGAAGAAAGGGCATTCAGGGTAGCTGAGCAAACACTCAGTTGCATGACGCTTTAAAGTGGTTGTAAACCCCATTCATGAAATTTGACCTAGGCACATACTGTATATCTGCAGTGTTTACTTATCTCTCTCCAAAGCTCTAAGTCATATGTCTTTCTGCTGCTCCGTTCCTCTATTATCAGCAGTCACTTCTGAAAAATTCTCTAACACATGAGATAACAGCAGCATAACAATGGAAGTATATTACTTATGGGTCGAGGTCTGCCATGATGTGACCTTGGTGGTCACATCACGGCAGTCCTGGACCCATAAGTAATATACTTCCATTGTTATATTGTATGTTGGCCCACATGTTCACCAGCCACCATTGTTGGTACTATATATATATTTTTCCTCACTGTTAAATAAAATTCATACATATTTTATATATTATTCTCTTCTTCTTTTTGCCTTTTTGTTTCCCCATGCTGTTACTTCACTATTAATTAGTTGGGCCATTAAAGTCCCGTTAAGGGGGAATTTATTCCCATTTTCCAGTACTATTTGGGATGTGGGCCCACCTTATTGCTCAACCTTAGCTCAACATCTTTTTCGTCTCCTATACCAGACCTGTATCCTAGATAAGAAACCAGTTCAACCTTATCTATCACTTGCTAACCTTACACTTCTTTCTGTCCTGGGCTGAAATACAAAGCTCCTTTGACAGAACACTATAAACAGCTTCAGATAAAACATTTGATTATCAGGAATTAAAAAAAAAAAACTTTTATCACATTTGTCTTTGAACATACTGTATTTGGCTCTATAACCCCTGTTCTTCACACATAACATCTATATTATATTCATCTCTATATATATGTCTTTCCCACATCCTACATTTTATATGACCAATTAGTAACAAGACTTACATGACCCCAACACCTGTAAGGAGTGGAAAGAAATTTGGTCCAAGTGTTTATTAAACACTAAAACATTGGAATCTTACTGAAATGGCACTGGGTCCCAGTAGGAATAGCAAAATTTAAACCAGCATAAAATGACAGCCTTAGAGACTCTGGACATAGGGGCGGTGTACTACACAGGTGGGTGCCCTGCCTCAAATTCATACTATTTTGGTCAAGAAATTTCAGTCTATTATATCCACTTGTGGACCACCCACCATACATATACTGTGGCAGGGTGGCTGCTCTGTGCCCGAACACATACCTAGTACATAATCACACACTTCCGGATCTGGGGCGTTCGCCACCAGCAACCCGCTCCCGCTGTGATCACACACACAGCAGGAGCCCAGCAGCGGGTACCACGGACTCAATGTCTGCCAGCACCTGCCGGTTACACAGTATACAGGCAGAACACCAATCTGCCTATGTAAACAAGGCAGATTGCCGTTTTGCCAAAAGGGACGCTATTGATCCTGTGTTTCCTGTAAAGCAGGAACATGTTTTTTCGTCTTCCCCTAGTCAAATCACCTCCCATACAGTGAGAAAGCACAGCCTAGGCACACAGTTAACCCTGTGATTGCCCCTGATGTTAACCCCTTCTCAGCCAATGTCAATAGTACAGTGACAGTGCATATTTTTTAGCACTGATAGCTGTATTACCATCACTGGTCCCCAAAAAGTGTCAAAAGTGTCAGTTAGGTGTCCAATTTGTCCCTCGCAATATTGCAGTCCCGCTATAAGTCGCTGATTGCTGCCATTTCTAGTAAAAAAAATAAATGAATAAAAATATCCCATAGTTTGTAGATACTATAACTTTTGAGCAAGCCCATCAATATATGCTTACTGGGATTTTTTCTACCAAAAATATGTAGCAGAATACATATTGGCCTAAATTGATGAAGAAATTAGATGTTTTTACATTTTTTATTGGGTATGTTTTATAGCAGAAAGTAAGAAATATATATATTTTTTTCAAAATGGTCAGTCTTTTTTTGTTTATAGCACAAAAAATAAAAACCGCAGAAGTGATCAAATACTGTACCACCAAAAGAAAGCTCTATTTGTGGGGAAAAAAAGGGATAAAAATGTTATTTGGGTACAGCGTCGCATGACCGTGCAATTGTCAGTTGAAGTAACGCAGTGCCGTATCGCAAAAAATGGCCTGGTCATGAAGGGGGGTAAATCTTCCAGAGGTCAAGTGGATATACACTCTTTTATATCACAATCTCAAAAGATTGCGATTTACAATACCATACTTGAGCAAAACAAAACCCAACACAAACTGGTCACCTTCTTCTTTCTTGCAGCCAAACACAGCATGCCCAAAGCCTGGATAAGTAGATTATATCTTAAAGAGGTGAAGGATTGTATGAATATATTCTTAATTAATTAACCAGCATCCCTAATGATTCTCAGCCAAAATTCTATAAAATCTGGGAACCCCAGATACAATATAATTTGCCCACTTTGAAAACAAACTATCTGCTAACATCTTCTGAGCCCCCAGTGGAAATCTCTACCCACAAATTGCTGCTCTCCGCAAAACATTGTTTTTATTTTGCTTAGGAATATGTTCCCGAGGGCAGTGCCCAGCCAGCCCCATGTCATTTATTTTGCAATCCCTTGCCTATTAGCCTAGCCCTAGAATAAGGCCATTACTTTTTTTAACATTTGGCTTCCATTGACTTGGAGTTCAGAGTCAGCTATGCAAAAAGCAGGGACATGGATCCATGCCTTTCCCTAGTAAGAACAATAAAAAAATAATGGATAGGCAGACAGTTAACCCTTAGATCGCCCCTGATGTTAACCCTTTCCTGGTCAGTGTCATTAGTACAGTGACAGTGCAAATTTTTTAGCACTGATCACTGTATTAGTGTCACTGGTCCCCAAAAAGCGTCAAAAGCGTCAGTTAGTGTCCAGCTGTCTGCCACAATATTGCAGTCCTGTTATATGTCGCTGATCACCACCATTACTAGTAAAAAATTTTTTTTAAATATCCCATAGTTAGTAGGTGCAAAATCAATCAATATACGCTTATTGGGATTTATATTTTTTACCAGAAATATGTAGCAGAATAGATATTGTCCTAAATTGATGAAGAAATTAGATGTTTTCAATTTTTTCTATTGGATATGTCTTATAGCAGAAAGTAAAAAAAATATATTTTTTTTCAAAATTGTCGGTCTTTTTTTTTAAAATTTTTTTTGTTTATAGCGCAAAAAATAAAAACAGCAGAGGTGATCAAATGCCACCAAAAGAAAGCTTTTGTGTGAAAAAAGGACATCAATTTTATCTGAGTACATCATCGCATGACAATTGCCAGTTATAATAACGCAGTGCCGTATCACAAAAAATGGCCCGGTCAGGAAGGGGGGTAAATCTTTCGTCCATTAGGGGCGCACGGGCACCACCCAACCATCCACGAATCTGGCCCCCTGATTCCAATGGGGTTTTTTTTTTAAGCACGTGATTAGAGCCAGAGGCTCTAATAGGTTTAAAAAAAGGATGGGCTCGGGGCGCAGAGCACTGTGCCCTGAGCCCACCCAGTTGTGTGACAATAGCAAATGATTATTCACTATTGTCACACTGATCCTCCTCCCAGCCAATCAAGAAGCGGGTCTTGAGACACGGATCTTGAGGGAAAAGAAGCATGGCGGAAGTTGCCGTGAGGCGGAGGAAGAGGAGATGCTATGGAAGCTGCCACCCGCCGCTCGTAGAAACACTGTAGCAGAGAACAAGTGGCAGATTGATGAGATCATCTCTCTGTCACTCTGATTTCCCCTCTTATCAGCATGCCTCTCATTGCAGCACAAATGATTGGTTCCTTGTGCTGATTCTTCATCTCCCAGTTTAAGCTCTCCTGTACAAGGACTGCAAAACTGATGTCAAGTCAAACTCAGATTCTTTTTTTTTTTTTTTTCTGCCACCTCAGTGAGTCTATTAGAGACTTAATCCACTTTATCAGTGTCATCTATGTCTCTTCTTTTTTCAAATCATTTGTAGCTTTCTATACAGATATACATAACTTTTATTTACTTTAACCAATACAAAATTCATCATACAAATCTTCTTTTCTCTTTTTCCCCCGGATCCCCATCCCTTAACCTGTCTCCCCAACCCCCTCCCCTCTCCCTCCCCCTTACCTCTGTGCACACTTAATTAATATCTCTCTCTTTAATCAAATCTGGTTCTCAAACCCTCAGTAATGCTCCATGATTTTTTAAAATTCTTCCAATTTTGCCAGTTATTTTCCCCCCCTGCTGAATCGGCTTCCCTTCCATAACCTCCTTCCTCCATATATCGAATGCCTTCCACTGCATCAACCCACTCCCAGATTAATGGGCATTCTACCTTCTGCCACTTTTTTGGAATGATCTTTTTAGCCGATCTTCAGCAGATGTGGCACTAGGGTGTTTTTATACTTTTTGACCTCCCCTCCTATTCCGTGATCTAAAACTGTCCAGGGGTCTGCCTTTACTTCTATCTTTGTTATTTCTTTAATGAACCCAAAGATTTTTACCCAGTAACTTTTAATTTCAGGGCAGTCCCACCATATATGGGCCATATTGCCTATTCCTTTACACCCCCTCCAACATTCCAATGTTTTATCCTTTTGGTATTTACAAGCTTTATCCGGGGTGATATACCAGCCCGTTAGAATTTTATAATTAATTTCAGCAACACTGGTGTCAATCGACGAACCGTGGGTCAGTTCCAGTACTTTCTTTAACCTATTACTATCTAACTGCAATCCTAGTTCTTTTTCCCATTTTGTGATGTATGGAGGTACCTCGCTACTACCCATTGTCAGTCCCATTTTATAAATTTTAGATATTATACCTTTAGTAGTGTTCATCAAACATATCTTTTCCAACTCTGATAACTCCTCCCCTGACCTTATTGGCTGTGGTAAACGGTTGACAAAATGGCTTAGCTGAAGGTATCTCCAACGATCTAACACCCATGTATCTATATTGTGCTTTAATTCGTGAAATGTGACAATCTTCCCCTCTTTTATTATGTCTCTCAATTGTACCTTTTCATTTTTAATCCAACTACCCCCAATTTCCCTTTTCCCCGGTGCAAAATAATTGTTTTCCCAAAGTGAGAATAAAGGGGAATTGTATGTCTTGTTTACTTGTTTATATACTGTGTCCCATACTCTAAAAACCACCTTTGTCAATGTGTGTTACCATCTAATACTCTATAATGTGGGGGATTCCAAATCATGTGTCCTAAATGTGCCTTACTCAAACTATTTTCTATATTCACCCATCTTTTCTGTTTATTCTCTCTAAACCACTCTATCGCTCTTGACACCAGTGTTGCCTTATAATAACCCTGAATATCGGGCATCGCCAGACCCCTTTTCTTTTTTCCTGTTTTAGAGTGTCAAAAGACACTCTAGCCCTTCTGTTTTTCCAAACTGTTTTCATGATAATTGATTTAAGTTTTAAATAATACTGTGGGATATTCAATGGGAGCATCTGTAATTTATAGATGATTTTAGGTAGTAATATCATCTTTATGGCATTTATGGGTCCTACCCATGAAAATGGTTTACTTATTATCCTTTTACTCTCAGTTTTTATTTCGTCTAACAGTGGAATAAAATTTACTTTAAAGATCTTCCCTAGTGAGTTTGCCAATTTTATGCCCAAATAGTTTATTTCTTTTTTCCATATAAATTTAAATTCCTTTTTCAGCTTACTTTCCTCCCTCTTACCCAAGTTAATATTTAAGATTTCCGATTTTGCCGAGTTTATTTTGAAGTTTGACACGTCTCCATACTGACTCAAGACTCTAAGAATGTTTGGCATTGTAATTCTTGGGTTGGTTATGAAGAGCAGAACGTCGTCGGCAAAGGCCACGACCTTATGCTCCTCATCCCCAACCCTGAAACCCCCAATATCCGGATCTGCCCTAATCACTGACAACAACGGCTCCAGGGAGAGGACAAAGAGCAAAGGAGACAGGGGACACCCTTGTCTCGTCCCATTCTCCATTTCAAAAACTTCTGAAAGGGAACCATTGATTCTTATCAAGGCCGTAGGATGGTTGTACAAAGCACGTATCCTATTAATCATTTTTCGGGCCCAGTCCCATAAATTTAAGGGTTTGGAACATTAACCCCCAGTCTACTCTGTCAAACGCTTTTTCCGCGTCTATAGACAAGAGTAGACCTGGGGGTCCCTTGTCCTTAATATGCTGCAACAAAAGGAGCGCTCGCACGCCATTGTCTCTTCCTTCTCTTTTCAGGGTAAACCCCACTTGATCAGGATGTATCAAGTCGCTCAGTCTCTCTTTTAACCGATTTGCTAAGACTCTAGCGTATAATTTTACATCTGTGTTGATCAGCGATATTGGCCTATAACTAGAACATATCGTAGCATTTTTCCCCTCTTTTGGGATAACCGTGATCTCCGCTTTGAGCGCCTCTCTACTCAGCTCAAAGTCCGTGCCCAGCCCGTTCATGTATTCACAAAGTCTGGGGGATAATATATCTTTAAATTTTTTATAATACATATTAGTGAATCCATCCGGACCCGGGCTTTTGCCTAGAGCTGATTCCGATAGTGCTCTATTAATCTCCTCTATCGTTATCGGGCTTTCTAAGTTGTCCTTATCGTTCTCGGTAATCTTCGGGAGGTTAGCTTTATTAAGAAATTCTACTATCTTCCTGTCCTGTACTCCATCTTGCCTTGTACTTTTGGCTACTGAGTATAGATCCCTATAGTAATCCATGAAGGATTCCCCTATTTCTCTCGTTGTATGGAGCATGACTCCTCTACTATTTTGAATTTTTTCTATATAGTTTCTGGCTTTTTTCCTTCTTAATATTTTGGCTAGAAGTCTACTGCTCTTGTTTCTACTCTGATAGCTTTCTTTTGCCACCTTGTAAAATGCCTTTTTTGTTTCTAGATCTATACAATCCTTTAATTCCTCTCTTTTTTGGACTAATTTTTGGTAGACCCTCTTCTCTTGGCCCGAACCTTTCTTATGCTCCTGCTCCAGATTGTATGTTTCTTCAGTTAGTTTTTTAATTTGCTCTTTTGTTTCTCTTTTCTTTATTGCCCCCATTTTCATTATTATCCCCCTTATGTAAACCTTGTGGGCCTCCCACAGGGAGGACCCTGCGATCTCTCCTGTATCATTTATTACAAAATATTGTTTTAGTTCCTGTTCTATTTTCTTTACATTTATTGCTTCTTGTAAGAGATCTTAATCTAATCTCCAGGTTACTGGGGTTCTCTGATTTTCTGAAACATACATTCCCATACTAACCGGGGCATGATCTGACAGAGTAGTAGCCTCTATCGACGAATGTTCAGTCCATATATAATCAATTCTAGAGTACGTCCCGTGCGCTGGGGAGTAGAACGAAAAGTCCTTCTTATTTGGGTTCATAATCCTCCATATATCCACCAATTGACAAGAATGAAGCTTCCGTTTTAACTTCCTCAATTTCTCGTTCATTGTCCCCAGCGCACGCGACGCACTATCTACCTCCGGTGCCATACACAAGTTGAAGTCTCCCATCATAATCCGACCACCCTCTTTAAACTCCATTCATTTTTCCAATATTTTCACTAGGAAACCACTCGGCTCTTTATTCGGTGCATATACATTGGCCAGCGTACACCTCCATCCCTCCAGGGAACCCTTCAGGAAAATATACCTCCCTCCAGGGTCCGTTAACCTCTCGTCAACCTTAAAATGTACCCCTTTTGCTATTCCTATTGCCACTCCTCTTGCCCTTGATGTTATTGAGTCCCCATAAAACCAGCTTGGAAAAACTTTTGACCATAGCTTACTCTTTGAGTAACATGTAAAATGGGTTTCTTGGGGAAACACAACCTCAGCTTTGTATCCAATTCTCCCAATATCTTATGTCTCTTCATGGGTTCGTTAAGGCCCTTTACATTATAGGTCATAAAATTTAACTTCCTCATCTCCTCACATATTTTTTATGTTGGACCTGCATTACTGAACTAGCCCGAACTTTTCCCTTTTTCTCTTTTTTCCTTTCCCTTCCTCTTTCCCTTTTACTTCCTTGTACACAGAGTTCCCCTTTCCCCTCACCCACCCCTCTCCCCCCTCCCCTCCCCCCAGCCACCTCTTGGCTCCCCATTTGCCAAGCGCCATGGATACCATGTAGCTTAACGAATCTCATGTTTGAGGTGAGAGCCCGAGTGTGCCCCTCACCCCCCCTTGCATGATGTTTTAAGCAGAAAGGGGTAGTCCAGTATCCACGGAGTCTCCTCCCCCATCCCGCCGCCGCCCCCCCGCTCCATTTCTTACCTCCTCTTCTCCCCCCCCACACCCCCCCCTCCCCCCCCTCCCCCTCCTCCATAGACTCCAGGTCATTCTTCCCTCCAACCCGGCAAGTCTGGCTTTTTCATGTCCAGTCTGTCACAGAAATCCTTCAGTTCTTCAGGGAACCTCAATCTTGCTGATCTTCCATCTCTAAAGCCCATTAAGCACGCCGGGAACCCCCAACTATATTTTATGTTTAGATCTCTCATCTGGTCTAATAGGGGTTTCAGGAGCCTTCTCCTTGCTAGAGTTTCGGGAGCGAGGTCTGTGTACACTTGGATCTCTGACTCTTCAAACTTTAACGGGGGTTTACTTCTCATTTTGGATATAATTGCCGTTTTATCTTCATAATATCTGAACCTGATTATTATATCTCTCGGCCTCTGGTGATCTGAGTTATATAATCTTCCCACACGGTGAATCCTTTCTATTTTAGGGAATTCCACTACCTCCTCTCCCAGCAGAGGACCCAATATTGCGGGGACCACCTTCCTCAAATCTTCTCCTTTATTTTCTGGGACAAAGCGGAGTCTTATATTCTGTCTTCTATCTCTGTTTTCCTGATCCTCGATCTTATATAGGATTTTCTTCTGGTTTTGTCTGGAAATTTTTATTTGTTCTTTGAGATTCATTATCTCCATTTCTAATTCCTCTGTTTTTTCCTCCGTTGTTTCTACTCTTTCTAGAAGGCTTCCCAGGTCTGCTCTCACCAGGCTTATTTCTGATTTTATTGAATTCTCAAGCTTTTTGAGCATATCACACAATTCCTCTTTTGAAAGCATCTGGGTACTTGTTCTTCTTTCCTCCACCCGACTTATTTCCACTTCACTTTCCATTATGGAATTCTGTGAAAATGAAATAAAAAGTAGCGCATAAATGGTGCCAAAAGTCTTCAATCAAAAAAAAAAAAAAACAACTGAAAAAAACAAATGTCCACAAATAATAAACATAACAGTGAAAAAACTTGTAAGTCTCTCAGTATAAGTGAATAAAATCCTGTCGGTGAGTGGGAAACAAATGACATGGAATGTCCCACTGAAAACCATGCGTGGATGCAGGGAGACAGAAGTAAAAACGCAGGTGAATCAACCAATCATCCCCAAGTTGTATCTCTCAACAACATGCGACTTGGTAAAGGTGGTGTGTAAGAAACTCTTACCAGATATGATGGACTCCCTTGTCAGCGACAGGGAGTCACTCGAGCGGGTTGCCTCTCAGGGCCAGTGAACAGACATCACAGCTCTGCGAACCTTCTGGGTCAAACTCTGCGCGGATCTCCCGGGGTCGTCAGGTGGGTCCTCCCAAAGGATGGCCAAGGTGCGGATCAGAGGGAACAATGTGTCACATACAAAGGCTGGAGTGAAGGCTGGTTGAATCTCTCAGTAAGTATGTAGAGAAAAAATAAACAAGCTCCACATAGTGTAGATGAGCAAAAATAGGATTTTTATTGCTAAAAACGCCAGATAACAATAAAATGTGATCACAGAGTATAAAATCAAAAATGGGCAACAAGGAGGATGCTGGAAGCGCCCGAAGCTTTTCGATCAATAGATCGTCTACTGGGGCACGCTTGCCCCAGTAGACGATCTATTGATCGAAAAGCTTCGGGCGCTTCCAGCATCCTCCTTGTTGCCCATTTTTGATTTTATACTCTGTGATCACATTTTATTGTTATCTGGAGTTTTTAGCAATAAAAATCCTATTTTTGCTCATCTACACTATGTGGAGCTTGTTTATTTTTTCTCCACATACTTACTGAGAGATTCAACCAGCCTTCACTCCAGCCTTTGTACGTGACACATTGTTCCCTCTGATCCGCACCTTGGCCATCCTTTGGGAGGACCCACCTGGCGACCCCGGGAGATCCGCGCAGAGTTTGACCCAGAAGGTTCGCAGAGCTGTGATGTCTGTTCACTGGCCCTGAGAGGCAACCCGCTCGAGTGACTCCCTGTCGCTGACAAGGGAATCCATCATATCTGGTAAGAGTTTCTTACACAACACCTTTACCAAGTCGCATGTTGTTGAGAGATACAACTTGGGGATGATTGGTTGATTCACCTGCATTTTTACTTCTGTCTCCCTGCATCCACGCATGGTTTTCAGTGGGACATTCCATGTCATTTGTTTCCCACTCACCGACAGGATTTTATTCACTTATACTGAGAGACTTACAAGTTTTTTCACTGTTATGTTTATTATTTGTGGACATTTGTTTTTTTCATTTGTTTTTTTTTTTTTTTTTTTTGATTGAAGACTTTTGGCACCATTTATGCGCTACTTTTTATTTCATTTTCACATGTTTCTTTGGTTGTTGTCACCTTGTAAGTAGCTGCTCCGCACCATATATTTTTTCAATTTAGCGCAGTGTACACTTTTATTACATTATTGAATTCTCCCTGGACTGGGCCATCTTGTCCCTCGCTTTATTTGGGGTTCCCCCTCTTCCCTCCGTCCTTGATTCTCCTTGGGCACCTTGCTCCCCACCTTTTGGGCTCGCTCCTTGGGACATAAACTGTTTTATCGAGCTTCCAGCTGTCGTGTCCTTCGGGGTTTTAGGTACTCCCCCTTTTCCTGATTTAGTTGTAGCTTTATTCATTGCTCCCTTCTTTCTTGGCCCTCCTGTTTGTTTCCCCAGGTTTAAATCTAACTTCCTCCCTCCACCTGTGGAGTGAGGTTCCTACGGGAGGGCTGGACCAGATGATTCTTTATTCTGAGCCCTATTTCAGCCTGCCTCTTCTCCTTTCTATTAGCACGAATAACCAGGGGGGTAGCAATTCTATGGCCAAGGACCCAGTCCCTCCACACACCCGTACCTCTAAGATACCTCAGTCTGTCTGTCCCCACCTGAGGTCTTCTATTTGCCTTCCAGGTCAATATAATTTCACAGTCCTCTCTTCTTTTTTAAATACAGATCCTTTAGTTAGTATATTACTTTCATTCTCTTATTTTAATGAGACAATGTACAAGATGAAGTTATTTGCTCTTTGTGTTCACCCCCTCTTCAGCCCCTTCTCCAGTTTGCCCTGGGTGGACTTCCTTAATTTCCTTGTTTCCCCCTTGCAGATACAAACAGGCTTTATTACCCACAACAGCAAAGGGATTCAGGCATGACCGTACCTTCAGCTATGGTCCTCCTTATTGACTTCTGTTTTCTCAATCAGACAGTATACCAGTATATCACATATCCCATAGAGAGAGAGGAGAAAAATAAAGCTGTTCCTACATTACCAACACCGGACTCAGAGGAGATCCATGTAGGTTCCACAGTGCTTGAAGAGAGGCGCGGGGGGGGGTTTGCGGGGGGGGGGGTGCGGGAGGGGGGCGGGGGAGGGGACGCCGTCCAAACCTCCCTTACACGCCGTCTGTTTTTTCACTCAGCAGCCGCCTTCCGTGTCTCTGCAGCGGCATATGGAGCTCTTTCTCCTCCTCCCCCGTTGGGGTCTATCAGCAGCGGCGTACGGGGCGGCGTACGGGGATCTTCCTCTCCACCTTGTAAGCATGCATGGTTCTCCTTATGCGGCAGCAGGATAGAGCGCGCTTCGGGGATCCTCGGAGAGCCTGCTTCTCCGGCAGACACTCTCACGTCCCTCCCTCCGTGATGCGCACTACGTCATCACGCCCCAAACTCAGATTCTCACATGTGCAAAAAAAAAAAAAAGTCACTTTTACTCTAAAGGCTCATTTATACTTCTGGGTGCATGATTTCATATATTAGCTTGTGCTGTGTTAAAGCAGCCCATTCATTTTGAAAGGGACTAGTAGTATACCCCAATACAGGAAAAACAGCAGCATTTTTGACAGTTCAATGGACCACAACGTACAGTATCTTTGTTGTGGTCTGCTGTAGTGCAGGTGCGTTGGCTGCTACTGTATATGTGCTTTGTGTTGTTGCTCTAAATGAATGGCATTTTACTGCGTCTTACCACAATGCACAAATGTGAAGCCAGTCTAGATTGGTGGCTCCCAAGAGAGCCTTTAGTTTTAAAGAAGCATTGACCAGCATGTTGGTATGATGGTATGTTTTCAGCAAACAAATGGCTGAAATGAAATTGTTCAGTAATAGGACATTCATTTTCTTAACTGCGATATACCTTATATCTGTAAACCAGATTATATAATGTATTACTGTATGTAATGTACTATAAGACAAGTGGTGATTATGGTTTGAGGTATTGCATGTAGTACTAGTGTCAAATCCTTTTAAGCAGTAACAATTTATAAAACTCGCCTTCACCTCTGATTGCAAGGCAGAGCATGCATAAATAACACAGATAGAAATACTGTATATATATATATATATATATATATATATATTTGTTTAATAATAAATATATGAGGAAAACGATACAGTACTTGCATTACACACTTAAGTTGAGCGTCTGGTTATTTTTCTAAGCTTTTTTTTAGCTTTTGTTCAGGCGTTTTCTGAGTCTGGTTATTTTTATATGCTTTTTTTTAGCTTTTGTTCAGGCGTTTTTTATTTTCATTCTTTTTAGCCAATGGAAAGCTGGTTACTAGGAAAAAACCCACAATAAGCGCATGTTCACATGGTTTTCTGGACACTCCCATTGAAGTCTATTGGTGTAAAAATGCTTGATTCTTGTAGCTCAGAAGAAGCTTAAGTTCTTTTTTGAGCTACAAGCTTCAAGTGAAACTACAACAATGTATAGTATCTCAAAAAAGTGAGTACAACTCTCACATTTTTGTAAATATATTATTATATCTTTTCATGTGACAACACTGAAGAAATGACACTTTGCTACAATGTAAAGTAGTGATTGTGCAGCTTGTATAACAGTGTAAATTTGCTGTCCCTTTAAAAAACTAAACACACACACATTATTGTCTAAGCCGCTGGCAACAAAAGTGAGTACATCCCTAAGTAAAAATGTCCAAATTGGGCACAATTAGCCATTTTCCCTCCTCAGAGTCATGTGACCCGTTAATGTTACAAGGTCTCAGGTGTGAATGGGGAGCAGGTGTGTTAAATTTGTTGTTATTGCTCTCACTCTCTCATACTGGCCACTGGAAGTTCAACATGGCACCTCATGGCAAAGAACTCTCAGAGGATCTGACAAAAAGTTGCTCTACATAAAGATGGCTTAGGCTATAGGAAGATTGCCAAGACACTGAAACTGAGCTGCAGCATGGTGGTCAAGACCATACAGCGGTTTAACAGAACAGGCTTCGCCATGGTTGACCAAAGAAGTTGAGTGCACGTGCTCAGCATCATATCCAGGGGTTGTCTTTGGGAAATAGACATATAAGTGCTGCCAGCACTGCTGCAGAGGTTGAAAGGATGGGGGGATCAGCCTGCCAGTACTCAGATCATACACTGAACACTGCATCAAATTGGTCTGCATGGCTGTTGTCCTAGAAGGAAACCTTTTCCAAAGATGATGCACAAGAAAGCGCGCAAACAGTTTGCTGATTTCATTAATTTGGCGTCCATAGAGGCCAAATGCTGGACTCGGCCCCGCCCCCCGATGCCCGCATCAATGGATTTGATTCACAGCAGCGGGAGCCTATGGCTATGCTGCTATCAATCTATCCAATCAAGGGCCGAAAACCCCAGGCAGAGAGAGAGAGCGTCCCCGTGGGACAAGTTTGAGGGTTCAGGGAAGTACAACGGGGGGGATGGGGGGCCAGTAACTGACAGGTGTTTTTTCACCTTAATGCATAGTATGCATTAAGGTGAAAAAACACGAACCTTTACAACCCCTTTAACTGCTTGCCGCCCGCCTGCTGTCATATGACGGCGAGGCGGCGCGGCTCTTGTTCTGGGAGGGCGTCATATGACGCCCTAGCCTTCCCTGCCCACTAGGGGGCGCGCACGCCGCGATGTCCGCCGGGCACACGCGATTGCCCAGTAACACGGCAGGACGTGGATCTGTGTGTGTAAACACACAGATCCACGTCCTGTCAGAGAGGAGAGATGACCGATCTGTGTTCTCAGTACAGAGCAACACAGATCGGTCTTCTCCCCTTGTGAGTCCCCTCCCCCCTTCAGTTAGAAACATTCCCTAGGAACACATTTAACCCCTCGTCTCCCCCTAGTGGTTAACCCCTTCCCTGCCAGTCACATTTATACAGTAATCAGTGCATTTTTATAGCACGGATCGCTGTATAAATGTGAATGGTCCCAAAAATGTGTCAAAAGTGTCCGATGTGTCCGCCATAATATCGCAGTCACAATAAAAATCACAGATCGCCGCCATGACTAGTAAAAAATAAATAAATAAATAAATATGCTATAAATCTATCCCCTATTTTGTAGACGCTATAACTTTTGCGCAAACCAATCAATATACGCTTATCACAATTTTTTTAACCATAAATATGTAGAAGAATAAGTATCGGCCTAAACTGAGGAAAAAATTTGTTTTAAAAAAAAAATGGATATTTATTATAACAAAAAGTAAAAAATATTGTGTTTTTTTCGAACTTGTCCCTCTTCTTTTGTTTATAGCGCAAAAAATAAAAAACGCAGATGTGATCAAATACCACCAAAATAATGCTCTATTTGTGGGGAAAAATAATAAAAATTTCATTTGGGTACAGTGTTGTATGACCGCGCAATTGTCATTCAAAGTGTGACAGCGCTGAAAGCTGAAAAATGGCTTGGGCAGGAAGGGGGTTAAAATGCACTGTATTGAGGTGGTTAAGTAAATCAACCCCTGTGTGCGCATGGACACATAGGCTAACACAGGTGGGCAAATTTAGAGGCAGAAAAAAAAGTCAAATGCCTGTAAAATCAGCCTTCCTGTGTGTATGAGGCCTTACACCCACCACCTGCTTCAGGATCCTGGAGAAAGTGTGGTAATGCAAGGGCAAGAGCTGTAAAGTAACTGGGAAGGTTGGAAAGCCCAGGAAATACAGTAGTGCCAAAAGCTTACAGACTTACACGTTCTGTTCTTGTATATTAGTGGCATAGTCATCTCCAACATGGTCAAGGAGTTCTGTAATAATAGAGATGAGTGAACAGGGCAAAGTTCGGCTTGCAAAACATTTGGTAAACTCAAGAAAAAATCTGCTAAACCTGAGCACCGAAACCTATTAAAGTCAATAAGAGACAAATGCCAGTATGCAAGCTTTTGTTGAAAAAGGGCATGGGTAGGTAGCTGTGCATTGCTATGGGGGAAATATACCAATTTAAAAAAAAAATAAAAGTTTTAAAAATATTATTCAGCTGGGATAAGGTCTTTTAATGTGTCCTAAAAAGCAACATTAAAAATACATAAATCCTTTAACTGCTTGCCGCCCGTCCACCGTCAAATGACGGTGGGGCGGTGCAGCTCTCATTCTGGGACACCATCATATGGCCGTGCCGTGTTGCTAGGATACAGCGTGACCCCGATCAGTGCCCTGATTACAATATAGCAATACTGTGTCACCAATCACTGCCCATTGCTCACCAGTGGCAGCAATCAGTGCCCGCCAGTGGCAGCAATCAGTGCCCACAAGTGCCACCAATCAGTGCCCATTAGTGATGCTGAGTACCACCTATCAGTGTTGCCCATCTATGCCCATCACTGCTGTCGATCAATGCCCATTAGTGTCGCCCATCAATGCCACCCATCAATGCCCATCAGTGCTCATCAATACCGCCTATCCGTGCCGTCTATGCGTGCTGCCTATCAGTGCCCACCAGTGCCGCCTATCAGTGCCCACCAGTGCCGTCTATTAGCGCCCATCAGTGCCACCTAACAGTGCCCATCAGTGCCGCCTATCAGTGCTCATCAGTGCCACATATCAGTGCCACCGATCAGTGCCCATAAGTGTGGCATATTAGTGCCTCCTCATCAGTGCCCATAAGTGCCGCCTCATTAGTGCCCAAAAGTGCCACCTCATCAATGCCCACCAGTTCAGCCTATCAATGCCCATCAGTGCCGCCTCATCAGCGCACATCAGTGAAGGCGAAAAATTACTTAGTTACAAAATGTAAAGTAAAAAACATTTTTTTTTTCAAAATTTTTGTACTTTTTTTTGTAAAAAACTAAAAAACCCAGCAGTGATTAAATACCAGCAAAAGAAAGCTCTATTTGTGTGAAGAAAATTATAAAAAGAAGTGTTTGGGTACAGTGTAGCATGACCGCGCAATTGTCATTCAAAGTGCAACAGCGCTGAAAGCTGGAAAATGGCTTGGGCAGGAAGGGGGTGTAAGTGCCTGGTACATGCTTTGTGGGATTCCCTAAACCTGAACTTGATGTTATGGAAGCAGTAAGATGTATGCTTTTAAAGGTAAAATTTTAGGGTTGATTTACCAAAGGCAATAGGCTGTTAACTTTACAAGGGAATTTACCCTTTTCTTAGTGAAGGAGGTGAAGCTCTGTGGATTTTTATCATCCAATCATATGCAAGCAAAGTTTTTCCTTGCAAGTGACTGGGTATTCTTGGAAAAAGGGAATTTTCACCACATTCATTAAGCTAAGCATAAATTAATTGCAACGCGAACGGCCTATTTGCCTTTAGTAAATCAACCCCTCTGTGTTTACAAACAGCATCTGAGAATCTGTCATTTAGCATTGGTAACTTCAGTGCAGCTTCTTGGCCTGGAAATTGTGCCAGTAAAACAATAAAGCAATAAAAGACTGTAGCAAGCCAACACTGTTCTTGCAAGAATAGCTCACATGGGTAAAACAGTGATGAAACAGCAACTCTTCCTCATCAAGGCAGAAGAGAAAAACACTGACAGCCAAGAAACAAGCATTTTTAGAAGCACAAGATAAGAAATGGCAGTTTACATATTTCTGTCAAAACAAGTTTCCGTTCACATTTCTTCTACTGCGTTTCCCGAGGCTGTCTCTGTATATCGTTCCTGGTGCATACACTGTCAATCTGTTATGTAAAGGCTATAGTATAAAATAACAGTTTTCAGTATGAATAGCTCTAATTATGTGTTTTGCATATAATGTATAACTATATTAATAGCTTATTATTTAATCTAATAATAGATCAACCAGTAAAAAATGCAATATCAAACTTCGTTTACTTGCAGTTTTTCCTTTTTATTAGATGCCTTTCAAATCTTTCTTGTAGAACTTTTCCTTTGCTTTTATCACTGTTGTGAAATACCAAGACTGGAAAATTAGTTTCTTGTACATTTTAGAGAATTTTGCTAGAAGCTGCATTTTTTTTCTCTTTCAAAAACAGCATACAAAAGAGCAAGTATAAAGTGGCAAGCTGTAATGAGAATTTGTAAAGTTTTAAGCCAAGTGGAGAATTTGACAAGATCAAATTGAAGGAAAAAAACAGGTGAAAATCTGTACATAAGTTAAGGTTAAAGAGAACCAGTTACTATGTGGATATTTAAACATTGTCATTATATATAACCTACATATCCATACAGTAGATGGAAAGGGTGCAGTAGATTCTCTACATGTTTTGCCATAAAATGGTTTCCTCAGGAGACATTTAATCAAGAAATGCATATATGATCACTAAGAATTAAAAACAATATATTTTAGATACACCGTTGATAACAGGAAAGACAATATAAATTCAAAAGAAAAAAAGCATGTGCAAAAACAATATTCTCATCAACCTCAAATATATATGGGTCTGCTTGCCAACTCCGAGTCTCAATTACCTGAATACTGATGAATTTCTAAAAATCCAATAACAAATTGGGCTCCAAAATCAGAGGGGTAACTGGATAAGAACAATTGGTGGAGCCATAGAGGAAGGCATAATGATGCCTTTAAGAAGCCCACCTAGGATGAAGGTTATATTATAAATGAATTATATCATAATAATCCTTGATCTCATTGATGTGGTAAATAATTGATTTAAGTATTTAAAGACTAGAGACTATGGACTGTGGGATTTGTAGTGTGCATAGAGAAGTTTACAATATAAAATGCACTGCTTTTTGCAAACAGAGGAGAGGGGGAAAAGCAGGAGTTCGCAGAGGATGTTACAGTGGAACATAGGGCTGCCACCTTTACAATAGTGGGATTCAGACAGTCTGGGATTTGAATCATGTGTCCAGGTTTCAGTTCACCTGAAACCCAGACACATTATTCAGACAGCATGCTTGTCAGTGACGTAGAAACATTCCCAGTGCCTGCCACCAAAGTCTCTGCCCCTCATATCTGTCCCCGGTGAAGACACTGCCCGCACGTCTCTGTTTCTCTACTGACTTCTGTCCTTCCTGACTGATGTTTAGCATTTACATTTAATAGCTTTTAGTGCTCAAAAATGGAAGGCACCTCTCAGGACAGACCACCAACAGCTAAAGGACTCTTCTTCTCCCTAAGTGTTTGTCTGTCCCACTCTGTGTGTCTCATGTGCTGAGATGCACCCAGCAAAAGGAGCAGCAAGTGCAGATTATTACTTACTGCTTGTAACACGTAGGAGAAGCCCAATCATAGCAGCGTCAGTAGAGGGAGCTCCCCACAGCCTACAGAATGGAACAGCAGGAGACAGGTATATAGTCCATCACTGATCGCCACTGTCTCCCCACTGTACACCCCACTATCCACCTGACTACTGCCCCTCTGTCCACTCCACTGCCCCTCAGTTCACCCTACTGGCCCCTCAGTGCACCCCACTGCCCCATTCCATCCCACTGCCTGTAGTCCACCCCACTGACCCCCAGTCCACCCCATTCCATCCCACTGACCCTCTGATTAGCCCGCTGCCCCTTAGTCCATCCCACTGCCCCCCCCCAGTCCGCCCTGCTGCCCCCAGGCCATCCTGCTGTCCTCCTGTCCACTCCACTGCCACCCAGTCTACTCTGCTGCCCCCTGTCCAACCCACTGTCCCTCCATCCACCCCACTGCCCCCGTCTAGCCACCTGTACACATGACTACACCCTGTGCACCCCACTGCCCCCAGTATATCCCATTGCCCCCCTGTGCACCTGACTACCTCCTCTCCACCCTGCTGCCCCACTGTCTACACTGCTGACTCCCATCCACCCCATTACCCCCTCTTCCTCCACTGTCCCCCCGTACACCCCACTGCTCCATTGTCCACCCCACAGTTCCTCCCACTGCCCATCCTGCTGCCCTCCAGTCCATCCTGCTGTGCCCCTGTCCACTCCACTGCCTCCCAGTCCACCCTACTGCCCCACTGCCCCCCCCACTGACCCTTGTCCACACATCTGTGCATCTAACTACACCCTGTGCACCCTGCTGACCTCTAGTCTATCCCACTGCCTCCCTGTGCATCTGACTGCCACCATGTACACCTGCCTACCCCCTGTACACCCTGCTGCTGCACTGTCTATGCTGCTGATCCCCATCAATCCCAATATCCCCTCTTCCCCCCACTGCCCCCCAGTCCATCTCTCTACCCCCCAGTCCACCTCACTGCTCCCCAGTCTATCCCATTGCCTCCCAGTCCACCTCAATGCCTCTAAGTCTATCACACTGCCACCAGCCCATTCTGCTGCCCCTCTCTCCAGTCCACTGCCCCCAGTTTACTCCTCTGCCAACCTGTCCACCTCACTACCCCTCCTTCCACCCCACTGACCCCTGTCCACCCATCTGTGCACCTGACTACACCCTGTGCCCTCTGCTGCCCCCAGTCTATCCCATTGCCCCACTGTGCACCCGACTGCCACCATGTGCACCTGATTATCCCTGTCCACCCCACTCTTCCTCCACTGCCCCCCTGTCCACTCCTCTGCCCTCCCCTTGCTCCTTGCTGAGCACCAGTGTCTCACATTCCTAGTCATCAACAAATTATAGTAGGAGTAGACTGTCCCATTTTAAGCAATCCAAGACATACCCTCCAAGTCACCATTTCCAATATGGCATACACAGGGTCCCCAGAGTCTGTTTGTCCTGGGGGACAAGGACCCGAATGCAAAGTAATAGCGCCTCAAGGGTTTTCCAGGCATACAGCTCACAAAGAGCACCTTTCCCCCAGATGCCAGGTCCCATAATCTGTCGGCAAGAGGCTTGCATTCAGTCCCCTCCAAAAGCTTCTGTCCTGGCTAGGTCTGTCACAACCCCAATGAACACAATTTTTTTTTGTTGTTCTACAGATAACAATAGTGGGCATTTTTCCACCACTGACCACACACAGCGGCATTTTCCCCACCTCATTGACCACAGATATCAGGTACTTTTTTCCCCACTGACCACAAATGGGGGGCAGTTTTTTCCTCCCACTTATCACTAAGGCCAAACATTTTTTAATTCAACTGAACACAGACCTAAAGTATTAGCCCCCCCGACCAGCAGTATATGGGGCACCATAACATGACCGCTATATATATTGTGTTGTGTATTACAGTTTTGCTGACCGCTGTATGTTACTTATTTCTGAACAAAGTGTGTAATGCTTCAACAGCTGCTGGTTGCAGTTTCTGGTTATTTTAATGAAGGTTTTCTTTATGGTCAGCTCAAACAAGGTTTCAGATCTCTGCCCATATTCTGTTTTTTTTTTTAAAATGGTTCTTTAAGTTTAGACATATCTGTGAGACTCCTCATTATGAAACATCAATGGATTAGTATGTTGTGGCTACAATCACGGGTTCTATTGCATTTGGAAAGATTACAACTTTACAGCTTTGCTCTATGTGATTCAGAATTCACTGCAGTGTAATGCTTCCTAAAGCCTCGTGTACTCTGGGCATTTAGCCTCTATGCCTGAGGATTAATTTTTTTGTGAAGGTGGAAGGCACAGGTGCACTGACCAGTACCACTGTCGGCAGCCTGTAAATATTTGTCTATAATAGGCTGAAAGTAGCTGTGGCTAGACAGTGTACTAAGTGGTACTGACATTTAGGGCTGTATGCACACACATACAAATGCCTAGAATGTAAGAAGTCTCTGACAGGCATTCATTCTGGGTGCATAAGGCCCTAAAAACAAGTACAACTTGGTACAGCACTCATTCCCCCGTCCAGTTGCAGCATGTTTCAGCCTGCCATAGACTTTGACGGACTACAGGCAGCAGGGATGGACACCTATACCTTTTGAAATTCCAGAATGCTTGAATTGGAGGTACACTGGGCTTAAAAAATGGCACTTTTACAAGTGTTTGGTTGTTTGTTTTTTTAGCCTGTAAAAGTACCTATATGTAAACCCATGTGTCTATGCACATATAGACATTTACAAATGTATTCGAAGGGGAGCATTTACAGGTTAAAAAACACCAAACGTGCTTTCAGGAGAGGAGCTGAAGAGCAGAAAAAAAATACTATCCATGCCTAAACACATGACACTGACCTCTGTATAGTCTTTCTACAGCAAATAATACAAAATTGTGATCACCTCTATATGATTACAAATATTATTTAATTGCAAAATATATGCATAGTGTATACTACTACAAAAAAAAAAATAGCTAAAAGTTCCAAGTTGGGGGCGTAACTAAGATGTGAGAAAGCGAGGTGGACGCGGTAAGCGAGGTGGACGCGTGGCGCCATGGGGACACCGGACTGACTGGGCTGTGTTTGAGTGCCGGCGGGTGATTCGATGGAGGTTTATGTTGGCTTGCAGCCGGCTTGGAGTTTTCCGGTGAGTGGACTGGCAGGATACCAAGATAGCAGAGCTGTACGGAGCTGCAGCAGATGGCCTCTTCCTTTCCTATATCAGTGAGAGAGCTTGAAGATCCCTGAGGTAGAGTTCTGGATGACTCCAGGTAAGCCACGTATTCCCCAAACAACAGCAGATACTCCCTGCCCCTCTCCATCAGGGACTAAATCAGCAGTGAATTCTCCCCATGCTGTTATGGCTGCTAGCACACAAACAGCCACAGGAGATGGATTGAGGAACCCCAATTCCAGCAAGGATATCCTTGCAGCCATTAAAGCTTGTAAAGAGACCTTTACAACTAAAATGGAACTACTAGCTACAGAAATTATTGAAATCAAACAGGAATTTGATAAAGTCAGATCCAGAATTTCAGAGGTGGAAGATCGAGTTTCAACTGTTGAGGATGTTGTAAGATCAGATAAAAAAAGGCATACATTCTTTAAAAGTACAGGTCCGGGCATTGCAGGAGAAGGCAGTGGATACTGAGGGCTGCCTAAGGAGGAATAATGTGCCGATAATAGGATTGCCAGAACGAGTGAAGGGTATTAAACCCATAGAATTCACGGAACAGCTTTTGATTACTGTATTAAAACTTAGAGATATGGCACCCACTTTTGTGGTGGAACGAGCACAGAGAATTCTTTTAACAGCTCCTAAAAGAGGGGAACCTCCACGTCCTTTCTTTCTTCGTCTTTTAAATTACCGCGATCGAGATCTCATATTAACAGCAGTGCGGGTGGAGTCGGGTTTACAATATGAAAATACTAAGCTTCCTTTTTTTCCGGACTATCCGCCCAAAGTACAGCAACAACGTAGAACTTTTACAGAAGTGCGGAAAAGATTGCGTGATAACGAAATTAAATTTAGTCTTTTATATCCTAGCAAATTACAAGTCATTGATGGAGATTGTACTCGGTTTTTTGTCACTTCGGAAGCAGCATCAGAATGGCTTGATACTCGTTAAACCAGGAATAGTTGTCAGTTTTGTCCGGATTTATCAATTTACATTTTCACTATTTTTTAAAGTTTCAGCTAAGATAACACTTTTTTTTTTTAAACACTTTTTTTTCTCCTTAAATATATCACAAGATATGAGTTGATGATAAGACTTTAAAGTTTATATAAATTTTGTAACAATTACTGGACTTCAAATTTTAGGAGCTCCGGCTTACATGTAAGAATGGCGCTCAGGCACATTCACAAAAATTTTGGTTGTGGGGGTTTTTTTTCTCTTCTTTTGGGTGGAGGAAAGATAAGTTTAGGGTTTTACTGGACATAGTAGTGACTATAACCATTTTTTTTTAGAAGTATTTGGGGTTGAAGCTCCTTTTTTTTTGTTCCCTTGCCATGGTCGTTTTTGGATGTTTTTCGGGGAGGTGGAGGAAAGGGGGCAGGGTATATATTTTATGGGGTTGGGGAGTGTTGTTTTGTTTTTTTTAGATGTGGAAAGGAGTGAGTTTGTATGCCCATAGATGCTCTATATGTTTTAGATTGCTCTCTGCGTTTTTTATAGGATTGATTTACCAATATGAATTTACGTGATAATTGTTTCTCTGTTTTATCATGGAATGTTTTAGGACTAAATTCGAAATTTAAAAGGAGCTTGATGTTTCAACACTTGAAAAATTATAATCCTCATATCATTTTATTACAGGAAACGCATTTGATAGATAGTAAAGTAATGACATAAAAAAAACCTGGGTACAGAAGGCCTACCATGCTACATATTCTTCATATGCTAAAGGTGTATCAGTGTTAATAAATAAATCTTTTCCCTGCATAATAGAAAATATATATACAGATCCACAGGGTAAATATGTTGTGGTAGTATTTACGCTCTGGCAACAGCGATATATTGTAGGGACAGTATATATTCCTCCCCCATTTTCTATCATAGTATTGAATAAAATTTTGGAGAGGATTGTCCCACATTTTCCAGCAAAATTACTTCTAATAGGAGACTTTAATTCTATTTTGTCTCCAGAGTTAGATAAACCTATGCAGCCAAAACAATATTCTGCGGAACTACAAAATTGGGCAGAGGCATCCGGGGTTATAGAAGTCTAGCAGTGGAAGAATCCAGATAAACGAGTTTCTCCACTCCTTATAAAACTTCTTCGCGTATAGACCTGGCATTTGCTAACTTGGCGATGTTGACAGACATTATAGAAGCCACATATTTACCTAGTGGTTTGTCAAACCACTGTCCGTTAAATCTGACAGTTCGCTTTCCTGCATCTAGAAATGTGTCACTATGGCAATTAGGATCACACTGGATTTCTCATCCAGTAATAGGAGAAAAGATGCCATCTTTGATAATGAAATATTGGGAAAATAATGTGGGATCGTCCTCTCCAAATGTGGTATGGAGAGTCTTTAGTCCTTCCTATTACATTGGAGGAGGTTATAAAGGTCATAGGATCTTTTTCAAGTCGTAAGGCTCTAAGTCCAGATGGACTTCCTATCTAATTTTAGAAAATAAATGCAGAATTTTTAGCCCCAAAGCTTGCAGAATTATATACAAGATGAAGGTGCCCTTCTGGACTCTGTGAGATATGCTCATATTGTCTTGAGTCAAAAGGCATCTAAAGACCCAAAGTTGTGCTCTTCTTATAGGCCTATAGCCTTACTTAATAATGATTTTAAAATTTTGACAAAATTACTTACACTTATGGGACATACACACGATAGGATTTTCCGACAACAAATGTTGGATGTGAGCTTGTTGTTGGAAAGTCCGACTGTGTATATGCTCCATAGATGATATTTTATTATTTTTGAATGATGCTGGTCTGTCACTTCAAAGTGCTGTTGACGTGATGAATGCTTATTCTGCAGTTACAGGATTCAAGATAAACTGAGATAAATCTCTGTTATTTCCTATTAATGTAGGGGGACAAGCTACGGCTATTCCGGATACGCCATTACAATAGGTGTCAGAGTTTAAGTATTTAGGAGTGGTAATTTCAAAACAAGTTTCTGATTATTTGCCACTTAATATAGCTCCTGTAGTACAAGAAGTCAAGACAAAAAGATCCTTCCAAAATTAATATATTTATTTAGATATTCTCCACAATTGTTGCCAACATTTTTCTTCACACATTTAAATAGTGTTTTTATATCATTTTTATGGAGAAATCAGGCTCCCAGTTATAAACTGTCTACATTGATGCATCCAGTAATTAAGGGGATTAGCTTTTCCAGATTGCCATAAATACTATTTGGCATCACAATTGGTAACAGCAGTATGGTGGCTTAATCCGGATAGGCTCAGTCCCTCTACAATGTTAGAAGCGACGATAGTCCACTCTATTGAGGCACTTCAACTTCTATTTCGTGGACTAAAAGTACACTATAAGTTGACCCCCTTGATGGAAACGACTATAAAAGCCGGGAAGATGGGGTTGGCTTGTAAAAAATATCCTAAGTTAACTTTATCTCCGAATACTCCTTTGTGGGGCAATCCTCAGAAGCCCCATTTGGGATCTATTCCAAATGTAGTGGCCTGGGTTAAGTTTAACAAAAAACAGTAGGACAGGTGGTACATCAGGGAGAGATATTACCATTTGAGAAATTGTTAGAAGATTTTAATATCTCTAAGAACTATTTTTTTCGATATATGCAGCTTTCACATGCTCTACCAGGACAATTTTCTCAAGGTCAATTTCAATTGATGGAGTCCAATTTAGAACAAGTCACAAGAACGGATCTTTTAATAAAACATATTTCAAGTTTATATGATCACTTGGTTTCGGTGTCATTATTAGAAATAAGAAGTCTCCGGGAACAATGGTTAGAAGACATTCTTGAGTCAGATGAAGAGAAATGGGAGGATTAAGGGGGCTTCCTTCTCAAATATTGGTATCTTATGCCCTGTACACGCGGTCGGACATTGGTCGGACATTCCGACAACAAAATCCATCGTTTTTTTCTGACGGATGTTGGCTCAAACTTGTCTTGCATACACACAGTCGCACAAAGTTGACAGAATTTCCGAACGTCAAGAACACGGTGACGTACACCACATACGACGAGACTATAAAAGGTAATAAAAAAGAATTAATAAAAAAGTAATAACCACGCTAAATACAAAATGAAACACGTGAAACAATTACAAAAGCTTCCGTTAGGAAGTACATGTAAAAATGAAAAACATTGAGGAATATGAAAATGCATGGGTCTACGCATGTGCGCATGAATCAAACATAGGTGTCAATATATAATATCTGCGAATCAAAATAAGTGTCCATATATAGTAACAGAAAATAAAATGTGAGGTATTGATCTGAAATCAGTCCAAAAGAGACCCCTTGGGTGAATCCAACTAGAGTCAATGGTGTAAAAATGTGAGTGACACCCCATACAGTATCCGCAAATACCCAATAATTGCGCTTACCTCAGGGCAAGCAAACACCAGCCTGTATCACGTCTTGGTATAGAAAATATAAATGGTGCTCCTAAACTGTGTTCATCATGGCTGAAGGAATGTAATGAGGACACCAGACTTCCATCTCATAGACATGTAAATAAAAAGAAACTGGCCATAGTGTAATACTGCCAAACTAATTGAAGTTAAGGAAGGTAGAAAACGTACACTAGTGCATAAAGGTACAGCAGGAAAAGAAAACCCGGAGTGAACCGGGTTACTATTATTATTTATTTATTTATTTTTTTATTTATCATTATTTGCACGGAGCGTGGGGTTCATCTTCACTACGGAGCTTGTTAGTGTTCATTCCGGGTTTTCTTTTCCTGCTGTACCTTTATGCACTAGTGTAAGTTTTCTACCTTCCTTAACTTCAATTAGTTTGGCAGTATTACACTATGGCCAGTTTCTTTTTATTTACATGTCTATGAGATGGAAGTCTGGTGTCCTCATTACATTCCTTCAGCCATGATGAACACAGTTTAGGAGCACCATTTGGATTTTCTATACCAAGACGTGATACAGGCTGGTGTTTGCTTGCCTTGCGGTAAGCGCAATTATTGGGTATTTGCGGATACTGTATGGGGTGTCACTCACATTTTTACACCATTGACTCTAGTTGGATTCACCCAAAGGGTCTCTTTTGGACTGATTTCAGATCAATACCTCACATTTTATTTTCTGTTGCTATATATGGACACTTATTTTGATTCGCAGATATTATATATTGACACCTATGTTTGATTCATGCGCACATGCGTAGACCTATGTATTTTTCACAATTTTCATATTCCTCAACGTTTTTGCATTTTTACATGTACTTCTTAACGGAAGCTTTTGTAATTGTTTCACGTGTTTCATTTTGTATTTAGCGCGGTTATTTCTTTTTTATTAGTTATTTTGGTGCACATCTCACTGTTTAACTGCTGCTTCTTGGGGGGTTAGTTTTTATAGGTAGCGCAGTATTTCATTGTTTTTTATGAGACTATAAAAGGGCAGTTCAGTACCAAGCATGCCACCCTTTGGGCTCCTTTTGCTAATCTCGTGTTAGTAAAAGTTTGGTGAGAGACGATTCATGCTTTTTCAGAATTGTGGTTTTCAGATCGTATTTCTGGTGTTCAGTTTGTGCTTGTGGGTTTGTATCTGTTCTTCATTGTGTGCAGCGAGTTCCCATTGATTTCTCATTGTGTTCTTGTCCGTTCGTTACTGATTTTCAGGTCGCTCTTCACAGGCCTTGCTGTTCTTCAGTGCGTTCTGTTACTTCGTTCTGACCAGCCGACCGTTTTTTAGCCATGTTGCGTGTACGTACTCATCGCAGAATTTGTGTTGTGCAGGGGCTTGGTGTTGGGGTTCTTACTTTGACACAAGCCCAGTCCATGAACAGGGCGAGGAGGAGTTCATGGATGAAGAATTGGTTGCTCCAGCGTGACCAATTCAGTCACATGCCTTTGCTCCGTGAGTTCCGTGAGAATAATCCTGACGATTTCAGGAACTTTCTCCAGATGACGGACCCCGTATTTCACCATTTGTTGGCTTTGCTGACCCCTTATATCAGCAGGCAGAATACCTGCATGAGGCAAGCCATCACTCCGGAGCAGAGGCTAGTCGCCACCCTGCAGTACTTGGCAACAGGGAGAAGCCTGCAGGACCTCAAGTTCTCGACAGGCATCTCCCCCCAAGCTCTGGGGATCATTATCCCGGAGACCCGTTCTTGTCAGCTCCATAGTACTGCTTTACCCTAAATACTCCCTAAAATGTGTAAAAATGTGATTTGTGCTTTAACTTCATTCAATCTGCTTTCAATGTTTATGTGCAAAATGATTTTTTTTTTCTTGTTTGACTCCACAGTTTCCTTCCAACCCACAGGAATGGCAGACTGTGGCCTCCCACTTTGCTCAGTGGTGGGACTTTCCCAACTGCGTCGGGGCAATTGATGGGAAACACGTCCACATCGTCCCACCCCCCATCTTGGGGTCATACTATTACAACTACAAGGGGTTCAATAGTATTGTGATGTTGGCGGTGGTGTCGGCTACTTACGAGTTCCTGTATGTGGACGTGGGGAAGAATGTCCGGATGTCAGATGGTGGAGTCATCGCCCACACTGAGTTCTACAGGCGTCTCCAGAATGGCAGCTTGGACTTGCCACCTCCAGAAGACAATGCGGAAGGACTCCCATTCGTCTTTGTGCGGATGAAGCGTTTGCGCTGGGGGACCATCTTATGCGGCCATTCCCTACGAGGACCCTCACCCCGGACCAGAGGGTTTTTAACTACCGGCTGGCCAGAGCCAGAAGAGTGGTGGAGAACACGCTTGAAATAATGGCCAGCCGGTTCCGCCTATTTCTTACACCGATACACATGGCGGAATATAAACTCAATCACATCATCCTGGCTTGTTGTGTTCTCCACAAAGTTGGGCTTGAGGCCGGAATTCAGAATGAACCAACCCTGATGGTGCTTGAAACTGGCCATCCTGGCCTGCCCCCCCAGAGTGCCCGTGAGGTCCGTCTAAGATACATGGAATGCTTTGCGGGTAGGGGGGCCATCAATATGCCAGACAATGTTTGAGACATTTTTTAAATAAAAATATATTTTAAACTGAACAAATATTTGATTAGATTTACTGCTTGGTTTTCTTTTAGCTGACCATGACCGAAATTTTGGGAGTCCTGAAAATGGCGTGATTGTGTAAAATTAGAAAGCACTCTTGGGTGTTATTTACTAAAGGAAAATACACTTTGCACTACAAGTGCACTTGAGACTGCACTGAAACTGCACTTGTAGTGCAATGTGGATTTGCCTTTAGTAAATAACCCCCATTGTCACTGAAAACAACAACTTTATACTCCAAAAAATGCTTTAGAGCATTGAAAGAAGAAGCCACACATTGTTGATTATCACTCTTTTTAATCAAAGCACAATCACATGTGCATTTATAAAAGGGTTTTTGAACAAACCAACATGTTTTTTGTATAGCAATTTTTTAGGTCACATTAATAAATAGAAATTGCCTTTTAAGGTAAAACAGGTGTGTTTTAAACAATAAAAAAAACACAACTCTGGAACTTACAAAGTTCAACTTTTATAGAAAGTGAAGGCAATATCAGACATGAGTATTTATAAACTGTGTTTGATATTGCGTTCAGCAGACGGGGTGATGTCACTCCTGGAAAAGCCAAATTTTGAAGATACACACAAATTCCCGAATGTCAACATGTGCTAGCTGCCATCATGGGGGATCAAGGGACGTGTTTTGTGAGTGCAACCCCTTCCTCTCAGCTACTTTATTTTTGAGGAAGGGGTTGCACCCACAAAATGCATACATTGATCTCCCGTCATGGCAGATAGCACATTTTGACACACTGTGTGCATCTTCAAAATTTGGCTTTTCTATAATATGTCAAAAATTAGTCATAAAAACAACAATAAACCTGGAATAAGTTAGGGATTTCTGAGTGTTTTATATTCTCCCTAAAACATCAATGATGTTATTCATTTTGTTTTGAACATCATTGATGTTTTGCTTAATGTTTTCTAAATCCCTATTACACCCCATTATCTCCCCATGAGGATCTGGGCACTTTCACTTGTGAAATTACATTCTTCTTCCACAACATCACGATCACCTAAAAGAAGAAATAAAAAAAAACACCATGTATTATAAATATGCCAGGATCCATCTCTTACCTAAAGCTGTAGTCGCAGACACTCACCTGTTGTGGTGACAATTTCGATAACGTCTCCCTCCTCCTCCTCTGGTTGGGTTTGGGGGATTTTTCCCTTCTTCCTGAGGTGGGGGGTCCGTTGTCTCCTCTGATGAGTGATGTCCTCCGAGTCTTTTCTCCCCTATGTGAACAAAAATAGGTATACTTAGCACACTGATATTTGATGGCAGAAATAGGAATATGAAACATTGCTTGGAAGTGGGGTACAATTGTCTGTTTTGGCAGAGTTCCAAGATGAAGAAATATTTTTGTCCTTTATCAAGCTTGAATACTTACCTGTTTTGTGCAAGCTTCACAGATGGAGACACCCCTATAGTATACACTGGGGCACCTGTGTCGGCCCCCTAATAAAAAGGGTGTTCTGGTGTCCCACAATAGTGCTCCAGCGTCCAGATGTGTAAACAGCTGCTGAGTGTCCTCTCCTTACACAGAATCTAGTTTGCATTTCATTCTAGTTACAAACCCATCTAGACAACAAACTTATTTTAAGAGAAGTAGGGCATAAAAAATGGATTGAACTGCGAACAATGTTTCCTACGAACGAATAATGTGTCCATAAACATAAAAGTTGCCATTTTAAAGCTCATGGAGCAGCACGAACGTAATAAAAATAAAGAATAGGAACACATGACAACTGCTTACTTTTTTGCAGCACTCTCCTGATCTTTCTATACTGATTGTGCGCCCTGATTTTGAGGCTTGCTCAGTTGATCCTTGGATCGCCGTACCCCAAAATTCTTCTGCAGACTCTTCACAACTTTCGCCATGATCTTGGCCTTTCTGACATTTGGGTTGGGGTAAGGTCCATGCTTCCCGTCATAGTCGGCAATCTTCAATATGTCGACCATCTCCATCATCTCTACAAAGGACATATTTGAGGCCTTAAATCTTCTCCTCCAGGATCGTGACGTTTCTGGCTCCGGGCTTTCCTCCTCCTCCTCGTTGCTCTATTTATCACGCACCTGCTCTGTCTCCGCCATGTGCTCTCTCACTGCGCCGAAAGAGAAGGGGCAGGGAATAGACTAGAAAGAACATCAGGGGCGGGCGGAGTTTCACGCATGCACAGTGTATATAAAGCGTAACACGTGTGCGTCGTACGTACGATCTGTGAGCGGAGGAAGGAGTATTGGCAGCGCTGATCGTGATAAAGAAGGTAATATTTAAAATTGGGCCTATACTGCTTATAGATTGAGGCCTATATTGGGACAAGATTAGGAGAATTTAGCCTGAAAGTAGGGTTCGTCTTGTGTGTTGCAGATAAAATGGATGGCTTCAATGACCACAACTTCCTCCCCCTGTTCATAGACAAGTACAGGGAGCTGCCCTGTCTGTGGCAGGTCAAACACCCGCATTTTATTCATAAACAAAAGAGGCAGGCAGCGCCGGAGAAACTGCTGGAGTTGGTGAAGCCGGTGGTCCCCATGGCAACCATCCCCAATTTAAAAGCCAAATTTGGTGGCCTGAGGAGCACTTATCTTAGGGAACGCAAAAGGTCCAGGATTCCCAGAGATCCGGAGCTGCAGCAGATGACGTTTATGTCCCCAGGCTGTGGTACTATGAGAGACTGCGATTTCTGACAGACCAGACTGAAGTCAGGGAATCCCTCTCAACCCTTCCTTCCACTCTTCCTTCCACCCTATCGTCCACCCAAGCTGAGGCTTCCGATGTCCAACCTGGGACTTCCAGCCAGGAAGAAGGGGAGGAGCCCAACTTGAGCCAGGTATAGTATTGTTCTACAGATTTCTGGTCAATAAATAAATGATGTTTACTAGATGTTATTATTGATCACTAATTGATGATTTAATAAAGTAGTTTACATATCAATAGACAGTAGTAGGCAAAAATAATTGGGACAAGAATGAAAAATGCTGGGCTCAGAATGATAGTCTGTTATAGTTGTTAACATTCAATTTGCAACAGTTATGAGATGAAAATTGTGTGTGATTGATGAAGAAAAAACTAAAACTATGTCCCTTTTTCATACACAGGAAGACCTCAGCCAGGAGGAGGCTGTGGAATGTAGCAGCCAGGAGGAGGCTGGGGTAAGTGGCAGCCAGGAGGTGGCAGGGCCCAGTAGGAGCCTCACAGAATCACAGGTTCCTCCCCTCCGCCTTCCAAACAAAAGACCCAGGAAGGGGAGTAATGTGGAGGAGTCAGCGCTCAGGCTGATTCAGGAGGCTTCTGCGTCCCTCAGAGCCACCCCCACTCGTGAAGAGGCCTTTGCCTGCATGGCTGCCACAAAACTGCAGGACACGCAGGAGGGCCAACGCCTCATGTGTGAGGACATCCTTTATAAAACATTAACTAAGGGGGTGAGGGGCGAAATCACACCCAATACCCACCTGTGTGAGTTGCATCATCCTCCTCCTCCTCCTGCCACAACTCCAACACCACAAACACAGCGTGGAAGGAAGAGTGGAAGGAAGACAAGAAAGTGATGGCCTGGGTTCAGTCTGGTCTGACAAAAGATGCAGGCTCTTGTATGACCACAGTCTGGGGGCATACATGTCATCTGCTGCTGTTCATGATCTCTTGGACTTCTGGACCAGATTGTACTCCTTTATATATGAACCACCACCAATTTTGCATTAAAATAATTGATGTGTGCCCTGGGGGCCAAAGGCTTCGACAATTTCTGCTGTTTCTCCAGCGTTTCCTCCCTCTTTCTTTGGTTAGGACCCCTTAATAATTTTTTTTTTTTTTTTAATAATACTCGCCTATGTGTGTTTTCCTTCAAAAAGGAAAGTTTGTTTGTGGGTAGGCAGGTACATTTCAAAAATTCAATGTGAAATTAACAAGAGACACCAACCAATCTCCTTGAGATTAAATAATACAAGATAATAATGGTGTTGTGGTAACGTGACACACAAAACACACCCAAAACTATTCTGGAGTTAAAAAAAAAATTAATAAAAAAAATAACAGGAGATCAGCATTTAAAAAACTAAAAAAAAAAAATACAAAATCTAAAAACATAAAAACAACAATTTTTCTCGGGAGATGTGACAAATCAAAATTTTATATTCATGAAATCACGATAAATAATAAAGAAAGAAGTTTGTGAGAAGTCTGTGTGAATATGAGCAGCAAAACAACTTAATTCTTCTAGCATTATAAAGAAGAGAGTGCGCTGCATTAAACAATTTAAAACATTGCAGCGTGACGAAAGTGCTATATCCATTACGAACGCTAATTTTACCAGACCGAGCAGCATGTGTGGCACATTGTGCGTCAGAATTGTCCACACACGGTCGGAATTTACGCGAACGGATTTTGTTGTCGGAAAATTTTATAGCCTGCTCTCAAACTTTGTGTGTTGGAAATTCCGATAGAAAAAGTCTGATGGAGCCCACACATGGTCGGAATTTCCGACAACAACCTCTGATCGCACATTTTCCGTCTGAAAATCCGACCGTGTGTACAGGGCATTAGAGATCGAATTATACTATTTAAAATAATTCACAGGGCATATTATACGCCAAATAGGCTACATAAAATGAGACAAATGCATTCTTAGGATTGTTGGAAATGCAGACGTTCCCCAGGAGATTTCCCTCATATATTCTGGACTTGCCCCATTATTATCGGGTTTTGGACAGAAGTTTTGGAGGTGATTGCCAAAGTTACATCCGTTACTTTAAGTCGATATATGGAGATTTATATATTGGGGTTAATTGGAAATAGGATTCCCACAACTGGGAAAAAAATATAAATAAGTTAGCTTCTTTTCTATGCTAAAGGCAATTACGTTACACTGGAAAAGTCAGCTCCTCCTACAGTGGCCTTTTGGAAGTATTTAGTAAATATTAGTTTACCATTATATAGGGATACATATTTTAACAGAAGGTGTCCAAAGAAATATGAAAATATATGGTCTAGCTGGCTAGCAGAACCCACAACTGCCCTAAAACAATCTATAAATTAAATATAAAATGTATTTAAAAAGAATAGGTAAGAATTGAACATTGTTCTCCTTGAAGTAATAATAGAGCAATATTCCATAAATGGAGCAAATGAGTATATAAATCACAATACACAAAGGTGCAAGGATATAGGAGAACCTCATACAGTCAGTACTTGTTAATAAACTGAAAAAATGTTTCTATTTTTTTTTTTGTATTGAAATTCTGTTGAGGGTTCACCTATGATAGGTGAAGAGGGTGTTGGTTTTTAATATGCATATGTATTATGAAATACTTTAACCACTTCAATACCAGGCACTTACACCCCTTCCTGCCCAAGTCAATTTTCAGCTTTCAGCGCTGTCGCTGTTTAAATGACAATTGCACAGTCATGCTACACTGTACCCAAATAAAATTTTTATAATTTTGTTCCCACAAATAGAGCTTTCTTTTGGTGGTATCTGATCACCTCTGCTGTTTTTATTTTTTGCTAAACAAATAAAAGAAGACCAAAAATATTTTTTAAAAAAGGTTTTCTTTTGTTTCTGTTATAAAATTTTGTAAATAAGTATGTTGTCTCCTTCACTTATGGGCACTGATAAGGCGGCACTGATGGGCACTGATAAGGTGGCACAGATGAGGTGGCACCAATAAGGTGGCACCAATGAGGTGGCACTGATAGGCACTGACGATGGGCACTGATAGGCGGCACTGATGGGCACAGATAGGTGGCACTGATGGGCACTCATGGGTGACACTGATGGGCACTGAAAGGCTACATTGATGGGTACTTATGGGTGGCACTGATAGGTGGCACTGCTGGGCACTGATGGGTACTGATAAGCGGCACTACTGGGCACTAATGGGCACTGATGAGCACTGATACAGTCTACATTGATGGGTACTTATGGGTGGCACTGATAGGCATCACTGATGGCACTGGAACTGGCAGTCATTGCTGATGGGCACTGATTGTCATCTGCCTGGGCACTGATTGCCATCTCCCTGATGGTCCAGGGTGGCATACCTTTTGGGGTACCTTTGTGGGCATCTCTGGTGGTCCGGTGGCATCCCTGGTGGTCCTGGGCGGACACCTGTGGGGGGGCTGCGCTGATAATCAATCAGCACAGACCCCCTCTGTTACACGTGAGTGAGGTAAAGCCGATCAACGGCTCTTCCTGTTTACATCGTGATCAGCCGTGATTGGACATGGCTGATCACGTGGTAAAGAGCCTTCATCAGGGGCTCTTTACCGAGATCAGTGCAGTGGTGTGTCAGACTGACACGCCACAGCAACGATTGTCGCGATGCGCATCCCCACGGGCGCGCTGGCAGTTATCCTGCTGGACATCATATGATGCCCAGTCAGGATAACTGAACCACCGCCCGGCTGTCATTCTGCTATAGGCCGGGCAGGAAGTGGTTATGAAACAGAATTTTTTTTTACTTTGGACAGAATAAGGAAAGGTTATAACCCTTGTCAGTTTTTTTTTTTTTTTTTTCAAAATTTAAAGCTTTATTAAAGAGCAGTGCAGTACAAAGATGAACATAAGTTACAAAGGGATATTGGTAGAATCCCCCATTAGTAAGGGATAGTAGTTATGCATGGATATCGCAAGCAAACAAAGGTTCAAAACCGTAAACTGTAGCCTTTGATGCGTTAGGTGAAACTGATGTTGATGTTCCCCGTGTTGGCGGAGAATCCCAGCACCCCTGACGGGAACTCACTGTGCTAGGACTCCGCCCTCCACAGCGAGAGCATTGAGGCTGATCCAGAAAACCTACCGTACCCACCCCCGGGGACCTACCATCGCCCGAGAGGTGGGAACACGAGACCCTTAATAAGGCCATAATTCCCTTCCTTCAGAAACCCCCCAACAAGCCGAAATCCGTTCTGAGTTAAGAGCTAAAACTCGTTGAAGATTATCTGAAGGTGGCAATAGAGGTTCTACTATTATGTAAACGGATAGTAAAACATAACTTTTTACACTGCTAGCTTGGAATCAATTCGTTGTACATACCAAAAAGATATGGAGAGACAGAAGAGAGGAAGAGAAGGCGAAGAGAGGAAGAAGAGAAAGAACAAGATAAGAGAATTCACTGTCATGGGGAAAACGTTTGTAACCAGTCCAAGGACCCCCTTTATTTTTTTTATTTTTTTTATTTTTTTTTAATATGAATAAAATATTCAACTAGGCTGAGATAATGGAATTCCTGTGATAAGGGAAATGCCTAGGTGCCTAGCCCAGGGCTCCCATGTCGCCTCAAATGACCTAGAGGTGTCCGTCATAGAGCTGACTATTTTTTCAAGTGACATGATCCAAGATATCTTTCTTTTGGCAGCCTGGAAAGACACTGTGGGTTGCTTCCAGGCTTTGGCTAACGTAGTCTTAGCTCCTAGTAGCATAAAGGAAATTAATTTTTGAGAGTGTTTTGTTGTTTTAGGGGATGAGGCATTGAGTAAGGCCACTTGGGCTGATTTAGTGATGGGGATTTCCGTTACTTTACGGATTAATGTGAATATTTTGTTCCAGAAACCTCTTATTTTCGGACACTCCCACCAGATATGGATCATAGAGCCCTGGGCTTGACACCCTCTAAAGCATAATGGGGAGGCAGAGGAAAACATAGTTGCAAGTCTGGAGGGAACTAAGTACCATCGCAAAAGCACTTTTATATTAGTTTCTATCAATGCTATATTTAGAATACCTTTAAAGGCTGTGGATCCTCTCTGATGCCATTCCTCCAGGCTCCAGGTCTCCCGCAGATCCTTTTCCCATGAGTCCATGTAAGAGAATTTTGCGGTGGGTTCCACAAGGGACGCATAAAGGAGAGATATACCCCCCCTTGTGTCAAGTGCTTGACCGCACCAACGTTCATAAGGAGTAAATTCCAGAGGGAGTTCTTGTCCCTTAATTAGGGAGGCAAGAAAATGGGATATCTGAGCGAATCTAAATCTCTCTGACCCAGGGAGTTTGAGTTTAGTTAGGCAATGCTTTAGCGTCAATGGGCCAGATGGGGAGAGAAAGTGGCCTATGCGGTACATCCCCTTGTCTAACCACCATTTGAATGACTTAATGTCCAGACCCGGAGCAAAGCGGGGATTATGGAAGATGTGCTCCAGAGGGCGTAATGGTGAAGTTAAAGCTGGGGAGCATTTCATCGAGTCCCATAATTTAAAGGATTGAGACAGTGTTGGAGCTAAAATGGTAGGCCTTAATTTCATAGGGCACCAGAGCAGGTAGTCTAGGGTATATGTCGGAGCAGCTTGTCTCTCTATTTCTATCCAATCGGGTTTCTCAACTTTGAAATATACCAAAGATAGTTGGGCCAGCCTTGCCGCTTGAAAGTATCTGAACAGATCTGGAAGACCCAGGCCCCCTTTGGTTTTGGGGCTAAGAAGCACATTCCGGGCTATTCTATATCCTTTTTTACCCCAAACGAATTTTATTATCTTCCCTTGTAGTGGTTTAAGATGATGTTTTCTAATATCTATCGGGAGAGACCTAAACAAGTATAGAAGCTTGGGCAAAAGAGTCATTTTGATAGAATTGATTCTGCCCAGCCAGGATATATTAAAGTTGGACCATGTTTGGATGTCAGATTCTAATGTGCGGAACATGGGAGGGAAATTAGCCTGGAAGAGTTGCTCAAACTTAGGGGTTAGATTAATTCCTAGATATCGGATTCAGGATTCGCTCCATTTAAATTTGAAAGCAGGCTTGAGCCTATTCAGATCTGCGTCTGAGAGCGAAATATTTAATGCCTGTGACTTATCCATATTGACCCTTAAGCCCGACAAGGATCCAAATGCCCTCAAGAGGTTGCAAATATTGGGAAGAGAGATAGTAGGGGAAGTGACAAATAAAAGAATGTCGTCCGCAAAAAGGGCGCATTTGTGGGATTGCGCTCCACACTTAACCCCTTTGATGTTTTGGTCAGTCCTGATCGCAATTGCCAGGATCTCTATGGCTAAGGCAAAGATCACTGGGGAGAGGGGACACCCCTGTCTGGTTCCCCTGGTTATTTGAATGGGATCTGAGTAGAAGCCGTGCATTTTTACCTCGGCGCTCAGAGTGGAATACAGTGCTTTCAGGGTATTTATAAAATTATTCCCAAATCCCCATCTCCCCAGGACTGCAAAAAGGAAGGACCAAGATAAGGAATCGAAAGCTTTTTGGAGGTCCAAAGACAGTAATAAGCCTTCCTGCCTTGGGCCTCCATCCCATCCCGACTGTAAAAGAGATACTATATCGACCGCCCTTCTGACCTGGTCCGGGCCTTGTCTTCCCGGCATGAAGCCTACTTGATCTTTATGAATATATTGATTGATGAAGGAGTTGATTCTATTAGCAAGGATTTTAGTGAGTATTTTCAGGTCGTTGTTAATCAACGAGATCGGTCTGTAATTTTCGACTAGAGATGGATCCTTGTCAGGCTTGGGTATGACCGAAATGAAAGCTAAATTTAAATGTGACTCAAGGGGAGACCCTTCTCTTTTGGAATTGAAGAATTTTGTGATATAGGGTGCCAAAGTTTTCTTGAATGTTTTATAGTATTGATTAGAAAAACCATCGGGGCCAGGAGCTGAGTTCCCTTTTAAGTTTTTAATGACGTCTAATGTTTCTTCCGTGGTGAAGGGGGCTTCCATGATATCCTTATGCTCTTTACTTAGGGTTGGAATGTTAATGTTATCTAGGAAAGCTTTTAAGGAGGAGTCAGACATTGTGTCATTTTGCTGATACAATTTAGAGTAGAAAGAGTGGAAGGCTTGCAGGATTTTAGGGGGGTTAAGGGTAGAGGTGCCATCCTGAAGTCTAATATTGGGGATGGAGAAGTTAGTGATTTTGGGAGATAGCTTTCTTGCTAGAAGGGTACTCATCTTATCTCGCTGAAAATAGAATTTTGCATTATTCCATTTCAGGTGTGTCTCTGCCCTCACTGTGTGGGCCAGATTTAATGCTGTTCTGGCTGCATCTAGTTGGGCTATGGTGACCGAGGTAAGGTCCCGTTTATGTTGCTTGCATAGAGCCTTGAATTCCCTCTCTAGTTTCTCTATCTCCGCCTTTTGCTCTTTCTTTTTCCTGGAAGATATTTGAATGAGTTTTCCCCTTATGGTCGCTTTATGAGCGGCCCATAGAGTCTCGGCTGAAATTTCCTCCACATTGTTCCGCAGAAAATAATCTTTTAAGTCCTTCTCAAGTTCTATGACTGAGATATGGTCATTAAGAATGTTGTCGTTGATTCTCCAATGGGTATTGGGTGGTTTGTGAGAGCCGCCCCTTAGTGTTACGATCACCATAGCGTGGTCCGATAGGGCAGAATCCTTTATATAGGCCTTAATCACATAGGGTATATGTACTACTGACATTAGTATGTGGTCGATCCTGGAGTATGTTTTGTGAGGGTTTGAAAAGTGTGTATAATCCCGCTTAGTGGGGTTGAGTTCTCTCCAAATATCGGATAGGCCTTGTTGATATATTATTTTTGCAATCTTGGAGCTTGTTTTTGAGGGGCGAATTGATTGAGCTTTTAAAGGTTTGGATTTGTCTAGGCCTGGGTCAAAGGCCACGTTGGAGTCACCTCCGAAAATTACCGTTCCTTCCAATAATGGAGTTAGAGTTTGTAGCATTGCTTGGAAGAATTTTGTTTGGCCCTTATTGGGGGAGTAATACGAGATGAAGGAATAGAGGCTTTCATCTATTTTACCCTTGACCAACAGGAATCTACCTTCAGGGTCTCTGTGCACTAAATCGGGCTTAAATTTGCACTGTTTTGCGAATATAACCGCAACACCTCTGGTCTTATCCTCTGCATTCGCTAGAAAGAATGTGGGATATTGAGCATGTAGAAATGTTGGGTTATAATTGGGTGGGAAATGTGTTTCCTGGATCATGACTACCGCCAATTTTTGTGTGTGATAAGATTGGAATAATTTACGCCTTTTGACCGCTGAATTTAGTCCCTGGGCATTATGGGAGGCTAGTTTAATGGAAGGGTGAACCAAATTGCCACTAGACATGTCGTCTAATTGGGGGAGTTGTGTGTAGTGCGGTATCTCTTACCTCCTCTGGGCGCGGTGGAGCATAGTTATTCAGATCGCGAGGTAGGACCTGGAGCCTGGAGGATAGTGGGCTGTTCAAGCATCCTGTGGACTGGCACAAGCAAAAGAAAGGGTTAGAAAATAGGACATAAGAGGAAAAGAAAGAGAAAGAAAGTAAATGCAAGTGTTTTCGAGAGATTAGTCCCAAAAGGAACCAGTGGCATCGAGGGGGTGTAAAGATCCCCTCCATGCCACCCATCCATAAACAATAATAGCCCTCCGAAGAGGTCATCAGTCCATCTCCCGACCATGGAGGTTCCATTGTCGATAGATGGATGGAGGCGCATGACTGCTACCCCAGTCAGAGCCAACCCAATTGGTAATCCTAAAAAATGAAATTAACAAAATCTAGTAAGGACAACCATGGCAACAGAAAAGCATTTAAGTTCAATTGTAACAAAGCCAGCCGGCTTAATAAAAAATAAGACAAAAATAAAGTCCTGCTGAAGGCCAAAAAGGCTTGGGGGGATATGTTAAGGGTAGGGGGGATGGGAGGGTGGAGAAAAAGGGAGGGGAGGGGGATGAGGGGCAGGGATGAGTTCAATAGGGGGGTAGTTGTGGGGGCTGAAAAATACCCCAGTAGGAGCTGTCCATTCCTAATAGGCTCGTGAGTCGTCGTGTCCGTTCCCTGGACCACCAGAACACCAGCCGGTGAAAAGGCGGACCCGCAGGTGGGAAGTCCCGATAACTTGTTCTTCAGTGTACGTTGCAATGTTGATTGTGGTAAATCTAGGCGTCCTCTGTGGGAAGGGGTGGAATCCAATTGTTAGCGAGTCGCTTGAGAAGGAACAGATGTCCCATTGGTAGTGGTCGCAAGACACAGCGATTCTTATTCTAGGTGTGGAGTGACCTAATCGGTCAGCTGAGTCGAGACCTGTGAAAATCCATCTGGACGTGGGAGTCCAGTGTCCCTGATGAGTTCAGAGATCGTGCATCCTGATCCTAAGTAGTTCAAGATGGACTTTTAGGGTGGATGATGGCTTGGAAAGTTTCCTGAGTAATGTGTCCGGGTACTGTCCGGGCGCAACCAGATCATTCAGGATGGCATCGGTTCTCTTGTTCGTCTACTCTTTGTGGTTTTCCATAAAGGGGATAAAAACAAGGAAAAGGGGCGCCTCTGAGTATAAATCAATAATCATTTATTACAACAAACAATATCCACTCACATGGAGGACTGTAGTATTGCGTTCCGGTGCATCTCTGAGTAGAGAAAAGGCTGGAGGACCACAAGTCTCAGCAAGTCCGTGCAGTGCTGGTCACACATCAAGTCCTGGCAGGGATGGATGGTGATGGCAGAACACGGTGGGAGTTCCCTCGGGTCTCCAGATGGCACTTCAGAATAGGTAGTTGAATAACAAAGACCAACGGTCTGTGGGTTCCAGGGAGGGGATGGGGGGGGCGTCAAAGCCGATCGCCGGGCGCGCTGCCGTCTGAGGCTCGTACGGCTCCGTGGAGAGAGATGGTGACGGCCGTACAGGGAGCCAGAACGAGGCCTGGAAAGCAAGCGCAGCGCGGCGCCGGGCCGTGACGTCACAGCTCTGCGACGCGTTTCCGAGTCTGCGCGCTATAGATGACAGGAATAGCGGCACTCCTTTTTCAAGCATAGGGGGCAGATGTAATGGCAGTCCTTTTGTAGTCTTTGGGAGGGAGGGGGAAGGGGCGGGGCTGAGAATAATAAACAGTATCCGGATACAATGCAGCTTTTTGGCAATACTAGATATAATGCACATGGAAGTGGGGCACAAGTTAATAAAGTTTAAGCATGGAGTATCTGTACATACATATATAGGAGACATATGAGCATAGTTGTACATAGAATTGGAAAATGAAAATTAAAAATTAAAATTGGAAATAAAAAATATTTGATTAAAAACCAGTACACATCCACCTGCAGAATAAAATCTGGTGCATATGCAACCAATATGGACCATATATAAGAACATGTAAGTGTATCAATTGAGAATTGGGATGGTACTAAAAATTAATAATAATAATATTAATGATCATGGACCAGTGCAAGATAAAAGATATATAGATATATAAAATAAGAAATTTATATATGTAAAATACACAAGAGATGGTGATTATATAAATATAAATATCAGTACACACTGTAAACATAATTAGCGATGTAACACAGTCCGCAAGGAAAAAACCAGGAGAAAGGAGCAAGGGGAGGGGAAAAAAAGGGGGGGGAGGGGGGGGGGGGAAGGAAAAGCAAGAAGGGAAAGGAGGGGGGGGGGGAGGGTGGGGGGGTAATGGGAAAGAACGAGGGCAGGGGAGGGGGCGGGGGATGGAATATACTTACTCGTGGACCCGCCACCCCCACAATAATAGATATGTTAGTGTGTATACAACCTGTGGTAAGGATGATAAAAATACAAGTAATGAATATACACATACCATATATAAGCAAATAAAAGCAATATATATCTATAATATGGTGGCAATCTCGATGCCCTCATTCAAGCCCCCAGGCGAGAGGACGTCGAGATTGTAAATCCAGAACGTTTCCCTTGCACAGAGCTTTTTGAAACGTTCGGCGGGAGTATATGACTTGGGGATTTGTTCAATTTACTCCCGCCGAACGTTTCAAAAAGCTCTGTGCAAGGGAAACGTTCTGGATTTACAATCTCGACGTCCTCTCGCCTGGGGGCTTGAATGAGGGCATCGAGATTGCCACCATATTATAGATATATATTGCTTTTATTTGCTTATATATGGTATGTGTATATTCATTACTTGTATTTTTATCATCCTTACCACAGGTTGTATACACACTAACATATCTATTATTGTGGGGGTGGCGGGTCCACGAGTAAGTATATTCCATCCCCCGCCCCCTCCCCTGCCCTCGTTCTTTCCCATTACCCCCCCCCTCCCCCCCCCCCTCCTTTCCCTTCTTGCTTTTCCTTCCCCCCCCCCCCTCCCCCCCCTTTTTTTTCCCCTCCCCTTGCTCCTTTCTCCTGGTTTTTTCCTTGCGGACTGTGTTACATCGCTAATTATGTTTACAGTGTGTACTGATATTTATATTTATATAATCACCATCTCTTGTGTATTTTACATATATAAATTTCTTATTTTATATATCTATATATCTTTTATCTTGCACTGGTCCATGATCATTAATATTATTATTATTAATTTTTAGTACCATCCCAATTCTCAATTGATACACTTACATGTTCTTATATATGGTCCATATTGGTTGCATATGCACCAGATTTTATTCTGCAGGTGGATGTGTACTGGTTTTTAATCAAATATTTTTTATTTCCAATTTTAATTTTTAATTTTCATTTTCCAATTCTATGTACAACTATGCTCATATGTCTCCTATATATGTATGTACAGATACTCCATGCTTAAACTTTATTAACTTGTGCCCCACTTCCATGTGCATTATATCTAGTATTGCCAAAAAGCTGCATTGTATCCGGATACTGTTTATTATTCTCAGCCCCGCCCCTTCCCCCTCCCTCCCAAAGACTACAAAAGGACTGCCATTACATCTGCCCCCTATGCTTGAAAAAGGAGTGCCGCTATTCCTGTCATCTATAGCGCGCAGACTCGGAAACGCGTCGCAGAGCTGTGACGTCACGGCCCGGCGCCGCGCTGCGCTTGCTTTCCAGGCCTCGTTCTAGCTCCCTGTACGGCCGTCACCATCTCTCTCCACGGAGCCGTACGAGCCTCAGACGGCAGCGCGCCCGGCGATCGGCTTTGACGCCCCCCCCATCCCCTCCCTGGAACCCACAGACCGTTGGTCTTTGTTATTCAACTACCTATTCTGAAGTGCCATCTGGAGACCCGAGGGAACTCCCACCGTGTTCTGCCATCACCATCCATCCCTGCCAGGACTTGATGTGTGACCAGCACTGCACGGACTTGCTGAGACTTGTGGTCCTCCAGCCTTTTCTCTACTCAGAGATGCACCGGAACGCAATACTACAGTCCTCCATGTGAGTGGATATTGTTTGTTGTAATAAATGATTATTGATTTATACTCAGAGGCGCCCCTTTTCCTTGTTTTTATCTTCCTCAGCCTATTGGACCCTGCTTCTGGTCTTTTTTTGGTGGCAGCCCTGATAGACTTCCTCTTGTGTATATGTCTATATACACCTACAGTCACCTACCCTGCCATTGGACTATTTAGGATCTGTTATGTGAGGTATACCTGCTTTGCGCCTTTTTACTTGTTTTTTGTTCCATAAAGGGGAGACTGGGCTGGTTGGTGTCTGTCTCTTATAAGATCCGGGTTGCATGTTTGATGTGTCCATCTCCAATTCTTGGGAAATAAGCTTCAGAGACAGGAGAATCCGCTCTCCTTCAGGTAGAGTGGTGAATGAGTGTGTCTTGCCTTTGTAGGTGAATTTTAAAGCAAAGGGGAAAGCCCACCAGTATTTTATTTCTTTTTGTGTCAGGACTAGAAGTAGAGGTTTAAGGGCTCGACGTTTTTGGATCGTCGTGGGCGATATGTCGGCAAATATTTGAATTTCGTGTCCTTGGAATGATATGTGTGGTTGCTGGCGGGAGAGCTTCATGATGCTCTCTTTCACTCCGTAGTGATGCGGCTTCACCACGATGTCCCTGGGGGACCCATCTTTTCTGGGGGGACCCAGAGATCTGTGGGCTCTGTCTAATTCCAGGTAGTGTTTAGATATATCAGGGATAAGGGATTTAATTAATTCTTGTACTGCTGCGGGTATATCCGTGCACGATTCTGGGATGCCTCTGACCCTGAAGTTCTCCCTTCTCGATCTGTTTTCCAAATCGTCGATCCTACTTAAGGCTACATCCAACTGATCCTGCACGATCTGTAAGTGATCAGAATTTTGATTGGTTCTGGAGACTGTATAGTCCAGTTTTTGTTTGATCGCTTCAATTCTGGTTCCCAGATTCTGGAAGTCTGATCGGATGTCATTTGTTATTTTTTGAGCTGTATTAGCTAAGCCCCTTTCCAGTAAGTCAGATAGTTTGAGGAAAAGGTCTCCCGCATTCTGGGGCATATCTGTGCCTGTGCTTCCCATGCATTCAATATTATGCTGAGAAAGAGGAGAGTGTCCCATAGGAGATAACAAGGGGGCTGCCAGGGGGCTCTCATTTAGGAAAGCCGAGTTGTGGCCTGAGGGGGATGAGGTGGGATGAGCATAGGAGCTTGCAGTGGAAGGGTAGGAGAGAGTAGCAGGAGCGATCACTTGCCTGGGTTCTTGTATCCCCCCTGATGCTGCCTGTGTCTGAGGCGCTGCTTGTGTCTGAGGCGCGGCCGCCATCTTGGATTCGGCCTGATGTTTCTCAGCCTCAAAACGGGGTCCCAGGTCCTTCTTGACCGCTGTGGATGGCATGGGTGGGGAACCGCTGTGTTCCCCTTGCCGAAATTGCTGTGTGCGGGCTGGCAGCGGCTTCCAATACGGCGCTAGGGCGGCTGGCTGGCTGGGGTAGTGAGGAGCTCCCGGCTTACGCGGCCATCTTGGAGTCCCTCGCGCATGCGCCTTCGTCAGTTTTTTTTTTTTATACAACTGTGTTCCATTGGGGAGATTTCCCTTCACTTCCCGTTCCATACTTACCAACTGTGTCAGGACAGTCTCGCCTCTTAGTCAGCTGTCCCATGAGCAGGGAAGAAAGGCTGCTCTGTCTCTGACTCCCAATCTGCTCTGCCTCCTGAGTTTACTTTACCAAGCTCAGTGCACTGTAGACTCTAATCTTTGGTTAATTGCTGCAGAACCCAGAGGTGGAGCCTCATTGGTGCTAGAAAGGGGGTGAATGTACGGGGATACTGGACTGAACCTGCAGAAAGGACAGAGAAGGTGAGAGTGTGTGGGGAAGCAAGCTGAGTCTGCAGGAGGATGGTGGGCACTGGTGCTGTGTGCTGCTGCAGCCAACTTCAGTTGCTGCCTTTCTGCATGCCACTGATGAGGAGTCATTGCAGTGCTGGAGCACAGGGGCCATTAAGTTACTTATACATCCTCTTCCTAACTTACAAATATCTTTCCCCAGCCATTTCCCAACTCCACTTCTGGCCCTAAAGGCCCCTTGCATGCTGGGGCATTCAACTGCAGTACCTCCCTCCCAGCGCTTTAGTGTGCCTGGGAGGAACAGGTTCAGCATCCAGACCTGCTGCAAGCAGCCTGTCAAAGTCTATGACAAGCTGCCACAGGATGGGGCTGATCGCAATGCTGGATGATACCATTGTCTATTCATGAATGAGTTTCCTAAATGCAGGTCTTTGCAGGCACTAAAACGTTGAGAGGTATGCACTGCAGTTGAAAGCCCCAGTGTGCAAGGGGCCATAAGCTGACACACATCACTCATTTCTGCATTCATAGGCCTTTTGGGTTATGGGTTGCAGCCTGCAGGTATGATAAAGTATGTAGAGAAAGGTGAGTGCAAGATACAGTGGCAGCAAGGGAAGGGTTCTTTGAGGTAGTACTCTGCCAAATCAGGGAGTATATAGCGCAGCTGACACAGGTGATGGAGAGGCTCCTTTCTTAGCATCAGAAGCTGATGGAATTTGATTGCAGCACACTGCATTCCACCTTTAGGTCTAGGTAAATGCAGAGTTGTAGCCCCTTTGGAATGTGCTACTTAGTAATTCATTCTGAAGGATAAGGAAGGTTAGCTCAGAATCTACAACAGACAAGCAGAGACATTTTTATCAGACATCAGTAGCATGTAATGGTTGATTTGTAAGGTTCCACACTGCTTACTCTAGTCATAAAGCTTCCCCCCTCTCTTTCCCTAGATTTTTCCTGGTAGTCATCACTGGCTCAGTACTTTGCATCCATTTCAATAACCCAGTTAAAGTCCTGTGTGTGTGTGGGGGGCTCTGTGCACGCACCGCGCTAGCGCACGGCTCTACCACCTCAGCTCCCGGAGGAGACTACTTATTCTGGCCCTGGCTCCACAATTACTACATCTTTCTGCACTGATTCCATGTAAGTACCCTAGGGGAAGGGTATATTTACCTCTCCCAGTGACAACTAGTTACAAACAGATTCATTTTTACTCTATCACTTCTTATAGATTCTCTTGAGCACCTTGCCCCTGATGAGTGGTTTACACGAAACGCGTCGGGCACTGGTCACATAGATACATGCTCACATCATACCATCAACTGAGACCATCTTCTGTCAATCAATTGTGATTTCACTGTTTTATACTATTTATATGTTTCATCGCCAAGTGCTGCTGTTATGTGTATATATATATGTATTCATTGTATGTATTAAGCTATCATCTGAGACCGCATATGACATCTAGCTAACATATTTGATGTACTCTGGATGCCTCATTGCATGCGCACATACATATGGTGGATGAATATTTATGGAATGACATTTACTATATTGTTTTTTTCTTATGTGGTTTTTTCATTCATATGTCTGATGCAATTTTATGATAAATAAATATGCACTTTTATTTCATCCACCTCTACGTTGTACATGGACCTCATTTAAAGTCCCACCACTCCCATTATCTCTTTTCTGAACCAGGGATGGAGGCACACCACACATGTGCCTCATTTAAAGTCCCAAATTCCCCCCTTCTCTTCTACTCTAGTCATAAAGCTTTAAACTTCACATATGACTGACATATGAGGAATTTGTGGGGGATTATCTGTATTAATGACTTAGTTGTGTAGAATCAATGTATCAATACCAGGAATTATTAACTGTATGAACTATACTTCTTTGAAACAAATGTAGTGCCTAGGTTTTGTCCTGACCTAAAATACCCACAACAACATGTGCAATTGTATCTAGTGTCTTCACCCAAGGCCCAGCATTTATTTTACAAACTGGCAGTAAATGAATTCAGTTACTTACACACAATAGGAATGTTGTAAAGACTATTGTGGAGGTACTGATTAAAACGTGCTAATCAAAATCCAGTAATATCCTTACCAATTTAAAAATAAACCTATTCTTTCAATAGGTGAACATTTAATCACGTTTTCTTCTTTTTACGAAATATGTAAATTATGAATGTATCATATTGTTATGTAAATTAAATGAAATCCCCATGCTACTTTCAATATTAATTTTTTTGTTCAATAAATTTTTATTGAAAAATAATATTAGTAGCAATACACCAATGGAACATTTATTCTGCAGTATAATATATCTAGTGATAGGAACAGGTGTACATAGCATAAACCTTTAACTAGTCCAAAGAGACATTCTTACATACCATTAACAAAGCAAGAGATGTTGAAATAGAAGAAGTGGGGGAGAAGTGAAGGGAAAAGGGGTAGATGGGAATGGGGTAGGGGTTAAGACTTAAAGGAATTGGATGGGAGGGGAAGTTGCCTCACATTTATGTAACATTAGCTTCACCATTGGACATCTCTGACGTGTTATATATTTTCAATCAGGATTAGACATAATGCCCATATTTTATTGGAGGTGGAGGTTTGGTCTCTAAGTTCATACGTGAGGTCTTCCATACAGATCTACTACTTGCAACCAGTGTCGTATTGTGATGGGATGGTAGGTTGTTTCCAAGTGTTTTTGCAGCATTCAGGAAATGGGGAGTAATGGATTTCTTATATCGACCTACTGGTTCGCCTGTACAGTGGAATAACACAGCTGAAGGGTCATTGGGAACAGGGTAGCCTTGTATTACATTAATCCAGTGTATTATAGATGACCAATAGGGCCAAATGAGCAGGCATAGCCACCAGATATGGCTGCACATCCTCTCCAGCAGAGCTCTGAAGTGTCCAGGAAAGCTTTATGTAGAGACAATGGCGTGTAATGCCATCTAGTCAGAATCTTATAATTGATCTCTGCGATTTCAGAGGAGATGGAGGATGTGTGAGCCATTTGGAGGATTTTGGCTTTCATTATTAATGTAAAACTAGGCTTAGATATTAGATTGTGCTTGAATATACAGTCTTGATAGGACTGCCAAATGTTCCCCTTTCTACCGTAAATTGTAGCATCATGGTACATGTTTGTTTATTGACACCACTTAATGATCTCAATATAACAACAGAGATTGGTTATATAAAGTAAACTTTGCCAATCAACATTTTCCCTGACCAAAAGTATGTCTTTTCATCTTAAAATTTATCACCCAGAGTGACCAAATTTGTACAGATCAGGTGATCAACTAATATTTATAGCTACATTTATAAAAAGAAAAACAAGATGCATTTGTAAATATAAGTTGTCTTGGGACATGCTCCTCTATTCACATTACTGTACTTTTTTTCTTGGTGAAAACATTGGGAAAAACATCCTACATTTTTGCTTACATCTAAAATTCAGATGTTTTTTAAAGTAAACCATTATATATGGAGCTGACACATGTTTAATGCAGCAAAATGAGCTAAAGTTGCAAAAATAAACAGTCACAGTTCTTGGTGCCTAACTCAGATGCTTAACAAATTGATGAAGTAAAGGTTCCTTGGCTTCATTTAGTAAAAATGCTAATGAAGAGCCATCCCGTATGTTATTCTACACCTGGGAGGCAGACGTAATTATGTGGTTTACCAAAGTAAAGCCTAATAAAGAAATTTTCCCCTCGTAATGAGCTCGCTTTTCATGTGAATGTAGTGCTTGTGACACATTCCAGGTTATGGATTATGGAAAGTAATCTGTCATAAATACAGCACAGGAAATCAAAACTAAATAATCTCACACATGGAATGCTGTCAATGTGTTCTTAGAATATGCACCTGAGTTAGCAGACTGTTTACCGTTTTCATTAAAATAAGGCAACGGTGGGTTGTTCCAGTTGTGCACTTGCAAGTCTGTGTATGTCGGTTCTGTGCCATAACTGCGTTTTGTGTCACTAAATGGGAAATGAATAGAAATCTCCCCAGTAAGGTTTCAGACAACAATTAACACCTGACAGAGGCTTTATCACTACCCCCAACTACTCACACTACAAAAAAACAAGTTATAGCTGGTTCTGGGCTTTATTAATATATATATGTATATATATATATATATATATATATATATATTCTCTTTCTGACCAGTATGTAAATAGATCTTAATAGGTAGGATTTCTGTATTTAAAGTGTTACAAAACCCAGAACCCTGCATTTACTATATCTGGTCTCCCACAGTACACAGAACATGGAAATGCAATTATTTTAGTAAATATAAACTGCTAAATACCCTTTCTCATCAGCAGTATTTAGCAGTCTTGTGACTTCTATAAGTTCCTGGTAAATCTTGTAGGAGGCGTTTTCATACTGCATTGAACTGTCCTATCAGGATCCAGGACCCCTGACCCTCTGTCTGGACAGTGCTGATCTGCCCTGTGCTAATCACATGCACTCTCCCAAGAAACAAAAAGCTCTCTAGCAATACACACCAAACTGAGCATGTGAAGCCTGACTCCAAAGGCTTTGTCTTATCCAGACATGTTCTGGAGTCATTGGAAGAAGGGGGGGATCAGAGAAGACAGGATCAAGCAGCCTTTTTACCCATTAGGTTCCACAGTGAGTATAACAAGCATACTTTACTGCATATACAGACTAGGGATGGTCCCCTTAAAATCTATGCCAGACCCAAAGGGCCTAGTATGGATTTTGGGGGGCCCACACTTTTTTTTTACATTTTGGTGTGGGGTTCCCCTTAAAATCTATACCAGACCCAAAGGGCCTGGTATTGATTCGGGGGGGGGACCCCACACCGTTTTTTAAATTATTTTTGTCATAGGGTTCCCCTTAACCACTTCAATACACTGTATTATATACTCTGCACTGCACTATATACACTATATTATAAATACTACACTGACTGCGCTATATATTATATATACTGCAATGACTGCACTATATACTCTAAACTGTATTATGTAATACTACACTGACTGCACTATATACTCTCCAGTGTATTATATATACTACACAGACTGCACTATATACTATGAACTGCATTCGGAGTGCACTATATACTCTGCACTGTTTTATATATACTACACGGACTGCACTATATACTCTCCACTGTATTATATATACTACATGCACTGCACTATATACTCTGAACTGTATTAAATATAATACATGGGCTGCACTATATGCTCTGAACTATATTATATATACTACATGCACTGCAGAATATACTCTGAACTGTGTTATATATACTACATGCACTGCACTATATACTCTGAACCGTATTATATATAATACACGGACTGCACTATATACTTTCCACTGTATTATATATACTACATGGACTGCACTATATACTCTGAACTGTATTATATATACTACACGGACTGCACAATTGTGTTGCTTAAGAATAATATAAAGTGGGGGCATGGCTTCGGCATGCACGAGTGAGGACGTGCCTTCTCAGAGCTCCAGAGACCCGCACCGAACCTAGCTTTAACGGCAGCTTTCCCGGGGGGGAAACACAGCTCAAAGGATGCCGCTGAAGCGCAGGATATCCCCGCAACCTCAGCGGACACCGCGGAACCGGTCCGAATCGCTGGACAACTTTTTTGGAGCCTGCAGAGATCCAGCAAATAAAACCAAGATGGCGCCCGGCTCCCATGCGGCCAGGGATGCGTTCCCCATCAACTCCCCACACATGCCTGTGCTGACCCTGCCTCCCCCCTCCTCTCCCTCAAGCTCAGACAGCGCTGAAAGACACACAAATGGAGGTGATCCCTGGGAGGACAGGGATATTAGATCTCACATCCTATCTCTCCCCACCAAAGCTGACTTAAAGCAGTTTGCTAATAGAGTGGAGAAGGCCCTGAGACAGGACATAAAGGATCTGCAGGCAGACACAGCACACTTGAGGGGTAGAGTAGAGGCCCTGGAGACACAATGGGAAGAAACTACCCCCACTCTGCAGGCCCTTACTGAGCATTGTAAAATGCAGGTTCGCAGGCTTGAGTCTCTGCTGGATCAAATGGACGATTTTGAGAACAGGAGCCGCAGGGTTAATATTCGCATCAGAGGTCTCCCTGAAGCAACGGGCCTGAGGGACATTATACCCACCCTGCAAGGGATCTTTAAACAGATACTAGGCTGCCAGGCGCCCAAGCACATTGAAATAGATCAGGCTCACAGAGCCCTGCGACCTCCCTCTGAAGACCCGGACAAGCCCAGGGACATTATTTGCAAGTTGTATAAATACTCACTCAAGGAAAGCATTATGAACCAAGTTAGAGGAGTCAGACATGTGGACTTTGATGGCGCCCAATTATCCTTCTTCCCAGAACTTTCCAGGCGCACATTGATGCAGCGCCATGCTCTTAAACCACTATTGGCGGCCTTACAAGATGCTCAGCTGCCCTACAGATGGGGTTTCCCGTTCAGTCTTTCTGCAACTAAAGATGGAAAACAATCTACTTTGCGAAGTAAAGCTGACCCACCCCGCTTCTTGGAGTCGCTTGGCCTGCCTCAGGTGGATATCCCAGATTGGAAGACATCTCCAGATATACCTCTCCCCACACGCCCCGAACCGTGGCAACCAAGCCACCGCAGATGTCGACGCGGATCTAGGAGAGGCCCCCCTGGACATACGCCGACACCTCATCCTCCACAGGAAGATACCTGAATAGATGTTTTCTCTACCGATGGCTTCTGAACTGCTTACAGTCATTACCTGACCCCCCTTAACTGCCGTATCACTAACCTCACTATTTTTCTTCCCATGTTTTAGGGATAGATTAAGTACCTTATACTGGTTGCGGTCCTCCCAGCGGACTCGCTCTTGATGCCTTACCACTTTCCCCCAATAGGACAACTCCCTGGAGTTATGCTCCCTTTTTGGGGGTTGCCTCTGCTCGCTGGCCTTCACCGTCCCCTCACTATGGGGGGGTGGGGCGGAGGCCCCCGACCAGTGGCGAAGTTGCACTATGTAATGCCCTTTGGGTGTTCTGTTTTTTGTTCCTTTTTTTGTGTTGTTTCGGTTTTTGTTTTCTGTGTTCTTCTTACGCTAAGTTTACACCTGCTATAACTGTGCTTTACTTTTTAGGTTCTTACTTATGCTCTGTGTGCTTACTGCGTTCCTCGCTGTGAGCCGGGATGTGCTGTCGGTCTCCTCTCCCTCCTGCCACTGGTCTAGGGATCCTGTTGGGTGATTTCACACCATGGCTGCCCTGAAAGTCATATCCTACAACGTACGTGGCCTAGGATCCCTGTCAAAGTGCAGTAAGTTGTGGCTTGAGTTGAAACGTATGGGGGCGCAGGTCATTTTCTTGCAGGAAACACATTTTTGCACTGACTCGGTCCCCCGCCTCCCTACCCATCTATATGCATCGTGGTATCTCAGCAATTCTCCCCGCCCTAAATCAGGGGGGGTCGCTATAGCGATCCACAAACATTGTCCATTCGTCGTGACGGATCAATTGCTTGATCCAGAGGGTCGATTTGTGTTCATTAAAGGCACCATTTTTAACCGTAAATTTACTTTTTCAGCTGTGTACGCCCCGAATAACAAACAGCTTACCTTCCTAGACTCCACTTTGGAGTCCCTGTCTGCCTTCCAGGAGGGTCAGCTCATTTTGGGGGAGACTTTAATGTTAGCCCCGATCCACTTATTGAAACGTCGTCGAGTCGCTCCACGCATTCATTTGCCTTTCTGAAGCATTTTAGGAAGTCCCTTCTGACACACCATTTAGTAGACTGCTGGAGATTACTCCACCCAACTGACAGGGATTATAGCTATTTTTCAGCCACTCATAATACTTATACCCGCATAGATCTTTTGATGATGGACCAGTACTCCCTTGACTCCTTAGCTGGAGCTTCCATAGGTTCTATTACCATCTCTGACCACGCGCCGGTTTCCATCTCCTTGCATCCCTTATCAGCGGAGGCTCGGACATGGAGCTGGCGTTTGAACGACAACATATTGGATGATGCGGTTGCTTTGAAACAAGTTTCGGACACCCTCTCTCTGTATTTTGCAGAGAATAAACCAGGCGAGGTGGGCATGGGATCCGTTTGGGAGGGTCATAAGGCAGTGGTTCGGGGCGAGCTGATTTCCCAGGGGACAAGACTAAAAAAATCCAGGGAAGGGGAATTACAGACCCTCTTAGCCAAAATACGTTCAGCAGAACTCGTACATAAGTAAAATGTTACCCCTAGTATGGCGTCAGAGTTATCTGCCTTTAGACAGGAATTAGCCACTCTACTAGACACCAAAATTGAGGCACGAATACGACATTTGGCGCACAAATTCTATGAATTTGGTAATAAATGTGGGAGGTTGCTGGCAAGAGCTCTCAAGCAACAACGGGCCACTGGACACGTACATAAACTCACCTCCACGACGGGTGCCTCAGTTGTCCACTTCTCAAAAATAGCTAATGCATTTAAGGAATATTATGCACAGTTGTACCATCCCCCAGGAGCCTTGCCCGGTTCTTCGGAACCCCAACGGGTCGAACATATTCTTCAATATCTCGCAGAGGCCAACTCCCCACAACTAGAGGCCTCCATTGGCAAACAATACCCCCATTTCTGTATCGGAGATCCAGGCAGTGGTGAAAGACCTCCCTAATGGGAAAAGCCCAGGCCCAGACGGCTATACTAACACCTACTACAAGAAATATTCTGAGGTGCTCTCTAATCCCATGTGTGCCTATTTTATGGCCTTGGCCTCCGGTACGGTAATGCCCTCAGAAGCACTAATGGTGCACATTACAGTTCTCCCAAAAGAGGGGAAAGACCACACTTTGCCAGGAAATTATAGGCCTATATGACTTTTGAACACCGATATTAAGATCTTGGCCAAAATATTGGCCAATAGACTCAAGCAGATCCTCCCGAAGGTGATCCACCCTGACCAGATAGGATTTATCATGGGCAGAGAGGCTAGGGATAACTCAAATAGGGCTCTCCAATTGATACATTGGATTGAATCTCAGGGGACGACATCCCCCATCTCTTGCTTTCCACAGACGCAGAAAAAGCATTTGATAGGGTGGACTGGACCTACATGAAAACGATGCTGACCAGGTCTGGGCCCCAATATGATGGCTTGGATATCCTCTCTGTATAGCTTCCCGACTGCCAGGATGAAGGTTAATGGGCTACTGTCCGATACCTTTCCGATTAGTAATGGGACACGCCAGGGGTGCCCGTTATCCCCTCTCATATTTGCTCTAACCCTCAAACCACTGCTCAATAGGATCCACCTCAATAGCGATATCAGGGGCTTCAGGGTAGGTCCGACGGAACATAAGTTATCTGTCTATGCAGACGACGTCCTGTTTTATGTCTCTGATCCCCTGATATTGTTACCTAACATTATGGCAGAGCTGAAAGCATTTAACTTACTATCTAATTTTAAAATAAACTATAACAAGTCTGAAATTCTGTCACTAAATATTCCTCCGGAATTGCGTACACAGCTGCAATCGGCTTTCTCATTTATGTGGTGCCCAACCGCCCTGAAATACTTGGGGGTATACTTGCCCATGAGTTGTTCCCGGCTTTTCGAATGCAACTATACACCGCTACTTGCTACTATAAAAGTGGATCTGAAAAGATGGGATAGGGCGGCATTTTCGTGGATGGGCCGAATCAGTGTTCTCAAAATGAACGTGTTACCTCGTATATTGTTTTTCCTGCAAATGGTGCCGATTGCTCTTCCTAGGACTTTTTTCTCAACCCTCAACAGTCTGTTTATTAAATATATATGGGGTGGGAAATGTCCTCGGCTAGCTCTCCGTACGTTGCAGTGACCCAAAACAAGGGGAGGTTTAGGGGTACCCATAATCCGCAATTACTATGAAGCAGTAGCTTTACAACGTATTTTAGATTGGTATCATAATACCCCTTATAAACTATGGGTTCCCCTGGACAAGTTTCTAGCAGGTCGAAACTTATCGCATGTCCCCTGGGTCCCCCGGGAACATAGAGGTCTCTCGATGCTGGTCTCTCCACTGGCTGCCCAGGCCTTGGCCATCTGGGATGCCCTGAACAGGGAAGGGAAGCTCGCACTACCGATCTCCCCCTTGGCGCCCCTAAGCAACTTCCCCTGGTTCGCTCCTGGGGAAAATTCATCCTTCTTTAGGTCCTGGGCGGCTGATGGAGAGTCCAGATGTGACAGATTTGTTCAGGACCAGGGCCTGTTGACACTGACCATGTTAAGGGAACAGTATGGCTCGTTCCCTATGGATGAACGGTGTTACAGACAGCTTAAGCACTTTGTCGACAGTCTTCCACAGGGAGTCCGGTCACCTTAGCCTTGCCATTTGAGCGTTTATGTATGGCAGACTCGGCTATTCCCCATGCCATTTCAGTACTATATGACCTATTGTTAAACATGCATACTGGGTTGAAGCCAGGGTTCATTAGAGAATGGGAGAGGGACCTTCAGCACATCTTTACAGAGCCTCAGTTGGAACATTTATATAAACTGACCCACTCGAGCATGGTGGATACGAAAATGCAGGAGAATAGTTATAAAATTTTGACTAGGTGGTATAGAGTACCCTCCAAGCTCATGAAGATATATACTTCCCTTTCAGATGCCTGCTGGAGAGAATGTGGCCTCAGAGGCTCATTCCTTCACATCTGGTGGGAACACCCTAAATTACGGCCCTTTTGGTTGGATATCCATGCTCAGATCAAGGTTATTCTGGACCTGGAACTACCAGATTCCCCTTTGGAATCCTTGCTGCATGTTCCCACCACTCCTCTTGCCCAATACCACAAATCTGTTCTACCCCATCTGCTTAATGCGGCTCGGCGCTTAATCCCAATCCCGATCCATGCTCAGATCAAGGTTATTCTGGACCTGGAACTACCAGATTCCCCTTTGGAATCCTTGCTGCATGTTCCCACCACTCCTCTTGCCCAATACCACAAATCTGTTCTACCCCATCTGCTTAATGCGGCTCGGCGCTTAATCCCAATCCATTGGAAAACGCCCCGTATACCTACTCGTGCTGAATGGGTGGCTTTAGTTAATCAAATTAAGGCCACAGAGGAGTGGATGGCACAATATAAAGATAGATACGAAAAGTTTTACTTCATGTGGGCTACCTGGATAAATTATGCAAACCCACCTGGGCTATCTACTCAGGGGCCCTCAACGACCGTGGCTCCCTCTGTTTGATGGAGCTGGGTTGGGTAGAGTGCGGTGCGCCAGGGAGCCAGACAGGCTCAGAGACAGTAGAACTCTGGCAGATTTATCACAGATTACCTTAGCCTACCACACTGGCAGATGTTTTTTTTTTGGTTCTTTTCAGATTAAGGACACAGTACTTTTATTATTATTTTATTTTTGTTTTTTCTCTCTTACTTAAATGTGTTTCCCTTACCCCACTTTGTTCCTTATGGTGATGGGCCCAGGGTCTAAATGTGTCTCAGGTATACCTTTCATTAGAGACAAACATCCTTTATAGTGATGTACCGGAAAGGGATGATGGTAGAGTTCATATCATGATTATAACATGTTGATAACAATTCCCCCAGGACGATTCCCTAAATGTCCATCTCTAGGCTATTTTCATTTTCATGTGGCCCGCCTACACCCGATATGGGACCCATCAATTTATAACCTGTCATGTCATATCTTCTACTACTTCTATGTTTTGTTACATGTCTACTTGTTTGTTAACTGAAATTTTTTTCAAAATAAAGATTATATAATAAAAAGAATAATATAAAGTTAGATTTTTAAGAGCATATTTTTGCAGAGGCTCTTCCCCTCCATTTATATGTAAACAAAACCAGTTGGATAGGTTTTGGAGCTGAGACAGGAACTTGGTATACAGGAAGTTGGTGGGAGGGGCTTGGGGTCTTTTGAAAGAAACATGTGGTAGGACAACAGATGTGTTTGGAAGGACAATGAGGAAAGACATGGGTACCAAGCATAACAACTATATATTCTGTATTATATATACTACACTGACCGAACTATATACAATGAACTGTATTATATATACTACATGGACTGTACTATATAGTCTGAACTGTATTATATATACTACATGCATTGCACCATATACTCTGAACTGTATTATATATTCTACACGGACTGCACTATATACTCTGCACCGTATTATATATACTACACGGACTGCACTATATACTCTGCACTGTATTATATATACTACACGCACTGCACTATATGCTCTGAACTGTATTATATATACTACATGGACTGCACTATATACTCTCCGCTGTATTATATATACTACACGGACTGCTCTATATACTCTGAACTGTATTATATATACTACACGGACTGCACTATATACTCTGAACTGTATTATATATACTACATGGACTGTGGTATGTTAGATATACTACACAGACTGCACTATATACTCTCCACTGTATTATATATACTACACGGACTGCACTATTGTGTTGCTATGACTATTAAGAAAAATATAGAGTTAGATTTTTAGGAGCATATGTTTACAGAGGCTCTTCTCCTCCGTTGATATGTAAATAAACCAGTTTGATAGGTTTTGGAGCTGAGAAAGAAGGTGGTATACAGGAAGTTGGTGGGAGGGGCTTGGGGTCTTTTGAAAGAAACGTGGTCGGACAACAAATGTGTAGAAAAATAGAAAAAAATTAAAAAGCTCTGCCTCGATGGGAGGCCTCCTGGCGACTGCTGCCTCTTGGCTTTGACAGCTGTTATATAGGCAAGAGCGGGGCCACGTGGAGACGTAACCAAGTGACCCCGCCCCCTTCTGACGTTATGCGTGGAGTTCCCTTAAAATCCATACCAGACCCAAAGGACCTAGTATGGACTGGGGGGGACCCCACGGCATTTTTTTTATTGATTTTTCATCTATATTGCCAGGAGTCGGCAATACATTACAGCGACAAGCAAGTTTAAATTACATTTTTTCCTTTACAAATTTCATTATTGCTGCGGCATGTTGTACACACCGCACATATGCGTAATTTTACAGGCAGACCAAAGGGACCCCCCATGCACGTTATTAAAAGAAATATTTCATTTTTATTATTTCACTTTAGTGCCGGTTCACACTGGTGCGATGCGAGAACACTGCGAATCCACTGCGTGTTCCCGCATCGCATGTCAGTTCACACTGCCATATGCGAATCGCTGGGGAGTGTCAATACATTGTTAATGACACCCCCAGTTCAGCTCGCATATCGCACTGAGAACTGACAGTTCGGACATGAATCGGATCACATATGTGTGAACGCACATGCGATCCGATTCTGGTCCGAACAGAAAAAAGGATCCTGTGCGTGTTTGCACCGAATGCGGTGCGATATCAGCCATACTATCTCTATGGCTGATATCGCACCACACAGACATCGCATGTAATGTGAACGGCAGTGCGCTGCAAATTACATGCGATGTCTGTGCGATGTTTGGCATCGCACCAGTGTGAACCGGCACTAAAGCATCATTAAAATCACTGCTCCTGAAAAAACAATAGTTTTAAAAAATTTTTTTTGCATTGATACATGTCCCCTAGGCCAGTACCCGGGTCCCCATACAGTTTTTATGGCAATAACTTGCATATAAGCCTTTAAAATGAGGACTTTTGATTTTTCATGTTCGTGTCCCATAGACTTTATTAGGGTTCGCTAGAACTTTTTCCCTGTTTGAGATGTTCTGGTGCGAACTGAATCGTGGGATGTTAATACAGACTGATTTTACTGTTGTGGGCTTAGTAACACTTTAATGGAATATCACTTCAGACAATGCCCCTACATGGAACCTGTACTAAGATTTGCCACTGCTGACCTTTGTTCATTTAAAAATGCTAGATACAGTATCTGGCTGTCATGCTAAACAAATAGCTGTCATACTTTTACTGGTGTTGATTTACTAAAGGCGAATAGGCTGTTGCTTCCACAATCTTTATTTTACAATTTGAAAAAAAAAAGAGATTCTAAATGTCCCTATATGGATCTTGGAGATAGTTTGAGATGCCATACAGGAAATAATTGCATATACTAAATGTGTTGTTTTCAGTTTTGTGTATAATCCATATAGGGTCATTTTTAAAGTATTTATAATCTATTTAGTTTTTTTTCTAATTGTACAATAAAGATTGTGGAAGTTTTATTTATATGTATGTGCATGACCTCTTTGTGGAACTTTTAAAGTCCCACATATTTCCCTCCCCCAAGCCTTATGGGCAGGAGGAGCTCCATTAGTGATAATGTAAGTGACCAAAACTTTACCTCATTTTCTAAGCTCTGGTAAAAATTTCCTTTGTAATGTGCAACTTCCCTTGCAAAGTAAACAGTCAATTTGCCTTTAATAAATTAACCCCACTGGCCTGGAATTCTGAATTTACATGATGTATACTATATTACCAAAAGTATTGGGACACCTGCCTTTACACACACATGCATTTTAATGGCATCCCAGTCTTAGTCCATAGGGTTTAATATTGAGTTGGCCCACCCTTTCCAGCTATAACAGCTTCAACTCTTTCAGGGAAGGCTGTCCACAAGGTTTAGGAGTGTGTCTTAGGAGAATGTTTGACAATTCTTCCACAAGTGCATTTGTGAGGTCAGGCACTGATGTGGACGAGAAAGCCTGGCTCGCAGTCTCTGCTCTAATTCATCCCAAAGGTGTTCTATTGGGTTGAGGGTAGGATTCTATGCAGGCCAGTCAAGTTCCTCCACCCAAAACTCACTCATCCATGTCTTTATGGACCTTAAGACTCCAATATGACAGAGCTGAGCTATTTTGCAAAGAAGAATGGGCAAAAAATCTACTCTCTAGATGTGCAAAGCTGGTAGAGACATACCCAAAAAGACTTGCAGCTCAAATAAATTAGATTTTTTACATATTTTTATTGGATATGTTCTATAGTATACAGTAAAAAATATTGTTTATTTTTCTAAATTGAGGGCCTTTTTTTGTTTATAGCGCAAAAAATAAAAACCGCAGAGGTGATAAAATACCACCAAAAGAAAGCTCTATTTGTGGGGAAAAAAAGGACATTGATGTTATTTGTGTACATCGTCGCACGGCCATGCAATTGTCAGTTAAATAAACTCAGTGCTGTATTGAAAAAAATGACCTGGTCATGAAGGGGGTAAAACCTTGCTTAAGTGGTTAAAAAGCCTTAAATGGGAACTAAATTGCTTTAGATTTTTTTTTTTATAACACTTTGAAACAAATAAACCTTTACTACATGGGACCCCATAACACTGGATTCACTGAGAAATATGGTTTTTGTTTAAAAAAAAGAAATAGCAGAAGTTGTTTGCTTTCAGAAACACTGCTTAAAAACTCCAAGAGAAGGAAAGTGACAGCATTACATTACGCCTCTGACTTATTCAGTTTTGTGTGTAAATTTGAGCTTGAGCCATTGAACTCTGTGAATAATGGCTTTTTCTATAAAATCAGTTAAGAATAGACTGGTAACTATGTGAAAACAAACCTAGGACTCCACCTTCTGGCCAGAAACATAACTATGAATGTTTCAGAAGCAAAAGTTCATATAGCTAAAAAAATATATATTTTAAATGTTTTAGTCTGCAACATACACAGTATACAAAATATGCCCTACCAGGTATACAGAAATAATGCTCCTGTTTAAAATATGCTGTTGTTGTACATCATATAACTACAAAAATTGTTGTGGAGATTAGCACAGTATAACACAATTAAACCCATCATGCTAGAAATCACATAAAAGCAGTGCTTAAAAAAGTTGTGCTTTTTTGTTGTTTCATCTGAGAAATTTAGAACACACATTAAGAAGAAAACATTGAAATTAAAATGTGTTAACATGGGGTGATATTGTATTGTTTAACGCAGCATCTAGTCTTCAAACAAATGTTTGATTTTTTCAGAACTACAGTGCCACCTTCTGTTCAGCCACATTGAGCTTAGCAAAGTGATGAAGTGTACAAAGTTCAGAAAGTTTCACATTTTACAATAGAGGTCAGTTGTTAATATATGTGTTATCTACCATATGTAAATGACAAAAAGTGAGCATGATTGAGAAATACAAAATATTTATTATATAAACATATTTAATTACATGATTCTTATTTTTTTTCTTTCCATGCCCATGATTCAGTGCCTGATAATGCTACGACAAAGAAACTGTTTCTTTTTTGGGATGCTTTAGTTAAAAACTGTATATATAGATCAAGTATGCGCTGAAAGTAAATCAGTGAATTGTACCATTTTTAATAGAATGATTCAGAGATTTAAAGCAGAACTGGGTTAGTGGATACATACAGTATTTGTGAATTGTCTTATCATGCTAAAAAGATTTGTAATTCTGTTCAGCCACTCTTGTGATTGGAGCTCCTATGCCAAAAAGACCAGAGTACTGGACCTTTCTGTGAACTGCATTACAGTTAGGGCTAGTTTACGCTTGCTTCAAAACATGGCTTTGGACAGGCTTTGTTAATGCTCTTTGTACGCCAGTCAACGCTCCTGTCACTAAATACAATGGTTAGCTTACAATCCTGTTTACACTTTGCTTTTGCTAATGTAAGCAAGCATTTCCCCATTCTGCCTAGTGACAGGACACTGATCACCGCTCCCCGTAATTGGGAGCGGTGATCAGTGTCGTGTCACACATAGCCACGCCCTCCCACCGTTAGAATCACTCCCTAGGACACACTTAACCCCTTCACTGGATCCTAGTGGTTAACCCCATGACTGCCAGTCACATTTACACAGTAATCAATGCATTTTTAATTGCACTGATCGCTGTATAAATGTGAATGGTCCCAAAATCGCGCCAAAAGTGTCCGATCTGTCCGCCATAATGTCGCAGTCATGATAAAAATTGCTAAACGCCACCATTACTAGTAAAAAAAAAAATTATTAATAAAAATGCCATAAAACTATCCCCTATTTTGTAGACACTATAACTTTTGCGCAAACCAATCAATAAACGCTTATTGCATTTTTTTTACCAAAAATATGTAGAAGAATAAGTATCGGCCTAAACTGAGGTAAAAAAATTTTTTTTATATATTTTTGGGGGATATTTAATATAGCAAAAAGTAAAAAATAATGCGTTTTTTCAAAATTGTCGCTATTTTTTTGTTTATAGCACAAAAAATAAAAACCGCAGAGGTGATCAAATACCACCAAAAGAAAGTTCTATTCGTGGGGAAAAAAGGACGTCAATTTTGTTTGGGAGCCACGTCGCACGACCGCGCAATTGTCAGTTAAAGTGACTCAGTGCTGAATCGCAAAAAGTGCTCTGGTCTTTGGACAGCCAAATGGTCCGGGGCTTAAGTGGTTAAGTTGTAGCATACACAGGACTTCCTATATGACCAAGCAGATGTCTGCTGATGGGCTTATGCCGCGTACACACGGTCGGACTTTTCGTCTACAAAAGTCCAACGGACGCCGACGGACTAAAGCTGGCTGGTAATCCGATCGTGTGTGGGCTTCTCCGGACTTTCAGCAGACTTTTTCAGCCTCAAATCCGACGGACTTTAGATTTGAAACATGCTTCAAATCTTTACGTCGTAACTACGACGGACCCCGAAATCCGCATGTCTGTGTGCTAGTCCGACGGACAAAAACCCATGCTAGGGCAGCTATTGGCTACTGGCTATGAACTTCCTTATTTTAGTCCGGTGTACGTCATCACGTACGAATCCGTCGGACTTTTGTGTGGTCGTGTGTAGGCAAGTCCGTTCGTTAGAAAGTCTGCTGCAAGTCCGCCGAAAGTCCGCAGGAAGTCTGTCGGACAGGCTGTCGGACTTTTGTAGACGAAAAGTCCGACCGTGTGTACGCGGCATTAGCACTGTCATATGGAGTGACCAAAAAAAGAAATGATGAGTATGTATTGCTGGGGAGTGGGATTATTGGCAAAGCACACATTTGTATTAAGTTGTACAGCCTGGTCCAGGATCTGTCCCAGCTTGTGCTTGTACAATGAAGGAGTAGCTGTACATTCACAAGGTCAAACCTGTGTTCTCCCCTATTAAAAATGTATTCTTGATAAAACTGTGCAAAGCGATAGACCCCTGATGATCGGACTCTCCCTCTCCCAGTCGGAATTCTGCTGTACAAAAGAATAGAGGTAGCTGATATCAAAATTTCTGCTAGTTGCATCTAAAATACATACATTTTTTATATTTATATTTTATATAGTATTACAGAATACACTACTGCTTTTTTTTTTTTATATCTGCTTGGATTTTAGCATAGGACCTTTTGATAAATGTAGCATATCAATTTCTTTATGTCCTTCTAAACAGGAAATTAATATTGGGCAACTCAACCAATCTCTTAAAACCATGACAGGTTGCAATGTAGTGGCATTCTAAAATGTATCAGTAATCTATCTGCCAACAACCATGTAATAGAAAGGGCTTGCCTTATTTGATACACATTTGATTGATTTGTTTAGGTACAGTAGGTCCTCATATTACAAATTGTAATTAGCAGGGCTTTTTTTTGTCAAAGAATAGGTGCTGGAACTACCACCCCTCTTCTGAGTCACTTCTTGTCTTGGCCCCTACCCACCTCTGGGCACCGTCCCTTAAAACCACCCTCTACCCACCTCCTAGCACCGCCTCATTTAGAAAATACAGAGCCAAGTATCAATTTGTTGTGCTAAGTAATTTGTATGGAATTTGTTACTGATAACAAGAAAAGCAGTAAAAAAAGCCCCCCCCCGCAGCAATATCCCCCTAGCAGCAAAAGGTTCCTCCAGTAACAATAGACCCCTCAGCAACAATAGATTCCCCCAATAAAATGGACCTCTACAATAATATATCACCCCAACAACAATAGACTCCTGGCTGCAACAACAGATCTCCCAGCAGCCAGCATTAATAGACTCTCCAGCAACCCGAGGCAAGAGACCACTCCTCAACATTAGATCCATTCCAGCTACTATTGACCCTTCCAGCAAATTAAGTCCCCCCTCTAGCCCCAATAGATCTCCCCAGCAACAATTGACCACCACGCAAAAATAGATCCCATCCAGCAACAATAGAGTCTCAGCAGCCAGCATTAATAGACCCTCCAGCACACCCCAGCACCCCTTGCCATTACATACATTTACAATTGCATTCCACCACGTTCCCACTGAAAAAAAGCCCTGGTAATTGGTGTCATGAGTTTAACCTCCTTGGCGCTATTCCCGGGTGTGGCTCGGGGTGAAATTCCAGTACCATTTGCAGTAACCCCGAGCCACACTTGGGATGGCATCGCTGGATCCTGGAAGAGGTGACATAACTTCTCAATGAGATCCCGCGATGTACTCCCGCTGTGTCGGTGCCCGACGGAGCAAATTTTCCCTGATAATGAAGTATTTGCACTTTGAAAACAATAAAGAATTTGATTAAACTACTCATCCAGCACCAAATCTCAAGAAGATTTGGGAATTATATCAAATGATACAGAAGAATTTCCAATGGAGATATGTGCCAGACAGAGACATCAGCATAGATGAAAGTCTAAAGGCCTACAAGGGAAGGTTCAGCTGGATACAATACATGGCATCAAAGAGAGCACAATTTGGCATTAAATCCTTCATGCTTTGTGAATTGACAACTGGTTACATTTGGAGTTCTGTCTTATACACTGGGAAAGGAACCAAATTCAACCCAAAATACAGTAATTATGGAATGGCAAAACCTTCCATTCTTTCACCGATTGAGCCATTGCTGAATCAGGGCTATTGTGTAACTACAGACAATTTTTACACATCTCCTGAACTTTATGAGTTCCTTCTGCAGAACAAAACGGATGCCTATGAAACCGTTAGCGCTAACTGGCGTGACATGCCTTCAATCTTTGGCAATATGCAGCTCAAGACAGGAGAAATGGTTGCCTGGCAGAAAGGCAAAATGATGGCACTGTGATGGTGTGACAAAAAGATCAGCTTTTTAAGTACTGTCAACTAAATTTATTTTTGTCTAACTCATTAGACTTTTCATGTTTTCAACTCATTTTTTTTCAATTTATAGACCATAGTGTTTTAAGTTAGGAATACATACCTTAACTTGTCTGGAACTTGTCTATATTTTTAAATAAAGCCAACTCAATTTTTCCAGTTTCCAGAAACGCCATTTGCTGTTTCGAAACGCGTTGACGTCATCATAGTCATGTGATTCAGTTCAAACTATCCCCATTTTCAACAGGGATAATTTTGGTGATTCATAAGGCCACACGTGTAGATTGCCACCATCCCTTGATAATATATGAATAACCTCAAAAGGCAGGATTTTATGGGCAATAAAAAATATACATAAGAAATTTATACGTATAAAAAATTGTAATTTAGTATAGAAAAATGTATTAAAAAGATCTCATGTTGATGATACAACACGTCATTGAAAAATTGTCAACATTGTACATTAGATGAATAAAAATTGCAAACATTGCACATAGGCTATTTTGAACCATAAAGTGGTAGTCCTAGTCTACTTGGTGCTTCCTTTATTCATGGTTTCTAATAAGGAACGCTGCAGAGAAGGATATCCCACGCGTTTCAAAATTATGTTTTGGATCTTCTTCAGGGAATAATACCACTTCTGAAAAAACAGCCCATGTTAGTAAAACATCAATACAATTTCATATCTATAAATGTGCATCTGTTGATCATAGAACATACACTTACAAAAAATATGCATATTTAGCAGAACCATTCCTCCAAAGAACATGGATGTCCTGTCAGGGCTGTTAAAGGCCTGCCCCATGTGGATGCCAGGTGTTCCCATCCAAAGGAAACCAAATATGTATTACCTATAGGGCATAGAAATAGGGGTACTGAGGGCTGTAAGAAAGCAAAGAAGAAAAGGGATGGTAAATCTCTGGGAAGAGAATGAGTCTCAATTCCAGGGGAAGTTGGGTCAGTCTGGAGTGCTATTTCCCATAAGGCTGGCCCCACACTTGATAAAAATTATATATGCTTACTTACTTACTTATGCTTCCCATATTGAGATGTTGAAAATGTCCCAAGGAAATTCAAAGACTGGCGGTCCGGAAGAAGGAAAAGCGTGGCTTGACAGTACATCAACCAGAAAAGAATGGGGACAGGAGACACGATAGTTATAGTGCGCATGCACAGGAGGAAGTGACGCGATATGCGTCATATCGCAAGCAGCAAGTAGACTGGGACTAACACGTTATGGTTCAAAATAGCCTATGTGCATTTTATACATATAAATTTCTTATGTATGCCCATAAAATCCCACTTTTTGAGGTGATTCATATATCCATTCAACAGGGATTGGGCAAGCAGAAGCTTGTATCACTGCCGAATGAGTTCACGGACCCGCTGGGAACTATCACGATATATTCCACGGTCACTGCATGAAGTTTCCGTCCGTACCTGCCATCAAGTACCAGTGTGTCTCTCTATTTCGCTATGGATAGCGTGAAACACACAGTATGGATTTCATGAATGCAGCCGTGACAATGGAAGGTATTTGAATCATCGGCTACAGGATCTGGTAATGTACGATCGCCTCCTTGCCTTGCTTCAGAACTGCTATGCACTTTTACAACTGCCTATGGTGCTTGCTTGCTAACCTGACAAACCATCTGTCTATCAAGCGGGATTTTGTTCTATCATGGCCAGCACCTCTGGGCTCTGCTAGCTACTGATATCCATGTGTCTATATGTGACTGATGTATATTTGGCATATCAGTGAATATATGAGTCGGAAGAGGTGCACACGTGCAGGCATTTATTTTGAGATTTAACACTGTCTGTCTTTCAGGAACCAGCAGTCAATGCAGCACACATAACCTGGAGCTTATGATCTACTGCCCATCAGTGAAAAGCAGCCATTTCAGCAGCAATTTGGGTGCATGTATTTAGTGGTCATCATTTGATGCAGAACTGTATCCAATCTTTGCAGGACTTTCATAAAGCGATAGATGTAACCCCCATGCATCTTTATTTGGCCACAGCATAAGCATCTCCGGAATACATGCACTTAGAGGCTTTATGTATTGATCTACAGTTTGTGATCCCTTTCCAGGAGCCCCAGCACTAGATACCTCCCACTTGGCATATAACAGGCTTGTAATACTTATTGCCTTCCCATACCCCTGGGGGCCATATACACATAGATCTCCAATATAGGATTCCTCACCTGTGACCTCCTGTGTCAGTTATACCCTCTAAGCAGTATTTACCACTGACGATCTCTTTGTGTATGGTAATTTGGCATCTGGACCATTGTTGTTATTTGTTTTGTCATTTGTTTTTACATGTCTGCATGTCCATTGTCTGTGTACCACACTCTATTCAAGTAGTGTGGGATTTCATAAACTACAACCAGTGTAAATGTAACCCTATCTCTCAGTAATTTGAGCTATGTTTTTATCCTTAACATTGAATAAACTTTTGTATATTTTTATCAGACTGTAGTATTCTCCTTTGCTGCCTTAGTAGCCACTTTACCTCTTGGGGTTCCCTCACCTGAGGTTTTTCCCACGTCTCTTGGCTATGGCAGCAACACCTAATTAGGGTGAGTGGCATTTGGTCTGAATTAATCAAAATAAATGGTAGAGGTGCCATTAGTGGACCTGTCACCCTTCTGTTTTGTATTTGTGTCTTTAAGTGATATTAACTTGTAACTTACTCAATTTTTTTAAGTTGGTAAAACTTATTTTCCAAATGTATTTGATATATGTTTGAAGGTCTTTATATAAAATAAATACAATATAATAATATGTTTTTTTTTTTTTTAAAAGGAATAGTCTAATGAAACAGGCTTTCAAAACAAAGTAACATTTAATATTTATAAAGTGTTACAAATGTAATATTGTTAAAGCAGCATCAAATGTAAATGTAAACATTTAGAAAAAAGAAAAAAACCTCTTTCTCAGCTAACAAATCAAACTGAAACACATGTATATACAGTATATCTGTAAAGAACAAAGAATACAGAATGTATTAACTTTTTTTAAGCCGTTTAGGAAAGTAATTTGCACTTTAACCACTTCACCCCCGGAAAGATTTGATCCCTTAATGACCAGGCCATTTTTTGCAATACGGCACTGCGCCTCTTTAACTTACAATTGTGCATTTATGCGACGCTGTACCCAAACAAAATTGACCTTCCTTTTTTCCCACAAATAGAGCTTTCTTTTGATGATATTTGATCACCTCTGCAGTTTTTATTTTTTGCGATATAAACAAAAAAAGAAAAAAAGACCGACAATTTTGAAAAAAAACTATTTTTGTTTTTACTTTCTGCTATAATACATATCCCAAAAAAATATAAAAAAACAAATTTATTCATCGATTTAGGCCGCTATATATATTCTTCTACATATTTTTGGAAAAAATCGCATACAGGCGTATATTGATTGGTTTGCGCAAAAGTTATCGCGTCTACAAACTACGGGATAGATTTAAGGACCTTTAATTTTTTTATTGTTTTTACTGGTAATGGCTGTGATCTGCAAATTTTAAAGGGATTGTGACATTGAGGTGGACAAATCTGACAATATTACATTGATCAGTGCTATGAAAATGCACTGATCAATGTATAAATGACACTGGCATAGAAGGGGTTAACACTAAGGGGCGATCACTGGGAACAGTAGATCTCTGACATGTCATCTGGCAAAATGGGAATCGCTTTGTTTACATTATATTATACTCTGTATACTGCGATCATGGGTCGCTGGAGGACATTGAGTTCGAAGGACCCGTGGGCATGCTCCCACGGTACGCAGCAAGCGTGCGCACATGCCTGTTCTCTCCTGTGCAAAGGCCAACGTACACCTATAGTGGTTTGCGCAGCAGAGCCAACCTGCCACAGTATAATGATGGTGATTGGTCTGCAAGCAGTTAAAGTGTGAACTTTTGAAGATAGATTCCCCACATCTAGTTCTAAAAAGATCTTCTGAAAAACTTCAAAGGTATATTTTAGGTTTTCTGGGTAGCTCAGGCTAAAAGCATAAATAAGTCCCATAATCATACTTTCTGATACAAAATGAGAGTGCTATATGAAAAAAATACACTATACCAATATGCTTGCTTTTCTTGCCAATGCAGCATAAATATGGTATATTTGTTTTTGAAATGTAATAATATAGTGCAAAGTGGGCGGGACTTTAGGTTACATAAGCTAACGTTTAATGTCCAATATCTCAAAAATCGAACAAACAGAAAGTTTTTTTTTTTGTGGTACAAATCAGCACAAACGCAGCACAAACAAATTGTATAATTGTTTTTAAAATGTAATAACATGGTGCAAAGTGCGAGAGGTTTTATCAACTGAAATGTGCAATATTTCTGAAACCAAAGCAGCACATACGTTCATTTTTGCAGCACAAATCAGCACAGATGCAGTGCAAACGAATGCTATCTTTGTTTTTAGATTTTAATAACATTGGGTGCAAAGTGGGCGGGACTTGATGTTACATAATCTGAATTTGAATTCCAATATCTCAAAAACCGAATCGGCTAAAACATTAATTTTTGTGGCACAAAATAGTTTTTAAGCTTAGCAGCTGTCAGTCCCTCACCCTGCATCTTGGTTGCATTCTGCAGAATGCAGTAAGCGCAAACTTTGCGTCCGCACAAGTGAGTTGCCTCAATAGGTGTATACAACGGATGTATGTCCATTTATTATAAATATATTAATCGGCAATAAGCATTTTGGATGGTATGTTAAGCAACATTTAAAGCATGTGAACGATAAATTGTTCAATGTTCATTCTTACCTTTCAGTGGCATGGCTTTGTAGTGAATTCTTGTCACTGGTGGTGCTCTTTTGTGCTTATGGGCCTCAAAAATGGGAACTGCCTTGTGCAGGTTTTCAAAGTTCCAAAAGACGTCAAACTCTTTAAAATATACAGCATCAAAACTTGTGCGGTTGTATGTTTGGCAAACATGCGTCCCGCAATTTCAGTCAAAGGAAAAGATAATTTTTTTAAGTAAATGTAACTCTTTTAGAATATGGAAATGGACATACCTTAAAAGTTTTCTCTAGATTACTCAATATTATACATTATTTTCGTATATGTAAAAGGTGTATTTTAAGAACTAATGAAAATGAAGTAAGGTACTTAAAATATCAAAGTAAATCATTTAACATTTATTTTTATGTTGAAAATTATAAAATTTTCAATTCATAACACCTCCACTGTCACGGTACGCACAAAAGGTGGGAAAGACATCATGAAGTCACAGGTAGTGATAGACTACAACAACACCATGGGAGGTGTTGACAGAGCCGACCAAGCAATGACATTTTATCCAGCAATGAGGAAACAACAAAAGTATTACAAGAATTCTTGAGCAATGCTTGCTGAATGCCTACATTCTGCAAAAAAAAAAAAAAAGTGACAAGCTTGTGGTTCATGCTGACTTTGTTTGGAAAGTTGACGAACGGATCTTTCTGAACCACCAAACACCAACGGCTGTGAATAGAGCTAGATGTCGTGCTGCTGGCATTGTCAACCCGGAATGCCTGACTGATCCTCACTTCATGGACCACATCCCACCAACTGAAAAAAAAGTCAGCACCCACAAGGATGTGCGTGGTTTGTTGCTCAAAGCGTGATGACCGTGGAAAGAAAATCCGAAAGGAAACCAGGTTTCATTGTCCTGATTGTGATGTCGGACTTTGTGCGGTCCCGTGTTTCAAAATGTATCATACCCGGCATGTTTACTGAAGCAACATGACTAGTAATATTGCACCCTTTTTTGGACAAAAACATTTTCAGTGTTTTTGATTTGATTATATTATTGACTAAAATGTATTGAATAAAATGTATTATTATTATATTTTTATTTGTTATTATTTATAGTTATTTATTATATTATAATTTATGATTTTGTGTTTCAAACTTTATTATACCCGGGATGTCTATTAGACTCTGGTTTGGACAGATTTAAGTCAGTTATTCCTAAGAATTACAAGCCTATAATATAAAACGCCATATTTCCATGTAAAACAATTGTACCGCTTTCAACATCAAAAATCTGACATAATCATACCGCCAGGGACGTTAAGACTGAAATGAAAGTGTCAGTAAAAGCACTGAAATGGGGAAAATCCCCTCATTTATGGGTCACAGTAGAAGGTATAACAAACTTGAAACCTTGATTCAATAGGATACCTTGCCTGCTACTACATTTTATATAAGACACCTAGGCAGAATAGGAAGGGTTTTTAATGATGTCTATATCCCCGTGGAAAAAAAAGAGTACATTTCTCTATTAGGGACACAGAAAGCAATTACAACTTTTTTACAGTTGAGTGGGAAGAAAAAGAGACTCTTAATTATGTCTCTGTTGACATCAGAGAGACTTTTCCTTACTTTGTTTCCTAGTAACATTGGTTGCTGGAAGAAAAAGTGATGGAAATATTCCTAATATTTGCAAGAAAAATAACATATAGGTGTTGATTTATTAAAACTGAAGGGTGCAAAATCTGGTGCAACTGTACATGGTAGCCAATCAGCTTTTAATTTCAGCCATCCAGTTAAGCTTTGACAATAAAACCTGGAAGCTGATTGGTTTCTATGAAGAGCTGCACCAGATTTTGCACTCTCCAAAGAGGGGAGTTTTGAACACCTAAAAACTGTTACAAACATTTTTGACTAAAAACAGAGATAGGCTGCACCACCGCTATCTACTTCTCAGTAAAACTTTATTGTCCTTTGAGCAACAATACATTGTATTCAATGTATTAGATGTTTTACAAATTACAGTACATACACCACTACATTAAATCACCAAGATTATCATAAAAATGTGGCATTACAACTTTATATGTATTGGTCAATCACAATCCCTGGAGTTCATAGTTGTACTTGTACTTGAATTTGGCACATGCTGCGCCACTTTTAGAATGCATGTAAGCCAATTTTGCAAAATCTGTATGCGCTAGTTCCTTTCTCTATACGCCAAGAGAAAGTTGGTCTTACTCAGTTCCACTTTCGTGAGATGTGAACTGTCGGTATTTTATTTAGAATTTGGCACAATGTAAAAATGGCACATTTTAGAGCTACCTGAATTTGGTGCATGGGTTGCTGTTAGAGCAAAAAGTGTTGAATATGCTTCTTGAATTTGGAGCAATATATTAATAAGAGGGATTAACGTCAGAAAAGTGGTGTTGCAACTTTACAGAATTCCCCGAATGTGTTTTTGTGTATAATAGGGCGTACACACGGTCGGACTTTGTTCGGACATTCCGACAACAAAATCCTAGGATTTTTTCAGACGGATGTTGGCTCAAACTTGTCTTGCATACACACGGTCACACAAAGTTGTCGGAAAATCCGATCGTTCTAAACGCGGTGACGTAAAACATGTACGTCGGGACTATAAACGGGGCAGTGGCCAATAGCTTTCATCTCTTTATTTATTTTGAGCATGCGTGGCACTTTGTCCGTCGGATTTGTGTACACACGATCGGAATTTCCGACAACGGATTTTGTTGTCGGAAAATTTTATCTCCTGCTCTCCAACTTTGTGTGTCGGAAAATCCGATGGAAAATGTCTAATGGAGCCTACACACGGTCGGAATTTCCAACAACACGCTCCGATCGGACATTTTCCATCGGAAAATCCGACCATGTGTATGGGGCATAAGAGTTCTGATCCTTCACTATCTCCTCGTTTCTACAACTAAGGCTTAAGGGGTGGAATGGATTAGGGGAGGAGCCTGTGTCCTACGGGATGTTGTTTCCTAGAGGATGATAGAATTTTTTTAAGTTTTAAGTAGTAATGGCTCGTCCCGTTCTTTTCTATATGGTGCATGCTACTCATGAGAGAAATGCATCTTGCTGGGCTTTGAGCAGCCGCTTTTGGTTTGTGGAAGTATAAGCCTGAGAGAAGAGCCAAGATTTTACCTGTTTCCTTAAAAACAAAGACACTGGGCCTGATTTAACCTGTTGATGTGGGCCACAAGTAAATATGTGGCCTCTCGGCAGGTGGGCCTTGGCGCCGAGTGGCCGCATATTTGCATGAATTGGTGGTATACAGCTGTGCCAAGAGCGCATGCCCTGCGCACTCCTGGCACAGTTACCAGCGGCTAACGGAAAGCTGACAGATAATTACGGTGGTCACATGATCATAAACCCCACCCCGCCTGCTGGCATCCTAAACCCCTTAAAGGGCCGGGAGGTCCCGGATCAAAGGGGTTAATAAGGCTGGTGCATCAATTTGACAATGTTGTCGGATAGTGGGGTTTGTTTTGTTATGTGTACTCTTGGGGATTTTTAGGGCTATTGTATTTTCTGTTTGGGTGATTTTTCTGTTTAAATATTTATTTTATTATGTAAAATAGGAAGAACCGCGCTAACACAAAAACATATAAGCAGCAGCATATAGTGCGATCACACCAAAATCTAGAGTCCTGTAAAAAGCTGCGCTAAAATTATTAAAAGTTCATATAAATGACATCAAGGGGATTTCTCCAAGTCCTTATTTCAAAGTGAAAACACCACCACCGTGCACTTCTAAGCAGTAGTGACAATCCACCCTAGTAGTAGAGCCTGCTTACCAGATGGCAAGCATAAAAGGGCAAGTGGCTTTAGCCTAGCCAAGGCCTTTTAGCTTGCTGACGCTCCCGGTGTTCCTATGGGGGGTAAATCTCCAGGCTCCCTTAGGTTATCCAGATGGCAAGCATAAAAGGGCAAGTGGCTTTAGCCTAGCCAAGGCCTTTTAGCTTGCTGACGCTCCCGGTGTTCCTATGGGGGGTAAATCTCCAGGCTCCCTTAGGTTATCCTCATGTCGCCATTCAACACGAAAAACCCAGATGACTGGTGGGATGTCTGTGTTCCAGATCTTCTGATGGGGCCTCTCTGCTCCTAGAGGTTTACCTGTTTTTATTATGATATATGCCACATGTGAGCCTAAAAAACTCTGCTTAACAGCTTTATTCAACAAATGTCCTTAGTTTACCTGATAGACCAGGCCTTTATCTGTCATTTTTCTAGAAAATTACGCAGAGACCCTAGAGAATAAAATGGTGGTCGTTGCAATATGTTACACTTTATTTGCGCAGCGGTCTTTCAAACACATTTTTTGGGGAAAAAATAAACTTTAGTGGATTAAAAAACTGTAAAGTTAGCCCAATTTTTTTGTGTAATGTGAAAGATGATGTTAAGCCAAGTAAATACATACCTAACATTTCATGCTATAAAATTGCGCACTCTCATGGAATGGCGACAAACTACGGTACATCAAAATCTCCATGGGCAACACTTTAAAATTTTTTACAGGTTACCTGTTTAGAGTTACAGAGGAGTTCATGCACTAGAATTATTTCTCTCACTCTAACGATCGTGGTGATACCTCACATGTGTGGTTTGAACACCGTTTCCTTATGCGGCCACGGCTTATGTATGCGTTCATTTTCATGCACGAGCCTGGAGGGATGGGGTGCGTTATATATTTTTTTCTTATTCGTTTAACTTTTTAATTTTTTTAATTTTTACACTGTCCCTTTAATTTTGTTTGATCACTTTTATTCTTATTAAAAAGAATATAAACGTCCCTTGTAATAGAAATAAGCATGGCATCCTCTTTATTGGGAGATCTGGGGTCAAAAAACCCAGATCTCTCATTTACCTTTAAAAGCAAGAAAAAAAAAAAAAATGTAATTTTTACTTAAAAAAAAAAAACAAACCTGTCAATCTGACCGAGAACTGGAAGTGACATCGGAGGTCACTATGGTCCTCCAAGGGCATAGAGCCGAGTGGGGGCTATCTTGCCCTCATGCAGCTTCCTGCCTAGCCATCAGCCACATCAGATCGGTTTTGAGCTTGCCAGAGTCGGGAAGCTGCAGGAGGGGGGCACCTCTCCCGCCGCCTATTACTATTAAATTGACTAATCACTATTAAACCGATCTCGCCGATGGGACCACTTTTATCTGAAATCCGTCCGCCTGACTGAAAAAAGGTGTAGCACCCTCTAAACTGCTAGAAGTATGTATATAGGTTTTTGGCAGAGTGGGTAAATTTAGGCAGGTCTTACTGGCATCCAGGCCTGTTTGTTTTGATCTGGGCTGGGAGTGGCTCAGGGTAGTGCTGGGTGACTCACAGGCAGCATCACCAGGACCTCCTACTTCTTTCCAGAACATTCAGAATATTCAGGTGTTTTCTGGAATGAGAGGTGGAGAAAGGAGGTATAGTTGCCTGGGGTATTCTGAGGAGCCCTGACCATTTCCCAATCTGGAATTGCAGGGGGCAGGCCTCCTTAAATACCCAGGGTCAGCCCAGCTGAGGGAGGAGTTGTTCGGGTGAAAGTTGGAGATGGAGTGCTAGATTGTCAGTGGCCTTTGAGGGAACTCCCCAGTCTGAGGGGGTGACCTTGGGCCTGGGCTCGGGTGCAGACAGGACCCTCCTACAACACACAGAGGTGTCCTGGCCAAGAGGAGCAAGGAGAGGGCAACAGGAGAGAGCATTGCCAGGCAAGTCTCCAAGGAGGAACAACAGGTTGAAGCCAAGAGGGCTGGTGAGTGAAGCACAGTTGAGAGGACTGGGGAGACACACCTGAGAGGACTGATAGAGAGCAGTCTGAGATGGGTGTAGAACCAGAAGAGAGGACTGGGGAGGAATGTCTGAGAGGTTTGGGAGATTGCACTCTGAGATGGGTACAGAACCAGGTGAGAGAACTGTGGAAACATGGGCAGTGGAGAGAGGCAGCTGCAGCCATGAGGGCTGTCAGGGTCTGAAGATGTGGTACTGGGCTCAGTAACCATGCGGACAGCTAGAACTAAAGAACAGAATCTTATTTTTGTTACTACACTAAAAGGGGACCGCAGTCCCTGCCCGCAAAGGGCATCTACCTTAGGTCTGGTTGAGTCAGTTCTGGCCTACAAATCATTGCTAGCTGGTCCTGGAAATATAAGCAAGTGAAGCGCTGGAAGTATTGAGGAGTAATAGTCTGCAAGCAAGTGTTGTGCTGGAGTGAAGACTGAGTGTATATACAGAGAGTGTATATAGTTTGTCCCATGTACATTTTCTTCAATCAACTGGGCATCCCATATCCCCCTACCCTATCCAAGTTAATTACCCTCAATCAAAAAAACAAAACAAAGTGCATGGATTGTTTTCTGTCTAATGCTGGCCATACACTATACGAAAAATCGGCCGAATGCATTTTCGAAAAACGAACGTTCGACCGTGACCGCAAACGATCGTGCCATCATGTAATGGCCGATAAATCGTTCAGTGAACATAAGTAAATAATTTTTTGTTCGTTTTTTTACATATACCTAGTGCAGACAGTTCGGACGGGAAACACATTAACCTTGCAATTTATCGTACGTTCGGCAGAAATTTTCCAAACATGCCGTTCGTTTTTTTTCCACAAAAACGTCACAAACGATTATCGATTTGTGCCCATTAACTTGCCGAAAATCGAACTAAGTGTCTATATGAACGATTTTTCGGCCGATTTTTCGTATAGTGTATGGCCAGCATTAGAGTGACAAGAAAATCGTGTGCCTGGTTGGGCAGGGTGACAGGTGGACTACAATACTCAGCAGCCCTCATGAGGGTACCACTACAAAAGATACTGGGGTTATGACAGCTAGCTGCTGCCGTAACCCGGTATTTAACATCAAAGTAATGACGTACATTTACAGTTAGTCGGTCGACAAGTGATTAAAATGTTTATTTCAAACAATGGTGAAACATTTGCTTGTAAGGAGTTAAATATCTAGCTTAGCTATAAGTGAAACTGTGTATTCCACACATCTGGTAAATAGTTTTCTGTACACTTCTAAAAGAACAACACATTTCTTAGTTATTTGAATATTTGAATGCTAGAATTCAATGAAGTGTTTAGTAGTAAAAAGAAAATGAAAATGTCACTTACAACTATGATAAGGAGTATTGAACGCAAACATGAAATATTCTGATCTTCCATGCTCCAGTGAAAAAATGGATCCCTACACCAGTCAGTCATACAGGGGGGATTTACTAAAACTGGTGCACTCAGAATCTGGTGCAGCTGTGTATAGTAGCCAATCAGTTCTAACTTCACCTTGTTCCATTAGGCTTTGACAATAAAACGTAGAAGCTGATTGGTTTCTATGGAGGACTGCACCATATTTTGCACTCTCCAGGTTTAGTAAATCTCTCCCACAGGCTTCTACACGGAATGACTAGTTTTAACTAACAGATAATACTGTTTTCAGCAGAGAGCTAACACACGCCCAGCACACAGGGAAGCAAGCTAGAGTTTATCACCAAAGTCAACATTTTCAATGTATAATTTAGTTTTATTACAGTCATAGTCATTCCCCTTTGGACAGAGGCAATTCAATTCAGCAGATGACCTATGGCTGAGGAGAATGATGTATTAGTTGTTAAAAGCAGCTGCAAAGAAAAAAAACTATGTAGCTCATGTTGCAGCCATTTTTTCCTATACACTTTCTAGTGGTGGATTAAATGGTCTACTGGTAGTTATGAGCAGCGCACATCATACAAAAACAGCCTGAGGCAAATTAGAAGGAAACTGGCAAAAACAAAACATATTTCAATTATGGAATAAAAGTCATACAGAGTAAAAAATAAATCAGTGAATCTCTAGAAGATGGTTGGACTTGACTTCAAGTGACCAGCATTTTAGGGCTACAGGAGTAACTGCTGTCACAACATTATCATTATATATAATGTATAGTGACAGGGATCTCCAAATGTCTAAAATTATATTTTTGAAAGCATCACAATTTATCTAAAAGAAATATATTTTTTAACACAGAGACAATAGCAACTGCATGAGTGTGTGTGATTTTTTTTTCCACTATTGCAAATTAATATTCATCATGCAACCACACTTTGTAGTCTAATTTTATATAAGATCTGTATTTTAGCATTTTTATGTTGACATAGTAACAATTAATACAATCTTACAATTTACAATTATCCCACAAATACATTATTCATATCAGATAACTAAAACTATGGTGTATGTGAATAATTGCTATTTTCTATTTGAAATGAAAACTTGAACTTATGTTCTTTACATTTATTCACTAAAACTCATTACATGGTTTAAAGAAAAACAGATGGATGCCTACACAGAAGAAACTGAAAAGAAAAAAGGTCACATTGCTCATTTCAGGAAAGGATAAAGAATAAATCGATTAAATTCAGGGTTTCTCTCCTCCCAAAGGTGATATGAAACATAATTGTCTATAAATATTAGATAGAATCTACTTTTTGATCCTTAAAGCCAAATAACTTTAGAGACTGGCAAGTCACTTTGTAAATACCATGACATGTCCCTTGGGACCAAGTAAAGCATTAGACAGAGAGAGCATATTCATAACAGTTTCATTACTTAGTGATTTCAGGAAAGCCTATGAATTGATGCTAGTTTTATGGGAATTTTCAACACAAAGTTCAATTTTAGAAATCCACAATGAATAGTAAAATGAATTACATACACAAACCATTTATATTCACATATTTCACCTAACTCTGTAATACGTCTACAGTACAGCAGAAATGACAGTAATTTATTTTACAAAATAGATGCTAGAGTGGAGTCCCCATAGTGAGGCATAACAGGAGGCTTAAACCTTTATTGAAAAGAAAAGAAGATGCAGAAATTGCCTACACTGGTTACTTCAGGACGACCATAAAAAAAGAATTGTATCACTACATAATAAGACACTATAATGGTTTCTGGGTCAATTTTGCTTTTGAAATTATATTTTAAAATATTATTATTATTGTAGTTATACAGGATTTATATAGCGGCAACAGTATGCACAGCGCTTTACAATGTTAGGGCAGACAGCACAGTTACAATACAATTCAATTCAGGAGGAATCAGAGAGCTCTGCTTATTAGAGCTTACAATCTAAAAGGCAGGGTCAAGTGATACAAAAGGTCATAGCTGTGGCCCAATGAGCTGATGAAGAAAATGAAAGTACAGTTGTTAGGTGGAGGCAGGATAGGCTTCTCTGAAGAGAAATGTTTTCAGGGATCACCTAAAAGTGGATAGATGGGGATAGTCATATAGATTGGGGTAGAGAATTCCAAAGGATGGTAGAGGCTCGGGAGAAGTCCTGGAGGCGAGTATGGGAGGAGGTGATGAGGGAGCTAGAGAGCAGGAGGTCTTAGGGAGGAACGAAAAGGATTATTTGGTTGGTATTTTGAGACTAGGTTAGTGATGTAATTGGGGGACAAGTTGTGGATGGCTTTGTAAGGTATTATTAGTATTTTAAATTTAAATTGTTGGGTGAGCGGAAGCCAATAGAGGGATTGGCAAAGAGAGGTAGCAGACACTGAGCGGTTTGTAAGGTGAATGAGTCTGGCAGCAGCATTCATGATGAACTGAAGAGAGATAACTTATTTAAAGGTAAGCCAATGAGAAGGGAGTTGCAGTAGTCAAGGCAAGAGATAACCAGGGAGTGAATCAGGAGCTTTGTGGTTTCATTGGTTAGGAAGGGACGTATTTTGGAGATGTTGCAGAGGTTGAGGCGGCAAGCTTTGGCAAGGGATTGGATGTGAGGCCAAAAGGAGAGTTCGGAGTCCAGGATAACACCTAGCACCCTGGCATGTGGGAATGGGTTTATGGTTGTGCCATTGCTCTTGACAGAGAAGTCAGAGGAAGAGGCACTTGGGGGAGGAAATATTATGAGCTAGGTTTTGGACAAGTTGAGTTTGAAGAAGTGGTGTGACATCCAGACAGATATGTCGGTTACTAATTTAGTGATGTGTGAGGAGACTGATGGAGTGAGCTGAGGGGTGGAGAGATAGATTTGGGTGTCGTCAGTGTAGAAATGGTATTGAAAGCCGTGGGAGGCTATCAGTTTACTAGGGAGGAGGTGTAGATTAAAAATAGGAGAGGTCCAAGAACAGAACCTTGGGAGACCCCGACATAGAAAGGAAGTAGAATTGCAAGTGACACAGTAGAGGTTTAAGGTTTAAACACTCTTTTCTGTATATATACATAATTATTTACTTTAGAAAAAAAACATTGAATGCATAATAGAGGATTTACAGAGCACTACAGAATACTAAGGAACAGCAGCGACAGTCTATGCTAAAGAATGCTTTTTCTAATGGAAATCGCCAACAATTGCCTCTAACAAAGGAGTAATTGCTCTAAATCATTCATTTGTGTATGTAAATTCCAACATGAAACAGAGGCAGAAGTGTACGGTAATCTGCTGGCTAAAAGAAAATACAAAATATTACTATGCATTATTTTAAATTTACCCAACAAAAAAAATAGTATTTTTAGTTTTGATCATAATAAGTATAGAAGAAAAGTATAATAGCCAAATGTTGATGGACTTTGACTTATTATCATCTTAGGTGCTCTTGTAATTCAATGTATTTTATCCTGTCTTGGATGTCAAAGATTTTACCAACAATGCTAGCTGAGACCATCAAAATGTAAAAATAAAACTAAGGAAATTATCAAAAAGAAAAAAGGTTTGTTCATAGTCTTGTTTCAAATGAGTTTTTTCGTCCTTTAAAAACAGAGAAAGAATCAAAATTACTCTCAGAATAATGGAATGCTCCATCTAGTATTTTGTCAGTGTATGTCAGTCTTGTATAAATGCTATGCACCTGTTTACTCTAAAACTACCAGACTTAATATTTTTTTACTAAAGATTGATATCACTATATCCAACATCTCCTGAGTCTTGATGAATTGGCTGTTTTGAATCTAGCATAAAGAAAGTGTTCATTTTTTAAAGTATTCAGAAGCATTTTACAAAATTGACAGATACAGAGCTAAAAGCAACCATCTGACATCAGCCATATACTCTTAAAATACCCAGTTATAACAGTCATTTAAATAAAAGCAATTTCTAATACCCTTTTTCTCACTACCTATTATCACTATAATTTAAATATTTTTTCCCTATTTCAGGCAGTGTTCATATTTTCTTCTACTGTGTTTTTTTTTTTAGCAATCTTTCATGTTGGCATTGTTGCATTCATGAGAAAGGACATACAGTAACTAACACTAATGTTGAGGAAAAAATAATCTTTTTACCATATCATCCTGTTATAGTCTATCTGACATCCTAGTGTAAATCAAATCAAACATTAATGCTTGCTGTCAACAAGGAATAAATCCATTGGTTTGCACTTAGGTAAATTAATTTAAAAATATTAATTCTTGCGGAGTCTGATGGGCACTTGATTAAGGCATAAGTACTGAACTCCATAATAATGGAGATTGTAGAACTGATTTGGAGCGTGATAGCCTTGGGTTGGGAGTTGTTAAGTGTATAAGGAGCAAGCCCATGCTTTAACATGCAACTAAATACTGTATTAATCATTTATGAGCTTTAAATGGTTTTATTTTTTAATCAAATGTTTTACGTTTTTAATGTTTTATACGGGCAACATTAAGAATACTAAAATACCTTAAATAACATGCTTTGTGGGTGCCTAAATCTGCATGTGAAATTGTCAATGCAGTGCGATCTTTAAAAGTGAATTGTTTGTTTACAAACATCAGCTGGGGATATGTTATTTAGCAGCAGTATCACTACCACTGATAAATGACAGATCCCCATTCAGCTTTTGTCTGTAAAGAAGCCAGCAGAAATCCAAGGTGGCATCATTGGCCAAATATGGTCACGACCATATTTGATTAATGACTTCACCCAGAAACTCTGCCAGTTTGTTTACATACGAAAGCCAGTGGGCATATGTCATTTGCACCAGGAGTAGTGGCGGGGTAGCATTGACATTTACCGGGCTGTCAGTGGGTCACCTTTATTGTGATTGACGTACACCTAAATTACTGGTTGATGTGATCGTTGTTGGATTCACATTGTGGGACATTGTTTATTTATTTTTTAATGGATTACTTTTTTCACAGTGTGGTTGTTCTTAAAGTGATATTAAACCCATTTTTTTCCCTTATTTATAATTCTTATTAATTGTGTTATATACATAGGCTAAACTTTTTATTCTGCAGCGCCACTCCCATGGGGGCACCCGTGCGTGCACACTCACACCACTGGGACTATATCTTACAGAGAGATGCCAGCTACACCCGTACGCTGAGAGCCCCATTGGAATCCAGAGCTCTGGAGCGCAGCACTGTCTCTGAAGAAGATGGGCAGGCTGGGGAGGCAGTAATGGGCGTGACTGTCAGGAGGAGCAGCTGCCAAGAACTTGGCTCGTCCTCGAGCAAGCAGTCCAGAATAGCAACAATGCATATGTGCGATAGCAGTAAGCATGTCAGGACTTGTAGTCCCCAAAGTCATATGACGTAGTGGCCCGGGAGTGCGCTCCAAGGACTGGAAGCTGCAGAGAAGTAAAGGAGGAAGAGACTACAATAGGTATGGCAAAAACATTGAAAAAACAAATGTGGGGCAAAAAGAAACAAAGATTAGAGATGTTAGCACTGCATGGACCTGAAATATGTGAAAAAAGATGAGGATTTAGAACTACTTTATTACTCTTTACACTTTTTTTGTGTGAATGAGTATCAAGGGGCACTATGTACTCTGTGCTCATACATATGGGAAGGGGGCTGATATCTGAGGGACTTCTCAATTAAAAAAGGGCTTGCATATTCCAATAAGTCCCCGACAGACCCCCACATCTACATTGGGGGACAGCAGATTGGGATGAGGCCTTTGTCCTCAAGAGGACAAGGTGCCTTGCAAGGAGGGAAAGGATTTATACCCCCCTTTCAAGGGGAGGAACAGAACACAGGGTAAAGCTGCAGATCAGACAGCACTGCACTAATGCAGCTGCTGTCCTCATATAGGCCCATTGGCGCCATTGTAATGGCTAATGCACGCACATCTGGTGAACATTCCCACGTGCCTATGCCCAATTCGGTGGGTACCCACATGTGCACCTGCCTGGTTACAGGACGTTCCTGACATTGCCCCCTCCCAATGAGTAGCCTCCAGGTGCCTAACTGACATTCTTTGCTTGAACATTACACTCAGGTTACCAGGAATTGTCTTCTGGACCATACCCCTTCCACTTAATTAGATATTGATTATAATTGATTCCTCAACTTTCTGCAGTCTAGGATGGCCTCTACTTCATATTCCTCAGTTCCCCTTTCCTTTTCTTGTCAAATGCTTGCTTGTTGTCCACTTGTGCCTTTGTTACTGCTTCTTGTAGTACCTTATTGTTACAGCTAAGGAAATTCACTGAGCTCTGAACATCTGGCACTGTAGATTCAGAAACAAAGTCAGGCAGAAATGACAACACAATTAGCAAAAAAAAAAAAAAAAACACAATTAGCAAAAAGCAGAGATTGTCCTGTGATTGAATGACTGGCATTATTATAAGCAAATTCTGCTAATGGTAATAACGACACCCAATCGTCCTGAACGAAGGATGTAAAACATCGAATGTACTGTTCGAGTGTGTTTGTTCTCTCAGTTTTCCCATTAGTTTAAGGGTGGTAAGCTGAAGACAAGTATAACTCAATCTTCAGAACCTCACATAAGGCCCTCCAGAAACCTGCCATGAACTCCACTCCTCGGTCAGATACAATGTTTACAGGGATTCCATGCAGCCTCACGATCTCCTTAATAAACACCTGCGCAGTCTCCATAGCTATAAACACACTGTTTTTTTTTTTTCATCTCTACTGCTCTTCAATTAAAAAAGATTAGGACAAAATATAAAAAACAGTATATACCAATAGCACATTTATATATATATATATATATATATATATATATATATATATATATATATATATATATATAAATGTACCTACCATTGTTATAAAAGAACCTAAATTGGATAGCGTACTGTATTCATCATTCACCATCATTAATAACTACTAGCAGTATAGAGTTATATAATGAGTGAGTTGTTGCCTTGCTTTTGGTAAATTCTTTTGTTTTGAGGTTGGAAATCTCTGATAAAACATGCCTTTCAGACAGAATACGGTACAGTATGCACACAAATCTAGTTTTTTAGTTTTATGTTACAATTTTACAATTAATGAAGATAATATTTTTAAACAATAATTACTAGTTATGCTGAGGACACCAGGGCGATATTGATTTAATCAAGCGGTTTTACAATCAGTTTGAGATGAATATTAAAAGCGGCACTGAAATGATGCTCCACTATATCACACATCTGATTAAACTGGAGGCAGCTTCCTATAATGGTGCCATCTGTTATTTCTTAATTGACTCATGGATAAATATTTTATGGGGCATAACAATGCGCAGAATTGTGGTGATTTTCCAATAATCACAGAACATTTAACTATCAGTGTTGGTTAATGAATGCATATGAAGACCTATTTACTACTACAGCATTTTTGGTTGTATTTAAATTACTTAAATTAGATTTTAATTCAATTATTCAATATTATACTCATGTGTTCAATGTTAGTGTTCATCACGTGTTTTTTAAGGTAAAATCCAAAGATGTATGCAACTTTCATACTCCTATCTTCATGTACTTGCACTTCGGACAGATATATTTTGACAAGTGCTAAAAGCCATCTGCCCACCTTAGTAGTGAAAATTATACATATGCAGTGAGATTTAGCACTGAAACACATCTTAACCACTACCAAGATTTTTTTTTTTAACTTTTTGCACATGTGTTCAAATCTACATTGTTTGCTAGAAAATTATTTTGAACCCATAAACATTCAAAAGCTTTGTAGAATTAAATGGTTGCAGTTGCATTTTTTTATGTCACAATATATTTCCAGAACTGTTTATTAAATTTTTATTTTCAGAAAAACGTAATCTAAAATTAGGTTTAGCACACACAAACATAAAATAATACCCTTTTTTTTGTAAAATATAAAAGATGGGGGGTGCATCAAGTATTCAGATACCAAATGTGTCAAGCCTTAAAATAGCGTTCTCCTGCAGAATGCCAAAGTACTACAGTACCCAAAATTGTCAATAAGTGATACGTCAAAAGCATTTACAGGTCATCAGTTTAGTGCTATGGTCCTAGAATTATTGCTCTCACTCAGACAATGAAGGTGATAGTTAACATGTGTGGCGCAATTGCTTTTTAACATACACATGTGTGTCCTACACACAATTGCATTCATGTGGGTGCACAGGGTGATAGTATTACCATACCTTTTTTATTGTTATTTTTATTTATGTTATCTTTATTTTTAAACATTTTTATTTATTTTTTTACATTTAACTGTATTGTTATTACAAGCCCACTGCAAATAGCATTTGTAGGTGACAGGTTCATGTTATGGAGACGTCAGGGGTCTAATAAACCCCCCCAATGTCTGCCCTGCCTGCTCTCCAGCAAATTAAATACAGGACTGTGATTGACCAGCTGTTTACCTGGCATTTCAACAACTCTGAACCTAGAAATCCTCAGAGCTGAACATGTCTGGGTTTATTAAGCACAGAGGAGATTAGGGAATGGATGTCAATTTGCCATCCTGATACAGTTCACCAAGGTTCCAGGCTCCCTGAAGTAGAGGGACATGATGGGTGGGGCATTTTACGGTACTGTATATTTGATTGGGTGGCTCTTCACCCACCTAGATCACTTTTACATGAAAGCCCACTGAAAAAACAATACCAATCCCCTGTTTTAACGCCTTCAATATCAGGATGTTTATAAATGTATCTTGGTAGACAAGGGGTTAAGCTGGTCCTACATTAATTTTTTTTTTCATTCAGCCTTTGGACTGAGCTAAAGAAATCTACCAGATTCCTCCATTCACACAAAAGGCATAGATGAATTAATACCCCCTGCCGATGTATGTTTGCTGAAATTTTTAGCCTGGCTCCCTAAACAATTGACTTTTGCTGAGTTGGGAAGAACACCCACTATTCGAATTTTGGCCTATTCCTCTGAATTCTAACAGTGTATGCCCAGATGTAGACAGATTTATCTTTGTAGAACATTTCATGCCCAAGGCTAACTATTGCATATAAATGTTGGGCCTTCCCTTTAACACAGAGGTTACCAGAAAAAAAGTAAACTTGGTTGGTCCTTGAAGTGTATTTGATGCTGTGCACACGAACCCTTTATACATATAGTTGCCTCATGCCAATATTTTGTCTTCTGTAAAATTTTGACAGCTACAGTACCCTAATTTTCAGTGGGCCTATAGTGCAGTTTTAATACATCTTATCTTCTTTAATATATACAAGCAATTCAACTTTGTTAATAATGAATATAAATTCTGTGTGAATTTCTTGTTAGATACTTATGAAAGACCATTAGCAAGCATTTACAGTTTTGTTTCAGAGAATACATTCTCAGCACTTTACTACTTCTACTTGTTTTGCTTGGTCAAATGCCACTAAAGACATCGACTAGACAGTTGATACCCCCAATAACACAAAATGTTGAGCTCAGTTATTTTTGAGTCATTGGGGTTGATTTACTAAAGACAAGTAGGTTGTTCACTTCCTGTGGGAAGTTGCACTTTACACAGGAATTTTCCCAGAGCTTAGTGAATGAGCTGTAATTTCACTTTGCAAAGAATACCCAATCACGTGCAGGTAGAATAAAAAAAGAAAACAGCATTTTTTTTTGCACAATTTGATGATGGAACATTGCAGAGCTTCACCTCATTCACTAAACTCTGGGGAAAATTCCCTCACAAGATGCCACTTCCTTTGCATAGTGAACAGCCACTTTTTCTTTAGTAAATCAACCTTGTTGTTTCTCCAATTATTAGAGACTCTTTAAAATAAAACTTAAATGTAATTAGTAGGCATGTGCATTCGTTTTCGTCCGAATGCATTTTCGTCCGAATTTCAGGTATTTTCGTTATTGTTTTAACAAACGATAACGAAAGTGCAGAATCCGAAAAAACGAAAGATCCGACATAAACAAATGCTTTATTTTCGTTTTTGTTGCTACAACAGTTCGATATAGATAGGAGATTCGACATGATGCTGACAATAACAATCTGTGTCCATCAAACCTGTGGTCGAATGTGCCTAACCTTAACTCTATTAGTCCAAGATTATTCTACATAGAGAGAAAAGATTCGACGTAGAGAGAAAATATTCAACGTAGAGAGAAAAGATTTGACGTAGAGAGAAAAGATGCGACATAGAGAAAAAAGATTTGACGTAGGGGAGAAAAGATCGCTGCTGGAATTGGGTGGGGGAAGTAAAATAAAAATAATGATGATGAATATGGAGAGAACAGGTGTGGGACTTTATACAAGGCACATGGGAACAGAGGTATGAGTTGGGTAAAAATTGAAATTTATTAATGAGAAAAAAAAGGTTTTACAAAAATTCATACAGTACATAATTGAGCATAAATAGTACATAAGTAATTTTACAAAAATTCATACAATACATAATTAGGCACATGGCTCTGCATATGTTGGCACTCAGCTCTAAGGTAGTATATATTAGGTATTAAAAGTGTAATCGAAAACTAATGCATCAAAAATGACAAATATAAATAAATGGATACAAGTAAATAGGAACGTTATATGCATATGGGTTCATGTAGTGTACACCTAGCGGTAGATTGGATCTCTACGTCGTTACGTCGTTTCGGGGCCTTAAAGCCACTCATCAGGAGCGATACCGAGGTGGTACCTATGAGTTGGGGAAATAGCGGTAATGAATGGTGGGAAAATGCAAGGGAAAAAAAATATATATAAGTCATGAATATCATGTTATTGGTAGTAGCTCTAGACTCACAGTAGTGTCTGCGCAAAGGCGACGCGGCCCAAGGTGCCACGCCAACCATGGATGCCCCGTCCCGAAGCTGAGGGGGCATGGTCCGACAGGCGAGACCAACACAACGAACCCCCCAGGTGGGGTCAAAGTGTGGAGACAAATGTGTAGGTGGGGGGTGGTCCCAAGATGAGGGAGGATAGGCGCTGGGTGTCTGTGTAAGAAGAAACAAAAATAAAAAAGTAAAAAAGTGTGAGGTTGAATGGAGTGAAAAACTGGGGCAAGGTGGGGTGTGGGGTAAGACAAAAAAAGTGTGGAGAAAACCGGAGAGGGGAAGGGGGAGGGGGGAAAGAGAGAGAGAAGGAGGGAAGAAGGGGGAAAAGGATAGGGGAAAAAGGGAATAAAGAGGGAGAGAAAAGAGAAAAGGAAAAGGGGGGGGGGTTGCAGCGGGGGACTGAAAGCAGGGACAGAAGGTGGCAAGGACAAAAGAGGTAAAGTAAGACAAGGGAGCTTGATAAAGGAGAGGGGGAACACAGAAGAAAAGTGAGGAACAACATGATGAGAAGAATGAGAGGGAGAGAAAAGGAAAAGGAGGTGGGTGTTAAAGGTGCAGAAAAAACATACCTGAGCAAGTGCAAGTAGGGGCATGAATGCCGGCTGTGAGATGTGCAGATGGATGGTGAGGGCAGGAAAGACAGAGGAGGGGACCACAACCAGGAGGGACGATGCCGCGGTGAACGCCGCCAGAGAAGGCCCCCAACGTCAGGCACCAGCGGCCCAGAGAACCAGGGGGAGAGCCCCAGACCCCTGCAGCTGGACACAGAAACTGGCCAGCCGTGGGGCGACCCCCTAAACTCATCGAGCGCTGGAGAGTGGAATCCCAGGCATCAGCTGATAAGGCGTCACGCTGGACGCTGAACAGCTGGTGCGGGAGGCGTGACGTCGACGCGCAGTGGGGCAGACCCCGCCCACCTCCTCCCAAGGAGGGAGGGGAAAACCACAGTGCGCGTCACAGCTTCGGGGAGGGACAGAACAGGCCGGCGGGGACAAACAAAGGGCCCCGTCGAAAACACGCACACACACTGGGAGCAAAAGAATTAGGCTGTGACGCCAGGGAAATCCTGGCACAGTATAAGTGACTTAAACAGAAGCTGTAAATGTGTGGGTATAGAGTCTGGTCTGTCGTATTAAAATGAAATGGGCAAATAGGATTAAGAATAATACTTGGGAAAGATGGAAGTATCAGAGGATGTTTAAAGGAAATGTGTATTGCTCAGTGTAGCGCCCATGTGCCTCCATCCCTAATTGTATGGTAAAAGTGAGAACAGCAGGGTGGGACTTTGCATGAGGGTGTAGGGGCCGTTCAAAACCCCTCCTCCATTCCAATTAAGTAGTGGAGTATGGAGAGAACAGGTGTGGGACTTTATACAAGGCACATGGGAACAGAGGTATGAGTTGGGTAAAAATTGAAATTTATTAATGAGAAAAAAAAGGTTTTACAAAAATTCATACAGTACATAATTGAGCATAAATAGTACATAAGTAATTTTACAAAAATTCATACAATACATAATTAGGCACATGGCTCTGCATATGTTGGCACTCAGCTCTAAGGTAGTATATATTAGGTATTAAAAGTGTAATCGAAAACTAATGCATCAAAAATGACAAATATAAATAAATGGATACAAGTAAATAGGAACGTTATATGCATATGGGTTCATGTAGTGTACACCTAGCGGTAGATTGGAGCTCTACGTCGTTACGTCGTTTCGGGGCCTTAAAGCCACTCATCAGGAGCGATACCGAGGTGGTACCTATGAGTTGGGGAAATAGCGGTAATGAATGGTGGGAAAATGCAAGGGAAAAAAAATATATAAGTCATGAATATCATGTTATTGGTAGTAGCTCTAGACTCACAGTAGTGTCGGCGCAAAGGCGACGCGGCCCAAGGTGCCACGCCAACCATGGATGCCCCGTCCCGAAGCTGAGGGGGCATGGTCCGACAGGCGAGACCAACACAACGAACCCCCCAGGTGGGGTCAAAGTGTGGAGACAAATGTGTAGGTGGGGGGTGGTCCCAAGATGAGGGAGGATAGGCGCTGGGTGTCTGTGTAAGAAGAAACAAAAATAAAAAAGTAAAAAAGTGTGAGGTTGAATGGAGTGAAAAACTGGGGCAAGGTGGGGTGTGGGGTAAGACAAAAAAAGTGTGGAGAAAACCGGAGAGGGGAAGGGGGAGGGGGGAAAGAGAGAGAGAAGGAGGGAAGAAGGGGGAAAAGGATAGGGGAAAAAGGGAATAAAGAGCGCTCGATGAGTTTAGGGGGTCGCCCCACGGCTGGCCAGTTTCTGTGTCCAGCTGCAGGGGTCTGGGGCTCTACCCCCGATTCTCTGGGTCGCTGGTGCCTGACGTTGGGGGCCTTCTCTGGCGGCGTTCACCGCGGCATCGTCCCTCCTGGTTGTGGTCCACTCCTCTGTCGTTCCTGCCCTCACCATCCATCTGGACATCTCACAGCCGGCATTCATGCCCCTACTTGCACTTGCTCAGGTATGTTTTTTCTGCACCTTTAACACCCACCTCCTTTTCCTTTTCTCTCCCTCTCATTCTTCTCATCATGTTGTTCCTCACTTTTCTTCTGTGTTCCCCCTCTCCTTTATCGTGCTCCCTTGTCTTACTTTACCTCTTTTGTCCTTGCCACCTTCTGTCCCTGCTTTCAGTCCCCCGCTGCAACCCCCCCCCTTTTCCTTTTCTCTTTTCTCTCCCTCTTTATTCCCTTTTTCCCCTATCCTTTTCCCCCTTCTTCCCTCCTTCTCTCTCTCTTTCCCCCCTCCCCCTTCCCCTCTCCGATTTTCTCCACACTTTTTTTGTCTTACCCCACACCCCACCTTGCCCCAGTTTTTCACTCCATTCAACCTCACACTTTTTTACTTTTTTATTTTTGTTTCTTCTTACACAGACACCCAGCGCCTATCCTCCCTCATCTTGGGACCACCCCCCACCTACACATTTGTCTCCACACTTTGACCCCACCTGGGGGGTTCGTTGTGTTGGTCTCGCCTGTCGGACCATGCCCCCTCAGCTTCGGGACGGGGCATCCATGGTTGGCGTGGCACCTTGGGCCGCGTCGCCTTTGCGCAGACACTACTGTGAGTCTAGAGCTACTACCAATAACATGATATTCATGACTTATATATTTTTTTTCCCTTGCATTTTCCCACCATTCATTACCGCTATTTCCCCAACTCATAGGTACCACCTCGGTATCGCTCCTGATGAGTGGCTTTAAGGCCCCGAAACGACGTAACGACGTAGAGCTCCAATCTACCGCTAGGTGTACACTACATGAACCCATATGCATATAACGTTCCTATTTACTTGTATCCATTTATTTATATTTGTCATTTTTGATGCATTAGTTTTCGATTACACTTTTAATACCTAATATATACTACCTTAGAGCTGAGTGCCAACATATGCAGAGCCATGTGCCTAATTATGTATTGTATGAATTTTTGTAAAATTACTTATGTACTATTTATGCTCAATTATGTACTGTATGAATTTTTGTAAAACCTTTTTTTTCTCATTAATAAATTTCAATTTTTACCCAACTCATACCTCTGTTCCCATGTGCCTTGTATAAAGTCCCACACCTGTTCTCTCCATACTCCACTACTTAATTGGGATGGAGGAGGGGTTTTGAACGGCCCCTACACCCTCATGCAAAGTCCCACCCTGCTGTTCTCACTTTTACCATACAATTAGGGATGGAGGCACATGGGCGCTACACTGAGCAATACACATTTCCTTTAAACATCCTCTGATACTTCCATCTTTCCCAAGTATTATTCTTAATCCTATTTGCCCATTTCATTTTAATACGACAGACCAGACTCTATACCCACACATTTACAGCTTCTGTTTAAGTCACTTATACTGTGCCAGGATTTCCCTGGCGTCACAGCCTATTTCTTTTGCTCCCAGTGTGTGTGCGTGTTTTCGACGGGGCCCTTTGTTTGTCCCCGCCGGCCTGTTCTGTCCCTCCCCGAAGCTGTGAAGCGCACTGTGGTTTTCCCCTCCCTCCTTGGGAGGAGGTGGGCGGGGTCTCCCCCACTGCGCGTCGACGTCACGCCTCCCGCACCAGCTGTTCAGCGTCCAGCGTGACGCCTTATCAGCTGATGCCTGGGATTCCACTCTCCAGCGCTCGATGAGTTTAGGGGGTCGCCCCACGGCTGGCCAGTTTCTGTGTCCAGCTGCAGGGGTCTGGGGCTCTCCCCCCGGTTCTCTGGGCCGCTGGTGCCTGACGTTGGGGGCCTTCTCTGGCGGCGTTCACCGCGGCATCGTCCCTCCTGGTTTTGGTCCCCTCCTCTGTCTTTCCTGCCCTCACCATCCATCTGCACATCTCACAGCCGGCATTCATGCCCCTACTTGCACTTGCTCAGGTATGTTTTTTCTGCACCTTTAACACCCACCTCCTTTTCCTTTTCTCTCCCTCTCATTCTTCTCATCATGTTGTTCCTCACTTTTCTTCTGTGTTCCCCCTCTCCTTTATCGTGCTCCCTTGTCTTACTTTACCTCTTTTGTCCTTGCCACCTTCTGTCCCTGCTTTCAGTCCCCCGCTGCAACCCCCCCCTTTTCCTTTTCTCTTTTCTCTCCCTCTTTATTCCCTTTTTCCCCTATCCTTTTCCCCCTTCTTCCCTCCTTCTCTCTCTCTTTCCCCCCCTCCCCCTTCCCCTCTCCGGTTTTCTCCACACTTTTTTTGTCTTACCCCACACCCCACCTTACCCCAGTTTTTCACTCCATTCAACCTCACACTTTTTTACTTTTTTATTTTTGTTTCTTCTTACACAGACACCCAGCGCCTATCCTCCCTCATCTTGAGACCACCCCCCACCTACACATTTGTCTCCACACTTTGACCCCACCTGGGGGGTTCGTTGTGTTGGTCTCGCCTGTCGGACCATGCCCCCTCAGCTTCGGGACGGGGCATCCATGGTTGGCGTGGCACCTTGGGCCGCGTCGCCTTTGCGCAGACACTACTGTGAGTCTAGAGCTACTACCAATAACATGATATTCATGACTTATATATTTTTTTTCCCTTGCATTTTCCCACCATTCATTACCGCTATTTCCCCAACTCATAGGTACCACCTCGGTATCGCTCCTGATGAGTGGCTTTAAGGCCCCGAAAGGACGTAACGACGTAGAGCTCCAATCTACCGCTAGGTGTACACTACATGAACCCATATGCATATAACGTTCCTATTTACTTGTATCCATTTATTTATATTTGTCATTTTTGATGCATTAGTTTTCGATTACACTTTTAATACCTAATATATACTACCTTAGAGCTGAGTGCCAACATATGCAGAACCATGTGCCTAATTATGTATTGTATGAATTTTTGTAAAATTACTTATGTACTATTTATGCTCAATTATGTACTGTATGAATTTTTGTAAAACCTTTTTTTTCTCATTAATAAATTTCAATTTTTACCCAGCTCATACCTCTGTTCCCATGTGCCTTGTATAAAGTCCCACACCTGTTCTCTCCATACTCCACTACTTAATTGGGATGGAGGAGGGGTTTTGAACGGCCCCTACACCCTCATGCAAAGTCCCACCCTGCTGTTCTCACTTTTACCATACAATTAGGGATGGAGGCACATGGGCGCTACACTGAGCAATACACATTTCCTTTAAACATCCTCTGATACTTCCATCTTTCCCAAGTATTATTCTTAATCCTATTTGCCCATTTCATTTTAATACGACAGACCAGACTCTATACCCACACATTTACAGCTTCTGTTTAAGTCACTTATACTGTGCCAGGATTTCCCTGGCGTCACAGCCTAATTCTTTTGCTCCCAGTGTGTGTGCGTGTTTTCGACGGGGCCCTTTGTTTGTCCCCGCCGGCCTGTTCTGTCCCTCCCCGAAGCTGTGAAGCGCACTGTGGTTTTCCCCTCCCTCCTTGGGAGGAGGTGGGCGGGGTCTCCCCCACTGCGCGTCGACGTCACGCCTTCCGCACCAGCTGTTCAGCGTCCAGTGTGACGCCTTATCAGCTGATGCCTGGGATTCCACTCTCCAGCGCTCGATGAGTTTAGGGGGTCGCCCCACGGCTGGCCAGTTTCTGTGTCCAGCTGCAGGGGTCTGGGGCTCTCCCCCCGGTTCTCTGGGCCGCTGGTGCCTGACGTTGGGGGCCTTCTCTGGCGGCGTTCACCGCGGCATCGTCCCTCCTGGTTTTGGTCCCCTCCTCTGTCTTTCCTGCCCTCACCATCCATCTGCACATCTCACAGCCGGCATTCATGCCCCTACTTGCACTTGCTCAGGTATGTTTTTTCTGCACCTTTAACACCCACCTCCTTTTCCTTTTCTCTCCCTCTCATTCTTCTCATCATGTTGTTCCTCACTTTTCTTCTGTGTTCCCCCTCTCCTTTATCGTGCTCCCTTGTCTTACTTTACCTCTTTTGTCCTTGCCACCTTCTGTCCCTGCTTTCAGTCCCCCGCTGCAACCCCCCCTTTTCCTTTTCTCTTTTCTCTCCCTCTTTATTCCCTTTTTCCCCTATCCTTTTCCCCCTTCTTCCCTCCTTCTCTCTCTCTTTCCCCCCTCCCCCTTCCCCTCTCCGGTTTTCTCCACACTTTTTTTGTCTTACCCCACACCCCACCTTGCCCCAGTTTTTCACTCCATTCAACCTCACACTTTTTTACTTTTTTATTTTTGTTTCTTCTTACACAGACACCCAGCACCTATCCTCCCTCATCTTGGGACCACCCCCCACCTACACATTTGTCTCCACACTTTGACCCCACCTGGGGGGTTCGTTGTGTTGGTCTCGCCTGTCGGACCATGCCCCCTCAGCTTCGGGACGGGGCATCCATGGTTGGCGTGGCACCTTGGGCCGCGTCGCCTTTGCGCAGACACTACTGTGAGTCTAGAGCTACTACCAATAACATGATATTCATGACTTATATATTTTTTTTTCCCTTGCATTTTCCCACCATTCATTACCGCTATTTCCCCAACTCATAGGTACCACCTCGGTATCGCTCCTGATGAGTGGCTTTAAGGCCCCGAAAGGACGTAACGACGTAGAGCTCCAATCTACCGCTAGGTGTACACTACATGAACCCATATGCATATAACGTTCCTATTTACTTGTATCCATTTATTTATATTTGTCATTTTTGATGCATTAGTTTTCGATTACACTTTTAATACCTAATATATACTACCTTAGAGCTGAGTGCCAACATATGCAGAGCCATGTGCCTAATTATGTATTGTATGAATTTTTGTAAAATTACTTATGTACTATTTATGCTCAATTATGTACTGTATGAATTTTTGTAAAACCTTTTTTTTCTCATTAATAAATTTCAATTTTTACCCAACTCATACCTCTGTTCCCATGTGCCTTGTATAAAGTCCCACACCTGTTCTCTCCATACTCCACTACTTAATTGGGATGGAGGAGGGGTTTTGAACGGCCCCTACACCCTCATGCAAAGTCCCACCCTGCTGTTCTCACTTTTACCAATGATGATGAATGTTATTGGCTGATTGTAACCAAAGAGGAGGAGCAGTAAAATAGCTAGAACTAAGTACACACGTACTTTGGCTTATGGTGTCTGTTGAAAGTTCTAAGAAGATTTGACGGAGCAGGTAAACTATACGGCGTTGTACAGTTTAGCTGCTCCGTCGAATCTTCTTTGAACATTCGACAGACACCATAAGCCTTCAATGACAGATTCGACCTTAATTCTTTTGTATTTTCGGACTAATGCAATTTTTAACGAAAAACAAAGTAAACAAAAACGAATTTCGGGAGTAACTAAATAAATGTATTTTTCTGACGAAAACGAAATTCCGAAATGAAATATTTCAGTGTGCATGTCTAGTAATTAGTAAATTATATTCTAGATATTTTAAAGTGTGTATATGTTTTAAAACTAATTTTATAGCTGTTTTGTTACTGTCTATATACAAACTTTATTTTACAAACAGCAATTTAATGTATAACTAATTGATTTCCAGAGCACTGTGGGTTAGCTAAATAGACAGGCTAGAGATGCAATGGGAGAATCTCTCTCTCTCTCTGTATATATATAGATCTATATCTATATATATAGATATAGATCTATATATATCTATATATCTATATCTATATCTATATAGATATAGCTATAGCTATAGATATAGATATCTATATCTATATCTATATCTATATATCTATATATCTATATATATATATATATATATATATATATATATATATATATATATATATATATATATACATACAGTGGGGACGGAAAGTATTCTGACCCTCTTAAATTTTTCACTCTTTGTTATATTGCAGCCAATTGCTAAAATCATTTAAGTTAATTTTTTCCCTCATTAATGTACACACAGCACACACAGCTTTCATGTGTCTTGCACTGAGGAGAGGCTTCCGTTGGGCCACTCTGCCATAAAGCCCCGACTGGTGGAGGGCTGCAGTGATGGTTGACTTTCTACAACTTTCTCCCATCTCCCGACTGCATCTCTGGAGCTCAGCCACAGTGACCTTTGGGTTCTTCTTTACCCCTCTCACCAAGGCTCTTCTCCCCCGATAGCTCAGTTTGGCCGGAAGGCCAGCTCTAGGAAGGGTTCTGGTTGTCCCAAACATCTTCCATTTAAGGATTATGGAGGCCACTGTGCTCTTAGGAACCTTAAGTGCAGCAGAATTTTTTTTTGTAACCTTGGCCAGATCTGTGCCTTGCCACAATTCTGTCTCTGAGCTCTTCAGGCAGTTCCTTTGACCTCATGATTCTCATTTGCTCTGACATGCACTGTGAGCTGTAAGGTCTTATATAGACAGGTGTGTGGCTTTCCTAATCAAGTCCAATCAGTATAATCAAACACAGCTGGACTCAAAGGATGATCAGAAGAAATGGACAGCACCTGAGTTAAACATATGAGTGTTACAGCAAAGGGTCTGAATACTTAGGACCATGTGATATTTCAGTTTTTCTTTTTTAATAAATCTGCAAAAATGTCAACAATTCTGTGTTTTTCTGTCAATATGGGGTGCTGTGTGTACATTAATGAGGAAAAAATGAACTTAAATGATTTTAGCAAATGGCTGCAATATAACAAAGAGTGAAAAATTTAAGGGGGTCTGAATACTTTCCGTCCCCACTATATATATATATATATATATATATATATATATATATATATATATATATATATATAATCAATAATCAATGTTACACAATGCAACTTGTGTGCAACATTTGTCCATAAAATCATATCCAAGTTACACCTATCCAAAATTGCGTCAAAGTTGTGTCAAAGTTGCATCAAAGTTGCACTCCAATGTTAGTGCAACTTTGGAGTTGTACAAGTGTGAATGGAGCCTAAATTGGAAAGATGCATGGAAGAACTCAGTTAAAGGAAAGAATAAGTGAATGGGATTCAGGACGAAATATGATCACTTTTTTTAAATACATATATACAGTATATTTAGATATTAGATATTTAGACGTTTGAATATGTTACTTTATAACTTGTGTTTCTACATGAGCAACTCATTATTGATGATATGATACCATAGATCTCTACCTTTTGACCTGACAAAGCTGATTGTAAAATGTGTTGGTACCACAACACCCCTACTCCATGTATTGGAGAAGTCTTATGTAATAACTGCTATACTAGAGTGGTATGATGTATCAAGAATATTGGGATTGATTTACTAAAACTGGAGAGTGCAAAATCTGTTGCAGCTGTGCATGGAAGCAAATCAGCCAATCAGCTTCTAACTTCAGCTTGTTCAATTGAGGTTTGACAAAAAAAAATTGGAAGCTGATTGGCTTCTATGGAAAGCTGCACCAGATTGTGTACTCTCCAGTTTATTTCCTGTGCCATCTAATTCATGTTTAGGAAAATGGTACAGAAAGGTTTATATAGGGAGGAGTGTTCACTTAGAGCAGGGGTAGGCAACCTTGGCCCTCCAGCTGTGGTGAAACTACAAGTCCCATGAGACATTGCAAGACCATGACAATCACAGGCATGACTCCTAGAGACAGAGGCATGATGGGATTCATATTTACACCACAGCTGGAGTGCCGAGGTTGCCTACCCCTGACTTAGAGGTATATTTGAACTGTGCAATGCACAGTAATTATCACAAGCTTTTATTTGTATATAAAATATAATTTTATGTCTTATTTGTAAAATAAGGATCGCCTCATAATACACACAAATATACCCAAATATACCCTGTTGTTCAAAAGAAAAGACATTCTCCAGCTGCACAAAGAGTTCCTTCTTGTATGATCTGTGAATATGTGGAATAGTGTTTCCCAAGCCTTATTTTAGCAGGTACAATAAATTGGTTCAAAGAAGGATTGGAAGCAAAAGAAAAAAAAAAAAACAACAATTACCGGTACATTTATTGCTACATTTTTTACAGTTGATCTTTTTGTATCCGAACTAGGAAACCATATTAGGTTTCCATGTTATTAACTTAAACTTTCTCATTTGATACTATGCTAAATCACAGTCTTCCCTATAATGCTATAAAAAAAACAACAACTAACTAGCTACTTTAACTATGTGGCCTTGAATCAATGTCAGTATGACAGTGTAATGCCCCGTACACACGATTGGACATTGATCGGACATTCCGACAACAAAATCCTAGGATTTTTTCCGACGGATGTTGGCTCAAACTTGTTTTGCGTACACACGGTCACACAAAGTTGTCGGAATTTCCGATCGCCAACAACGCGGTGACGTCAACCACGTACGACAAGACTAGAAAAGGCCAGTTCAGAACCAAGCGCGGCACCCTTTGGGCTCCTTTTGCTAATCTCGTGTTAGTAAAAGTTTGCTGAGAGACGATTCGCGCTTTTTCAGACTTGTGGCTTTCAGATCGTTTTCTGCCGTTCAGTTTGTGCTTGTGGGTTTGTATCTGCTCTTCAGTGCGTGCAGTCAGTTCGTATTGGAGTTTTCTGTGCGATCTTGTCCGCTCGTTGCTGTTTTTCAAGTCGCTCTTCACAGGCCTTGCTGTTCTTCAGTGCGTTCTGTTACTTCGTTCTGAGCAGCCGACCGTTTTCTAGCCATGTTGCGTATACGTACTCCTCATAGAGTTCGTGCTGTGCGGGGGCTTGGTGTTGGGGTCCTGACCTTGACACAAGTCCAGTCCATGAACAGGGTGGGGAGGAGTTCATGGACCAAGAATTGGTTGCTTCAGCGTGACCAGTTCTGTCATATGCCTTTGCTCCGTGAGATCCGTGAGAATAATCCTGATGATTTCAGGAACTTTCTCCGGATGACGGACCCCGTATTTCACCGTTTGTTGGCTTTGCTGACCCCCTATATCAGCAGGCAGGATACCTGCATGAGGCAAGCCATCACTCCGGAGCAGAAGCTCGTCACTACCCTGCAGTACTTGGCGACAGGGAGAAGCCTGCAGGACTTGAAGTTCTCAACAGGCATCTCCCCCCAGGCTCTGGGTATCATTATCCCAGAGACCTGTTCTGCCATCATCCAGGTCCTGCAGAAGGAGTATATGAAGGTAAGATTTTTATCCTTTTATATCACATTTTATTGTATTGAATGTTTGCTAATATATTGTATTTCTTTCCTCATTCCCTAATTACCATGATTGTAATATGCTGTGAATGTGCCCTTTTTTTTGTCCTTCATACATATTTGCCTTCACTTACCTCCCCAGCATGCTCTCCTGCCCCTATATTCACCTCATGTAGTCACTTAACAATGTATTTTATCAGCTCCATAGTAGTGCTTTACAACAAACACCCCTAAAATGTTTAGAAATGCGATTTGTGCTTTAAATTCAGGCAGAGTGCAAGAGGCTTGTTTTTGTGGTGTCCCCAAATCATTTTGAACCCTCCCTCCCCCCCAACTGCTAAGTCAGCTGATCCCAATTCTCTATCTATCCTCAATCCTCTATCTGCTGACTTTGCCAAACCCATACACACTATACCCATCTCTTTTGTGGTCAGATGTATGGATGAATTCCCCAAAGCATGTAGTGCAAGGGCCTGCCTGTATACTTTCAAATGGTACTGTTTCAAGTTTTTGTATTCTATTATTATCTTGATAGGTAATAGCAGAATGTCCAAATGTGCTCAAATGTGTACAGTGTGTATTTATATCTTTGTATTATGACACTTCTTACCTGTCCAGTGGGCTGCCAATAGTGTAACTAAGGAGGGGCTGTTCCAAGTAATACCCATTATTTAGGCATTCATCTCTCAATGAAGTGAAGAGGGTTACCTGTTCAAGATTCCCCCCCTATAATGTTATAAATGGCCCATGGGAGGGGGGGATATGATAGGTGTACCTTATACTTTGGTGTTGTAAAATTTACCTTAATAAATGTTATCTGGATGTTGGCCAAGAATGTTTGTGTCTAATCTGCTTTCCATGTTTATGTGCAAAAATACTAAGTTTTTTTTGTTTTCCTCAACAGTTTCCTTTCACCCCACAGGAATGGCAGACTGTGGTCTCCCACTTTGCCCAGCGGTGGGACTTTCCTAACTGCGGAGGGGCAATTGATGGGAAACACGTCCACATCGTCCCACCACCCAACGCGGGTCGTGCTATTATAATTACAAGGGGTTCAATAGTATTGTGATGTTGGCGGTGGTGTCTGCTAATTACGAGTTCCTGTATGTGGACGTGGGGAAGAATGGCCGGATGTCCGATGGTGGAGTCATCGCCCAGACGGAGTTTTACAGGCGCCTCCAGAATGGCAGCTTGGACTTGCCACCTCCAGAAGAGAATGTGGAAGGACTCCCATTCGTCTTCGTTGCGGATGAAGCATTTGCGCGGGGGGACCATCTTATGTGGCCATTCCCGATGAGGACCCTCACCCCGGAACAGAGGGTTTTTAATTACCGGCTGGCCAGAGCCAGAAGAGTGCTGGAGAACACATTTGGAAACATGACCAGCCGGTTCCGCCTATTTCTTACACCCATCCATATGGCGGAGTATAAACTGAATCATATAATCCCGGTGTGCTGTGTTCTACATAACTTTTTACGTCAACATTCTGCCAACTATGCTAGCTCAGTTGGGCCTGAGGCCGGAATGATAAATGACCCTGATGGCGCTTGAAAGTGGCCGTCCTGGCTTGCCCTCCCTGAGTGCCTGTGATGTCTGGTTAAGATACCTTGAGTTCTTTGCGGGTAGGGGGGCCATCAATATGCCAGACAATTTGTGAAACCTTGATCCAATAAAAAAAAACGCAAATCTTTGGTGACATTTACTGCTTGTGTTTGTTTTAGCTGACCCTGACAGAAATTTGGTGAGTCCAGAAAATGGCGTGATTGTGTAACCTTATACAAAGCACTGTTGGGTGTTATTTACTAAAGGCAAAGACACTTTGCACTACAAGTGCACCTGAAACTGCACTGAAACTGCACTTGTAGTGCAAAGAGGATTTGCCCTTAGGAAATAACCCCCATTGTCCCAGAAAACAGCAAATACATCACCACAAAAATGTTGTAGCATTGAGACAATAATCCACACATTCTTGATTAACAATCTTTTTAATACCTGCACAATCACGTGTGCATTTAGAAAAGGTTTTTAAAACAAACCAACATGTTTGTTGTATAAAAATTTTTGGGGTAGCATTATCAAAAATATAAATGTCCATTTAAGATAAAACAGGCATGTGTAAAACCATCAAGAAAGACACAAATCTTGAACTTACAAAGTTCACATTTGGTAGAACTTGAAGGCAATATCAGACATGATTATTTAGGAACTGTGTTTGATATTGCGTTCAGATGGGGTGAAGTCACCCCAGGAAAAGCCAAATTTGGAAGATGCACACAAATTTCCCAATGTCAACATGTGCTACCTGCCATCACGGGGGATCAAGGGATGTGTTTTGGGGGAGAAACCCCTTCCTCTCAGCTACTTTATTATTGAGGAAGGGGTTGCACCCCCAAAACGCCTACATTGATCTCCCGTGATGGCAGATAGCACATGTTGTCACACTGTGTGCTAAAACATTTTGAACTTTGTAGCACACAAAAAAGAAAGTGATTTGGAGGGGTTTTAAACTCGCCCCAAAACATCAATGATGTTCTTATTTTTTTGAATAACATCATTGATGTTTTTCTTGAGGTTTTCCAAAGCTAAATTACACCCCATGATCTCCCCGATCAGGATCTGAGCACTTTCTGATGTGAAAGGATCTGGATCCACAACATCATGATCACCTAAAAATAGAGAAACAAAACAAAAACAGGTATCAAAAATATGCCGGCATCCATCTCTTACCTGAGCCTGTGGTCGCAGACACTCACCTGTTGTGGTGACTAGTTCCACCACATCTTCTTCCTCCTGCTCTTCTTGTGTTGGGGGGATTTCCCCTTCTTCCAGAGGGGGGGGGCTCTGGTCTCCTTGGATGAGGGGTGTCCTCCGAGTCTTTTCTCCCCTATGTAAAACAAAAATGCTATACTTAGCACACAGATATTTGATGGCAGAACTATAAATAGGAAACATTGCTTGGAAGTGGGGTACAATTGTCTATTTTGGCAGAGTTCCAAAATGTAGCATTTTCAGTGTCCTTTGTCAAGCTGCAATACTTTACCTGTTTGATACAAGCTTCACAGATGGAGTAGTATAGTATACACTGGAGCACCTGTGTGCCCCCCCTAATAAAAATGGTGTTCTGTTATCCCACACTAGTGCTCCAGTGTCCAGATGTGAAAACAGCTGCTCAGTGTCCTCTCCTTACACAGAATCTAATTTTCATTTCATTCTAGTAACAAAGCCATCTACACAACCAAATTAGTTTCATACAAGTAGCCCGTAAAAAATGTGGCCAAATGCATATGGCCAAAACAATGGTGTTTTATAGGCCGAAAGAAAAATGTTTGATACGAACGAATAATGTACCCATGAAAATGAAAGTTGCCATTTTAAAATGTACACTTTTAAGAAAAGCACATGGAGCAGCACGAACGTAATAAACATAAAGAATAAGAACACAGCACAACTACTTACTTTTTTGCAGCACTCTCCGGATCTTTCTGTACTGCTCATATTCTCATAATTTGAGGTCTGACCACCGCTTCCTGAGCTGATCTTTCGATCGTCGTACCCCGAAATTCCGGTGCAGACTCCTGACCACTTTTGCCATGATCTTGCCCTTTCTGACATTGGAGTTGGGGTAAGGTCCATACTTTCCATCATAGTCGGCCTTCTTCAGGATGTTGACCATCTCCAACATCTCCCCAAAGGACATATTTGAGGCCTTAAATCTCCTTCTAGATCGGGACGTCTCCGGATCCGGGCTTTCCTCCTCCTCCTCCTCGTTCCTGTAATTAGCACGCACCTGCTGTGTCTCCGCCATGTGCTCTTCCCCCACTGTGCAGAACAAAAAGGGGCGGGGAATAGACTAGAAAGAACGTCAGGGGCGGGTGGAGTTAGATGCATGCGCAGTGTGTATAAAGCGTTACACGCTTGCGTATTACGTACGATCTGTGAGAGGAGGAAGGAGCATCGGAGGCGCCGATCATGATAACGAAGGTAAGATCTAAACTTGGGCCTATACTGCTTCGAAATTGAAGCCTATATTGTAACAAGATTATGAGAGTTTGGCCTGACCTTAGGGTTTGTCTTGTGTTGTATCTTGCAGAGAAAATGGATGGCTTCAACGACCACAATTTCCTCCCCCTGTTCATAGACAAGTACAGGGAGCTGCCCTGTCTGTGGCAGGTGAGACATCCTCATTATAATAATAAACAAAAGAGGCAGGCAGCGCTGGAGAAACTGCTGGAGTTGGTGACGCCGGTGGTCCCCACAGCAACCATCCCTTATTTAAAAAACAAAATTGGTAGCCTGAGGAGCACTTATCTAAGGGAGCGCAAGAAAGTCACGGATTCCCAGAGATCCGGAGCTGCAGCAGATGACTTTTATGTCCCCAGGCTGTGGTACTATGAGAGACTGCGATTTCTGTCAGACCACACTGAAGTCAGGGAATCCCTCTCCACTCTTCCTTCCACTCTTCCTTCCACCCCAGCTGAGGCTTCCGATGTCCAACCTGGGCCTTCCAGCCAGGAAGAAGTGGAGGAGCCCAGCTGGAGTCAGGTATAGCATTGTTCTATTGATTTCTGTTCAATAAATAAATGATGTTTATTAGATGTTATTAATGATCACTAATTGCTGATTGAAAAAAGTGTTTTACATATCAATAGACAGTAGTGGGCACCCAAAATTGGGACAAGAATGAAAAATGCTGGGCTCAGAATGATAGTCTGTTATATTTGTTAACATTCAATTTGCAACAGTCAGGAGGTGAAAATTGTGTGTGATTGATGAATAAAAAACGAAAACAATGTCCCTTTTTCATACACAGGAAGACCTCAGCCAGGAGGAGGCCGTGGAATGTGGCAGCCAGGAGGAGGCGGGGGTTAGCGGCAGCCAGGAGGAGGCGGGGCTAAGCGTCAGCCAGGAGAAGCCTGGGACCAGTCGCAGCATGACCGAATCGCAGGTTCCTCCCCTCCGCCTTCCATACAAAAGACCCAGGAAGGGGAGTCACGTTCAGGATTCTGCACTCAAGCTTATTCAGGAGGCTTCTGTGTCCCTCCTAGCCCTACCCACTCCTTAAGAGGCCTTTGCCTGCATGGCTGCCACAAAACTGCAGGGCATGCAGGAGGGTCAACGCCTCATGTGTGAGCAACTTATTTATAAAGTCCTAACTAAGGGGGTCAGTGGCGAAATCACACCCAAGACCGACGTGATTGAGTTGGACCATCCTCCTCCTCCTCCTGCTGCCACAACTCCACCAGAGCCACAGCGTGGAAGGAAGCGTGGAAGGAAGACAAGAGAGTGATGGCCCTGGGTTCAGTCTGGTCTGACAAAAGCTGCAGTCTCTTGTATGACCACAGCCTGGGGACACAGATGTCATCTGCTGCTTTCCGGATCTCTGGGACTTCTGGACCAGACTGCACTCCCTTAGATAAGGACTCCTCAGGCCACCAATTTTGCTTGAAAATAGTTGATGTGTGCCCTGGGGTCCAAGGCTTCACCCATTTCTGCTGTTTCTCCAGCATTGCCTCCCTCTTTGTTTAGCTGTGAGCCCTTAATAAATGAATTTTTATGGAAAATTATACTCTCCTATGTGTGTTTTCATCCAAAAAGGACAGTTTGTTGGTGACGATTCAGGTATATTTCTTTTTTTTTTTTTTTATTAATTTTTTTTTTTTCATTTAAATATTTTTTATTGAACAATGTACAAGATATGATACATACAATTGTGGATTGTTGACTTTCGTTCCATATTGCTGTAGCATTCTACACATTTTTCTCATTACAATAACTGTATCTTACGTTATGTTAAGTATATGTAATAATCCTGTTGTGGAATATATTCATGACTTCTCCATCGTTGGATTGAGCGATCTCTCATTATGGTCGCATCCTCCGACATGAAGCCATGTCTTCCACAAGTTACTCTTAGTGCTTCTAGCGGTTACAAATACTATGACTGTTTGTATTGGTAAGTTAGTGATTACTTGTACCTTTATAGATAAAGTGCCTTTGGTCTTAATATTTATTTAAGGTAACGTATATAAAAAAAAAAAAAAAAAAAGAAAACAGATAAACAAATAAATCTTGTCCCAACAGACTTACTGCTTCCCCTGGGTTGATGTCTTATTTCAACTTATTCTTACTCTCAATAAATCAATCGTCTTGAGTACCATGAGTTTCATGGTGCCCATTTTTTGGATATCTTCTCATAATTCCCCACAGCTGATGCATGTAAAACTTCATATGTATCAGGTACATTTCTAAAGTACAATGTGAAATTAACAAGAGACAACAACACCAAACAATCTCCTACAGATTAAATAGAACAACATATCAATGGTGTTGTGGTAACTTGACACACAAAACACACACAAAAATATTCTGGAGTAAAAATAAAAATACAATAAAACAAAGATCAGTCTTAATAAAAAATACAAACCAAAAAAAAAAAATAATCTGCCTTAAAACAAAAAAAAAAAAACAATACAACACAAAAATAATGTTGTCAGATGTGACAAATCAAAATATATTGAGGGAATCCCGATAAATAGTAAAGAAAGAAGTTTGTGAGAAGTCTGTGTGAATATGAGCAGCAAAACTACTTCATTCTTCTCACATTATAAAGAAGAAGAGAGTGCGCTGTATTAAACCATTTTTAACATTGCAGCGTGATGAAAATGCTGTATCCATTGTGAACGCTAAGTTTACCAGACCGAGCTGTTCCGTCTCGGAATTTCTTCTGAGTATGCGTGGCACTGTGTGTGTCGGAACAGGCCACACACGATAGGAATTGACGCGATCGGATCGGATTTTGTTGTCGGAAAATTTTATAGCCTGCTCTCAAACTTTGTGTGTCGGAAAATCCGATGGAAAATGTCCGATGGAGCCCACACACGGTCGGAATTTCCGACAACACGCTCCGATCGGACATTTTCCATCGGAAAATCCGACCGTGTGTACGGGGCATTACAGTAATGTTTTGTCATATGTTTTATCAGTGTTTAAAATCAAGGTCATTTCCAGAAACAGATGTACAAAATCAGTGAATACTCTAGAATAATGGTTCAGTTACCCTCTGTGCTTTATTGGCATGGAAGAGCAAGGCACATGTATATCTGAAGGATTCTAAGGAAAATTCTTAGCTACAAGAAGGCAGGATGTCTCTCTTCCCTCAGGACATCCCTTATGCCACAAAGAACTCTGCTCCACTCTGGACTGCCCGCAAACCACCACTGTGGAAAGCATCTCTTAGTCTGATTCCTATTCCCTCTATCCTTTAATATGCCCCTCTACTCTTCCTTCTCATACTAATATCCTTGGACTGCTTCTATCCCCACTGAGCACCTTTCAAGTCATTCCTACCCCTCCCTCTCTATCCTTCTCTTCTTTCGAGACTCTCTGTATTCATCTGTTTTCTCCCATTTCTCTAAGGATTGCAGTAATCTAACCTGGACCGGTGTCACGCTTCCTCAATAACTTCTCTGCCTGAAATACCCACTATCATTCTTGGGGATTTTAACATGTCCACTTATGTTAACAGCCCAGTTACATCCCAACTTTTCAACTTAACCTCATCTTTTGAACAACATAATGGACACAGTCCTCCACTCAATCTGATGGTAATACCCTTGACCTTGCTTTCTCCCATATTTGCACTCCCTACAACCTTACCAACCCCCCCTTTCCTTTCTCTCTGACCCCAGATGATGACTTCAAAGTCAAAACGTGTCGGGAGGATATGCTGAGACCACTGTCTTCTTTTATACAAGCGCTTGATTTTACTGCTAAAAACGTGAGTGTATTTCCTTTGCTTTTTATGTATTAAAATTTCCTTGTCAAAAGAAGTTTATTGAGTATACAATGTTATAAAGATACATAAAGTAAGTTTACAAGGATCTATAAAGTAAGCTCATTGTTTTACAGTAGGGTTTATATAGGTAAATATCATGAAATTTCAAATATTAAACATTGGGTTCACGTAAACCTAAATTAAAGATATATATCATTTCCTTAGTTACTTTTGTAGGTATTTAAATGATTTATATCTACTATACATATTGTTTACAAGTAGAGTGTATATAGGTCAAATAAATTCTGATAATGAGCTTTAATCGTAAGATGGAGAAAAGGAAAGAGAAAGAAGAAAAAGGGTTGAAAGGTAGAGGTATGGTCCACAAGGTTGTCCCGCTCGTCAGTTTATTATTTTTTTTAGTTCTCTTTGAAGCCTTAGAATGGGTGTCTCTGTAAGTCATTTAATCTGTTACCATGGCAACAGGACAGAGTCATTGAAGTTTGACAGGAACTGTTGTTTTATCCAAGGATGCCAAAGTTTTTCAAATTTTGGAATTTGATTTTGATCGATGGCTACCATCTTAGCATGGGACATTGTATTATTCATTCTGTGAATTGTTTCTGCTAGTACCAATGTAGGAGATTTCCATGCCTTGGCCACTGTTTGTTTTGCAGCCGTTATTAGTTGGATCATAAGTTTGAATTGAGAGTGTTAACCATTCCGGTTTTAGATTAAGTAAAGTTAAATATGGATCTGGTTGTATTATTTTTTAAATATTTTAGATGCAATCACGAAGACTTCCTTCCAGAAGGTTTGAATTACTGGGCACGTCCACCATATGTGTAAATATGTGCCTATTTCTGGGCATCCTCGAAAACAAAGAGCTGAGGTATTAGATGAATATTTTGCCACTCTAGCGGGTACAAGGTACCAGCGAGTTAGGACTTTATAATTTGTCTCCAGTGCTAAGATGTTGGGTGAAGATGACTTAGATGTGAGCCATATGTTAGACCAGTCCGTGTCTTCTAAAGTTCGTCCCAGGTCCTCCTCCCACCTCTGAATGTAAGAGGGTCTATTAAGATTTGGTACTCCATATAATTGATTATAAAGTGATGAAATTGTACCTTTAGCAAATGGATCTTTTGTACAGATTGATTCAAAAATGGATAATTGGGATAATGGTGTATCCCTCTTTAGGAATGGTGTATAGAAATTTTTGATTTGGAGATATCTAAATATCTCAGAGTTTGGTAGATCATATTTTTCTCTAAGCGATGGGAATGAAAGGAATGATTTAGATGCTATGAAGTCATTTAGTGTCTGAATGCCTGATGTTGTCCAAGCTTTAAAAGAATTTGGGTAGATCCAAGCCGGATAAAAGGCCGGATTTCTGATAAAAGAAAGGAGAGGATTGTGTGGAGATTGTAACTGATATTTGGTTTTTAGTTTATCCCAGAGAGATAAGAAGTGTTTAGTTATGGGATTATGAATTTTAAAGCGGTCTTTAGGATCAAGCCATAATAAATTTGATATTAATAGAGGGTCATTTTCTGAAGCCTCTATAAATACCCATAATGGGATTTCCTGTTTTGCATGGTATTTGGACAGACTGGCCAAATGTGCTGCTCTGTAGTAGTTAGTAAAATTAGGGTATCCCAGGCCTCCTTTATTTTTGGGAAGATGTAGTGTGTGTATAGGTATACGTGGTTTAGAAGAGCCCCATATAAACGAAGTTGCTCTTTTTTGTACTATTCTCAAAAAATAGGAAGGAATTGGAATAGGGAGGACTCTGAATAGATAAAGCAATTTGGGTAGAATAGTCATTTTGATTGCATTAATCTTCCCCATCCAGGATAAAGGAAGTTGCGACCATTGTTTTATTAGATTTGTGATCTGTCTTAATACAGTAGGATAATTGGTTGAGAATAAGTCAGAATGAGAGGCTGTTAAATGAATTCCAAGATATGGGATTGATTTTTCTGCCCATGTGAATGGGAGTGCAGCCCTAGCCGGGATCAATTCCATGTTTGTGAGTGAAATATTAAGCACTAGGCATTTCTTAGGATTAATCATAAGGCCGGATAGGGCTGCAAATCCATCAAGAGCTGGTATTAAGTTAGGACCAGAGACCTGTGGTGATGATAGAAAAAGTAATATATCGTCTGCAAATATACATAATTTGTGTGTAATACCTCCTACTTCAATGCCAGTTATAGTTTGGTTTGTTCTGATATATTGGGCCATGGGTTCAAGTATAAGGGCAAATAATAAGGGAGATAATGGGCAACCCTGTCGGGTACCTCTTTCGATATTAAAGGCTTCAGATTTGTATCCAGCATATTTTATATAGGCTTTGGGTTTATTATATAATGCTTTGATCCATGTTAAAAAGTGGGGTCCAAAACCCCATTTTTGTAATGAATATTGCATATATTGCCAGGATACTGTGTCAAATGCCCTCTTAATATCGAGAGATAGAAAACATAAAGGGATTTTCCGTTTTTTAGCAATATGTGCCAATAACACTGCCCTGCGTATATTATCTCCTGCCTGTCTATTTGGCATGAAGCCTACTTGATCTCTATGTATTAATTTTCCTATAATGCTATTGAGGCGTTTTGCTATTATTTTTGCTAATAATTTAATATCGAGGTTTAACAAAGAGATAGGCCGATAATTCACACAGGAAGTATCATCAGAAAGGGGTTTTGGGATCATACAAACAATTGCCATTAGTGTTTCTTGCCGAAAAGAATGTCCATCTAGAAGTTTGTTAAAAGTTTCAGTGAGAATGGGAGAGAGTATTTCTGAGAATGTTTTATAGTATAAAGCCGAGTAGCCGTCTGGGCCTGGTCTTTTGTTAAGTTTTAGGTCTTTTATGGCGTTAGCAACTTCATCTATAGTTATAGGCTCATCCAAACTGCTTTTTTGATTCTGAGATAACTCAGGTAAGGTTATTTTTGAGAAGAAGGATTCAGCCTCTGTAGGATTAAATTCATTGTTTGTCTTGTATAAAGTTGCGAGATGTGAGTGAAATTTATGGACTATTTTAACTGGATTACAAGTGTAAACATTTTTTGATAATTTCAAACGTATTGGTTTGAAAGATTTGTTAGTTGAATTTAATGCCCGAGCCAAATATGTACCTGGTTTGTTTGTATTCATGTAGAAATTGTGTTTGGAGCGTTTGAGGGATTTATCAACTGACTCAGTGAGAAATAGATCGTATTCCAATCTAGATTTTTCCAGATGAGATTTTGTACTCTGAGATGGATTATCTTGAAATGATATGTAGGCTGCATTAAAATTGAGTTCTAGTTTTTTTCCTAGATTTTTGCGTTCCCGTTTAAATAGTGCCATTTGTCTTTGTATTGTACCACGCAAGACAGGCTTATGAGCTTCCCACAGTGTTATTGGGGAGATGTCTGTTGTATTATTAATTGATATGTATTCCTTTAAAGCTTGTTCAATGGCCATCTGATGTAGTGGGTGTTTGAGCATTATGTCCGGTAAGTACCACGTTGGGTCATGCGCTTTTGGTATAGCTGAGGCTAAAGTAGTGTATACTGCATTATGGTCAGACCACGGAATCGGAATTATATCTGATGCAATAATTTCTGGTATCATTCCTGTTCTTAGAAAAATATGATCTATTCTGGTGAAGGTTTGATGAGGGTGCGAGAAATAAGTGAATTTCTTTTTCATTGGGTTACTTTCTCTCCATGAATCTACCAGATTGTATTTGGAAAGAAGTTGAGAAAAAGGTAATCTAGAGGTTATTTTGGATGGTGTAAAAGGTGATTTATCTAGAAATGGGAGGAGGACCTGGTTCGAATCCCCACACATTATCACTGTTCCTATTTTGTGTGTATTAATCACTTGTAATATATGTGAGAGGAATGGTGTAGGTTGTTTGTTAGGAGCGTAGTAGGAAATCACCGTGATTGCTGTATCCATTATATAACCCATGAGTATCAGGTATCTACCTTCTGGGTCTTTAATTTCTGATGATAAGGTGAATGGTGTGGATCGGTGAAATGCAATTAGAGTTCCCCTTTGCTTGGTACAGGCAGAAGCCGTGTAAATTTGTTGATAAAAAGGAGAAATATATTTTGGAGTAGAATCTTTGGTGAAGTGTGTTTCTTGGAGGCATACTATGTGAGCCTTCTTGTTATGGAAAGTACGGAAGGCTTTGGTCCTTTTTTGAGGGACATTTATTCCCTGAACATTCAGGGAAAGTATATTCAGTGGTGCCATGGCAATAGATCAAATAGTTTTGACTTACTTTTTGTTATGCAGAGCTGACTGCGCAGATCAACCTGTGTGGACTGAAGAGATGAATAGATAGAAAAGAAACCAGTGAATTCTGGAGTAAAGAGTAAACAAAAAACATATGAGATTAGATGATACATTGTATAAATTATTTTTTGCAAGTAATCACAATTTACCCGTGAAAGAGAATAAATATCTCTCTCAGGGGAATAAGTGCCTTCGTCACACTCCCACATAATATGGTTGGGAGAATGAGGAGGGCTAATGGGGGTACACGGATCTTCCGCTTACAGGAGAGAAGTGCTATGTCAAAAGACATCAAAATGATGTTTCTTTAGTTGGAGTGCAGAATATAGTTTTTGTTGAAATTATTTATTCCAGGGTGGTTGTATATGGTTAGTCTTGCCCTAGGCTAAATAATTCAGTTAGAAAGGTACTGTTAATAACTTTGGTATTGATGAAGATAGTTTGAATTATTTTGGGATTTTAACCCTTTTTAGAGTAAACAATTACATATTTTATTCATATGTAACTGTTTAGATATGTTAATTCATAAAATTGAGGTTGTATTGCTTCAGATTAGAATAAACAAAAACATAATTCTAGGAACTAGTTAGGTAATAATATATTTGTTTTAAGAAAAGAAAGAAAAAAAAAAGAAAAAAAAAAAAAAAAAAAAAAAAAGCTTCCATTACTTCTGGATTTTTGAACATATTTGTCCTAAAAAGTAATAAATCTATTGTTATTACCTGATAATATATAACTGAACAAGAATTTCCTTATTTCACTTACATATTCTAAGGCTATATGAATCAGAAGTAATAAGAAATATAACTGGAATGTAACATGATCCCACACAGTGTGTGACTATCAGAATGCAGTTACATTCAGTTATAAATATAGGTTTTTTATAGAGAACCATCTCTTAGTATAATAAATGAAGAGATATCAGGAATTAGGATGTCAGTCCATTGAATCTTCTTGGTCCATGGATGATGTGGCATAACGGCCTCTTTTGTGAGAATGATGATTCCCATTTTGTTCTGGAATTTTCTGGGTGCTGCCTGAAGGTGAAGATGATGCCATTCTTCTGCGTGTGGGAGTGTTGCTGCTTGTGGGTTCTGTCAGATTTAATTTTAAAAGGGTTTGTTGTAGTTCATCTGCTGATCTGCTTCTGTAAATTGTACCTTGGTAGTTAAATCTGACTGAAAAGGGGAAGCCCCATTGATACATAATGTTGTGGCGTTGCAGTTCCATTAGTTGGGGTTTCATGGATCGTCTTTTAGTAATAGTAAGTTGGGATAGGTCAGCAAAAATTTGATAATTGTGTCCTTGAAAATTAAGTTCCTTTTTTTCTCTTGCAGCAATTAGTATTTGTTCTTTCGTTCTGTAATAATGAAATTTTGTGATTATATCACGTGGGGGTCCATCTTTCTTTTTGGCTGTGAGGGCTCTGTGTACTCTGTCCAGTTCTAAACGTTCAATAGGGATATCTGGCTTTAGTTCTGGTAATAGAGCAGTAATAGTAGATTGCAGGTCTGCCACATTTTCAGGTATTCCCCTTATGCGCAAGTTTGAACATCTGGCTCTTTTTTCGTAATCTTTGAGCTTAGTTTGAAGTATTAAATTCTCTTTTTTTAATTGTTCCAATTCTGTTATATTTTCTTGGGTTGTAATTTCAATTTCATCCATTTTTATTTCTAAGGCTGCGGTGCGGTTTCCCAGCTCTCTTATTTCTTTGGTTAGGCTGTTTGTTATTTGGTCTGAGGTTTGTTTTAAAGCCTTATGAAGCATATTTTCAAATTGTAATAATATTACTGGGGATACTGAGGAGGCTTGTGGAGAAGTTTGTGAGAGGATTTGTTCTGTATCTGACTCAAATGGAGAGTCTTGCTGTGACATTTTCTGTCTGTGAGAGCGCCCTGATGCTGTATCTTGTGAGGTGACTGGAGCTGCTTCAGCTGCAGTGAGTGCCTGTGAGCTCTTTGTGAGGTGATTTTTATTTCTGCCACGGTTTCCTCCCAGTACCATATTTCCTGCCCAAACTTTCACAGTTTGTTCCCTGGGGCAAAAAGGTTCAAATGGATACCTTTTGAGCCTGCAGGCTCCGCTTTGTCCTTCTCTTCTCTCCTCAGCGGTGTGGAGCTCTAACAATGCATGTCTGCTCCGCTAGGCTCCGCCTCCTGCCCCCCCGTATTAAAATTTCCATACAGAGTTACGCTATATGCATTCCTCTTTCTTTTAATGGTGGGACTGACTATATCTACTGCCTATATCTACTGAGTCCATCCATACCTTACACCTGTTTGGAGGTCCATCTGGAGGTCATATCTAGATAGAGCATCTGATCCCCTTGGTATATTATACCACAAAGCTTGATTGACTCACTAGGTGCACACCTATTTGAGTTCAATTCCTCTAGTAAGCAGCTTCTGGTGTCTTTGGTGGTGGATCTACTATGAACTGTTATTACATCATACATATTTGAAGTTAAAGACTGTCACTATGTCATATCCACATGTGGTTGAGGATTATCATCACACATGATTGAAGTTTGTCACTGACTTTTTTTGGACATCACACGTCCAAGTTCCCCTATTTATAGACATCACATGTCATAATAGAGGACTGCTTGGAGTATTTTTGAGCACATCATTTATTATTCATGTTTTTTTGTACTTATATAATTTGTTATGGTTTATATGATCCCTCCACTGGCTTCCTATTGCCCAACAAATAAAATTCAAAACACTAACAATAACATACAAAGTAATTTACAACTTTGCCCCGAGCTACATCACCAATCTTGTCTTCAAATATCACCCAAACCATCCTCTCAACTCCTCCCAAGACCTCCTGCTCTCTAGCTCTCTTGTCTCCTCCTCCCATGCTCATCTCCATGACTTCTCCAGAGCCTCTCCCATCCTCTGGAACTCACTACCCCAAATGTCCAGCTATCTCCTACTCTGTCCACTTTTAGGCCATCCCTCAAAACTCAGCACTTCAGGGAAGCCTATCCTGCCTTCAGCTAATATTGTAAAGCGCTGTGCAAACTGTTGGCATTATATAAATCTTATATTATATTAATAATAATTAGGTGTCCTCCCAGCCATTTCTGGTGGCAACTTGACTTTGTTAAAGAAGAAACAACGATCTCAGAACTATAATGCTAGACCATCAATGAGGACTACCATAACAGTGTACTTAATTTAAATATGTTGCAATATACAGTACAGTAAGCTTGTTTCTGCTGGTACATTGTCATTTGTATTTTGTGTGTTTAGCTTAAAGCAGCATTTTATGGGAATAAAATAGCTATTCAAATATGAAAATAATATTTTGTATAAACTTGTAACTCATTTTGTGCTTGTAATTATATTGCTTTATACCCATATTGGCAGATAGTGAATTAATGGCAAATGAATGTGCTAAGTATGCGTATATAATATGGGGTATTGTTTCTTTGCAATTCTAAAATATTCAAGTAATAGCATCAATGGCAGGAGTTTCAATGTGCCCTAATAGTTTCATTGCATTTACACTTTCTAAATAACCCCTAATGTAATATTTATTTAGAAATATGAGTTAATTAGAAAGTTTTACTGTAATTCTGAGGGGTATGATGATTCATCACATCTAAAGGGATAATGACCATGTTACAGCCTAGTTCAATATAAGTGGAACCAAAGTAGGCAGGAATCTTAAATACATTTTGTAAAAATCTGTGTAATGCATATAGTTGATATAAGCTGCACTTTAAACTTTTCTTGAGCTATGTTAAGTGTTTTAAAAATTACAAAACATATTACATAGTACTAAAAAAAAATCATTGTTGCACAATATACCCAGGATTCTTCTGGAAAAAAATCATATTCTTTTTGTCCTTTTGTTAATGGGTAAATATACGTAGATCTTAAAGTGGTTGTAAAGGTAGAAGGTTTTTTACCCTAATGCATTCTTATGTGTGCAGCTTCCCCCTGAGCTTGATCTTGATCCAGCTCTGTGCTTGAGAGTAGCAGCTCTCTCCACTCTCTCTCTTCTCACTGGACATGGAGGCAGCTTTGGGAACCATTGCCTCCTGCTGCTGTCAATCAAAGCCAGTGATCAAAGAGTGGGGGGCGGGCTGAGCCACTCGGTGTGTGTCAATGGACACACACAGCATGGCTAGAGATCGAGTCCCCAAGAATGCTCCCATAGCAAGTGGTGGGGGGGAGAAGCCAGAAGCGCCATTCAGGGACCCTAGAAGAGGAGGATGGGGCTACTCTGTGCAAAACCACTGCACAACATGTTTGTTTTAGTTTTTTTAAACGCTTACAACCACTTTAAGCCAAATCACTTTTTTTTGTTTTGGATAAAGTAGAAAATGGTTAAGACCCCTTTGAGGTATTTTTTTGCCAAGGTAAGAGAAAGTCAAAATAGGAGATTTACTTGTTACTTCATTAAGCATCCCCATTGGAATATTTTCTCTCATTCTTGTTCCAGTGGCAACTCAAAAATTAGATTTTTTTTTCATGTTCAATCCAGATAACAATGGTCACCTGGACAAAGTGAGAGGCTGACTTTCTCCATTGGGTACACAGAAAGCAATGAAAGCTTAACAGTGGTTCTAACCCTTTCACACTGGATCCAAAAAAGACATTTGGCTTTAGATACATTTGGCTTTAGAACATACATCCAAAACTTAAGTACATATGCACGTTAGTGGACATGGACAAAAGTCACATTACACAGAGATATAAATTGGTTTCTGTGTGTTTGTGTGTTTTATCTCTTTGTCCTTAGCAATTGACCTAGGTAGCTAATTGCCAATGCTGAATGTTTTGACACACAAGAATAATCCATGCTTGTGTAAACCACTCCTCTTCAACATCCTTGGAGTCCTGAAATTAGGTGTTTAATGATCAATAGGAAAACAGACATTGGATAAAAAAAATTAAAGGTATAAAGAGTTATTCCTGTTCATGCAACACATCTGATTAAGTATTCGTGTATAACCTGGGCTTCAGGACTTACATGTATGAATTTTACTAGAAGGCCATATTTTACACCTAGCAACCTAAAAGATGGGAAAAGAGGTGAGATTTATATTTTGTTGCTGTACGTGCACAGGATTCTGACCAGCACCCACTATGAGCAAGGAGAAGAGTCTTTAAAGGCCACCCTTGCACAGAAATGATGCAAAGAGACTCTCAGTATGCATGTATGGTGATTTCATTATAGTCAATGTGATGGCATCATCACTATTCCTGAGGCAGTAGAAGTAATGCAGTGTCTGCCTTTATTACTTACTTTGTATTCCTTATCAAAAGCAAACTGCTACTGATATAAAGACATTTCCTTAACTAGCTGTCTGTTACGTTGCATTTTTATTCCAACATACATTCTAAAAGAATCTTTCTGTAGACATTTTTATTTCCTTGTTGTTCCAATAATAATATGAATTTATGTATTGCAGAAGATTAAAATCTTCTGCTCCAATATGATGTGTTTGTACATTTCCTACCATCATGCCTATACTATAATAGTTAGTGCATGTCCAAGGCTGATGGTTTATTAATTGATTTTTAATGCTTCACGACTAATGGATATTTTTTCCTAGATACTGCATTTCTTGGTGAAGGGAAAAATCAATAACAATTAAATAATTGAATCCCAGATAGAATGCATTACCCACTAATAGCATCAACTCCAAACGAAATTCAAAATGGGCAATTTATAATTTGAATCTGAAGCTAGAAACATGATTAGAAAAGAACATACACAGACACCATAAATATTGCAAAACTTTAAAAGAACAGCCCCAATAAAGGAGTTGGTAATAAAATAATAATTTGATAAAATAATTTACATAGGATCTAAACTTACATTTACAAGTGAACACAGTTTGTTCTCCTCATAGCATTTAAAGGCTCATCTTGTAACAAGATTAAACTTACTGGAGCTTTCCTAGAAGCTATGCACAATGATCTCTCAAAAGGCCATGGCAAAGATGTAGATTGCAAATCATGGCCATAAACTTTTAATCACATCATTACCTTAGCCTTCTTGTAATCAAGGGTTCAACTTTATTACTTCCAGGTTCCTATGTTTTCCCTTTCAGATATGTGGCTGTAGTACAAAAATTTCAGACAACTCAAAAGTATAATAATAAAAGGAATTTACTTAGCTTGGTTTAAAGATGTATTACATATGAACAAATAGATCATATACAGCATCATTCCAATCCAGGGGAGCCTGTAATTTTATTTGAAATTCCTGGAGGCGACGATCCTCTTTTCTCAGATACTTCTTCCTTAGTTCCGAGCGAGCTCAAATAGTCTTTTGTCTTCCAGCCATATCCATATATGCAGCATAAAAATGACTTAAAGCAGTTGCATAATGCTTGAAGTTTTTTATTTCCCTGCAAGGTAAAGTCATAATGTGCTAGTATGCATCACATATTAACACATTATGTGAAACTCACCTTGAAACGAAGCTGTTCCAGCGCCGCGATGTCAGCGCTGCAGCCACTTCCATCTTCATTCGTCTTGCTTCCGGGTTCGCGGGCTCCGGCTCTGCAACTGGCCAGAGCCGAGATGACATCACTCCCGCGCATGCTCGCAGGAGCCGCCGGGTGGCCGTTCCTTCAGAGCGCATGTACCAGTCATGTCACTGGCTGCATGTAATGTAAATATCTCCTAAACGACGCATGTTTAAGAGATATTTGCACTACCTATAGGTAAGCCCTATTACAGGCTTACCTATAGGTAAAAGTCAGTAAAGGAAGTTTACTTCCTCTTTAAAACCAGTTTGAGCCACATTCCCAGAGCAAGGAAAGTGACATCAGATGTCACAGTATACATAATATACACAGACAGGTTGTTTATAGATAAACACACAAAAGTAATTACACTAACATAATTGATAACATAAAACTATTACTAAGTTTAAATGTAAATCAATAACTAATAAAAACCTACATTACCCCTTATGTAGAAGTTTTTTTTTTATCAATAGGATTTTGTTTTGAAAATTTCAAGGTAGTACAAAGAAAGAACAAATTCCATAATATGAGGGACACATAAACAGGGTTGACAACAAACTGTCAGTGTACAACATAATCATCACATTCGTATAAATGATGAGAAAGCAAGATAACGGCATCTGATGATAACAATAACTGAAATGTCAGAGGATGTTTTAGGAAGCTCATGTAGAAGTTTTGACAAGATTCTGACATTATCTGACAACCTCTCTGAATCAGTTGTTCAGAGGAAGCCTTGTATTCATCCAGAAAATACAAAGCTCCCTGTGAATGGCTGAGCAACAGTCAGCCTGACTCAGTTTCATTCCGGGAAGTCCCCATCACACTGTTGGAACACAGTGCTGTATACTGTGTGTAGGTGAGGTGACATACAGTTAATACAGTGATGATGGCTGCTGTATGTTTTAGTGAAGAAAATAGCTTGTTTGGACCAGCTTGGTCCAAATTAACTATTTAAAATAGTTAGCTATGAAGATGAGGGTTTGACTGTGGAGATGGCTCTTCAAAAAAGATAGAAAGTAACGTATGTATTGCTTATCCCTGGAGGAGCCACTGATTTCTCCCCTGTTCCCAGTGCCCACAACTCTCTAAGCATCATACTCTCTGACAGACCAGGGCTTAAGGGTGGATATTTATTGCAATAATATACACAATAATACAATAACCAAATAAACGTAAAAGGTTCACCTAAACAATTATGTGAAACAGGGGAAATATAAAGTATACAATTGGTAATAAACAGGTGGACCAGAGAATGACCCCTAATCCCTATACTGGGTAAAGTCATGTTTAAAGTGATTGTAAAGTCTTGTTTTTTTTCTATAAAAATAACAAACATGTCATACTTACCTGCCCTGTGTAGTGGTTTTGCACAGGGCAGCCCAGATCCTCCTCTTCTCTGGTCCCCCTTTGGCTCTCCTGGCCCCTCCCTTCTGTTGAGTGCCCCCACAGCAAGCAGCTTGCTATGGGGGTGCCCAAGCAGCTCCGTGTGTTCATTCAGATATGGAGCCTCAGTTCTCTTCTCTCTCCTTATTGGCTAACTGATTTTGATTGACAGCAGCAGGAGCCAATGATACCACTGCTCTGTCTCAGCCAATCAGGAGGGAGGGTCACCGACAGCCGAGGCACTCGTGGACCTCAGGTATGTGTTAGGGGGGCTGAGGGGGGCTGCTGCACACAGAAGGCTTTTTATCTTAATGCATAGAATGCATTAAAATAAGAAACTTTCTGCCTTTACAACCACTTTAAGGCACAATGCTATGACAATGGTCCAGCAGTCTTTGTCAAACCCTTTCCTATTGGGCAGTACATTGAGACACTAATCCAGTGTTTGAGCACTCAAAATTAAGACCCTCCAAACCCAGGTACAGGTGCCCAGTAAGCAATACTGTTCCTTTAACTAAGGTGTGGTAGGGAATGGCCAGAAACCTCTCACTGGCTTTTAGGGTATTGGTATGAATTCTCCACTCTCTGTCTGGGCACCTCAAAATCAGCTGAAGTGGCATCCTCCCCAGTGATCAGGTGGCTACACCAAGCTCGACAGTGGTATTCCCACAAACCAGGAGATGTCCGCTACTGAACCTCTCTGTGTCCCTGATGCAGAGGCAAAACATTCTGCCTGCTAGACAATCTCCCACAACATTCTCCTCATGACTTCCTGAACCCCCAGAATAGTCCTTGCTTGTCCTCTGCACAGATCCCCTGGTAATGCTGACAGGCTCATTCTGCTTGGGGACTATATCCTCCAAAGTGTTCTCAGTTTGTCACAGGCTCTTGTCACTCCCAAGATGTAAAGCTGTCCATAAATCCATTCTCTGTGTTCTCTGGATGGTGGGAAGGCCTTCTTTTGGCTGCACACAGACCTGCAAATGGCCAGTGCTTTGTCTCTATCTCCCCTCTCTCCCCACAGCCGCTACCTTTCTGGTTGCCACTGAAGGAATGAGAAATTACAGAGGTGGCAGTGTGTGGGCAGCTGCGGTCTCAGTGTTAGGCTGTCAGCCTGATCCATGCTTTCACTTCTGCCAGGGCTATTAGCAGATCATGATAAGCACTTGCATGGGAAATGCAAAATTTATAGTACAGTACATCTCTCTAAGAATGAATATAAAATTGCAAGTTGATGACTGTATTCATAAACCATTTTACAAAACTATAAATCTTGACTTTGGTAATGGTGTGAAACTAGAAATTACTTTTTAGCTTTTGGATTCTAGAAGAAGGCCGGTATCCTACACTTTTATTCAGCAAGGCAACAAACAATCAGTTACAATGCAGGAGAGCTCTGTACAGGAAGTCAATAGCTTAACAAAACATTTGCTTGTCTAACTAACTAACTAAACTCAGACCAGTTCTGACTAACAGGGTATCCCCCAAAATAGGTTCTCAAAACAAACAGTAGCAGTGTGCCTTTTTTAGGGTTCTGTCAGTACTCAAACTTTTTCACCCAGCAGGAGGCTCCCACAGCAGAGACAGAGACCTGCATCAGTCATCTTGCATACAGTATGTAAAGGCCCATGTACGGCTGAGACTAATTAATGAGGTCTGTTTACCAGGTAAGATGTATACATAGGAATCTCTCTGTCCACCTTAACCAACATTTCATAAAAATCTTTTTGACAAGAAGAAAAGCAGTATTAGTTCAGTTCATGTCTTGAGCAAAGTATGCCACTTTCATTGTACTAACTTAAACAGGGTAATTGCATTTCACGTGTAACCTTAAGCTGTTTAATAAAAGCAATACTGTTAATCTGAGCCATGAATGGTAATAGAAACCCCTTTAGGGTAAAACATTATATGTAAATCTGCATATGTTACATATAAAAATTATATAGATCCCTTGGCATTTTTTTGGAATTAGATTTGTACTTTGAATAGGAAGACAGCTACTGACTAAAGTTCAGTAAATTTGAGAATGTAAAAATGGACATACCATATTCAATTTCAACATTGCTATGAAAGCAGTCCTATCTGCCAAACTAAAAGTACAACCATTTATGCTTTAGACAGGGTAAAATATGAGTTTAATGTGTATTTACCATTCGCTACACTTATTAGTGGAGATGTACAGTTGGTACTTTCTGAAGCAGATCCCAGCCTAGTTCAAAATAGTCCAAAATTCTGATTTCATTATGCTTACTCAATTTATCCACTGAAAGTTAATTGCTAATTCGTTGATATGGATTGTTTCCCGCCATTAATTAAACTCTGTTATAATTAAAAACTTGCTGAGAGATTTGGAATTAAATCACAGTCCCAGTCAAAGGATACAAGTGTCTGAAATTCTCTATTAAGTTATGATCGATAACTAGCTCTATAGTCAATGTAAAAATTAGCAAACGAATTAAGCAAACACATTCTTTTCAATCTATTTATTAATGATCTGGGGAATATATTTAATGGCAATGCTGTCATTTTGCTGATAAGACAAAATTATGTGTTAAATATCAGAAACATAGTGACATTTTGGAGAAGGATCTTGACAACATGGGCAGTTCAAATATAAGTAGAATTGCATGTTTACAAACTGTAGGTTTATGCACCTAAGCAAAAAAAATAGTGTAGCATATCTTCTAAACCACGGGATAAGCATTGCTTACTATAGCATAATATTAGCCCCATGTGTTTTATCCTATTTTCTTTATAACTCCTAAAATTTTGCTTGGTTTTACAACATCTACTTGGCATTCATTTGTTCTACTAAGTTTGTAGACAACTGTTTTTCCTAAGTTCTGTGTTGTCTGTCCAAGTGTATTGCAATAAACTTGACAAATATCAGTCTTGTTTCTACCTCATTTACTATGTAACATGCATTGAAATAAAACAGCCTGTTCTATTTGAATGAGATAACAATGAAACAATGCAGGTTCTAACAAACCTCCAGCAATTTCTTCACTGCAGCATTGTGGCATGTGGGTTGGGAGCATTGGGGTGCCATTGAAAGCAAACAATGTTAAATTAATTTAGTGCAATCTCTTGTTTGCAGTAAAGCACACATCACCGCAATGCACAGATTTAAACAGATTATTTTTGTTTAAATTTTTCCTAATTTGGGGAAATAATTTCAGGAAATATAAATGGGGTCAATTCACAAAAGATATTCACACAGGTTATCGCTGTAAAACAGTATTGCTATCATTTTTCTGGGCATAATGGTAATTCATAGGAAAAAGTCAAAAAGTATCTGACTCCACACCTACAGTATGTGACATTTATGTTTTTAAATTAAAAATTTTCATCAGAAATGTATCATAAGGTAAGATTAAGAATTTATTTAGCATAACTAATCCCCCTATTGGACTAACATAAATAGATTCTATTTTTTATTTTTGTATTTTTTTTATAGTTTTGCATGGAGCAGGGCAGAAAATATTCAGGTTTTTATTGATGGGTAGGAGGAAGATGAAAGAAACAGAAGTCATAAAGTCTAGATTTTATTTTATTCAGACATTGATAGCATAAAAATCCAATGCGTCTGTAGCGTTTTCCCTGAAATAGGAGACAAATTGATGTCCCCCCAGTGGGGACACCTGTTCCAGTGACCAATGTCTAATGAGGCACACTTCCTGTTTCCATGGGACAAGAAATGAATGAAAGTCTCCCCAATGGGACAACTACAAACAAAAATAGACAAGCATCTAAGCCACTTCCCAATCTATCCTAAACTTAAAGAAAAAGGTTTTGGTTTACATTCAAGGCTCTTATCTCACAATCTTTCAATAGGAAGAAGCTTTAGCTAATAACAGTGGTTAATATAGGTTCTACTAAATTTAAGAAGTGATCTGTTTACCTAAGATAAAAAGAATATGATAACCCTTACAGCAGCAGAGAATAAAAATCAGCAGTTAAAATAGTTAATACTAGGGTAGATTATTAGTAAAAGATTAATACTACAACAGAGTTTCCAAAGCCAAGCCTCAACTACAGGGCAAACTTCAGAGCAGAATTTTACTTTTTCAGCTCCCTTCTTATATCAAGAGGGCTTTAGAAGTGCCTGTAAAGTCTCTAGTCATAGTAGAAGACAACTGACATAGACTGCATAATAGATGGTTCATTTGTGTAATTGATTGTCTCAAAAATTACACTCTAATTGATGCTTTAAAATCAGAAATGGGAGGATATCTGTTTTTAGACGCTTGATCAGTAAATAAGTAGTTAAATCGGTAAGTAGTAGTTGAATCAAAAAGTCAATGTAACTTTTCTTGGTAGAAAGGGAGATGCAAAACCTAGAGAATATTTTCTGTGTCATCCCAGTATCTGAAATTTTTGCTGCTTCATAAGATAAGTTAAGATAAGATTTATTGTCATTGTAGATAACAAATTCACAATGAAATTACATTTCTACTCCACACATTATTCATACATCACAATTATCAACCATGCATTTACCGCACAGGATTTAATTATACCAAAAAATATATATAGAAAAGTGTCCCCGTATTATAAAAGTATAAAGAGTGTCCTCATATTAAAAACTAAACAAGACAATAAAATAAGACTATGTGACCTCTTTTATTTCATTCCTGCATTGATAGCCTTAATAGCCCTGGGAAAGAAGTTCTCTTTAAATCCATTTGTCCTTGTTTTAATCACCCTAAAACGTCTCCCAGGTGTCAATAATTCGAAGAAATGACAACAAGGACGAGTGTGGTCTTACATTATTTTTCTTGCTCTACAAAGGCAACGAGTCTCATATATTTCTTCTAGAGAAACAAGTTCACACCCTACAATTTTCTGCGCTGTTCAAACCACTCTCTTTAGAGCATTTTTATCTGCCTGCGTACAAATAGGATACCAAACTAGAATACAATATGTTATTGAACTCTCAATGGCAGAGCGATAGAAGGTCTCTAGTACCTTACTTCCCAAGCCATTCTTCCTAAGGAGTCGCAAAAAATATAAACACTGTTGCAATTTCTTAGTAATGGCTTTAACGTTGATTGTCCACGATAAGTTTTCAGAAATGCATGTTCCCAAAAATGTAAAGGTAGAGACCCGCTCCACGCATATGCCTTTAATAAAAAGCGGTGCTGGTTCAGGCCTGTTCCTTCTGAAATCTACAATCAGTTTCTTTGTTTTCCCTGTGTTTAGGATCAGGTTATTCGCTGTACACCATTCCACTATCCTATCAACCTCTCTCCTGTATTGCTCCTCATCGTCTCCAGTGATACAACCAATTACAGTAGTGTCATTGGATGTATCACTGGGCAGTTGTTGCCAAAGTGTCAAAGTGGGGATAGTGAAGCACATGTCTAAGATGCTTATGTTGATAAGCTTGAGAAGTTTTCTCCTAGAAACTAGATCATCCAAAGTGTAAGGAACATGTCATCAAGCCAACTGATCATGAATGTGTTTTCTTATTTCTTGCCAAAAGGCAGTCACTAGGCCTTCAATATTTCATTTTAAATGTGCTAGAAGCTAATATGTGAAAATGTACTTCATAGTGTCCCACAGAAAAATCAGAAACTTGGTGTTGCTGCAGAAATAGAAACAGTGGTATAAATAGGGACCCATCTATAACTTTTTTCACACAAGAGTCACAAAACATTCACCCAGGATTCACACATATTCCAGTTGTATAAAGCAAGAAAAATATGTAAATCTTGGTTGAAAGTTGTATAAATTTTGTGAACACATTTCATAAATAGACCCCTAATGTAGCAGGTTTCAAATGAGCTGGTAGAAGTTATTAAAAAAAAATAACCATGGAAATACCAGAAGATTGAAGAATTTAGGTCAAGTGAAATTAATTTGGTAAGTGGATGTTTACTCATATCTACCCTCCATATTATTTTCACAGTTATAATTTTCCTATTCCTATTTATTAAAGTGGTTCCTTACATTAAGGTAAAAAATGTTTAGGCATCAATATCACTCCCTCATTCCCCTTTTACTTACCTGAGCCCTTTAACAATCTAATTAAAGAGAAACCTTGCGAGCCACAATGATATGTTGCCTCAAGAATGAAAAGCACCTAGCTGCCTGCGTAGAACACGTCTCATATACCGTGCACCACTAAAGAAAAAATGAAATACGCTGCGCTAAAGGTGTAAATACAATCATGTCAATAGTGTACATAAATAATGATCCAAACAAGTAAAAATAATAACGTAGTGTGACGTAGTCCTATCACTACGTACTTATACTAATAACGTGGTATGCTAAAAGTGCTACAAAGTTGTATTGTTAAATCAGTGCAAAGTATGCATATAAATCAGCAAATGTTGCATCAGTGCAAAGTATACAAATCAACAAATATCAATATACATAATAAACGTAATCAATAAACATAAAGTGGCATGTGCGGTCAATCTACAGCAGTAGATATAATATGTGCAATATTCAAAAAAAGTGCCAAGTGCCACACAATGGTGAAATATACAATATCAAAAATATGCTGAGTGATCCGTGTTTAATAATATGGGTGTATAAGAAATGTCCAAAAAAAATACAGCATGCTCCAAATATTTTAGTGCTTAAAAAACCATTCTCCAGTGTCACCCAGTGACCCCCCAGGGAAAGCCGCTCACCTCAGAGTGTGTGACTCAGCTGTGAAACTAAGTCTAAACAGGCTTTGGAGCCATACCACGGCTCAGTGATGGTATCCAGGTGCACAGCATAGGCAGTAGTTCCACAAATATAGGAGAATGAGAAGAGAAGACTGGATGGTGTAATAACGTTTTAAAAGTTTTATTGAAGAAAAAACATTCCCCACGATGGGGTACTCACAAGTTCAGGGTGCGTAAGTGCACCAACCTAGCAATAGCCTCCAAGTATCGAGTGTCAGATGAGGTAAAATGTGCGTCGCATCACAACAAGAGAGATAGCTCTGTGATCCATCCTGGCCCCTCCCCTACGCGTGTTCGACACAGGGTCATGTGTCTTCATCAGGGGGATATGATTGGACGGGCACTCAGCCACTTACACACAATGATACAGTCACCATCCAGACACATCCCTTGTCTGTTACTGGATAATGTCCCAGAATTCCCAGCACTGCTCACCTCTACACGATGATCTCTCTGATGACTTCTAGAATCTTCTTTGTATTTCTGTATTCTATCAGGGAGGGAGGTGGAGACAATGTGATGGTCATATGATCTCCAGACTTCACAGGAGGAAAACTCTATACAGACTTCACAGGAGGAAAACTCTATATCTCCTCTGCTCCCACTTCCAGCGATGTCTTCTCTCTACTTCCTCCCGACTCACCTCTCTAGTGCTGTGCACATCTCCAGCTCTTCTCTCCCCTCACCTCCTGGCCTGTAGGTCTTTGTTGGGGCAGCGGGAGCCATTGGCTTCTGCTTCTGTCAATCAAAGCCAGTGGTGAGGGAGTGGGGGGCAAGGTCTAGAACCTTTGTATGTGTCAATAGACACAGACAGCTAGGTTCGGGAGCAAACCCACATGAATGCCCCCTCAGCAGAGGGGAGGAGCCAGGAGTGGTGGCAGGGGACCGGAGAAGAGGAGATTCAATTGTACAGAGCAGGTAAGTATAAACCTGTTTATTATTAAAAAAATAAATGTGTATATATCTATATATAGATATATCTATATAGATATATATCTATATAGATATATCTATATATTGTGGTATTGGGGGTTATTTAGCTTCAGTGTAGAGCTTACCAGTGAGCTGAGTCAACGCCAGATATGCAGTTTAAGGGATTTTTTGGCCCATGTTTATTGAAGTAAAAGAAAAACAGTCCATCCAGGATTTCCACGCAGGGGTTTCTTCCACAAAGCAATAATGAAATACAAGGAAAATACCCAGCCACCTGGCTCTCTGGTCAGCACTGCTGTTCAGGCGTTGACCTCGGTCCTCTTGACCCTGTAACAGTGTCCCTGTTTGGTACCCACACTGTACCTCTGGTGATACTCTCTCTTACAGCTTCCTGGCTTACGTTATTGCCACATGGCTGCTTCAGGCCTGTAGCCTAGGCATTAGGTCTGCTCCTTAGAACAAAAGGGTTTCCTTGAGTTAAGCTCTCTCCTAGCTTACTCCTGATCAGCGCCTTGCTGTTCTGTCACAAAGTACATCTGCCTCCTGCAGACATGCATGCTCTGGCTGCACCCATGCAGTCTCTGACTCCTGCAGAGGAATGGGAGTCTACCTGACTCCCATGCACAGACCTCCTGTCTGTCGAGTGGGGCCCTGAGCCATAGCCAGGTCACAACTAAAAAGCCCAGCACACAGCTGTGCAATCAGCGTGCCTTTCTCTCCAAAATCTGGTGTAAAGCCGCTTCTTTGATTTACTCATTCAGTAAACCTAAATATCACATGGTCCTAAGTATTCAGACCCTTTGCTCAGTATTTAGTAGAAGCACCCTTTTGATCTAATACAGCCATGAGTCTTTTTGGGAAGGATGCAACAAGTTTTTCACACCTGGATTTGAGGATCCTCTGCCATTCCTCCTTGCAGATCCTCTCCAGTTCTGTCAGGTTGGATGGTAAACGTTGGTGGACAGCCATTTTTAGGTCTTTCCAGAGATACTCAATTGGGTTTAAGTCAGGGCTCTGCCTGGGCCATTCAAGAACAGTCACGGAGTTGTTGTGAAGCCACTCCTTCGTTATTTTAGCTGTGTGCTTAGGGTCATTGTCTTGTTGGCCCAGTCTGAGGTCCTGAGCACTCTGGAGAAGGTTTTTGTCCAGGATATCCCTGTACTAGACCGCATTCATCTTTTCCTCGATTGCAACAAGTTGTCCTGTCCCTGCAGCTGAAAAACACCCCCACAGCATGATGCTGCCATCACCATGCTTCACTGTTGGGACTGTATTGGACAGGTGATGAGCAGTGCCTGGGTTTCTCCACACATACCATTTAGAATTAAGGCCAAAAAGTTCTATCTTGGTCTCATCAGACCAGATAATCTTATTTCTCACCATCTTGGAGTCCTTCAGGTGTTTTTTTAGCAAACTCCATGCGGGCTATCATGTGTCTTGCACTGAGGAGAGGCTTCCATCGGGCCACTCTGCCATAAAGCCCCAACTGGTGGAGGGCTGCAGTGATGGTTGACTTTCTACAACTTTCTCCCATCTCCCGACTGCATCTCTGGAGCTCAGCCACAGTGATCTTCGGGTTCTTCTTTACCTCTCTCACCAAAGCTCTTCTCCCCCGATAGCTCAGTTTGGCCAGACGGCCAGCTCTAGAAAGGGTTCTGGTCATCCCAAACATCTTCCATTTAAGGATTATGGAGGCCACTGTGCTCTTAGGAACCTTAAGTGCAGCAGAAATTTTAACCTTGGCCAGATCTGTACCTTGCCACAATTCTGTCTCTGAGCTCTTCAGGCAGCTCCTTTGACATCATGATTTTCATTTGCTCTGACATGCACTGTGAGCTGTAAGGTCTTATATAGACAGGTGTGTGGCTTTCCTAATCAAGTCCAATCAGTGTAATCAAACACAGCAGGACTCAAATGAAGGTGTAGAACCATCTCAAGGATGATCAGAAGAAATGGACAGCACCTGAGTTAAATATATGAGTGTCACAGCAAAGGGTCTGAATACTTAGGACCATGTGATATTTCAGTTTTTCTTTTTTAATAAATCTGCAAAAATTTCAACAATTATGTGCTTTTCTGTCAATATGGGGTGCTGTGTGTACATTAATGAGGAAAAAAATGAACTTAAATGATTTTAGCAAATGGCTGCAATATAACAAAGAGTGAAAAATTTAAGGGGATCTGAATACTTTCTGTCCCCACTGTATAAATCATACTATATATATATATATATATATATATATATATATATATATACTGTATATGTTTAATACTTTAATTCTTCTTTGCAGTTAGCTGTTGTATTGTTTCTGAGATGTTTATTCGGAAAAGATAGAACAAAATATTCTCTTACAGACTTATTTCATTGTACTCATTTATATTTATAATTGATCTCCATTTCAGCTACATTCTAATCAATTTATTTTATTTGTCATTTGGGAAGTAACAGCATAGGCATACAGTATATTGCATTTCCAAATGTCCTGTACTGTTGTTTGTGGCCTTGCCTTTGTTGCTAATGAGACAGAAGAAGCTTCCTGTCTTCTTTTTTTCTGGAATTAGAATATTCCAATTGTTAAGTTGTCCTTGGCTGATACTGTAATATTTATGCATTCCATTTACACTTCATCTGCCCCATAAATGCTGCAGATCTTTTTGATATGCAAGCTATTGGGATTTTATTATTCTTTAGATACTTTCAGCTGCTAAAAAATATAATTTCCATATGAAAAAGTAGATTCATTCCCAGTCTTTTGCATGTTGGATAATTAGGAGTGTTAATACATTTGTTTTTGTCGGCATCACAGTAAAATATTGTCTCAGATGCACTGCTATGGTGAGGACAAACTGTATGCCAACAGATTTAAAAAGATGATAATACATTTAGTGGCGCCTTTGATAAATAACAAAACAAAACATTCTGTAAACATGTGATATTTATTCTTGCACCCTTTCTAAAAGTCTACACAACTACTCTGTATGTTTCTATGCGGGAGTTAATTAAAGACCTATATACTTATGCCCTGTACACACGGTCAGATTTTCCAACGGAAAATGTGTGATAGGACCTTGTTGTCGGAAATTCCGACCATGTATGGGTTCCATCACACATTTTCCATCAGAATTTCCGACACACAAAGTTTGAGAGCTTGCTATAAAATTTTCCCACAACAAAATCCGTTGTCGGAAATTCCGATCGTGTGTACACAAATCCGACGCACAAAGTGCCAAGCATGCTCAGAATAAATTAAGAGACAAAAGCTATTGGCTACTGCCCCGTTTATAGTCCTGACGTACGTGTTTTACGTCACTGCGTTCAGATTTTACAACAACTTTGTGTGACCTTGCGTATGCAAGACAAGTTTGAGGCAACATCCGTCGGAAAAAATCCATGGATTTTGTTGTTGGAATGTCCGATCAATGTCCGACTGTGTGTACAGGGCATTAGTGTTCATATATGAACATATGTATACCTAAGAATGATGTGCATCCGCAAAGTCGTTGCAAAGTTCACTGTGACCTGGTCAAAGCTACTGTGACAGACCTAGCCGGGAGAGAGACTTTTGGAGGGGACTGAATGCTAGCCTCTTGCCGATCGATCGTGGGCCCTGGCATTTGGGGGAACGGTGCTCTTTGTGAGCTGTATGCCTGGGGACCCTTGAGGTGGTATTACTGTGTATTCGGGTCCTGGTCTCCCAGGACACACAGGCTCTGGGGACCCTGGATTTGCCATATTAGAAATAGTGGCTGATTCATAATGCTGGGACAAATACTGTTAGGAGATGCTGATGTCAATTCCAGCCACCTGTCTGTCTGTTGCCTGCTAGAATGTGTATTGTAAATAAGTCTCTAGTATGGGATCTAAGAGTCATTAGATCCCCATTGTTGTTTGTGTTAATTAACTCTGCCATTGTGATAATGTTGATTGGGTTTTCTGAGCTACAAGACGGCCAGTCTGGCCTAAAGGTCATGTCTGAGTCATCTAGGCTGTCTAAAGGGATTAGTTAATTAGCCCATGTTAATTAGGTTTCTGGTCACAGGTGTATGTTCAGAGTAATATGAGCTGGAGGTACGCATCTCCTCTTTTATTGCATAAAAGAGCCTGTATTTTTCAATAAAAGAGATTCCTGGTTGAACTTACATACAGCCTGCCTGGTGTTTGTTCTGAGCTACACAACTGGATTAGAACGGCACATAGCTGTAGTTCTAGTCCCGGAGCATCGGATGATCGAACCATCAGATGTTGCGATCTGCAATCTGATTCTATAGCTGCAGAGGAGTGTCAGGAGAGTGGAACCGAGCGAGCAGGGGCTCGTTACATTGGGTGGCAGCAGTGGGATTTGCTCTCCAGTTACTGGGACACTCCAAACCAGCCTGCAGGAGAGCCACGCTGAAAGACTTACTTGAGAGCCGTGGAGGGAATCGTGGGATTGTGCTTCCTTGCCGTGAACACATCCAAACCATCACCTGGATCCAAGGTCCAGTTAGCAGGAGAGGAGAGGTACAGATACCAGCCACCATGGAAGAGGAATTCAGAAGGAGGTTGCGAGAGATGCAGATACAGCACAGAGGACCAGTATCAGAGCAGGTCCTGCTGAAATGGTTTGATTTTATCCGCTGTGAACTCTGGAAGGAAGCGCTAGCCCGTGAGCAGCGACACCAGGGAAAAGTTCTCCCCTCCATCCATGTAAGGTACTGGTCGCAGTATGAAGTATGATTGCTGTTATTGGGGGAACAGCCGAACCAGGAGTGGACAGCTGAGTTAAGCAGGCTGATCCGGGCAGAAATGCAGTTGGACAAGAGCTACAGAGCCCTCCAGTGGTATGTAGCCCAAGTGTGTCCGTGGACAGCGGATGACAGCCCCACGGAAGGCTTTGACTACGATGGCCTGGGATTGTGGTACTGGAGGCTGTCCAGGGACCCTGACTTTGGGAGTGATCGGGAGTGGCGTCTGGAGGAAATAATGGAGCACAGAGAGCGAAGACTGAATGTCTCAGAAGTGCACTGGGCACAGGAAGATTTGGAGTTTCTGGCCGTTCAGGAATGGGAGCTTGAGATGGCCTACAGACAGCTGCTAGACTCTGCTCAGCAGCAGGGTGGGGCTCCCTTTGCCTGGGACTATCAGGAAATACCAGTTGACAACTCTGAAATCCTGGCTGAAGAGTTGACAATGTGGCAGAGTAACAGTGTGCTTTGCCAACCTGCCCCTGCAGCTATGGAGGTGGAGGTCTTTTGGCGGATGCAGCAAGTGTTGACTGACCTTGATGATCCTGTTTCTGCATGGGATGATCTTGGATGGAGGAATGTGCCTGTCCAGCAGCATGCCAGAGAATCGGCAGTGGAAAATCTGAAGATTGCCGTCCCCAAACCTGAAGTGCTGACAACAGGGCAGAGCTCTGCTAACCTCTGCCCAGCACTGATAGCATCTTCTGGGTTCCACGGAGAGGAGATGGTGAACCTTTATCCCCAAACACCAGTTGCAGAGACAGGGGATTTGATAAACTTTTCTGCTGAGGAAGAACAACCTGGTGAGCCTCCAGCAAAAGAAGAGCTGTTATTAGGGCCAAACTTCACTGTGCTCTGCCCAGCACCAACAGAAGTATCTGTGAAGTTACAAGGAACTTCTCCAGCTGAAGCGCTGGCAACCGGACAGAGGGTCCAAGATCTCTGCCCTACACCTGCGACAATTCCGGAGGCTCAGGGTGAGAAGGAGGTGGTCACTTCCCAGCAGCAGATCAGGATACAGGGGGAGAAGGGAGAGGAGGTGTTCGTCGTCCCTCCCCAACAGTTGGTCAGGGTGGAAGAAGTGGTCTTTCCTCTCCAGCAAAGATCCATGCACCTGGGAGACAGTACCACAGACATATCGTCCCAACATCCAAATGAGGGAATGGAAAAGGAAGCAGCCGGCTCACCTCCCCAATGGCAGCTACACAGTTTGGGAGTGGAGGAAGCCAGCCTCCTGCCCCAACAGTTAGCCGGAGCAGATAGTGTGGGGTTTCCATCAGAAGGGCTGACAACAGGGCCGAATACTGCTGGACTCTGCCCTCAACTAACAGAGGATGGATTTCCTGTGAAGGTGGATGGGACTTTAGTCTCCACCTGTATACCCCAGGGATGCTGGGCAGTCGGCCCAGATCCCCAACAGCATGACGGAGTGAGCCCAGACACCCTGTCTTCTCTCCAGTGGCAGAAAACTCTCCCCAGCAGCAGATATGTTCTCTGAGAGAGGCAGAGGTTGGCTGGGTGAGTAATGCTTTGTTTGGAACAATTTGTTTGGGGCACTGTGTGGGTACAGGCATTAGAGGACTGGAACTACTGACTAACTTTGGAGTCAACCCATCTGGGGTCTCCTCCTGTGTTAGTCTCCTACCGAAAGCGGAGAAATGTGACAGACCTAGCCAGGAGAGAGACTTTTGGAGGGGACTGAATGCTAGCCTCTTCACGATCGATTGTGGGCCCTGGCATTTGGGGGAACGGTGCTCTTTGTGAGCTGTATGCCTGGGGACCCTTGAGGTGGTATTACTGTGGATTCGGGTCCTGGTCCCCCAGGACACACAGACTCTGGTGACCCTGGATTTGCCATATTAGAAATAGTGGCTGATTCATAATGCTGGGACCTATACTGTTAGGAGATGCTGATATCAATTCCAGCCACCTGTCTGTTGCCTGCTAGAATGTGTATTGTAAATAAGTCTCTAGTATGGGATCTAAGAGTCATTAGATCCCCATTGTTGTTTGTGTTAATTAACTCTGCTATTGTGATAATGTTGATTGGGTTTTCTGAGCTACAAGACGGCCAGTCTGGCCTTAAGGTCATGTCTGAGTCATCTAGGCTGTCTAAAGGGATTAGTTAATTAGCCCATGTTAATTAGGTTTCTGGTCACAGGTGTATGTTCAGAGTAATATGAGCTGGAGGTACGCACCTCCTCTTTTATTGTATAAAAGAGCCTGTATTTTTCAATAAAAGAGATTCCTGGTTGAACTTACATACAGCCTGTCTGGTGTTTGTTCTGAGCTACACAACTGGATTAGAACGGCACAAAGCTGTAGTTCTAGTCCAGGAGCATCGGATGACCAAACCATCAGATGTTGCGATCTGCAATCTGATTCTATAGCTGCAGAGGAGTGTCGGGAGAGTGGAACCGAGCGAGCAGGGGCTCGTTACAGGTGCTATGTCCTTTCTTGCTTTTTTCAGTGACAACAGGGAAGGATTGGTCTCACTGTAATAACCAGTCCCCTCAGAATGTCAAGTCATGGACATTATTGGGCCCTTAACAGCAATCCTGACTTAATTGTAAAAGACATATATTACAGCCCAAATCTTGAGAAAATAAGTATTTCAGAATTCACTAAGCTTTGATTAAAGTAAATCAACCCCATAGTGTTCTGGGAATCCTATTCCATGGTGTAATTTGTATTATTATACAAATTTGTTCTTAAAAACATACAAATTTAAATATTAAAATGTAGGTTCCCTCAAATGGACACTGTAATAAACCCTATACAGGCAGTCCCCAGGTTACAAACAAGATAGGGTCTGTACGTTTGTTCTTAAGTTGAATTTGTTTGTAAGTCAGAACAGATACATTTTTTAAAAGTAGCTCCAGTCAAAAACATTTTTTTTCCATTTTTTGGATAGCATAGAGAGGGGTTAACATCTCTGTATCATTTGTTTTGCTGTCTGTGCCCCTGTTCAGAAGATTTTGCCTCACTTTCTGTCCCTATAACAATTGGATTTTGAACATTTTGGGTTGTTGGTGATTAAGTCTCAGTGGAGACACCTTTTTCCATGATAACTCTTATGCCCTGTACACACGGTCGGACTTTCAGACAGAATATGTGCGATCGGAGCTTGTTGTCGGAAATTCCGACTGAGTGTGGGCTCCAACGGACTTTTTCCATCGGAATTTCCGACACACAAAGTTTGAGAGCAGGCTATAAAATTTTCCGACAACAAAATCCGTTTGTGTAAATTCTGACCGTGTGTGGCCAATTCCGACGCAGAACTGCTCGGTCTGGTAAAATTAGCGTTTGTAATGGATATAGCACTTTCGTCACGCTGCAATGTTTTAAATTGTTTAATGCAGCGCACTCTCTTCTTCTTTATAATGCTAGAATAATGAAGTTGTTTTGCTGCTCATATTCACAGACTTCTCACAATCTTCTTTCTTTATTATCTCTCGTGATTTAATGAATATAATATTTTGATTTGTCACATCTAACGAAAATTTCTTTCTTTTTTTTTTATTTATTTATTGGTATTATTTGTTGTATTTTTTTTAAATCCAGATCTCCTGTTTTTTTTTGTTGTTGTTTTTGTTTTTTGGTGATCTCCAGAATAGTTTTGGGTGTGTTTTATGTGTCAAGTTACCACAACACCATTATTATCTTGTCTTTTTTAATCTCAAGGAGATTGGTTGGTGTTAGTGTCTCTTGTTAATTTCACATTGTATTTTGGAAATGTACCTGCCTCCTCACAAACAAACTGTTCTTTTTGAAGGAAAACACATAGGCAAGTATTGGTTCCAAAAAATACCTTTATTAAGGGGTCCTAACCAAATAAAGAAGCAGGCAACGCTGGAGAAACAGCAGAAGTTGGCGAAGCCTTTGGCCCCCAGGGCACACATCAACTATTTTCAGGCAAAAATGGTGGCCTGAGGAGTCCTTATCTAAGGGAGTACAATCTGGTCCAGAAGTCCAAGAGATCATGAACAGCAACAGATGACATCTACAGTATGTCCCCAGGCTGTGGTCATACAAGAGCCTGCATCTTTTGTCAGACCAGACTGAACCCACTTTCTTGTCTTCCTTACACTCTTCCTTCCAGGCTGTGTCTGTGGTGTTGGAGTTGTGGTAGGAGGAGGATGATGCAACTCACACAGGTGGGTATTGGGTGTGAATTTGCTGCTCAACCCCTTATTTAATGTTTTATAAATGATTTCCTCACACATGAGGCGTTGCCGCTCCTGCATGTCCTGCAGTTTTGTGGCAGCCATGGAGGCAAAGGCCTCTTCATGAGTGGGGGTTACTCTAAGGGACGCAGAAGCCTCCTGAATCAGCCTGAGCGCTGACTCCTCCACGTTACTCCCCTTCCTGGGTCTTTTGTTTGGAAGGCAGAGAGGAGGAACCTGCGGGGAGGGGAGGAACCTGCTCCTACTGGGCCCGGCATCCTCCTGGCTGCCACTTACCCCGGCCGCCTCCTGGCTGCCACTTACCCCGGCCGCCTCCTGGCTGCCACTAACCCCCGCCTCCTCCTGGCTGCCACATTCCACAGCCTCCTCCTGGCTGCAATTAGTGATCAATAATAACATCTAGTAAACATCATTTATGTTTTGTCAAGAAATCTGTAGAACATTGCTATACCAGACTCAAGCTGGGCTCCTCCATGTCTTACTGGCTGGAAGTCCCAGGTTGGACATCGGAAGCCTCAGCTGGGGTGGAAGATAGGGTGGAAGGAAGAGTGGAAGGTAGGGTTGAGAGAGATTCCCTGACTTCTGTCTGGTCTGACAGAAATCGCAGTCTCTCATAGTACCACAGCCTGGGGACATAAACGTCATCTGCTGCAGCTCCTGATCTCTGGGAATCCTGGACCTTCTTGCGCTCCCTAAGATAAATGCTCCTCAGGCCACCAATTTTGGCTTTTAAATAGGGGATGGTTGCCGTGGGGACCACCGGCTTCACCAACTCCAGCAGTTTCTCCAGCGCTGCCTGCCTCTTTTGTTTATGATTATAATGCGGGTGTTTCACCTCAGACAGGGCAGCTCCCTGTATTTGTCTATGAACAGGGGGAGGAAGTTGTGATCACTGAAGCCATCCATTTTCTCTGCAAGACACAACACAAGACAAACCCTAATGTCAGGCTAAACTCTCCTAATCTTGTCCCAACATAGGCCTCAATCTATAAGCAGTATAGGCCCAAGTTAAACTTGTACCTTCGTTATCACGATCTGCGCTTTCGATACTTCTTCCTCCGCTCACAGATCGTATGTACGACGCACGCGTGTTATGCTTTATATACACTGCGCATTCGTGAAACGTTCTTTCAAGTCTATTCCCCACCCCTTCTCTTTCGGCACAGTGGGGGAGAGCACATGGCAGAGAGACAACAGGTGCATGATAATAGCAGCAACGAGGAGGAGGAGGAAAGCCCGGTGCCAGAAACATCTCAATCCCAGAGAAGATTTAAGGCCTCTGTTGGCCTTTGTTGAGATGGTGGAGATAATGGACATATTGAAGAGGGCTGACTATGATGGGAAGTATGGACCGTACCCCAACCCAAATGTCAGAAAGGCCAAAATCATGGCTAAAGTTGTGAAGAGTCTGCACAGGAATTTTGGGGTACGACAATCCAAGGATCAACTGAGGAAACGGTGGTTGAACCTCAAATTAAGTGAGCACGATCAGTATAGGAGGATCAGGAGAATGCTGCAAAAAAGTAAGTAGTTGTCCTGTGTTCCTATTCTTTCTTTTTATGATGTTTGTGCTGCTCCATGTGCTTTTCTTTACTGTTGTACATTTAAAAATGGCAACTTTCATCTTCATGGGCACATTAATCGTTCGTAGGAAACATTGTTCGTTCGGCCACTAAAATACAATGTTTTTGCCAGATGCAGTTCAATACGGTTTTTCGGGCCTACTTCTATTAATAAAAGTTTGTTGTCTAGATGTGTTGTGATGTTGTCTAGATGTGAAAACATAAAGCAAAACATCAATGATGTTAAAAAAAAATGAAGAACATCATTGATGTTTTAGGGAGAATCTAAAACACCCAGAAATCCCTAAATTTCTTCTCTTTTTTGTAACAATTTTTTTTTACGTATGTTAAAAGCCAAATTTAGAAGATGCACACAGCGTGTCAACATGTGCTATCTGCCATCACGGGAGATCAATGTACGCATTTTGTGGGTGCAACCCCTTCCTCAATAATAAAGTAGCTGAGAGGAAGGGGTTGCACCCACAAAACACGTCCATTGATCCCCCATGATGGCAGATAGCACATGTTGACATTAGGCAATTTGTGTGCATCTTCTAAATTTGGCTTTTACAGGGGTGACATCACCCCATCTGCTGAACGCAATATCAAACACAGTTTGTACATACTCATGTCTGATATTACCTTCACTTTATAAAAGTTGAACTTTGTAAGTTCCAGAGTTGTGTATTGTTTTATGGGTTTAAACATGCCTGTTTTACCTTAATAAAAAGGCAATTTCTACTTAATGTGACCTTTAAAAATGTTATACAACAAACATGTTGGTTTGTTCAAAAAAAAAAAGTTGTTGTTTTCAGTGACAATGTGGGTTATTTACTAAAGGCAACTCCACTTTGCACTACAAGTGCAGTTTCAGTGCAGTCTCAAGTGCACTTGTAGTGCAAAGTGTATTTTCCTTAAGTAAATAACACCCAACAGTTCTTTCTAATTTTACAAAATCACACCATTTTCATGACTCCCCAAATTTCGGTCATGGTGTTGAAAATTATTAACATTTTTGTCAGGTATGCATTAAATACATTAACAAAAAAAACAAGGTGTGTGTGTAGCAGACCCACAACATAATAATAATAGTTAGCCGAAGAAGAGATTGTCACCTCATGTGTCAACGAAAGTTTGTTTGCACTGTGGAAGAAAAAAGGCAAAAAATTAGAACATTAATAAAAGATAACCGAGGAGACAGCTAAAAGAAAGCCAACAGTAAATCAAAGCAAATATTTGTTTCAAATATATTTTTATTTTAAAAATGTCTCAGACATTGTATGGCATATTGATGGCCCCCCTACCCGCAAAGTATTCAAGGTATCTTATACGGACCTCGCGGCACTCTGGGGGGCAAGCCAGGACAGCCAGTTTCAAGCGCCATCAGGGTTGGTTCATTAATATGAATTCTGGCCTCAGGCCCAACTGAGGCAGCATAGTTGAAAGAATTTCTCCTTAAAAAGTTGTGGAGAACACAGCAACACAGGATGATGTGATTGAGCTTATATTCCGCCATGTGTATCAGTGTAAGAAATAGGCGGAACCGGCTAGCCATTATTCCAAGCTTATTCTCCAACACTCTTCTGGCTCTGGCCAGCCGGTAATTAAAAACCCTCTGGTCTGGGGTGAGGGTCCTCATAGGGAATGGCCGCATAAGATGGTCCCCCTGCGCAAACGCTTCATCCACAACGAAGATGAATGGGAATCCTTCCGCATTGTTCTTCATTGTCTTCTGGAGGTGGCAAGCCCAAGCTGCCATTCTGGAGACGCCTGTAGAACTCGGTCTGGGCGATGACTCCACCATCCGACATCCAGCCATTCTTCCCCACGTCCACATACAGGAACTCTTAAGTAGCTGACACCACCGCCAACATCACAATACTATTGAATCCCTTGCAATTATAATAGTATGACCGCGAGTTGGGGGGTGGGACGATGTGGATGTGTTTCCCATAAATTGCCCCTCCACAGTTAGGAAAGTTCCACCGCTGGGCAAAGTGGGAGGCCACAGTCTGCCATTCCTGTGGGTTGGAAGGAAACTGTGGAGTCAAACAAGAATAAAAAAATTAGTCATTTTACACATAAACATTGAAAGCAGATTAGACACAAACATTCCTGGCCAACATCAGTATAACATTTATTTTAGGGAGTATTTAAAGACAAAAGTATAAGGTCCACCTATCAGATTTCTCACCCCCTCTGATGGTCCATTGTTAAAATTTTAGGGGGGGGGATATTTTGGACAGGTAACCCTCTCCACTTCATTGTGAGATGAATGCCTAAATAATGTGTATCACTTTGGCCAGCCCCTCCTTACTTAAACTATTGACAGCCCACTGGACAGGTAAGAAGTGTCATAATACAAAAATATAAATACACACTGTCCAAATTGTCCAGGCAGGCCCTTGCACTACATGCTTTGGGGAACTCATCCATAAATCTGACCACAAACGAGGTAGGTATAGTGTGTATGGGTTTGGCAAAGTCAGCAGATAGAGGACTGTTATGGGTTGACTTAGCAGTTGGGGGGGAGGGAGGGTTCCAAATGAGTTTGGGACCCAAAAAAAAAGCCTCTGGCACTCTGCCAGAATTTAAGTACACAAATAACATTTGTACACATTTTAGGGGGTGTTTAGGGTAACGCACTACTATGGAGCTGACAAAATACATTGTTAAGTGACTAGGCGAGGTGGATGTAGGCCCAGGAGAGCATGCTGGGGAGGTAAGTGAAGGCAAATATGCACGAAGGACAAAAAAAAGTGAAAACATTCCAGCATGCATGAGGACAAAGGGGACATTCACAGCATATTACAATTATGGTAATTAGGGAATGAGGAAAGAAATACAATCTATTATCAAACATTAAATACAATAAAATGTGATGTTAAAGGATAAAAATCTTACCTTAATATAGTCCTTCTGCAGGACCTGGATGATGGCAGAACAGGTCTCTGGGATAATGATCCCCAGAGCCTGGGGGGAGATGCCTGTCAAGAACTTGAGGTCCTGCAGGCTTCTCCCTGTCACCAAGTACCGCAACGTGGCGACTAGCCTCTGCTCCGGAGTGATGGCTTGCCTCATGCAGGTATCCTGCCTGCTGATATAAGGGGTCAGCAAAGCCAACAAACGGTGAAAAATGGGGTCCGTCGTCCTGAGAAAGTTCCTGAAATCGCCAGGATTATTCTCACGGATCTCACGGAGCAAAGGGATGTGACAGAATTGGTCACGCTGGAGCAACCAATTCTTGGCCCTTGAACTCCTCCCCACCCTGTACATGGACTGGACTTGTGTAAAAGTATGAACCCCAACACCAAGCCCCTGCACAGTATAAACTCTACGATGAGTACGTACACACAACATGGCTTCAAAACGGTCGGCTGGTCAGAATGCAGTAACAGAACGCACTGAAGAACAACAAGGCCTGTGAAGAGCGACCTGAAAATCAGCAACGAGCGGACAAGAACACAATGATAAATCAGTGCAAACTCACTACACGCACTGAAGACCAGATACAAACCCTCAAGCACAAACTGAACAGCAGAAAAACGAACTGAAAACCACAAGTCTGAAAAAGCACGAATCATCTCTCACCAAACATTTAGTAACACGAGATTAGCAAAAGGAGCCCAAAGGGTGGCTCACTTGGTATTTTGCGACCGTGTGTATGCAAGACAAGTTTGAGCCGATTGTGTGTACAGGGCATTACAGGAGTGAATTTCACTTCCTAGGGGTAGATTTCCTCTCACTTCCTGTTGTCTCACTATGTTTGTAAGTAGGAGTCATCTTTAAGTCGGATGTTTGTAACCCAGGACCACCTGTATAGAGTTATATTTGGGGAATAGGGATGAGCCGAACACCTCCCGGTTCGGTTCGCACCAGAACCTGCGAACGGACCGAAAATTCGCACGAACGTTAGAACCCCATTGATGTCTATATGACTCGAACGTTTAAACGTTGTCCTAAAAAGGGTTTGGGGACCTGGGTCCTGCCCCAGGGGACATGTATCAATGCAAAAAAAACTTTTAAATACGTCCGTTTTTTCAGGAGCAGTGATTTTAATTATGCTTAAAGTAAAAAAAAAAAAAGTGAAATATTCCTTTAAATATCGTACCTGGGGGGGTGTCTATAGTATGCCTGTAAAGTGGAGCGTGTTTCCCATGCTTAGAACAGTCCCTGCACAAAATGTCATTTTTAAAGGAAAAAAAGTCATTTAAAACTGCTTGCGGCTTTAATGTAATGTCGGGTCCTGGCAATATGGATGAAAATCAGTGAGACAAACGGCATGGGTACCCCCCAGTCCATTACCAGGCCCTTTGGGTCTTGTATGGATATTAAGGGGAACCCGCACCCAAATTAAAAAAGGAAACAGCAGTATACAGGCTCTGTACTCTGAACAGCAGTATACAGGCGGTGCAAACAAGACAGGGACTGTAGGTTTGTTGTTAAGTAGAATCTGTTTGTAATTTTGAACTGGTACATTTTTAACGTGTTTAACTCCAGCCAAAAAAATCTATTTTAAGCTTTTTGGAAAACATAGGGAAGGGTTATCACCCCTGTGACATTTGTTTTGCTGTCTGTGTTCCTCTTCAGAAGATTTCACCTCACTTTTTGTCCCAATGACAAATGTTTTTTGACAATTTGGGGTTTTTTGTGAAACAAGGATTGGTGATAAAGCATCAGTGGAAAGGAGAAATGTTTTTCCCATATTAACTCTTACAGGAGAGAATTTCCCTTCCTAGGGGTAGATTTCATCTCACTTCCTGTTGTCTCCTTCCGTTTGCAAGTAGGAGTCGTTTGTAAGTTGGATGTTTGAAGGTAGGGGCCTGCCCTATATACTCTGCAGAAATTTGGGCCTTAGGTGTTGTTGTGGCCACAACACTGTAAGCCCTCACAGGGCCCCGCTGTGAAATATTAGAATTGTAATTACATGCCCCTGTTGAACAGGGGCAGAAAAATTGGGCCTTTGGTGGTGGTGCTGGTGCCACAACACTGTAAGTCCTCACTCGCTCTTGGTGGGCGGAGAAACGGGCCCTGCTGTGAAATATTAGATCAAGAATTGTAATTACATGCCCCTGTGTAACACGAGCTAAAAAACTGGGCCTTAGGCACTGGTGCTGGTGCCACAATACTGCAACCCCTCACAGATACTCTAGTTGGAACGCAGGAATGAGCCCTGCTGCAAAGTATTGCATCAAAAATTGTAATTACACGCCCCTGTTAAACAGGGGCTGAAAAATTGGGCCTTAGGCACTGGTGCTGGTGCCACAACACTGCAACCCCTCACAGATACTCTAGTTGGAACGCAGAAACGAGCCCTGCTGCAAAGTATTGCATCAAAAATTGTAATTACACGCCCCTGTTAAACAGGGGCTGAAAAATTGGGCCTTAGGCACTGGTGGCGGCGCCCAGAACCAAAAATGTTCTTACAAGCTATCAGCGTGATCATTGAGGAGGAAGAGGATAATTACTCAGGATAGTCACTCAGCATCAGCATAGGCAGTCTTTTGAAGGGATCTGAGATTTCAAAAAAAAATTATTCGGTTACATCAGCATCAGGTGCTTGGTAGCTGGTGGAGATCCAAGACTGATTCATTTTTATGAAGGCCAGTCGATCTACCGAGTCGGTGGACAGACGCACCCTGTGATCGGTTACAAAGCCTCCAGCAGCACTGAATGTGCGTTCCGAAAGAACGCTGGATGCAGGACAGGCCAGTGGCTCAATTGCATACTGTGCAAGCTCTGGCCAGTGATCCATCCTCAAGACCCAGTAACCCAGAGGATTTTCGGTGGGAAAGGTGTCCAAGTTAGATCTTGCCCCTAGGTATTCATGCACCATGTAAAACAGACACTGGCGATGGTTGCTGGAACCGATCATACCTTGGGGCTGCGGACTAAAAAATTGTCTGAACTCATCGGTCAGATGGCCACCATCTCCACCGCTCCTTCTTTGACTGACCGAAGCCTCAGCAACACGTTGTCCAGAAACAGGAGTTAGTAACCTCCCAGTCTCTGGGAACACGTTGCACAGACCTTTCTGCAAGGCCTCCCGAAGATGTTTCATCCTCTGCTCCCTCTGCGACGGCAAGATAAGTTCTGCAACCTTACCCTTGTAACGTGGATCAAGGAGGGTTGCCAGGCAGTATTGGTCCTTCTCCTTGATACCACGAATACGAGGATCCTTACGCAGGCTTTGCAGGATCAGGGAGGCCATGCAGCGTAGGTTTGCTGAGGCATTCGGTCCGGAGTCCTCTGGGTCACTAAGGACGACATGGTCCGCAGCCATCTCCTCCCAGCCACGTACAAGTCTATGTGTTTCTTGGGACTGATACCTTAAAGACTGCTGCTGATGCTGAGTGCCAGGCTCCACCTCCATACTGACACAATCCTCCTCCTCCTCTTCCTCGTCCTCTTCCTGTGTGATCGGCGGGCACACAGGAACACTGTCTGGATAAAGGGGGCCTTGAGAGCTAAGGAAGTCCTCCTCTTCCTGCCTCTGTTCTGCCTCAAGTGCCCTGTCCATTATTCCACGCAGCGTGTGCTCCAACAGGTGGACAAGGGGGACAGTGTCACTGATGCATGCACTGTCACTGCTCACCATCCTCGTGGCCTCCTCAAATGGTGACAGGACAGTGCATGCATCCCTGATCATGGCCCACTGGCGTGGGGAAAAAAACAAGCTCCCCTGACCCTGTCCTGGTGCCATAGTCGCACAGGTACTCATTGATGGCCCTCTGCTGCGTGTGAAGCCGCTGCAGAATGGCCAACGTTGAGTTCCACCTGGTGGGCATGTCACAGATTAGGCGGTTCTTGGGCTGGTTAAACTCCTTTTGGAGGTCTGCCAGCCGAGCACTGGCATTATATGACCGGCGGAAATGCACACAGACTTTCCTGGCCTGCCTCAGGACATCCTGTAAGTCCAGGTACCTGCCCAAGAACTGCTGCACCACCAAGTTAAGGACGTGAGCCAAACAGGGCACATGGGTCATTTGTCCCTGTCGGAGGGCAGAGAGGAGGTTGGTGCCATTGTCGCAAACCACCAATCCTGCCTTAAGTTGGCGTGGCATCAACCACCTCTGAACCTGCCCCTGCAGAGCTGACAGAACCTCTGCCCCAGTGTGGCTCCTGTCCCCCAAGCACACCAGCTCAAGCACCGCATGGCATTTTTTGGCCTGCATACTTGCGTAGCCCCTTGAACGGCTACGGAGCACCGCTGGTCCCGAGGACAAAGCACAGGAAGAGAAGAAGAAGAGGAGGGGTGGAGGAGAGAAGTGTGTCATAATCATTAGTAGTGGCACTTTGGAGGCGTGGTGGCGGAACAACCTCCAACACTACTGCACCTTGTCCTGCATCCTTCCCAGCTGCCAGCAGAGTCACCCAATGCGCGGTGAAACTTAGGTAACATCCCTGTCAATGCCTGCTGGACCATGAGTCAGCGGTAATATGCACCTTACCGCTGACCGCCCTGTCCAGCGAGGCATGGACATTGCCTTCCACATGCCGGTAGAGAGCCGGAATCGCATTCTGTGAGAAAAAGTGGCGTTTGGGTACCTGCCACTGAGGAACTGCACATTCCACAAACTCACAGAAGGGGGCAGAGTCTACCAACTGAAAAGGCAGCAGTTGAAGTGCTAGCAATTTTGCCAAGCTAGCATTCAACCGCTGGGCATGTGGATGGCTGGAAGCAAACTTCTTTCAGCGTTGCAGCAGCTGGGGCAGGGAAAATAGCCTGGTACAATCTGACGTCGGTATACCGAAAGCAGATTGCCCACAAGTAATTGGCTGTGACACACCTAATTCTACACCTTCATTCCTCTCAGTGCAGGTCTCAGAGAGGACTGAAGGTATAGTGGGGTTGGAGATCACAGCTGATGAGGAGCAAGGAGATGTCCTCTTTGTTCTTTGGTGTGGGTCTTTTAGATACGCTTGCCAACGAACTACATGGCAGGTCAACATATGTCTGATCAAGCATGTGTTGCCCAAGTGGGAAATGTTTTGGCCACGCGAGATACGCTTGAGACATATGTTGCAAATAGCAGTGGTGCGATCTGATGCACTCGTCTCAAAAAAGGCCCACACCAAAGAAATTTTGGAATAACGCGCAGAGACAGCAGCGCCCTGCACATGCAGAGCTCTGGGGTTTGATGCAGTCAGTGTGCTGCCCTTAGGCTGGCCCCTGGAGGGCATCCTGCCTCGTTGGTGATGTGCCTCCTCCTCCTCCCTCCTGTCAGGCACCCACGTTGAGTCAGTGACCTCATCATCCCCTCCCTCCTCATCACTGGAGCAAACCTGGCAGTATGCTGCAGCAGGGGGAGCATGACTGCCAGATTGCTGTCCTTCTTGGGCACCCCCTCTGTCCGTGCTCATGTTACTGCCTTCATCTAGCTCAGTATCATCATCAGAGCCTTCTAAATGCTGGGCATCCTCCTGGAGCATGTACCCAACACTCAGGAGGACATGGTGGGGCTAGGGAAGGAGTCACTGATGCCATTGAGCCGAGGGAAGAGGCCGCATTGGCAGCTGCTTTGCCAGACAAAGTACCCCGAGTATGGGTGAGAGAGGATGAGGAGGATGAGGACGGCTTGGTCATCCACTCGACCAAGTCTTCCGCATGTTGCGGCTCAACACGGCCAGCTGTCGAAAAAAAGGCCAAGCGTGTCCCACGGCCACGTGCTGATGAGGATGCACCGTCTGCATGACCAGCACTGTTGCCTCTAGACACAGAGCCTGCTTGCCCTCTTTTATTGGCTTGTGACTTTCTGCCTCTCCTTGTTGGCCTTCCAGACATACTAATGGCCTGTAGCTGCACTAAGCTGGGATATATATATATATATATATATATATATATATACTGATACTGCAGCTAGCAAAATAAACTGCCTGCCTGTAGTATGAGAACACCACCAACCTTCTACAGGTAGCTTTAGCTGAACACTGTGCATAGCTCACAAAAAACTAACTTGTAGCTTATTTAGCTGTCTGCGGTAGTGATGGGATCAAGAAAACACCACCAACCTTCTACAGGTAGCTTTAGCTGAACACTGTGCAGAGCTCACAAAAAACTAACTTGTAGCTTATTTAGCTGCCTGCAGTAGTGATAGGATCAAGAAAACACCACCAACCTTCTACAGGTAGCTTTAGATGAACACTGTGCAGAGCTCGCACTACACTAACTTGTAGTTTTAGCTGAACACTGTGCAGAGCTCGCAAAAAACTAATGTAGCTTATTTAGCTGCCTGCGGTAGTGATAGGATCAGGAAAACACCACCAACCTTCTACAGGTACCTTTAGCTGAACACTGTGCAGAGCTCGCACTACACTAACTTGTAGTTTTAGCTGAACAATGTGCAGAGCTCGCAAAAAACTAACTTGTAGCTTATTTAGCTGCCTGCGGTAGTGATAGGATCAGGAAAACACCACCAACCTTCTACAGGTAGCTTTAGGTGAACACTGTGCAGAGCTCACAAAAAAATAACTTGTAGCTTATTTAGCTGCCTGCGGTAGTGATAGGTTCAGGAAAACACCACCAACCTTCTACAGGTAGCTTTAGCTGAACACTGTGCAGAGCTCGCACTACACTAACTTGTAGTTTTAGCTGAACACTGTGAGGAGGACGCACTACACTAACTTGTAGCTTTAGCTGAACACTGTGCAGAGGTCGCACTACACTAACTTGTAGTTTTAGCTGAACACTGTTCAGAGGACGCACTACACTAACTTGTAGCTTTAGCTGAACACTGTGCAGAGGTCGCACCACACTAACTTGTAGTTTTAGCTGAACACTGTGCAGAGCTTGCAAAAAACTATCTTGTAGCTTATTTAGCTGCCTGCGGTAGTGATAGGATCAGGAAAACACCACCAACCTTCTACAGGTATCTTTAGCTGAACACCGTGCAGAGCTCGCACTACACTAACTTGTAGTTTTAGCTGAACACTGTGCAGAGCTCGCAAAAAACTAACTTGTAGCTTATTTAGCTGCCTGCGGTAGTGATAGGATCAGGAAAACCCCACCAACCTTCTACAGGTAGCTTTAGGTGTACACTGTGCAGAGCTCGCAAAAAAATTACTTGTAGCTTATTTAGCTGCCTGCGGTAGTGATAGGATTAGGAAAACACCACCAACCTTCTACAGGTAGCTTTAGGTGAACACTGTGCAGAGCTCACAAAAAACTAACTTGTAGCTTATTTAGCTGCCTGCGGTAGTGATAGGATCAGGAAAACACCACCAACCTTCTACAGGTAGCTTTAGCTGAACACTGTGCAGAGCTCGCACTACACTAACTTGTAGTTTTAGCTGAACACTGTGAGGAGGACACACTACATTAACTTGTAGCTTTAGCTGAACACTGTGCAGTGGTCGCACTACACTAAATTGTAGTTTTAGCTGAACACTGTTCAGAGGACGCACTACACTAACTTGTAGCTTTAGCTGAACACTGTGTGGAGGATGCACTTCCCTAACTTGTAGCTTTAGCTGAACACTGTGCAGAGGTCACACTAAACTAATTTGTAGCTTTAGCTGAACACTGTGAGGAGGACGCACTACACTAACTTGTAGTTTTAGCTGAACACTGTGCAGAGGTCACACTAAACTAACTTGTAGCTTTAACTGAACACTGTGAGGAGGACACACTACACTAACTGTAAATAGTCTAGCTGCCTGACTGTGGTACTAATAGGATCAAAAGAACACCAGCAATTTTCTTCAGATACTGTAACAAGACAAGCCTGCCTGTCAGTAGGAAGATAACAAGAACAGATCTAGCTAAACTGAATACAGTGTATATATATATATATATATATATATATATATATATATGTATATACAACACCTGGGATGCATATATATACACAATACACTGTAAGTGCAGCTAACTCACTGACTGTACTGCCTAATCTATCTAACTTAAATCAAATGACACTCTCTCTGTCTATCTCTTTCCGTGCAGGTGGCCTTATATAGTGTGGGGCGTGTACTAAATCCCCTGAGCCATAATTGGCCAAAGCCAATTATGGCTCTCTGTTCAGACAGCGCTGTGATTGGCCAAGCATGCGGGTCATAGTGCATGCTTGGCCAATCATCAGCCAGCAATGCACTGCAATGCCGCAGTGAATTATGGGCCGTGACGCGCCACACGAATTTGGCGCAAACGGCCCATATCGTTCGCAATTCAGCGAACGGGCAAACAGACGATGTTCGAGTCAAACATGGGTTCGATTCGAACATGAAGCTTATCCCTATTGGGGAAGAAAGATCTTTTTTTTCGGGGCCCAAAATTAATCAAACTATAAAAATCTATTTTGTGTTTTTTGTGAAAACTGTATATGCTTTTTCTACCCGCAGTTACCATGGCCACTTCTGGTGGGCCTCTATGCACCTATGATACTTTTATGTCTTGACATGTGGATTTAGCAACTCAACCCAATATTGCCAAATAAAGAAAAGACCTTGAGAGCCACAACAGTCCAATGCCTATAAAGTGGAAAATGATAATAATATCCAGCTGCAGACGCAGATCACGTTTCATAACCATGCAATAATGATATAAAGAAATAAGTGCGTTGCGCTAGAAAAAATATCTTAATAAATATATACCTAAGTGTAAATTTGCATCAAATGTGTATCAATCAAATACAGAAATGTATGTGACAAATTCATATGCATCAAATATCGATCAAATAAATAAAAATAAATAGAGTGGTATGCAGTAAATTCATAAGTGACAATACGTGACAAAAAAGTTTTAAAGTGCAATGTGCATATACAATATCAATAGATCCAAAGTGCATACATAGAATATTAAAGTGCACAGTGCTCTACATATAGATCAAAAAGTTCTCTTAAATGTTCCTATGTTATAAGTAAAAAATCATAAATAATGGATGCCAAATGAAACGTATAAAACAGTGTCCATATGTAGTGTCATCCAGCATGCTCATCCAATCTATGGTGCTGCAAAACCATGCTCCGGTGCACTCCAGTGACCTCCCAAAGCTGTTGCGCTCACCTCAGAGCGTGTGACACAGTGGCTAACTACGTCCAAACACGCTTTGGAGCCACCCCCAGGCTCTATACTGAAATGCAGGTGCTGATCTCCAGCTGGTTCAATCAATACAGCTCCAAGCCATAAACAAGAAAAAACGTAATAGTGTGATACCGTAAAAATGTATTAATAAAACACACTCCCCACACTGGGGTACTCACATTACACAGGTGCACCACTCTATCAGGCTTCCAAAATGATAAAATTGTCGGTATGGCGTGTGGTATGCTATGCGCCTCTCCACGATCCAACTCCGTGTTGTCAGCTCCATCCTGGCCCCTCCCCTACGCGTATTCGACACAGGGATCACGTGTCTTCTGACAAACATCAGAAGCCACCCATTATAGAAGAACAGTGCCTGACACTCCAGAAAAATCGTTGCCAATGGAGATCACGAACATACAGTAACAGAAGATAAGTAACCTTTAAGTGTATTTGTACTATTATAGACCATAGGCTGTTCAGTTTGCTAGGCATTTTGCTTGTTATAGATATCTGTCAGTCTTGTATTTTTGTATTGTATTGTATTGTATTGTATTCCTAATATTGTAATAGTTTTGTATGTACAGCATCTTTGTATAGTAAAAACACATTTACACACTGCAGAAATCTCAGCTTCCTTGCTTATACCACAGAGTAACCTTGCTAGATAGACGCAAGCAAAACATTTGGGGGCTCGTGCTGCGATCTGTGCTATAATTCAATTGAAGCAGAGCTGTTTTTCTGTAGTGTGTTGTGTAGCTTGTGCTAGGTAAAATGCTGCGTAAGCTGTTTAGGAAAAGCAAGGCTGCAGAGGGTTCTGGTGGCCAGAAGGAAGTGTGCAGCTTACCTATCTGGGCCAGAGACAATGAGTGGGAGCCTCTTGCTAAAGAATTTGTGAAGTATGCTTCTCCCTTGAACCTGACTTGGGGTGATAAAGTCTCAGATCATTTTGTAGATTTTAGCCTTAAGGGGTTGGATTTAAGTAAAGCAGAGAAGAGGACAGTGTCCACAGTGGGTTGGCACTTCCTTAATGCTATTTATACCGAATCACATAGAAGGGAGAAGGCAGAGGCCGAAGTTAAGGTATTAAAAGACCAGCTAGCAGTTGCTTCAGAGTGTGTACGTTCAACTGCTAGTCGAGCTGATGATTTGCAAGAGTGGTGTGAAGCCCTCATGACCAAATTAATGAATAACTTAAGGAAAAGGAAGAGCTGTAATCCTGTTAGTAAAGCCAGGGTACGTGCCATTGTCACATCCCAAACTTGGGATTGTGAGGATGTGCTTTCCTCAAATGATAATGAGGATGAGGAGATAGAGTTTGACATTTCACATGATGATCTGCTAGTGTGAAGTATGCCAGACCTCTCATTACTAAGCCTAGGAAACGACAACATGATAGATAGGATATGGTAGATGGGGAGGTGCATTATCACAACCCCAGAGATGTTGAATTTGAAGAAGTACGGGAGTTTACACAAACTGAACTCCATGAGCTGGCAAAACAATACAAACAAAGGTCTGGGGAGCACCTATTGACCTGGCTCTTACGCTTATGGGATGAAGGGGCGGACAGTGTTGTTTTGTCAGGTAAGGAAGCAGTGACTATGGGAGTGTTAACCCATGATCCACAATTGCGTCAAGCAATGCAAAAAGCCAGAGAGTTTAGCGTGAATTTTTCACTGTTAGACCTCGTGAGAGATGAATTAGTCCGAATATATGCTAGTCCTACTGACCTGGAAAATACCTACTCATTTAGATCAATAGGAGAGGGTATTTACAGGTTACGTGAGATGGGTTGTATAACCGTATTAAATAGGTTTCCAGAATGGATGGGTCCAGATATGGAACCCTTTACGTCTGCTCTGTGCTCTAAGCTGATGAAGTCTGCGCCATTTAATCTCAGGGCTCCATTATTGTCCTTGTTGGGAGGCCTGGGATTAAACAGCAAGATTCATGAAGCCACCACCCTTTTAAGCCAGTTGGCGGAGCTAGAGGAGACTAAAACAAAACCTGTCAAGGCCAGACAGGAAGAATACAAGCAGAAAAGAAGAAAGGGAATGGGATATAGAAGACAGGAGGTCAAGAGAAAACCAGGCTAGTTATTTCTAGGAAAGAAATGTGGGTGGACCTATTAAAGGCAGGAGTACCTAAAGGTGAGATAGATGGCATTTCTACTGCAGAAATGCTGAAGAGGTGGAAACATTTAGTAGGGAAAACTGTCAGGGTTAGAAACACTATTCCTAGTGAAGATAACATCAGTCTAGACTTAGAGAAAACAGAACAGACCCCTCCTGTTAGCCCCAAACCAATTCCCAAAACTGAACATGAACCCAAACCCAAATCCCTTTATCCGGGGAGGAGTAAGAAAGAATCAGAAAAGGGGATTGGGAGGTTCCTTATTCTTTATGAAGGAAAGGTGAGTCTCATGAAAAAGCAGTGAGGGCAGTGATAGCAGGAGACCGAAGCCCATATGCACCTGTCACTGTATGGTGGGAGAAGTCATCTTCTCCTACACATGTAATGGCTTTAGTTGATAGCGGAGCTTAAGTTACACTTTTGCAAGGAAATCCTTCCCATCACAAAGGAGAATTGATTTATGTAGAAGGTTTGGAAGGGCAAACTACACCAGCAGGATACGGGTGAAATTGGCTATTGGCAAGGGATCAGGATTTATGACAAATGTTCTGGTATCAGAGTTACCGAAAATATTCTTGGAATGGATGTACTTCAAGGTCAGTCAATTCAGACTGAAAGAGGTACATTCACATTCGGGTATCCTGATAAGGCGTATCTGCTAAGGGCGGTGAAGGCTGTGGTCAGAGGTCACGCAAAATGGACCCCTGTCTACATTCCTCCACCAGAGAAGCCAGTCTGTCTCAAGCAGTACAGACTTACTGGAGGGCACAAAGAAATTGGGGAGATTATTCAAGAACTGTTAAGAGTAGGGATCCTTAGACCTGCTGTAAGTCCTTTCTCGTCTCCGGTGTTCCCAGTAAAGCAATCTGATGGGACATATTGAACGACTGTGGATTACAGAGGTCTAAACAAAGTGGCACCTCCAAAGAAGTCAGCTGTACCAGATATGATCTCAATTGTTGAGAAAATTGCTAAAGATGCAGGAGAATATCATGCTGTGATAGACCTGGCTAATGCTTTATTTTCAATTTTAATAGACCCAGAGTGTCAAGACCAGTTTGCTATGGTGTGGGACGGCCGCCAGTACACTTTCACCGTGCTTCCTGAAGACTATGTTCATTCTCCAACGATTTGTCATGGACTGATTGCCCGAGATTTAAGTACCCTAAGTTTGAAAGTCGATGTGTTTCACTACATTGATGACATCATGATCTCTGGAACAAAAGAAGATGTAACTGAAGCACTGCACCTGCTGATACATCACATGGAGAACAGAGGGTGGGCTATCGACAGAGACAAAGTCCAAGGACCTGCCACAGAAGTGAAATTCCTGGGAATGATGTGGACTGGGCCGCAGAGGAAAATTCCAGAGACAGTTGTGCAAACTATCCAGGCTCTGTCACCCCCTACTACCAAAGAGGAGTTCATTGGAGTTGTGGGGTTCTGGAGATCGTTCATCCCACATTTTGGACTGATTCTGAGGCCTATATATAATGTCACCAGAAAAAAGACTGAGTTTTCATGGGGTTCAGAGCAGGGGACTGCATTCCTGGCTGCTAAAGAAGCTATTTTGCAGCATCAGGGATTAGGACCCTTGAGACAAGGAGTACCATTTCAGCTGGATGTAATGGAGCAGAATGGTACCATATCTTGGAGTTTGTGGCAGCCAAATGAAAAGAAAGGACTGAGAGCAATACCCATTGGATTTTGGTCCAAACAACTGACAGGGGCACAGAAGAGATACACGCCCCTAGAGAAGTACCTGTTTGGGGCCTACACAGCACTTCAACATGCAGAGACCATTACAGGAAAGGACACAGTCACAAGCCATACTGCATTGCCAATAGCAGGATGGGTAAGAGATAATGGACTGACCACTAGGGCAGCTGTAGCCCAGAACCAGACACTGATGAAATGGAAGTGGTACCTTCAAGAAAGAGGGGGTATTGCAGCTGGGGATGTTAGAGACATTTCAAAACAGTTGGCAGGGCTTGTTACTTTTACCAGCACCCGGCCAGAAGAAGAAATTCCTGTGCTGCAGTCATCCCCCATTCAAGAGGCTCCACCCTTTGAGTCTCTGTCAGAAGACATGAAGGAGTCAGTGTGGTTAACTGATTGTTCAGCCATAGTCATCTCACCTGGGCGTAAATGGACAGCAGCAGCCTACAACCCAAGTACAGACACAGTCCTGCAGGAGACCAGAATTGGAGGGTCCAGTCAGTATGCAGAGTTGAAAGCTGTAGTAATGACTCTTCAGGAGAATCCTTTTTCCCATGTCACTATCTACACTGACAGCTGGGCGGTTTTTAAAGGACTGACAACTTGGAAGCCCACGTGGAAGTCCAATGAATGGATGATTCGTGGAAAGGTGGTGTGGGGAGGCAAGGAAGTCTGGGACTACATCTGGAAGGAACTGTAGGATAAATAAGTGTGGCGCTAAATAGTTATGTGCGTTATTGGGCAAAGCCTGACAGAATGGAAATCCGTGAGGACAACAGCTCAATAAAGTGTATTTAATGAAACACCAAATAACTTGTGTATAATACTAGTGAAAGTAATATATAAGTGAATAGGGGAATGTGTGAATAGATTAATCAAAAACTCTAGTGTGCATTGGGGATCAGCAATGGTAGGATCAACTCACTATAAATAGTGTAATATAATATATAGTGTGAAGAAGTAAGTGGAGAAATTCTTCCCCAAAATCTCAAATCAAAAAATGGTAAATTAAACAAAACTTGTGAGTAGTGTAGTGACACACATGAGAAATATAAAAACATGAAGCACCATAGCAACATACATTGCTGTCACGACCAAAAGTCCAGCAAATAATTATAGATAACTAGTATAACTGCAGTCCAATGATAAATAAAAAGATCTGTAGCTGTCAAAATGAATGGTAGAAAGGCCTCAAATCCGGGGATGGCGTCCACAGGATAAGGAGCCCTGCATATATATGGACGGGATAGGCAAAAATACCCTTACCGGCAATGGTGGACCCCTCGGCCAGCGGCCTGGGGGTCGAACAGGCTTAAGATAGGGAAGAGGGTTCCACAGCAGCCGGAGATGTTGGGGGGAATCCGCGACACTCACCAACCGACCTCTCTGATTGTAACAACTCCCGGTCTCCGAGGGGTCAATCAAGAACTGCTTACAGGAAAAACGGCTTCCATAAACCGGATATGGATCCTCAGAAAATGGGGTTCAAAAAGAAGACCTCCCCATAGTGTAAATCCGCTTATTAAAAAGCATTTATTTGAAAATCAAAAGCTATACAGCACACCATGACCTAAACATCACAGTCAGGTATAAAGCAATAAAAAGCGCTATAAAATGAAAGTGGCAAGACAGGCATAACCACCCTACGCGTTTCGTCCTACGGGACTTCAACTGGGGTACATGACTGTCTGCCACACATGCCTGTATATATATAAAACATATGATTACCCAGTATTAGCAGCTGTTCACGCCATGTATACCATTACTTCCGGGTTATCCGGAAGGAGGCGTCAGAATAGAAGATATACCAATCACGAGGACTCGGGAGCTGGCTCTCAATCAAGCCTCAATGTGGGAGATCCTATGCGAATATGTTGTGGGCGGCGTCCACCTACAAGTACCTCCTTTGTGAGAAGGTGACGTATGCCCACCAATTGGATTCCAAGGTCGGGGAGTGACGCATCCACCAGGACGCGTCACCTCCCATGGCCAATCGTGGCCGGAATAGAGAGGACGTACAGCGTCCAATAGGGGGGCGTACCAAAACAACGTGCGACGTCAGTTCCATAGTAACCAGAAGCGACGGAGGATGGAGCGCAAACGCGAACCCAGCCTCACCATGATGGGGCGGCAAGTAAATTGGTCCGCCAGTGATCGTATACAAAACACATAATGAGGTCTGGAGCGCAAATGCGGTCCAGCCTCCATAGTAAAGAGATAAAGATAGCTTAACATGGCGTAAACATCGCTAAGTTTGGTAACCTTAAATTAGCTCATGATATAGTGTATTATAGTCCAGCAGAAATATAAAAATTTCTAAACCATGACTGGGTGAGAAATATCATAACCCTGTATACATATAAAAACTGATAATAACAATAAACTATGAAAAAATGCCAAAAAAATGAAAACATCTGGAAGGAAGCTCACTCCCGCACCATAAAAGTGGGGCATGTTGATGCACATGTGCCCCTAGTCCCAGACTTTGAGAACTATAACAGAGTTGCACATGAAATCGCCAAAGTGAAGGCAGTTGTGCCAATTGATCCTGTCTTGATGAACTTGGCCAACTGGGCCCACAAGCAATCTGGACATTTGGGGCAGAAAGCAACATATGAATGGGCACAGCAGAGAGGATTGCCTATATCCATGGACATGATAAAGACTGTAATAGGGAACTGTACAGTGTGTGGAGAAGTACGACAATGTCCATTGCAAAAGTACTCCACCGGGTCGATTAAGAGGGGTGAGAGGCCTGCAGAGATCTGGCAGATTGACTTCATCAGTCCCCTGCCCCAGGGAAACAACGGACTGAGATATTGTTGCACTGCAGTGGACACCTATTCAGGACTTATGCTTGTTCACCCTTGCAAACCTGCAGATCAAGCCACAACGCTTCAACTGCTCCAGAAACTTGTCGTTGCTTATGGTTGTCCCAAACAAGTCTAAAGTGATAACGGCTCACACATTACCGGATCAACAGTACAGCAGTGGGCCAAAGATTCTGGAGTGTACTGGTTGTGCCACATCCCATACCATCCACAGGCAGCTGGTTTGATTGAAAGATACAACGGGCTATTGAAGGACCAGATACGCAAACTTACACCCACACATACACTAAGGGGGTGGGATCGGTTCCTCACACAGGCAGTCATGTTTTAAATTCTAGGCCAATAGCCAAAAGCACATCATATGAGAGGATGGTAGGGGCTGGGGCACAGATTCCACAGCTGGAGTGCAGAGTTCAGTATTTATGTAAGGTTCCTGAAAGATCAGAGCTTAACAAATACCATGTTACTGCTTCCCATGACATAGAAACCAAGAGTGACGTATCTGAAGCTGAAGACTATCTAGGAATGAGAGGGAATCTGGCAGGAAGGTTTGAAGTTATATTTGCATTGGCAGATGAGCTTCAAGACAGTGGCTGGGACTCTGACTGGTTAGTGGATACTTCTCAGCAAGAGTGGAAAGCGAGGCTACATAACATCAAACCTTCCAAAATAAACAGCAGTTATCTTCTGGGAAATATCAGTATATTTCCTCTCCTCCCTATTGATGTTCTTTGGGAGGGTCAGAAATGGGTATAGGCAGAGGGCAAAGTGTTAGTCAGATATCCAGGCAAGAAGCCATTTAGAGGAGAGATTTTAGCTGAAGGGCCTGGATCTACTGTTTATGTATTATTAGAAGGAACAGATAATCTGCTTTGTTTTCCACTCCACAGGCTGTCTCCGATTTGATCCATAGGAAGACCAGAGAAAAGTGGTTACATGATGGAAAGAATGACGGAAGATCGCAAGAGCTGTGGAGAGCAAGGCCTTTGATGTATTACAAGTCTGGACTTGTTTCTAAAGAACTTAAGAATGGACTTTCTAATGAACTTTTTAGTTAAAGACTGAAACACCGTCTCAATGACAGAAATATGGGAAGTGTTACATTCAAGGAAAATTAATGTTTAGAATGAGTTTTCTTAGTTATGAAGAGATTTTCTGTGTGTAGTCTGAGAGAAAAATCAAGGGCGGAATGTGTTGCATTTGATATAAAATATAATTTTTCTATAAGACTCATAGCATTCTGGTGTCACAGAGACAGACTTTCTCAAACAAATGTTGGATACAATGGGAATGTAGATTTCATTGTTGTACAGTCTATTGTCTCTATAGCTACAGTAAACAGGTAAGAGAGTGCCTTTCAAACTGAAGCTACTGAGATGCAGGTTTGTCAGTTGTTAAGGTAACAGAGTTTGTAACAAGCTGACAAATAAAAAGGGATGAGTAGAGACACACACACACCATCATGCGTCCAGGTTGCAGTCCTTCCTGGCGACCCATCATCTGCCTATCCAGCTACCACAGATCACACAGGCACTCCTACCTCACTGCGCTCTCGGGGCCACTGTCCTAACTGCGGTGGCTTCTGAGCCAGGGCTGTAAGAGAGGTCTCCTTCTACAAGTAAGCCTCCACTACATGGTACGTGACATTATCAAACAGCCATGTCCCAGCCTTCAGGAACCTCAACAGTGGAGGAGATTTGTTGGCACCTTGCAGCCCTCATGCAAGCCGTGAAATCTCTGCAGGAGGGTTACATTAAGCTGGAGGAACAAGTACAGACCTTAACGGTTACTACTAGTGCAGCTTCAGCATCCTCTGCTGCACCTACACAGACTGTTGCTACCCCCTCCGTGGTGATGCTACGACCCGAACCCGAGTCCCCACTCTGGAAAGATTCACAGGGGACCGAACTAAATTCAGGGCCTTTCGCAACGCATGCCAGCTATATTTTGCTCTGCAGCACCTGACTTTTTCATTAGAATCCACCAAGGTGGGATTCATAATTTCTCTTCTCGAAGAGAACGATCTACAAATGCATGCTATGTCATCCTTCTTTGATGCCACGGCCCAGCATTACGATGACCCACAGTGAACTGCCACAGCGAAGACAGCTCTGTTTGCACTCCAGCAAGGTCGCAGAGCAGCTGAAGACTATGTTACAGACTTCAGACACTGGAGCGCAAACACCCAGTGGAATGACGCAGCTCTACGACACCAGTTCTGCATGGGTCTCTCTGAAAATCTCAAAAATGAACTTGCCTGGGTGGGAATACCCCATACCCTTGAAGGACTGATCACTCTGGCCATTCAGATTGATTGATGGCTCAGTGAGCGCCAATCAGAACGGCCTTCCCAGCAGGGCTGCCCTGTATGGATGACACAGGGAGCTCGAGTCCCTGCCTCACGCTACCTGGCACCAACCAGTTCAGGCCCTACCAGTTCAGCATCTGATGTTCCCGAACCTATGCAGTTAGGATTGATGCATCCAGCCCTGTCCCCTGAAGAGCGAGCACACCGCCAGCAGAACAACCTTTGCCTCTACTGTGGGGAGGCTGGCCACTACGTGCGCAGCTGCCCTGCAAAGACCCGTAAGTGTCCATCTTCTGTTCCTGCTAATCTGTCAATGTCGTCTGCTAATTCAGCTCACCTTGCTCTTCCACTCTCATTCCAGCTTCCGGAAGGAACAATCTCAGTCAACGCTATCATTGATTCCGGAGCATGCAGCTGCTTCATTGATTTGACTTTCGCCACTCAACAACATATTCCTCTGCAACCAAAAACACATGGACTTTCTGTCTATTTGACTGATGGCTCTTGTATAAAGTCAGGACTGGTAACCCAGGAGAGAACCCCCATTACCTGTTATCATCTCCACCCAACATAAGGAGCTACTGAGCCTTGACGCTATCGCCTCCGCATTGTTCCCTGTTATCTTGGGCATACCCTGGCTTCAGGCCCACAATCCCCAAATTGATTGGGTGTCCGGAGAAGTCAAGTTCTTGTCATCATACTGCCAGAGACATTGTGTATCATAGCTCCCTGACCCACCAGCCACATTGTTATGTATGGACTCTGATCAAAACCTACTCCAGTCGGTGCCTGAACCGTACCACAAGTTCAGTGACGTCTTCAGCAAACGAGGGGCAGATACACTTCGCTCTCATCGTCCATACGATTGCCCGATCAAACTTCTCCCCGGAGCTGAGATTCCTTTTGGGTGCATTTTCCCACTGTCAGAACAAGAAAAGGAGGCACTAAAGGAATACGTCAATGAAAACCTAGAAAAGGGATTTATGCGTCCTTCTACCTCCCCGGCAGGTGCAGGGATATTCTTTGTAACAAAGAAAAATTAGTCCCTTCGTCCATGTGTGGATTATTGAGAGTTAAACAAAATCACGGTGAAGAACCATTACCCCCTGCCTTTAAGATCTAAAGGGAGCCTATTACCTGGTCCGCATCCGAGAGGAGGATGAATGGAACACGGTGTTTCGCACCCGATTTGGTCACTTCGAGTATTTGGTCATGCTGTTTGGACTCTGCAATGCCCTTGCCACCTTCCAACATTTCATCAACGATGTGTTTAGAGACTTGTTAGACATTTTTGTAATCGTTTACTTGGACGATATTATGATTTTCTCAGGATCCCTTGAACAGCATCGAGAACATGTCAGCAGTGTGCTATGCCAGCTTCGCCAACACAGACTGTATGCGAAAGCAGAAAAATGTGAATTTGAGCAGCAGAGAATTCAGTTTCTAGGGTTGATAATTTCCACGGCAGAAATTAAAATGGACCCTCAGAAGGTGTCCGGAATACTCGAATGGCCTGTACCCGCAGACAAGAAGGGAGTACAACATTTCGTGGGCTTTGCAAACTTTTACAGGAAGTTCATTAAAGGGTTCTCTGCCATGATCAGCTCCAAACAAAAGGCAAACAGAAAGGACTAATCAGACACTTGAACAGTATAGTGGATGTTTCATGTCCTTTTGTTCAAGACGATTGGGTGTCATTACTGCCCTTAGCGGCATTTGCATACAACAATGCCAGTCACTCAGCTACAGGGCAGTCCCTTTCTTTGCAATTTATGGCTTTCACCTGTCATTTCTACCTGCCTTTTTTTCAGAATCTTTAGTTCCAGCAGTCCAGAGCACTGTGGATTTCCTCAGTCGCAATAACCAGGTCCTACAAGAGGTGGTGACAAAGGTGCAGGCCGAAAACAAGAAGGCTTTCGATAAAAGGAGAAGAGCGGAACTGAATTTGCAACTGGACGACCAGGTATGGCTTTCTACGACTAACCTCAGGTTGGCATGCCCATCAAAAAAGTTGGCACCCAAGTTCATAGGACCATTCCCAGTGAAGAGGAAACTTAACGAGGTATCGTATGAACTATCTTTACCTTACTCAATGAAAATCCACCCTGTGTTCCACGTTTCTCTGTTAAAACCTCCAGTACCTGACCCCTTCCCTGATAGAGGGTCTAGACCACCAGAACCTGTTCTGATTGATGGTAGGGAAGAGTATGAAGTGGAGGCCATTCTAGATTGTAGGAGAATGAGAGATCAAGTACAATACCTGATAAAGTGGAAAGGGTACGGTCTGGAAGACAATTCCTGGGAACCCAAATGTAATATCCACGCAAGAAGGTTAGTGCGTTTTTTTCTTGCCCATCCAGAAAAGAAAGGCCAGTTAGGCATCCGGAGGCTGCCCATTGGGAGAGGACAATGTCAGGGGCTTACTACAGCAGGGCAGAGATGTCTGGGTGCACGCACGCATGGGTTCCACTCATAGGCGTGCGCACAGGGTGTGCCAGGTGTGCCCAGGCACACCCTAATCACCCCATGCGGCCCCAGAAACCCCTACCACAGGGCTGCCAGCTTCCCTACTCTCTCACCGGCTGCTGCTGCGGGCACACACAGATGATGTTTCAGGATGAATGGGGGAAGTGGTAATGTCATTTACCGGCCCCTTACCTTTCTGAATGAACACAGTGATTGGGTACCAGGTGTTTGAGTTTTGGGGTGCACACCCTAATACAATAGGCTGCGCACACCTATGGTTCCACTGATGGCCTGCCAAACTGGGCCGCAGCGTGTGTGCGTGCACGTGCGCGGGTGTACGCACCAGATGCACATGCGCGCACTGGCCGTTGCTTGGCACCAATGGGCCTTTAAAAGAACAGCAGCTGCACTTGTGCAGTGCTGTTTGATCTGCAGCTTCCCCAAGTTCTGCACCTGTACCTGTGTCCTGATTACCTGTATTGGCCCGGCTCTGCTGACTACACCTGCTATCTCCAATCCTGATCTAGGCTTGCCTTGACCCTGCTATTTCTCCTATACCTGATATCCTGCTGCCAACTTCTGCTTATCCATTTGACCCTGCTTCAGCCTGCCGCTTGCTATATCTGATTACCTGTGTTTGACCCGGCTTGTCTCACCCTGCTTTAGCCTGCTGCTATCCTGCATCATCCAGTGTCCTGGGCCGCTGACCTGCATCCGCATCTGCTGCCATCCACGTTCTGGTCCTTCCTGGTGACCCATCATCTGCCTATCTGTGCCAGCTACCACAGATCACACAGGCACTCCTACCTCGCTGCGCTGTCGGGGCCAACTCCGGTGGCTCCTGAGCCAGGGCTGTAAGAGAATTGTCCTTCTACAAGTAAGGCTCCACTACACGGTATGTGACAACTGCCTGCCCCGACCTCTACCTCATCTTTTATCTAGCTGTCATTTCTGTCCTGGTACTTTACTTTGCATGTTTGAGTTCTTTGTAATTAACTTTTTAGTTAGCTCAGCCAAGATCCTGCCTTAAAACGTATAGGGGTTGATTTACTAAGGGCTAATAGACTGTGCATTTGCCCTCTGCAAGTGCAGTCGCTCCAGAGCTAAGTAAATGAGGTACAGCTTCACTTTGCAAAGAGTACCCAATCACGTGCAAGGAAAATTAAAAAAAACAGCATTTTTGCTTGCACATGATTGGATGATGGAAGTCAGCATAGCTTCTGCTCACTTACTAAACTCTGGAGCAACTGCACTTGAAGAATGCAACTGCACTTAGCAAAGTGCACAGTCTTTTTGCCTTTAGTAAATCAACCTCATAATCTGCAGTTTTTAACAACACTATATCTTTGTTGAAGACCTGGAACTCATAAGGTAAGCACTCTTAGCAAGAGCCATCCAACATCCTCTGCCATTTTTGTTCAATCTATATTTGGGATGCTAGGTCTGCAGCTAATCTGATATATTCTGGTATCAACTGCTCATTTCTAGTATTCCACCAGGTATTGTCAGCTTTCACTGGATAGGGGTTAGAAGAGAACCCACAGGAGTTCTAAAGGGAGAGAGGGAATCAGGCGACATCAGTCTCTTTCTATAAACTTTATTAATTAAATTAAAAAAATCATAAACAGATCAAAAATTTGCTGACTACACAGAAGATTAAAATAATGGGCAACGTTGTGATGTGAGTTATTCCTGCACTACCGTGATAGAGAGAGAAAGAAAGTGTACATCTGGACAGCTGTACGCACCGAAAATGGGTCAAACGAAACCCAAAAGTAGACAAGAATGGGGGGGGGGGTGCTGCGCTATCCAAAACACAAACTGCTGTGTATGATATACGTTGAAAACTACTAAGGAGTGTGGTGCAAGCCACTGAGGGAATTATCAACTAAGCTTCATGCTGATACCCCATTAAAATAAAACACATAAATAAGTCCAAAATCTGACAAAAATATGCAATAAATCAAATCCTAAAAAATGATAATTATATCCTGTGCAGGTGAGAATAAATACATGTGCCAATACCAGCTCAATGAAAAAACAAATGACAAAAATATGCAATAAATCAAATCCTAAAAAATGATAATTATATCCTGTGCAGGTGAGAATAAATACATGTGCCAATACCAGCTCAATGAAAAAACAAATGGATGTTGCAAAAAAAAACTGACAATCAGTGTAAAAAAAACACAATAAATATGCAACCTTAAATTAATAGAAACTTATGTGAGTGTGCAAAAACCGCATAGAAAGTGCATCGTGCTTAGTGGCCTGAACACATCCAATATATCATACAGTGTCCCAGCAGTATAAGGTCCTATATGGTCTGCTGAAAAAAAAAATCCAAATAACATGCAACTATGTGCATAAGTGAAAAACACAAAGTACAGTGTGATGATGTCCTCTATTGTGCAATACAAAAAGTCCTATGTGCTCAGGTAGATAGAGGTGAAGTGTCTGGAATAAAATTAAAACTGTGTCCTCTTCGTGCATGAATCACACTAATATAAGCAGTGGCCCCTTACCTAGCGGTACTAGGTAAACCGCAAAGAAGTAACTGCAGGTGGCTGTGGTCTTTACTTCAGGGTCCTGGACCAGCGCAGGTTTTGTTTCTGTCTCCATGCCTAGCGGTGCTAGGTGAACCGCACAGCAACTATGTGCAGGTGGCTGTGGTCTTTTTAGTGGGATCCTGGACCAGCGCGGGTCTTATCTCTGCCTCCACGCCTCAAATGTGGGTGAACCTATAATAAAGGACAAAGGAGGTACCGGATAGTGTAGTATGTTTAAAACAGGGTGGAGCTTTATTCATAACCAATAACAATGTACTCACATTACAAAGTAACAGACCGATTCCTATCTCCTACGAGCAGCGAGCTCGTTTAGCCTCAGTCAATATGAAGTGCCCATTCTGTCCCTGCGCGTGACGTCACCGATCACGTGACTTCATCAGGGGATAAACGAAAAGGCACTTATTTGTCTTAAATAGTCTCAACCATTATAGTTAATGGGCGGCCATTTTCTTGTGGTCGCGTCCGCCATACATTGATAGACCGTGTGCGCGGCCATCTTTTTGGTTGATAAATTCTCTGTTTCCATACTGACAGGTGGAAACAGGCTAACTGCGCATCTCCGTGCTTACGATCTACAGCGAACGTAGGCACAATCCGGCTATGCGGAGGGGGCGAGTCTGTCGGCGTAGCATACATGCTGTGGGATAGATTGATCCAATATCGCCAGACAGACCGTTGGGAGGAATTGGCATAAAAAAGGGGGTCTGAATATGCTGTAAACTATCAGTACAAAAAAAAAAAATGTAATAAAAAGCCTATGAACAAATTAATTAGGATTCTCAAAATGTATAAAAATAAATTTAAATTTAAATTTGAATATGAGAATTTAAAACTTTAATAGGTATGTGTAAAAATATTGAATATTAAAATATTAAAACATTCTCCATGGAATTGGGACAGAATGGGCCTCAACACTTGATCTGTGCATATACCCTTACATGCATGAATATCCCATGGACCTGGCATTATACATAAAAACATAAACGAATGCAAAGGGGGAGGAAAGGGAGAGGTGCAGCCTATATACTGTAGGCCGCAACTGCACTCTAGGGCATATACCGCTCCTTCCGTGTTGCAACAGATGAACTCTTTAATTTCATATGTCTCTCCCGTACTCGTTGATGTGAAAGAAATTTCTTTTCATTGGGGCGTTTTGTTCTCAGACATGCAAAGCATCTTTTGCAAGGGAAGAAACCATTTCCCATAAAAAAGGAAAATGCTTTCTTTGGTGGATCAGTTATATTCTTCACAATTTTATCTCAAAGAGTAGGTGCTTTCTTGTATATAAATCGGGGGTTGGAAGGTAACCTGTCCTGTAAATCCTTATCTGCCAGAAGTATTTGCCAGTGTTTTTTAATGATCCTCTTAATTCTCTTATGCTGAGCGTTGAAATACAGGATTATGGGTGCTACCGCTGATGTCATCTCCTTTTTGGTTTTATCCTTAATTAATTCTTTTCGATCCATTTGTTTTACTTCAGATATTTTTTCTCTAATAAATTGCTGGTCATAACCCTTTATGGCGAATCTCTGTCCAATTAATTCTGCCTGTTCTAGATAGGTATTCAGGTGGGTGCAATTCCGTCTTACCCTCATGAGTTGCCCTTTGGGGACATTAAACATCCAATTTCTATGATGACAGCTTTCTAAAGGAAGGTAACTGTTTCTGTCAACGTTTTTAATGTGCGTACATGACCATAGTTTCAAATCCTCCTGTATGATATCTAGATCCAAGAATGTTACCTTTTTCTCACTGGTCTCTCAGGACAATTTTATATTTCTGTCGTTGATATTAAGGCTCTCTAAAAAACAGGTAAGTTGGCTCAGTTCGCCTTTCCAGAGTATGAAGACATCATCAATATATCTTTTGTAGATAGCTAGTTCAGCGGGTCTATTACAAAAGACGTATTCTTCCTCCCACTGGGCCATAAAAAGGCCTGCCACGCTCGGGGCAAATTTGGCTCCCATCGCTACTCCCATCTGCTGCTAATAGTAATTCTTATCATACCAGAAGTAGTTGTTCTTTAGACAGAAGTCTAGGCATTTAATTATAAACTTCCTTTGGACACAGGGTAGCTTGGTATATAACCTAAGGCCCCATTTTGCGGCTTCACATGCTTGGTGGTAGAGTATCGCTGTATATAAGGATAAAACATCCGCGGTAGCCATAATCCATGGGCCTTCTTCTTTAGGGACATCTTCCAGGATTTGTAGCATTTGCTTGGTGTCTCTAAGGTATGCTTCTGTACTCTGGACCGCTGGCTGTAGAAAAAAATCTATATATTGCCCGATTCTAGAGGTCAGCGAATCTATTCCGTTCACTATTGGTCTTGGTGGTGGATCTGTTTTATTTTTATGTATTTTTGGTAATGAATATATGATGGGAGTCCTACAGGAATCAGGTATCAAGAATCTGGCTTCTTTTTTATTCAGTATGTTTTTCTTCACCCCTAAACATATCACCACCTCGAGTGCTTTCCTGCATTTGAACATGGGGTTGCTTAGCAGTCTACTATAAGTTGTCTCGTCTCCCAGCATCTTTACCATACTGCTATGATATTGTTCTTTTGATAAAATCACAATTCCACCTCCCTTGTCTGCTGGTCGTATGACCAAATCTTTCCTTCTTGTAAGTTTCCGAATACCGCTCTTAATATGACTCGGTTCTTCTTTCTTCTTAATCTTCAAATCTTTAATATCATCTAAAACCACTTTTTTAAAAACCTCAATATACTTGTTATTCCTAACTGGTGGATTAAAAACAGATTTGTTATGCAGTGTACTATGTACAATCCCTTCATCACAAGTCTCTATGTGTCTAAGCCTTGATGGGTTTCCCACAATATATTTGGCAATATTGAGTTTCCTCACAAATTTCTGAATACCCAAGTATGTTTGGAATTTATCCAAATTTCTAGAAGGTGCATACTTGAGTCCTTTGTCCAAAACCCCTATCTCTTCATGCATCAGTGTTTGGCCACTTAGATTAAAAATGCCCTCTCCTTTCACTCTCTTTTTCTTTTGCTCTCTCTTTCCAGATCGCTTTCCTCTCTTCTTTCTTGACTTCTTCTGAGACTTCTGTTCTTGTCTATGTGTCTCGGAGGGGGATTTTCCCTGCCTCTGTCTAAAAAAGGCCTGGTGTAATCGGAACCATCGTGCTGCGAGGGATACTGCCTATATTGGCTATTTTTCTCCTCACCACGATCTGTAAGTGGAGCATAATAGTTGTAGGTGGGTATCGGGCTTCGTTCATGGTAACGATAGTCTCTCTGTTGCGGTCCTCTTCTTTCCCCATATCCATAGTCTTGACCGGGGCTTCTTCCTCTTGGTCCATGGTGATCGTATACTGGTCTTCTATTATCTCTATACTCATATGGCCTCCTCTGTTCCCTATATTCCTGTGTAGGTCCTCTATGGTCTCCCTGGTCGTGTGGGGGTTTATACCAGTTGTTCCCATTTTGAGGCTTCATATTATTCCTCCAATAGAAGGGTTTCCTACCTCCATTTTGTGGTGTCCTATCATTCTGTTGAGGTTTTCTGTCCACTCGCTGGGGGGTGTATGGATACTGATTCCCATATCTCCCATCTTGATATTGTTGTCTAGGTGTCGTTCCTCCATTTCCATCTCTTGAATCATGGTATCCCCTCCTCTGGGGGCTCTGTACGGTTGGTTCATTAATCTGCTGTGAGTAGACTCTCACTATTTTTTCTGGCGTTAATTGGGAAAAACGGATGTGGGCTCAACTTATTCAACACCAGAAAAAATAGTGGATATGGGGAAAGAAGAGGACCGCAACAGAGAGACTATTGTTACCATAAACGAAGCCCGATACCCACCTACAACTATTACTCTCCACTTACAGATTGTGGTGAGGAGAAAAATAGCCAATATAGGCAGTATCCCTCACACCAGGCCTTTTTTAGACAGAGGCAGGGAAAATCCCCCTCCGAGACACATAGACGAGAACAGAAGTAAGATAAGAAGGAATAAGAAGTATATTGAGGTTTTTAAAAAACTGGTTTTAGATGATATTAAAGATTTGAAGATTAAGAAGAAAGAAGAACCGAGTCATATTAAGAGCGGTATTCGGAAACTTACAAGAAGGAAAGATTTGGTCATACGACCAGCAGACAAGGGAGGTGGAATTGTGATTTTATCAAAAGAACAATATCATAGCAGTATGGTAAAGATGCTGGGAGACGAGACAACTTATAGTAGACTGCTAAGCAACCCCATGTTCAAATGCAGGAAAGCACTCGAGGTGGTGGTATGTTTAGGGGTGAAGAAAAGCATACTGAATAAAAAAGAAGCCAGATTCTTGATACCTGATTCCTGTAGGACTCCCATCATATATTCATTACCAAAAATACATAAAAATAAAACAGATCCACCACCAAGACCAATAGTGAACAGAATAGATTCACTGACCTCTAGAATCGGGCAATATATAGATTTTTTTCTACAGCCAGCGGTCCAGAGTACAGAAGCATACCTTAGAGACACCAAGCAAATGCTACAAATCCTGGAAGATGTCCCTAAAGAAGAAGGCCCATGGATTATGGCTACCGCGGATGTTTCATTCTTATATACAGTGATACTCCACCACCAAGCATGTGAAGCCGCAAAATGGGGCCTTAGGTTATATACCAAGCTACCCTGTGTCCAAAGGAAGTTTATAATTAAATGCCTAGGTTTCTGTCTAAAGAACAACTTTCTGGTATGATAAGAACTACTATTACCAGCAGACAGGAGTAGCGATGGGAGCCAAATTTGCCCCAAGCGTGGCAGGCCTTTTTATGGCCCAGTGGGAGGAAGAATACGTCTTTTGTAATAGACCTGCTGAACTACCCTGTTTCCCCGAAAATAAGACCTAGCGTGATTGTCGGCGATAGCTGAAATATAAGCCCTACCCCCCAAATAAGTCCTACCCCGAAAAAAAGACCTACAAGGACTTTAACTAGGGCTTATTTGGGGGTAGGGCTTATATTGCAGCCATCGCCGGCAATCACGCTAGGTCTTATTTTCAGGGAAACAGGGTAGCTATCTACAAAAGATATATTGATGATGTCTTCATGCTCTGGAAAGGCGAACTGAGCCAACTTACCTGTTTTTTTGAGAGACTTAATATCAACGACAGAAATATAAAATTGTCCTGGGAGACCAGTGAGAAAAAGGTAACATTCTTGGATCTAGATATCATTCAGGAGGATTTGAAACTATGGTCACTTACGCACTTTAAAAACGTTGACAGAAACAGTTACCTTCCTATAGAAAGCTGTCATCATAGAAATTGGTTGTTTAATGTCCCCAAAGGGCAACTCATGATGGTAAGACGGAATTGCACCCACCTGAATACCTTTCTAGAACAGGCAGAATTAATTGGACAGAGATTCGCCATGAAGGGTTATGACCAGCAATTTATTCGAGAAAAAATATCTGAAGTAAAACAAATGGATCGAAAAGAATTAATTAAGGATAAAACCAGAAAGGAGATGACATCAGCGGTAGCACCCATAATCCTGGATTTCAACGCTCAGCATAAGAGAATTGAGAGGATCATTAAAAAACACTGGCACATACTTCTGGCAGATAAGGATTTACAGGACAGGTTACCTTCCAACCCCCGATTTATATACAAGAAAGCACCTAAAATAATAAAGATAAAATTGTGAAGAATATAATTGATCCACCAAAGAAAGCATTTTCCTTTTTTTACGGGAAATGGTTTCTTCCCTTGCAAAAGATGCTTTGCATGTCTGAGAACAAAACGCCCCAATGAAAAGAAATTTAATTTCACATCAACGAGTACGGGAGAGACATATGAAATTAAAGATTTCATCTGTTGCAACACGGAAGGAGCGGTATACGCCCTAGAGTGCAGTTGCGGCCTACAGTATATAGGCCGCACCAAAAGCCCCTCTGGGTAAAGATCAAGGAACATGTGAACAACATACTGAACGGGTATGACAAACATAGTGTATCCAAACACTTTTTGTTGTGTCACAATAAAGATCCCACACAACTAAAATTTTGGGGAATTGAACTGTATGTTAGGCACTGGCAAGGGGGCCACAAGGTTAGGACCCTCAGCCAGCTCGAATCCAAATGGATATTCACATTAGACACATTTGCGCCAAGAGGCCTGAATATCGAATTTGATTTGAACTGCTTCCTTAGTGATTTTTAACCCGAACAGTAGTGTATATGTCAATCTTTCCTAATTTTTAATATTTTTATTATTATATTTTCCCATTGACTCTTATTAGAATCTTCTCGCTCTTTTTAACTTTTTTTTTCATTTATCGTTTTATAGTTTTTATCTACTTCGATCACGATCCCTCCCACCGGGTGAAGGGAGATTGAAGGATTGAAGGATATAGAAATATATTGATATAATAGATGCATGTGGATCCATAGGGTTTACTGGCAGTGTATATACACGCACTCTGTTCACTGACTCTTTGTATCCAGATCATTACATCTACTGTGTATCCCCCTCTCCCTTTCCTCCCCCTTTGCATTCGTTTATGTTTTATGTATAATGCCAGGTCCATGGGATATTTATGCATGTAAGGGTATATGCACAGATCAAGCGTTGAGGCCCATTCTGTCCCAATTCCATGGAGAATGTTTTTAATATTTTAATATTCAATATTTTTACACATACCTATTAAAGTTTTAAATTCTCATATTCAAATTTAAATTCAAATTTATTTTTATACATTTTGAGAATCCTAATTAATTTGTTTATAGGCTTTTTATGAAATTTTTTTTTTGTACTGATAGTTTACAGCATATTCAGACCCCCTTTTTTATGCCAATTCCTCCCAACGGTCCATCTGGCGAGATTAGATCAATCTATCCCACAGTATGTATGCTACGCCGACAGACTCGCCCCCTCTGCATAGCCGGGTTGTGCCTACGTTCGCTGTAGATCGTAAGCACGGAGATGCACAGTTAGCCTGTTTCCACCTGTCAGTATGGAAACAGAGAATTTATCAACCAAAAAGATGGCCGCGCACACGGTCTATCAATGTATGGCGGATGCGGCCACAAGAAAATGGCCGCTCATTAACTATAATGGTTGAGACTATTTAAGACAGATAAGTGCCTTTTCGTTTATCCCCTGATGAAGTCATGTGATCGGTGACGTCTCGCGTAGGGACGGAATGGGCACTTCATATTGACTGAGGCTAAACGAGCTCGCTGCTCGTAGGAGATAGGAATCGGTCTGTTACTTTGTAATGTGAGTACATTGTTATTGGTTATGAATAAAGCTCCACCCTGTTTTAAACATACTACACTATCCGGTACCTCCTTTGTCCTTTATTATCGGTTCACCCACATTTGAGGCGTGGAGGCATAGATAGGACCCGCGCTGGTCCAGGATCCCACTAAAAAGACCACAGCCACCTGCACATAGTTGCTGTGCGGTTCACCTAGCACCGCTGGATGTGGAGGCAGAAACAAAACCTGGGCTGGTCCAGGACCCTGCAGTAAAGACCACAGCCACCTGCAGTTACTTCTTTGCGGTTTACCTAGTACCGCCAGGTAAGGGGCCACTGCTTATATTAGTGTGATTCATGCACGAAGAGGACACCGCTTTAATTTTATTCCAGACTCTTCACCTCACCTCCACATCTACCTGAGCACATAGGACTTTTTGTATTGCACAATAGAGGACATCATCACACTGTACTTTGTGTTTTTCACATATGCACATAGTTGCATGTTATTTGGATTTTTTTTTTTCAGCAGACCATAAAGGACCTTATACTGTTGGGACACTGTTTGATATATTGGATGTATTCAGGCCACTAAGTAAGATGCACTTTCTATGCGGTTTTTTGCACACTCACATAAGTTTTCTATTAATTTAAGGTTGCATATTTATTGTGTTTTTTTACACTGATTGTCAGTTTTTTTTTGCAATATCCATTTGTTTTTTCATTGAGCTGGTATTGGCACATGTATTTATTCTCACCTGCACAGGATATAATTATCATTTTTTAGGATTTGATTTATTGCATATTTTTGTCAGATTTTGGACTTATTTATGTGTTTTACTTTAATGGGGTATCAGCATGAAGCTTAGTTGATAATTCCCTCAGTGGCTTGCACCACACTCCTTAGTAGTTTTAAACGTATATCATACACAGCAGTTTGTGTTTTGGATAGCGCAGCAACGTTGCCACTAAAAGCACACACACCCTGGGTTCACTGGCACACTGTAGACATGTAATGCAGAATTAACAGTCAAGTATTAGTGCTCAGGGCCAGGTTGGGTGGAATTACAGGGGAACGCAGTGATGTCAGCCTTATGTGGCTATACAAGAACACTGTGGACATCTGTATCTAAACTGTATCTAAACTATAATGACAGTATGACAATAATATGGTGGTAAAACTCCCTCTGCTGGGAGAGAAGTAGCAGAGAGAGCAGGTCTTTGAAATGACAGGTGTCACAGACTGGCAGGAGAACACAGATTCAGGTGTACACTAAGTGGAGACAAACAGTTCCCTTCACTCCTTCCGTGAGTGTCCTGTACAATAGTAATACATGGAGATGGTCCCAGTGTTGAGAAAATTAGTTGTTGTTACTTACGGTTGTGCTGATAAAGGATCACCGTTGGTAATGGGGCCCCGTACAGTCTGAGCAGTCAGAGCAAGTGGGGAGGTCATGGAGTGATTGCTGCAGCTCTCTCTGCTAGGTAGGCAGACTTCTGGATGGAGTATCACGGTAGTGTGGGAGCCTTGATCACTGGGTGTGTTTATTCACTGTCTCCGGGCTGCATGACATGTAGTGGATAGCGATGGCTGGAGTGGTTGTCTGATGGAGGAGCCATAGTTGGCTTGAAACGGGCCAGTCTCATGGTGTATGCCTTTCAGTTTCTGCTAGATGGATACCATGGGTGGCTCAAGGATATCACAAGCCAGCTGCTGGAGGGAGGATGGCAGGTGCAGGAAGAGACCGGGGTGTGTGCCGGGGAGATGCATGGACGCGTTTCGTCCACTAGGTGGCGCGGACTTCCCGCTAACGTCTCTGTTTTCTTAAGCTTTTTGTGATAATTCTAAACCGGAAATCTCCGGTGGGGCATGCCCTGTCCTCAGGCTTAGATAATTAACCCCTGGAAACTAGAGGCGACAGAAGTGCCATCACGTGGGCAATGAAGAAAAAAAGATATTTATGGTAATAGCAGTACATATATACAGTATTCACATCTACCATTTAATTTATTCACTTATATATTTTTAAAAAATCCTTATTATGACTGTATATTTATCAGTGGTGTCTGTTCAGTCAGTCGCACACATTGGTTGTAAGTAGGGATGGGCGACCACCCACCCACTTTGCACCAGAACACCTCAAACAGGCAAAAAGTTCTAGCGAACATGAAAAATCAAAAGCCAACATTTTAAAGGCTTATATGCAAGTTATTACCACAAAAAGTGTATGGGGACCCGGGTACTGCCCTAGGGGACATGTATCAATGCAAAAACATTTTTTCACAACTATTGTTTTTTCAGGAGCAGTGATTTTTTTAATGCTTAAAGTGAAACAATAAAAAAAAAATTCCTTTAAATATCATGCCTAGGGGGTCCCCGTAGTCTGCCCGTAAAGTAGCGCATCTGTGCGATGTGTAGAACAGTTAATAATTGACATTTCTAAAGAAAAAAATGTCATTTAAACTTGCTTGTGGCTGTAATGTATTTCCGGCTCCCAGCAATATAGATAAAAAATCAATGAAAAAAAAAAACGGTGTCCATACCAGGCCCTTCAGGTCTAGTATGGATTTTTGCCAGAATCTTAAAAAAATTGACGTGGGGTCCCAAAATCAATACCAGACCCTTATCTGAGCATGCAGCCTGGAGGTCAGGATAGGGGGGGACAAGCAAGCACCCCTCTCCTGAACCATGCCAGGCCACATGCCCTCAACATGGAGGGTGGGTGCTTTGGGGCAGAGGGGGCTCTGTGCCCTCCACCCCATAGCACCTTGTCCCCATGTTGATAGGGAAAAGGCCCTCTTCCCAACAACCCTGGCCGGTGGTTGTTGGGGTCTGCAGGCAGGGGCTTATCAGAATCTGGAAGCCCCATTTAACAAGGGGACACCCAGATCCCGCCCCCCCCCCTACGTGAACGGTTATCACGGACATTGTACCCCTACCAATTCATTAAAAAAAGTGTCAAAAAGTATAAAACCACAAGAGACAGTTTTTAACAATTCCTTTATTAAAAAAGAAAAAAAAGTGTCCTGCGATGTAAATCCATTGTCAATTATGCTGCCCGACTTACCCGAAAAATAGAAAAAACTCCATCTCCATGGGAGGCCTCCCGGCGACTGCTGTCTTTTCGCTTTGACAGCTCTTATATAGGCAAGGGTGGGGCCACATGCTGACATAACAGGATGACCCTGCCCCCTCTGATATCACAGGATGTTACATGACGTCAGAAGGGGGCAGGGTCACTCAGTTTATGTCACCGGGTGGCCCTGCCCTTGCCTATATAACAGCTGTCAAAGCCAAAAGACAGCAGTCACCGGGAGGCCTCCTATGGAGTGGGAGTTTTAAAAAAAAAATCTATTTTTCGGGTCCGCCGGGCAGCTTCATTGAAGATGGATGGACATTGCGGGACACTTTTTTCTTTTTAAAAAAGGAATTGTCAAAAACTGTTTGTTGTGGTTTTTAGTTTTCGACATTTTTTGGTGAATGGGTAGGGGTACAATGTACCCGATACCCATTCACATGGGGGGGCTGGGATCTGGGGGCCCCCTTGTTAAAGGGGGCTTCCAGATTCTGATAAGCCCCCCGCCCACAGACCCCGACAACCACCGGCCAGTGTTGTCGGGAGGAGGCCCTAGTCCCCATCAACATGGGGACAAGGTACTTTGAGGGGCACCCCAAAGCACCCTTCCCATGTTGAGGGCAAGCGGACTGGTATGGTTCAGGATGTGGGGGCGCTCACTCATCCCCTCGCCCCCTCCCTTTCCTGACCTGCCAAGCTGCATGCTTGGATAAGGGTCTAGTATGGATTTTGACCCCACGCTGTTTTTTTTTTTAATTTTGGCGTGGAGCTCCCCTTAAAATCCATGTCAGACTCAAAGGGCCTGGTATTAATTTTTTTCTTAATTCTGTCATAGGGTTCCCCTTAACCACTTAAATACACTGTATTATATACTCTGCACCACACTATATACCCTGAACTGTATTATATATACTACACTAACTGCATTCTATATTCTCCACTGTATTATATATACTACATGGACTGAACTATATATACCGCAATGTATTATATATACTACACTGATGGCACTATATATGCTGAACTGTATTATATATACTACACGGACTGCACTATATATACTATATACTCTGGCTTTGGCCAATCAGCAGCCGCCAATGCACTGCGATCTTGCAGTGCATTAAGGGGCGCTCCTCAGCAGTCAAACTTGCCGCGAGCGCCCCATATGTTTATTTGTTCTACAAACAAATGAACTTACGTTCGACTCAAACATGGGGACCATCCCTAGTTGTAAGGGTGATCAATAGAGAGAAAGATAGTAATATCTTATTAAGGTGTTAAAAACACCTGGAGGTTAAGCTCATTATTCAATCCTTTGGGAACCATAGTCCCTTAGCGATATATCCATTCTTTTTCTCGCTGTAAGAGGATAGTATTAAAGTCTCCTCCTCTACCAGATAGTTTTAGGGCATAAAAGCCCTTTACTCGCAAGCCATCAGGTTGTCCTTTATGGTATTTGGCAAAGTGTAGACTGAGTGGTGTCTCATCATCCTTAGCACGGATGCTGGACAGATGTTCCCCTATTCGAACTTTAAGGAGGTGTTTCATTTTGCCAATATAAAATTTATGGCAAGTGTGGTGTCACAGTTGATAAATTGCTTTATCTTGTAACTTTTCCGCCTGTCAGCATCAGTGAAAGAATTTGTTTGATGGACCAATTTACAAATATGGCACTTCCCACATGGAAATTTGCCTTTAAGTTCTGGAAGATTGGTCAGACAGTTACGTGGCATGGTCTTAATGAATTCAGATCTCACTCATTCATTAGTGAGGTTTTTGGCCCTTTTGGCAACCAATTGGGGTCTAAGACCCACAATATTTGCCAATTGAGGTGAGCGAGTCAACAGGTGCCAGTGTTTAGTAAGTATGTTGCAAACTTCTTCCCATTGAGAGCCATAGGTAGTGATAATTCTCACAGGGTCTGAATAGTTCCATTGGGTCTGATCTTTGGTTCCTTTCACTTTTACCAGGTCTGATCTTGGTTGCTGGGATGCCTTTTTCTGGATCTTTTCAATGTTTGATGCGGGTATTCTCTCTTCCTAAATCACACATAGAGCTTTGCAGTTTCAGTCTGATAGTCTGAATCTAGTGTGCAGTTCGGACGTATCCGCAGAAACTGTACAGTAAGTATCTCTGTTATCAGCGATTTGGGATAGTGGCTACTTGCCTCAAGAAGAGAGTTTGCAGGCGTCTCCTTTCTGTAGGTACTTGTGAAGAGTTTACCTTGTTCAATTCTAATCCAAAGATCCAAAAAGTACATTTGATGGAAATCATGATTAAAGGTGAGGCGTAGATTCCCACTATTGGAGTTCAGCTCTCTGACAAAATTTATAAGGGTCTCAGGACTCCCCTTCCACAGTAGGAGCACATCATCTATGTACCTTAGCCACAAAAGGGCTTGGCTGAGGTACCCTTCGGAACAATACACCACTTCTGATTCCCACCACCCCAGGTGAAGGCAGGCATAAGTTGGTGCCCACGGGGCACCCAGAGATGTGCCCCGGATTTGTCTGTAACTAGTTCCCATAAATTGAAAACAGTTGTTTGTAAGGGTGAATTGCAGGAGTTCTAGTAGGAATTTGTTTTGTGCTCCCATTGTTGGAAAATTGGCATCTAAGAAGTGTGCTATTGCCACTAGACCACAGGTATGGGGTATCAAGGTGTATAGAGATTCTACATTTATGCTGACCAAGATAGCAACGGGTGGTATTGAAGATAATCAGTCCTCATCAAAACATGTCTGGTATCCTGCACAAACGATGGTAGCTCAGTGACCATCCCTTTAAGGAGAGCATCGAGGTATTTGCCCCCAAGGGGCCTTTAATAACTGAAATAATAGTCTGCTGTGTGGATTTTGGAGCGATTTGTGAACTTTAGGAATAATATAGATGATAGATGTATTAAATTCTGTTACTCTTAAATATTCCAGTTCTTTCCTTGAGATCAGGTTCGCTTCATATGCCATGCTCAATTTGAAGTTCAACTCATTCACGATCGTAGGTAAGGGATTAATAGATAGTTGTGTCAGTACCTCCTAAAACTGCTGGTATATATTACTATCCAGCACTGGGATCCTTTGGTGTGCTTTTTATTAAAGATGATACTGTCAGCTTTCACCAACCAAACAATCGTAGGCTACACCCCAAGATATTTCCCAATAGAAAATCCATCACCAGTGTAAGGACCACTGGTGCAGACCATATACTTCTACAGCCAGCACTTCAGTTAAAGCCTTCCTCCTGCTGGCGGTGACACAGAGGGTCTATCCTACGTGTTAAGCCACGTACACACGAGCGGAATGTCTGACAGAAAAAGTCAGACGGAAGCTTTTTATCGTCTATTCCGATCGTGTGTATGCCTCATCTGACTTTTTTTTTTTGAAAATTCTGACGGATCTAGAAATGGAACATGTTCTAAATATTTCCAACGGAATCAATTCCTAACGTGAAAACCGCTCGTCTGTATGCTGTTCCGACGGACCAAAAACAACGCATGCTCTGAAGCAAGTACAAGACGGAAGCTATTGGCTACTGGCTATTGAACTTCCTTTTTCTAGTCCCGTCGTACGTGCTGTATGTCACCTCGTTCTGGACGGTCGGACTTTGGTCTGACTTTGGTTTGACCGTGTGTAGGCAAGACCACTTGAATGGAATTCCGTCTGAGTCACGTCTGAGAAACATTCGGAGTTTATTCAGATGGCAAAACCGATCGTGTGTATGCGGCATTAAAGAACCTCTAAGAAGTTTATTATGGTATATGGAAAGTGTGAAAATCTCTTTAAATCACTGGTCGATTAATTTAGTCTGTCATATTAAACATTGTTCTCATTGGTCTCAAACATTTTAGAATGAACACCTTGAACCATAACAGCCACAAAACTGAGAATTTGAATCTCTATAACAATAGTGTTTTCTGCAAAGCAAGAAATGTAATGTGTGATAGGAAAGATTGGAGCCCATTGATTATTTTTTTTTTTTTTTCATTATTAGGCAGTGCATATTGTGTGTGTGTGTGTTGAATGACAGGTTGTCTTGATTTTCGATTACTTCTCTCTTCTTTAGTAATATACAAGTAAAATATTTATTTATAAGGTTTCATTTACTAAGCTACAATATGTGCTATATCTTTGTAAGTTAAGAAAATAGTTTCTGTATGGGAACTTCGTGTTCCAGAAATTTAAATTTCCTCTTTCACAAGTTTTTACTACAGAGGTTAGAATTACGTTTTCAATTTTCTTTCTCATCTCTGGGCTATACCTGGTATAAATGTTATTTCCCCAGCCACATTCTTGAAAATTCACATTAATATGAAGGGATATTGTTTCAAAATGGCCATCCCTAGTTTGAATGCTTTCATTTTCCTCCCTACAGAGAGCAGTAATTGTTGTATATCTAGAACAGAATAATGAAAAGCTGTATTTGCACTTCACAGATTGCAATGTGCTATGCAATGCATTGTTGCATATATCATAAAATTAATACTGAACTTTTTATATTATAATATCACAAAGTTTTTTTCCTATTGCTGCATTTCAAATTCTGTGTAGGAAATACATGAAATAATGCATTATTGCAAAATAAATCTAATGCCGCGTACACACGGTCGGACTTTTCATCTACAAAAGTCCAACGGACGCCGACGGACTAAAGCTGGCTGGTAATCCGATCGTGTGTGGGCTTCTCCGGACTTTCAGCAGACTTTTTCAGCCTCAAATCCGACGGACTTTAGATTTGAAACATGCTTCAAATCTTTACGTCGTAACTACGACGGACCCCGAAATCCGCTCGTCTGTGTGCTAGTCCGACGGACAAAAACCCATGCTAGGGCAGCTATTGGCTACTGGCTATGAACTTCCTTATTTTAGTCCGGTGTACGTCATCACGTACGAATCCGTCGGACTTTTGTGTGGTCGTGTGTAGGCAAGTCCGTTCGTTAGAAAGTCTGCTGCAAGTCCGCCGAAAGTCCGCCGGAAGTCCGCCGGAAGTCTGTCGGACAGGCTGTCGGACTTTTGTAGACGAAAAGTCCGACCGTGTGTACGCGGCAAAAGACTCATATATCTACCAAACTTATATTTTATTACTAAATGTAGTCGCTCTACAGTCTATAAAAAAGGAAAAGAAAGGCGCCTCTAAGTGCAGTATGCAAAATTTAATAAAGTGCACAAAGGGTTAAAAGCACTTACAAGATTGTTGAGTGTTAAAAGACATGATAAAATCAGGAGTCCTCATCTATGGCATGTGTCCATCCTCAGCATGGTGGTAGAGAGCAGTGTAGAGCCGTCCAGCAGCTGTAAAGCGTTCTCATGTGTGTTGGAAAGAGGAGGCAGCAGGGAAGCCTGTATTCACTGTGGGACACACAAGGCTGGTGGTGTCAGTGTAGAGAAGGGGGCGGTAACGTGTTTCGGAGCATGTGAGGCTCCTTTGTCAGACCTGGCCTACTCTTGCTGTCTTTTGTTTTTTAGAATTTTTTTGTGTATGTGTATATATATATATACCCCACCCCACCTCATCCCATCCCATCCCACCCCATCTCATCCCATCCCACCCCATCTCATCCCATTCCATCTCATCCCATCCCACCTCATCCCATCCCACCCCACTGTGCTGATGCGATGTGCTGGGGGCGATGCCATTCGATGCAATGTGCTGGGGGTGATGCAATGCAAAGTGCTAGGGGCGATGCGATTCGATGTGCTGGGGGTGATGTGATTCGATGTGCTGGGGGAGATGCGATTCGATGTGCTGGGGGCATTGTAATTCCATTTCTTGATGCGATTCGATGTGTTGGGGGTGATGCAATGTGCTGGGGGCGATGCCATTTGATGTGCTGGGGGCGATGCGATTCGATGTGCTGATGTGATTCAATGTGTTGTGGGTAATGCAATGTGCTTTGGGCGATTCAATGTGCTGGGGGTGATGCGATTTGATGTGCTAGGGGAGATGCGATTTGATGTGCTGGGGTGATGCGATTCGATGTGCTGATGCGATTCGATGTGCTGGGGGTGTTGCAATGCAATGTGCTGGGGCGATGCGATTCGATGTGCTGATGCGATTCGATGTGTTGGGGGTGATGCAATGTGCTTTGGGTGATTCGATGTGCTTGGGGAGATGCGATTCGATGTGCTGGGGTGATGTGATTCGATGTGCTGGGGGCATTGTGATGCAATGTGCTGGGGGTGATGTGATTCGATGTGCTGATGCAATTTGATGTGTTGGGGGTGATGCAATGTGCTTTGGGCGATCTGATTCGATGTGCTGGGGGTGATGCAATGTGCTGGGAGCAATGCGATTCGATGTGCTGGGGGAGATGCGATTTGTTGTGCTGGAGCGATGCGATTTGATGTGCTGGGGGCGTTGCGATTCGACGTGCTGATGTGATTCGATGTATTGGGGGTGATGAGATGTGCTTTGGGCGATACGATTCGATGTGCTGGGGCGATGTGATTCGATGTGCTGGGGGCAATGCGATTTGATGTGCTGGGGGTGATGCGATGTGCTGGGGGCAATGCGATGGGATGTGTTGGGGGCGATGCGATTCGATGTGTTGATGCGATTCGATGTGTTGGGGATGATGCGATGCAATGTGCTGGTGCAATGTGCGGGGGGCGATGCGATGTACTGGGGCGATGTGATTTGCTGGGGGCAATGAGATTTGGCAGGGGGCGATGCAATTTGATGTGGGGGGCAATGCGATGTGATGGGGGAATATTTTCTCAATTTTAACACAATTATCTATGTAACATAGAGAAAGTTGTTTGTGCAAATAGTTGTAAATAAGCAGTTTTTTAAATACTCCCACCATCCCATATAACACCAAAACACAAGCCCTATTTTTCTACATTTTTAATATGTGCAGTTTGAACTTCGTATATATATATATATATATATATATATATATATATATATATATGTATGTATATACACAGAACAAGATAAACAAGAGATAGATATATTTCTTGAATAATATTCCTTGTACATGCAGTATATTTCCTGGTTCCTGGAGGGAAGAGGGGAGGGGAGGTTTGCATAGATAAGGAGCGGCAACTTCCTCTGACACTGCCGTTGCTATGGAAACCTGACCTGAAACCTATTACACCGGCCGCTTGTGCAGCACTGAGCATGTGCGAGATCTGTAAGGATGAGATCCAGGAAGAAATACAGTCTGGCTTCAGATGCCCACACTTAAGATGCCCACATTCTGCTGCTAGTTTATAAACTTTCAAAATGCTGTAATAACCTAACAAAACAGACCTTAGTTTACTAACTTTACTAGAACACATTAAGCTTGTGTATTATAGGGGTATTTTTATCTAACAAGTGTAATTTCGGCCGGAACACCACTTTAATGAAACTCTCACCCAAAACCTAAAATTTTATAAAACTCCTAAATTAATTTCTAATACTGTACTCTTATTGAAAAGAAATAGGAGAATAGAAGCGGGACTTTGCATGAGGCATGTGGGTGAGTGTGTTAGACTGAATGGAGTGTGTTGGTGATATTAATAATAAAATTGATATAATCTCCACAACTGATAGTGTAGCATAATCATGGTATAAAAAGTTTTAATGACATAGGTACTTGAGCCACATGCAATCATACAGGTACATATTTAAGACCATGATAAAACATGTTGACACCAGTATATAAAACAGGCAAAGTTCATGTATTGGTTGTATGGATACAGGGAAACATATACATTGTACAGAGTATAGATGCATCTTATTGAAAAGGATTTGCTCACTGAAACACCAATTTTCTAAAACAAAATTAGCTATTTGGGTATTTTCAGAAAAATAAGAAAGCAAAATAAAGCACAGCATCACAGAAAATATGTCTGCTGACATTGCACATATGCAATCAATTTGCATAGAACATGTAACAAGATAAAGAGGAATGAACTGATCACAATGGTATAAGAAAAGGCAATAGATTTCAATTACAATACTTGCCATGCAGTGTTTTCAAGTTGAGAATTAAATTCTAAGCTCAAATGGTATATGTAGTTTGAAAGTGTATTTTTATCTATTGCAATTTTACTCATAAAAATATCCTGGAAACCAGGTAGATACCTTGGAGCAAAGAAAGTAATAGAACATGGCAGGTCCATTTATGCAAATATCCTTCTATTAAAATGCATGAAATTTAACCTATTTCAATATGACTTTCATTTTGAATAATCAATGAAACAGAGGTTAAGAATAATCTCTTTGGTATTCCTACTGATGTATGACTTCAAACAAAAGAATGTCTTGATGAGTGACATTTAGAAACTAGTAATACTGTGGTCTTACAACATTTGTTTTATATACATAGAGACACGTAAAGGCAGCAAGAGCATGTTATGAATTCATGTATTAATAGGATGAGCTGTGTGTTTGGCCTGAGCATATATTCAGACTAAACATGCACTGTTCGAAAGTTCAGATTTTATCTGAACTTCTGGAACAGCCACCAAGACTTATTGGCTGAACATCCCAAGGCATTGCAAACAAACATCATTGGCCAAAATCTTGCACCTGCTGTCTCGTCAGGTGCAAGACTTATGCCAATGATGGTTTTGTCCAAGGTTCCAAGGTGCTGCTACAAATAGCTATACAGGGCATGTCCGGATGTGAGAGGCCGTAGACATCTTTGTGAAGAGCTCCAGAATCCTGAATACTAATCCACCGCCATCCGTGTCTTTACTGACCTGATAAGCGCCCCAAACCTACCAGACTGCTCATCTGGACATCCTGCAGTGCTATTTGCCAATATTTTCCAGCAACTCGGCCTGTAAGCGGCGGGGGGGACATAGCCTTCAGACTCCCGCGGCCACCACCATCTTGCCGATCCGAGGCCTCCCGAGGGACTCTCAACCTGGATGGATCTGGAGGTAAGGGACCCTCATCTATCCCTATACCTATCCCCTGCCCATCTGGCATGGTCCGGAGGCTTAGCCGAGCCCCGAGCCTAGCGTGGCCTAGTGAGGCCTGTGGATCCCCACTATTTCCTGAGGCTGCTTCCCCGCCGGGAGTCATCCGGTCTGGCCCACATCCAAGCACAGGCCAACTCTCTGCATCTGCCCTATCAATCCCCCGGGTCCCTGCCAAGGCCTGGGTTGCCGACAAGGACTGCCTGACTGAGCGGGGGGTTTTTGGTGGCTTGGTGTGCCCTATTAGGTGCTGCCTCTGTCACACTGTTCTGGGCCTTCTGCACCCTAGCACCCTTGGCACAACATCTTTACTACCTTGCCTCTGCCTGTTTGTTGATGTGAAGGGGGAGGCTGCTGGGGATCATTGACTGTACAAGGTGTACCCATCAGGGGCTGGAGGTCTGCAGCCAGCTTGGGTCGCATCTAGCTGCCTTTTGGAAATACATCTGGGTGGCAGAGGGAAGGCTGCATCAAGAGGAGCTCCTGCCATCCTGAAATAACACCATCCTTCCTCAAGCTAACGGGACTCTGCTCTGGTGGCCCTTGGTGCCCGGAACGGACAGTCATTGCACCTCCATCCATGCCAGCAAAGGGGTAAACTGAGGCTCCAAACTCCAGTAAGAAGCAACCGCCGGTGCCGGCCAGACGCCCAGATGCCATCCTAGCTGACAGGCTCCACACGCTGCTGGCTGAGTTAAACATGGCCACGAGCCGGGAAAACCCGATTGCTTCGGCGACCCCGGAGTCCTCCACCTCTGGAGACATGGCGGTGATCCTGCTAGCCATAGAAAACAGTAGATCCTCCCTGCTGACCCGTATTGATAAGCTCACGGATGAATGCAATTGCATTAGGGCAGATCTAGATAAGTTCAGAGGCCGCCTCACAGAATCTGAATCACGTATATCAGCCACAGAGGACCTGACCGCCAGTCATGACCATCGCATTGAAGTGCTGGAGAATGCGGTCAAATCAATGGTAGCTAAATCCGATGATGCCGAGAATCACCTCAGGAGGAACAACGTGCTTGGCCTGCCAGAGGGAACAGAGGGCGAACGACCTGCAGAGTTCGCGGAACCTTTTTTGAAGGACATTCTCGAGCTTGCGTCTGTTCCGCCAACCTATGTAGTTGAACGCACACATCGAGTCCCCACTGGCCGTCGACCTCCTGGGGCGCCACCTCGCCCATTCCTGATAAGGTTCCTCAATTATCGGGATCGTGACCGCATTCTCAGCAAAGCCAGGAAGCGTCCTAACCTCAAATATGAAAATGCTGACATCCACTTCTATCCTGACTTCTCGGCGAACCTACAGAAGAAGAAAAAAACCTTCCAAGACATTCGCAGACGCCTCAGAGAGAAAGGTCTACCATACAGCATGTTATACCAAAGCCGCCTGAGAGTTATTCATGCAGGCACTGCAAAATTCTTTGACTCCCTGGAGGAGGCTGATTCCTGGTCTTCTGCTCTGTGGTAAGCTGCTACCTGAAATGTCCAATGGTGTTTGACAGATGCATTATCCTACCCTAACGGGTCTAAACATCCTGGCGCTTACTTAGGTTCTCTCCTGTACACTACTTTTCTCATCCTTAATAACTGGAGTAAGCAGAACGGAAGATCTTTACACCTTGGACGTTGCCCCCTATTGAGTTTAAGTCTGTTTCCACTACAAAGTACTGTTGTTGCACCACAAAAGTTTAGGAGGAATATGACTGACTAGTTTCTCTTAGTTTAGCAACTAGCTTGGATTACAGACTGTTTCAGTTTTTCAGTTTAGGGATGAAGCTGACCTGTCCTAATGATTCTGGCGGGTTGGCAGGGGTTGTTTGCTTGCTGCTATATTGCTATTCATTGGCTCTTGCCCCCCCTCCTCCGGTGGGTGGTCCCATTTCACTTTTTTATGTTAGATGGAGTTTAAATTGGTATCGTGGAATGTGCGGGGTTTGAACAGTCGCTTCAAAAGAGCACTTATGTTTAAGTATCTACAAGCACATAAGCCATATATCCTGTTTCTCCAGGAGACCCATCTGACGGGCAGTAGACATTTGGCTCTCCATAGTAGATGGGTGAGACAGTCTTTCCATGCCTCATACTCTAACTATGCCAGAGGGGTGTCCATTCTCCTGAACAGATCCCTGAATTGCCAGGTGGAACATGTTTTTTCAGACCCTGGGGGACAGTTTGTCATATTGCTGTTGTCCATTGAGGCCCAGATGTTCGCCTTTGTGAACATATATGTTCCGCCCCCTTTTTCCATGTCTATACTTTAGGAGATATATGACAGGCTGGCTCCCTATATGGTCACTAGATTCATCATAGCAGGGGATTTTATTGGCATTCTGGACTTTGGACACCTCTAATCCAACCAGGCTGCCGGACCCCGAATTGGGGCAATGGGCCTCGGCCATGTAGCTTACAGAGGTCTGGAGATGGAAGAATCCACAAATGCAGCGCTACTCCTACTTATCTGCGGTCCACCGCTCGGGCTCCAGAATTGACCTGGCTTTTTGCTCTCCGGCTACACTTCCGTATGTGGCCTCAGCAACCTACTTGTTGGCAGGGATTTCAGACCATTCCCCCCTAGAGGTAGTTCTGCAGCTTGGAGGGGGGGAGCGCAAAGGTTGCTGGCGACTAGCAATGAAAAAGTAGAAGAGAATATGCAAGGGAAAATTGCCCAATGTTGGGACTGTAATGACAATGTAACCAATGCACAGGTGACCTGGGATGCCTTTAAGGCAACTATAAGAGGGGACTACATATCTGCAATTAAAGCTGCCAGGGTGGACTGTGCCTCTGAGACTAAAGAACTTGAATCTCAGGTGAGTACGGCAGAGGAGGTGTTCGCGTTAGATTCTTCTGCTGGGGCATATTCCTCCCTGGCAGAGGCTAGAAGGGCACTATCTTTACACCTTTCCGGCTCAACTGCCTCATCGGAGAGGTTGCTCAGGGCCAGAATCTTTGAGTCTGGGGACAAGAACGGGAGGTTTCTGGCCAGTCTGGTGGCTGACCCCAAATTTAAAAGAGTTGTACCCAGAATACATACTGCTGCAAGGGGGGGTCACTTCAAACCTGTCTGACATCCTTAATGAATTTAAAGATTTTTATGCCTCGTTGTATAGCTCTACCACCTCACAGATATCCCCTGATCACCTTTTTTATCTCCGTGAACTGACTCTGCCAGCCTTGACAGAGGAAGACGTTGCCTCCCTGGAGGCGGAGATCTCGGTGACCGAAATTGAAATGGCAATTCGTTCACTACCCCCTAACAAGACACCGGGCCCTGATGGGCTTCCGGGAGACTGGTATAAAGTGTACATAGCTGACTTAGCCCCGCATCTTCAAAAATTGTATGCCCTTAGTTTAAAAGCAGGAAGCCTACCTGACTCAATGTCGCAAGCTCACATTGTCCTGATACAAAAGCCAGGGAAAGATGCCTCATACTGTTCAGCATATCGACCCATATCTCTTCTAAATTATGACTTAAAGATATTAACAAAAGTGCTAGCCACCAGACTAATGGGGATCCTCCTTCTTAGTAAACATGGACCAAACTGGCTTCATGCCAGGGAAGTTGACGGATGTTAATATTCGTAGGGTGTTCACCCACTTACAAATTCCTCCTACAGAACAGAGTACCAGAGTCTTGGTTGCCTTGGACCTTGAAAAGGCATTTAATTCTGTTGCCTGGCCCTACATGGAAGAGGTACTCAAGATATATGGTTTTGGCCCCACTTTCAGAAAATGAATTCAGCTTTTATATCAAAAACAGACAGAACAGATTAAAATGGGAGGGTTGTTATCCTCTTCCTTCCCTGTGGAGCGAGGCACCCGACAGGGGTGTCCTCTATCCTCCGCCCTTTTCTCCCTGATGGTCGAGCCCCTGGCTGTTGCACTATGGTCCTTGGAGGCTGTCGGGGGGGTGCGAGTCGGATCCCTGGAGGAAAAAATAGCACTTTATGCTGATGATATTATCCTTTTCCTCCGGGATCCAGGGCCCTCCCTCCGGGCAGCGTTGGAGCTACTCTCACACTTCGCTGACAGGACTGAGAATTAACTGGGACAAGTCCCAGATCCTCCCAGTGGATCCGGGTGCTACTCAGCTGGCGGATCTGTCACTTCCACTTAAATGGGCTGAGAGTATAAAATATCTTGGCATCCATATTTCCCCCAGAGTACAGGACTTTTGCAGGCTTAACCTTCTCCCTCTCCTACAAAAATTCCAGAATAGGTTGAAGGCGTGGGCCAACCTCCCCCTCACATTGATCGGAAGGATCAATTTAATCAAAATTAAATTACTACCTCCTCTTATATATGTGGTGCGCCATTCTCCAATGTGGATACCCAAGGCACTTTTTAAGTGGCTAAATTCTAACATATCCAGTTTTTTGTGGGGCTCCGGCCCACCCCGTTTCCGATTGTCCATTCTCCAAAGACCCTTAAGTACAAAGACCAAAGACCCTTCCCATATAAGCACAGGGAAGCATTTCAGGCAGTGGGATGGGAAAAGCCCATTTACCTCTATGTGTAGCCACACATTGCTGCACCATACATTCTGAATGGCAACCCAATGCACTAAACAATGCGGTGTGCCACAATGCATAATAGTGCGCTGCGTTAAAAATGTTGTGGCACATCTGATTTTTGGTACATTGGCAGCCCATTGATTTCAGTGCATGTTAATGTGTGACAAAACACACAATACACCAAATAAATGTAAATAGCCATACACAGAACAAATTTAATTGGGAATCAGATGTCACAGCACAGGAGCTTCTCCACCCTGACATCCCCAACCCTGGACTCAGGAGGAGACCATATCATCATAACCCTGCCATGTACACAGCACAGGGGATTCTCTACCTCTGATATTCCTGCAGGAGTCCATGATGACCATCTCAACATCCTCCCTTTCATTCTTTCATCCTTCAGTGCCCCCACCACCATTTTTATCTTTGGACTCTTCCATCTGTAGCGGTGTGGTCACCACTTGGTTACTAGCAATCCGCCAATCACCCTGCTTCCAGACCCCCATCCATCAGTTAAGACAATGAACAGTCATTTGTGCAGTTTTGTTATGTTTATTGCTGGATACAACTTGGGTGGGATAAAGAAAGATATGAGATGCCTATAGCATTTAGCACATTGTAAGACATTATTCAGTGACCTTGGCCTTGCAAATTGATGCACACCTTGCACCCTCTGTCTCCTTCCTCTAAATAACTTCTCTGTAGACTGTTGCTCCTTCTCTTCTTGTGCAAATCCTTACTGTGAACTACTGAAATGCTATTTCTTCACTTCCATTGGGACAAGAAAGAATCACTCTGAATAATTCCTCCTTTCAGACCATAATGTTATTGCCCCAGCGAACCAATGAGCCAGTAGCCTACACAGCCTCTCCCCGATGGCTCAGTGAATCAGACAGCCACACAGTCTTTTGGAAGGTATTACCAATGCGCTTAACCAGACCAGAGATACACGGTACCTCCCCCCGACGGCCTGACACATGGTAATGGGCGGACTACTGTTCCCAGCCAGTCCATAACTGTCAATGCTGCGTTCCCCAGCCACAGCATTTTGCACTACTCTCAATAGCTTCTCATCTTCTGTTTTTCTCACACTAACCTTCTCCCAAAAAAAAGGGAATAGTTCTGTGTCCCCGGTCACAGATCGCTGATCTACTCTTCTCCGCTTTACTACTACTTCTTCCGGACCGATCTTCTCCAGCATATAAGTCCTGTGTTCCCCGGTCACAGCAGCTTGACACCACTTCAGAAATGAAAATCTTTACCTAAGACTCCCTCCTAGCAGTTCCTCGATCCCTCCTCCGCGCTCGGGGCATCCCTGTGTGGGGATGCCTGGAACAGCAGCTCAATAATCCATTCTGTCTTTTCCTGCTTTTCAGAACTCCCCCTGGCAGCATGTGACCTTTGCTTATATGGGAGGCCTGCCCCCTGCCAGTACCCAAGGGTAATTGGTCAGAGCTCCTCACATGAGCTGCCTGACACTCAAACCTCAGGTCCAACCTCTCTTCCAGAACAATCTGTCTGAAAGCAGGGGAGGCGCTTCTGAGTCAGAGCACAGGTGGCCACACCTCCCACTACACCAACACTCCCAGTCCCAAATCCAAACAACCAGGCCTAGCCTAAAGCATAGGCCTGGCTAAATTTACCTGCACTTGGACCCTGAGCTTTATAAAATACTAGTCTAGCACCTACCTTCAGGTAGAGGGTGCTACACATCCTTCTGTTCCCATCAATGGATTGCTCCATCTCCATCCCCAGACTCCTCCATCCTTCAGTTCCTATCCAGACTCCTCCAGCCTTCCATTCTCTATTCATGGAGTCCTCCATCCCCATCCCCTGACTTTTCCATTCTTCCTTTCTTATTCATAGATTCTTCCATACTTCAGTTCCTACCCCTCCCTCGTTTCCTGGACTCTTCCATGTCCTGCTACATGCATGGCTCTTCCAGTGGGGAAGAAGGTCAGCATAGGGCATCCAGATCGAGGCTTGGTTACTGCAGAGGAGTAGACATCAGAGTAGATTGAGAGTGAAGCTGAAAAGGTGATCTCTGTACAGTGGCAAATGGAGGAATTTGAATCTAGGAGAGGTAGTGATTAGGGATGAGCCGAACACCCCCCTGTTCGGTTCGCTCCAGAACATGCGAACAGGAAAAAAGTATGATCGAACGCGCGAACACCATTAAAGTCTATGGGACACGAACATGAATAATCAAAAGTGCTAATTTTAAAGGCTTATATGCAAGTTATTGTCATAAAAAGTGTTTGGGGACCTGGGTCCTGCCCCAGGGGACATGGATCAATGCAGTGATTTTAATAATGCTTAAAGTCAAACAATAAAAGTGTAATATCCCTTTAAATTTCGTAGCTGGGGGGTATCTATAGTATGCCTGTAAAGGGGCGCATGTTTCCCATGTTTAGAACAGTCTGACAGCAAAATGACATTTCAAAGGAAAAAACCCATTTAAAACTACTCGCGGCTATTGCATTGGCGACAAAACACATAGAAGTTCATTGATAAAAACTTCTTCATTGCTTCTTCTTTCTTCTATCTTCCTTCATCTTCTTCTTCTGGTTCTTCTGGTTCTTCCTCCGGCGTTCTCGTCCAGCATCTCTTAAGCGGCGTCATCTTCTTCTCCTCGGGCCGCTCCGCACCCATGGCATGGGGGGAGGCTCCCGCTCTTCTCTTCGTTTTCTTCTCTTCTTCCTTCTTCCTGGTATGGAATTTAGGGGGACTCCCACATCATTTTTTTTTTTTAATTTTGTTTTTTTAATTTTGGTTCGGGGTTCCCCTGTGGGGAATTCCCATGCCGTTTTTATCAATGAACTTCTATGTGTATTGTCGGCAATGCAATAGCCGCGAGTAGGTTTAAATGGGTTTTTTCCTTCGAAATGTCATTTTGCTCATTTTAAATTTTGGCCGGGCTTCCCCTTAATATCCATACCAGACCTGAAGGGCCTGGTATGAAATTTATGGGGACTCCCACATCATTTTTTTTTTTTTAATTTTGGTTCGGGGTTCCCCTGTGGGGAATTCCCATGCCGTTTTTATCAATGAACTTCTATGTGTATTGTCAGCAATGCAGGGTTTAAATGGGTTTTTTCCTTCGAAATGTCATTTTGCTGTCAGACTGTTCTAAACATGGGAAACATGCACCCCTTTACAGGCATACTATAGACACCCCCCAGCTACAAAATTTAAAGGAATATTACACTTTTATTGTTTGACTTTAAGCATTATTAAAATCACTGCATTGATCCATGTCCCCTGGGGCAGGACCCAGGTCCCCTTCGAGTCATTATAAAGTCATTATAAAGACCGAATATATATATGAACTTTCACTGGGTGAATTGTATTAATACACTATTTAATGTCTTTGCATGGTGCTCCACAGTTGGGAAATTTTTTTGCTTTTGTGCCAGCATGCTGTTTGTATCAATCTGTTGGCCATGCTTGAGCACACTAGCACAATCCAGAATGAACGTGGATACATGCTCTTTAAAGTAGTGTGGACCTACAGTGAAAACAGTGAAAGTACCAATTTTCACTCTCTAACGCTGAATTTTGATGCCTATATAAAATACTTTACATTTTTGCAACTACTTTGCACAAAATGTTTCTCCTTTGGCACAGGAGGAATGCAATTTTATATTTTTAAATCATCGAGGGAGCCTGCCTGCTCTCTCTTGAATTGCCCCCTATAACAATAATTAGATACTGTGCAGCTAATCGATATAATTTACAAATTATGTACCCAAAAGAAAAATTGTCTAGTTGAATATTTTGGGCTGAAAGATGACTTTAATCCGATTCCTAAATGTACTCCTATTTAAAAGGATGAGATTCTTTACAATTTTTACACAGTCTCTCAAAAAAAATACAGTGTCATTTTTTTTATGGCTGTAATAGAAATATTCTTTTGTTCTGAAATTGACTCCTATTTTAAAAATACTTTAATATACTGTGTTGGAAGCGTTATATTTTCTTTTAATACTTATGGCTGAAATACAGTACTGTGCAAAAGTTTTTGTCAGGTGTGAAGAAATTCTGTAAAGCAAGAATGCTTTAACCACTTGAGCCCCGGACCATTATGCTGCCTAAGGACCAGAGGTCTTTTTCCAATTTGGCACTGCGTCGCTTTAACTGCTAATTGCGCGGTCATGCAATGCTGTACCCAAACGAAATTTGCGTCCTTTTCTTCCCACAAATAGAGCTTTCTTTTGATGGTATTTGATCACCTCTGCGGTTTTTATTTTTTGCGCTATAAACGGAAAAAGACCGAAAATTTTGAAAAAAAATGATATTTTCTACTTTTTGTTATAAAAAAAATCCAATAAACTAAATTTTAGTCATACATTTAGGCCAAAATGTATTCGGCCACATGTCTTTGGTAAAAAAAATGTCAATAAGCGTATATTTATTGGTTTGCGCAAAAGTTATAGCGTCTACAAACTAGGGTACATTTTCTGGAATTTACACAGCTTTTAGTTTATGACTGCCTATGTCATTTCTTGAGGTGCTAAAATGGCAGGGCAGTACAAAACCCCCCCAAATGACCCCATTTTGGAAAGTAGACACCCCAAGGAAATTGCTGAGAGGCATGTTGAACCCATTGAATATTTATTTTTTTTGTCCCAAGTGATTGAAAAATGACAAAAAAAAAAAAAAAAATATTTACAAAAAGTCGTCACTAAATGATATATTGCTCACACAGGCCATGGGCCTATGTGGAATTGCACCCCAAAATACATTTAGCTGCTTCTCCTGAGTATGGGGATACCACATGTGTGGGACTTTTTGGGAGCCTAGCCGCGTACGGGGCCCCGAAAACCAATCACCGCCTTCAGGATTTCTAAGGGTGTAAATTTTTGCTTTCACTCTTCACTGCCTATCACAGTTTCGGAGGCCATGGAATGCCCAGGTGGCACAAAACCCCCCAAAATGACCCCATTTTGGAAAGTAGACACCCCAAGCTATTTGCTGAGAGGCATATTGAGTCCATGGAATATTTTATATTTTGACACAAGTTGCGGGAAAGTGACACTTTTTTTTTTTTTTTTTTTTTTTTTTCATAAAGTTGTCACTAAATGATATATTGCTCACACAGGCCATGGGCATATGTGGAATTGCACCCCAAAATACATTTAGCTGCTTCTCCTGAGTATGGGGATACCACATGTGTGGGACTTTTTGGGAGCCTAGCCGCGTACTGGACCCCGAAAACCAATCACTGCCTTCAGGATTTCTAAGGGTGAAAATTTTTGATTTCACTCTTTACTGCCTATCACAGTTTCGGAGGCCATGGAATGCCCAGGTGGCACAAAACCCCCCCAAATGACCCCATTTTGGAAAGTAGACACCCCAAGCTATTTGCTGAAAGGCATGGTGAGTATTTTGCAGCTCTCATTTGTTTTTGAAAATGAAGAAAGACAAGAAAAAACATTTTTTTTTTTTCTTTTTTCAATTTTCAAAACTTTGTGACAAAAAGTGAGGTCTGCAAAATACTCACTATACCTCTCAGCAAATAGCTTGGGGTGTCTACTTTCCAAAATGGGGTCATTTGGGGGGGTTTTGTGCCACCTGGGCATTCCATGGCCTCCGAAACTGTGATAGGCAGTGAAGAGTGAAATCAAAAATTCACGCCCTTAGAAAGCCTGAAGGCGGTGGTTGGTTTTCGGGGTCCCGTACGCGGCTAGGCTCCCAAAAAGTCTCACACATGTGGTATCCCCATACTCAGGAGAAGCAGCAGAATGTATTTTGGGGTGTAATTTCACATATTTCCATGGCATGTTTGAGCAATATATCATTTAGTGACAACTTTGTGCAAAAAAAAAAAAAAAAAAAAAAAAAATTTGTCTCTTTCCCGCAACTTGTGTCGCAATATAAAATATTCCATGGACTCGACATGCCTCTCAGCAAATAGCTTGGGGTGTCTACTTTCCAAAATGGGGTCATTTTGGGGGGTTTTGAACTGTCCTGGCATTTTATGCACAACATTTAGAAGCTTATGTCACACATCACCCACTCTTCTAACCACTTGAAGACAAAGCCCTTTCTGACACTTATTGTTTACATGAAAAAGTTTTTTTTTTTTGCAAAAAAATTACTTTGAACCCCCAAACATTATATATTTTTTTAAAGCAAATGCCCTACAGATTAAAATGGTGGGTGTTTCATTTTTTTTTTTCACACAGTAATTGCGCAGCGATTTTTCAAACGCATTTTTTGGGGAAAAAACACACTTTTTTAAATTTTAATGCACTAAAACACGCTATATTGCCCAAATGTTTGATGAAATAAAAAAGATGATCTTAGGCCGAGTACATGGATACCAAACATGACATGCTTTAAAATTGCGCACAAACGTGCAGTGGCAACAAAATAAATACATGTTTAAAAGCCTTCAAAAGCCTTTACAGGTTACCACTTTAGATTTACAGAGGAGGTCTACTGGAAAAATTACTGCACTCGATCTGGCCTTCGCGGTGATACCTCACATGCATGGTGCAATTGCTGTTTATGTTTGACGACAGACCGCCGCTTGCGTTCGCCTTAGCGCGAGAGCAGGGGGCGACAGGGGTGTTTTTTTTTTTTTTTTTTTTTCTTTATTATTTTTTTGCTTTTTTAATCTTACTTTTAAACTGTTCCTTTCATATTTTTTTTTTTAATCATTTTTATTGTTATCTCGGGGAATGTAAATATCCCCTATGATAGCAATAGGTAGTGACAGGTACTCTTTTTTGAAAAAATTGTGGTCTATTAGACCCTAGATCTCTCCTCTGCCCTCAAAGCATCTGACCACACCAAGATCGGTGTGATAAAATGCTTCCCCAATTTCCCAATGGCGCTATTTACATCCGGCGAAATCTAAGTCATGAAATACTCGTAGCTTCCGGTTTCTTAGGCCATAGAGATGTTTGGAGCCACTCTGGTCTCTGATCAGCTCTATGGTCAGCTGGCTGAATCACCGGCTGCATTCTCAGGTTCCCTGTTGAGACAGGAGAGCCAGAGAAAAACACGGAAGACGGTGGGGGGGGGGGCATTCCCTCCCACGGCTTGTAAAAGCAGTCTAGAGGCTAATTAGCCGCTAGGATTGCTTTTACATGAAAGCCGACCGCTGGCTGAAAAGAATGATACCAAGATGATACCTAAACCTGCAGGCATCATTCTGGTATAACCACTCAAAGTCGTGAATGGCGTACCTGAAGACAAAAAAATGGTTAACAATGGTTAACAATAAAGCACAGTAAAGTGTAAATAATTACACACCTGAAAAACAAACATGATAAAACATAATAACAATAACAATAACAATAAAACATTGCAGAATAGAATACAGTAAAAAAGAGCAGAATAGAGAGAGAGAATAGAGAGAGAGAGAACAATAAAACAACAACTATTTTTTTTTATTTCATATTTTTTTTTTTTTTTACACTTTTTTTGTAACTAACTTTTATAACGGTAACCGGTTCCAGGTTCGGGTCTCTCAAAATGCGATGGCATCTTGGGAGACCCTGTGAAAGTGTGCCTAGTCTGTGCAATGCTGTACCCTACGCTAATACTCAGCTAGTGAATGGTAGCGTTCAAAACATTCACCAATGCAAAGACGAGGATTGTCAGGACAGGAGGGACAATAATAGCGGGTGTCACGCCTATATCCGCGCTTGCTGCAGACACAACATCTTTTTTGGGGGGGTTCGTTGGGTAGGGGTACTCGGGAGGACATAAAAATGCCTCTCATGCAGCCGACTGCATTTGGTTGGGGATGTGAATGGGGGAAGTACGGGCGCTGCAGAAGCGGTGGGTTCCCAATTAGGATTGGCGAATGCAGCAGGAAGGGCACTATGGGCACGACGGGCCTGTGTTTGTCTTCTTGGTGGCAGCGGGACACTACTTGTGCTTGCCACCTCACCAGCTTGAACTGCACTTATGGGACTCGCCACATCACCAAGTGTTACTGCAGTGCTGGTTTGACTACGACCGGGGTGTACTAGGCCGCTGGCGCTTGCCAGTTCACCAAAACGCTACCAAAAAACGTTAGCGATCGCAGGGATCAGGCCTGACTCTGCGAACGCTGCAGTTATGCGTTTAGTGTTTTGTAAGTGACAGTGATCGATCGATACTGCACTTGGGTGGGCTGGGCCGGGCCGGGCGGAGGGGCAAAACGCAGGTGCTAGCAGGTATCTGGGCTGATCCCGCTAACACTGCGTTTGTGGGAACCCTAAACTGCTGGGGACGCTAGTATAGATCTGATCGGATCAGATATTGATCAGTTCAGATACTATACCACTAAGGGAGGTGTACGGTGCGTGCGTGGGTGTTAGCGGTACTGGCGCTAATCTGACGCTGCCTGGGGCTGGTGCTTGCCAGTTCACCAAAACGCTACAAAAAAAACTGTTAGCGAACGCAGGGATCAGGCCTGACTCTGCGAACGCTGCAGTTATGCGTTTAGTGTTTTGTAAGTGTCAGTGATCGATCGATACTGCACTTGGGTGGGCTGGGCTGGGCCGGGCGGAGGGGCAAAACGCAGGTGCTAGCAGGTATCTGGGCTGATTCCGCTAACACTGCGTTTTTGGGAACCCTAAACTGCTGGGGACGCTAGTATAGATCTGATCGGATCAGATATTGATCCGTTCAGATACTATACCACTAAGGGAGGCGTATGCTGCGTGCGTGGGTGTTAGCGGTACTGGCGCTAACCTGACGCCTGGGGCTGGTGCTTGCCAGTTCACCAAAATGCTACCAAAAAAACTGTTAGCGATCGCAGGGATCAGGCCTGACTCTGAACGCTGCAGTTATGCGTTTAGTGTTTTGTAAGTGACAGTGATCGATCGATACTGCACTTAGGTGGGCTGGGCGGAGGCACAAAACGCAGGTGCTAGCAGGTATCTGGGCTGATCCCGCTAACACTGCGTTTTTGGGAACCCTAAACTGCTGGGGACGCTAGTATAGATCTGATCGGATCAGATATTGATCCGTACAGATACTATACCACTAAGGGAGGCGTATGCTGCATGCGTGGGTGTTAGCGGTACTGGCGCTAATCTGACGCTGCCTGGGGCGACGCATATCACCGCCGGGCGATCAGGGGGCTAAACCTTTATTTGGTAATAAACGGCGGGTGCCCTGACACTATAAAAAATAAACGAAATAACCAGCGTCATCCGTAACGGTTATACGGTGATCAGTGGTGAAAGGGTTAACTAGGGGGCAATCAAGGGGTTAAAACATTTATTCGGTAGTATATGGGGGTCCCTGTCTCTATAAAACGCTGACGGCGAACCTAAATATTTACCTCACTAACTAGCGTCACCAGCGACACTAATACAGCGATCAGAAAAATGATCGCTTAGCAACACTGGTGACAGGGGGTGATCAAGGGGTTAAAACTTTATTAGGGGGGGTTAGGGGGGTATCCTAGACCTAAAGGGGGGTAATACTAACTGTCCCAACACTGTAACTGTCACAAACTGACACTATGCAGTAATCAGAAAAAAAAAAAAAAAAAACTGCTGGTGTCAGTTTGTGACAGGGGGGGGGGGGGTGATTGGGGGGGGATCGGGGGGCGATCGGGGGGGGGATCGGAGTGTTTTGTGTGCCTGGCATGTTCTACTGTGTGTGTGTGTGTTGTGCACTCACATAGATGTCTTCTCTCCTCGGGCCGGAACGGAAAATACCGACCCGAGGGGAGATGACATCACTTCCTTTGCTGCTGTTTAGCATACAGCAGCAAAGGAGTGTTTTCATTGGCCGGCGGCGATCGCGAGGGGGGGGCCACGAACGGATGGTCTCCCCCTCATCACGGATCGCCGCTGGACAAAAGACGACCGCCTCGGGCACCGGGGGGGGGTCCGATCGGACCCCCCACCCGCGGAAGGCAAATCACGTACCCTGTACGTGATTTTGCCTGTCCGTGCCACTTTGCCGACGTACATCGGCGTGAGGCGGTCGTCAAGTGGTTAAACAAATATATATTTTCATTGTGCAAATTTATCAAAGTGAGCGAACAGAAGAAAAATCTAAATCAAATCAATATTTGGTGTGACTATCCTTTTGCTTTAAACCATCATCAATCCTTACATGTTCACATTTGTACACTTGCACAAAGTCAGGATTTTGTAGGATTAGGTTAGATATGTAAGTTAGGTGTATGATTAACCAATTATACCAAGCAGGTGCTAATGATCATTCATTTCATATGTAGGTTGAAATTGACTTACATAGTTAACTAGTACCCATGGTTACATAGACCCATGGTGTCTCCCCTGCCTTCCACTGAAGCTAAATGAACACAGATCATACTCCATTAGCTTCGTTTGCAGCCACAGCAGCAGGGAAAATAATAGCTAAATCTGTAAGAGATGGTTTCTGTGATCATTTGCATAGTTGCCAACATTGTAAAAATTTTTTTAGGGACACTTTTTTTGGCTGTAGGCGGAGTCTTGTTATAATCAGGGGCGGGGCATGCAATTGTGGACGTGGCATAATGGGAAAGTAAAAATGTGGCGCGCGTAGCGTGGGCGTGGTTTACGCGAAATAGTGGGCGGGTCTTAAATGGGCGTGGCTCAAAGCTGGTGTGGTTAGAGTCTGAGATGAATGAGGGATGGAGAGGGAAAGGGGAGGAGAGGGATGGAGGGACAGCAGCCCCAGATCCTACACAACAATGGAAATATGTGTATTCTAGAAAGTTTAACAATCAGCAGATAAAGATACTCCAAACACCTGGTGTTAGCGCTTCAATCATCCCGGCACCATGGTTGTTATGGTGTCAGGATGATTGAAGTGCATTATTTCTATTATTACATTGTAATAAAAAAATGAAATCATTCAACTCACCATAATGCTGAATCAGTGAGATCCCTGAGCATGTCACCTGCCACGTCGCCTGCCACCAGCCGTCCGTCCTTGCATCAGGTGTCCCAGCAGAGGCCGTCCTTGCATCAGGTGCCCCCAGCAGAGTCCGTCCTTGCATTAGGTGCCCCCACCGGAGCCCCCCTTACATCAGATGTCCCCAGCGGAGCCCCCCTTACATCAGGTGTCCCCTGTGGAGCCCCCCTTACATCAGATGTCCCGTGACATCCAGACCGCACCCCCGTGACATCCAGACTGGCCCCCCGTGACTTCCAGACCGCCCCCAGTGACATCCAGACCACCCCCCCGTGTCCATAACAGTTCACAGAGACTGGCAGCGGGGCGGAGCGGGGCGGGGGGTGCGCGGTGCCGCAGCTGAATCTCTATTGTAGCCATCAGTAGCCAGCCTACAGTCTCCTAGAAAATGGCGGCCGGCGGAGACATCCCCATTCCCCATTCACTTCCCCATTAAAGGCAACCACCTGCTCTACAAATGTAAACACATTCTTGGCTATAGACTGCTGTTGGTATATTTGTATGAAGTTGATACCTTTAGCTCAAGTATGTTTCAATCTATACTAGATTTTGAGTATTTAGTTCCTGCCACTACTATGATAAAATTAAAAGTCAGCAGCTACAAATACTGTAGCTGCTGACTTTTAATATTAGGCCACTTACCTGTCCTGAAATTCAGGGTCAGAACCCCAGCCACAGTTTCCATCAGCTCTTAGATGCTGCCGCAGCCATTGCCTGTAAGGGAAACCGGTAGTGAAGCCTTGCGGCTTCACAGCCAGTTCTCTACTGTGCATGCATGAAGTGCGCTGGGCTTTCTGAATGGCCCAGCGGCGGGGGAAGGAGGAGGGGGACGAACTTCCAGGGGACCTCGTCGCAGCCAGTTCTTCCGGAAGTAAGGAAGGGTACCTGAAAGATGTCAAAGGTGGCACCGGAGGGGGGAGGAAACAGATAAGCGGAGCTTCTTTAGGTGGAGCTCCACCTTAAAGAGTAACTCCACTCTTGTTGAGAAAAAAACATTCCCCCTGGGTGATCTATACATAATTGCAAGGATTTTAACAAACTTTGTTGCAGATTCCTATCTTTTGTTATTCAGAAGAAATCCCTGTGTGTTTGTGCCCATGTGCAAAAGTGAGTTTAATGGGAGTGGTTTCATATTTATCAATCAGCTACAGCAGCTGCAGGGCACTAATGAGCAAAGCTACTGGGCCTGCATCCCTTAGATGTGATTTCCTATCCTAAGGGATGCCTGAAATCTGACTTGTATCTTAGTGCAGACTTTTGGGAAAATCAGTGAACCAATCGCATAAGCAGGAAATTATGCTCCTGGGGGGGGCGTTTTGTACACATTTTGTACACATATTGCATTGCATTTTCAGAAAATTACAGCGGCTGCAGATTGAAAAGTAAAGGTAATTTTTAATAACATTCAATTACAATATGACTTGTGTCGCAATTTTTTTTTCTTTATTTGCTATTTTTTTTCCCCACGAAAGTGGAGTTACCCTTTAAGTTGATTCTGCTTTCTGCAAGCTAAGGAAAAATTTAAAAGTAAACTAAATTATTACATATGCAATTTATGTGATACTACAATAGGGTGTCGCTAATGCTGTCATTGAGAATAATGATGATCTGTAAAATCATGTAGATTTAAGTCATTCCCATTGAACAATAATTTTCGGAAAATGTTTTTGTATTTGTACATGCCTCCCAGGCCATTGCTCAGCTCCCCATGCCCTTTGTTTGACAATCCCATACTTAAAGCGTTTGTTAACCCAAAAAAAAAAAAAAAAAACACAGATCCTGTTCCCTTAAAGCATGTTATACAGCACAGTGCTTGTGCTGTGTCATTTGGCCCCCTGTATACCCTAAAAAACCTGGCTGATCCTGCTTGGCTATACCCTCCCCCCTGCAAACAGACCACGATAATCATGGCTGCTGAACCGCTGACATCTATTTGCGTGATACCATCAGCTTAGCTCTCCTCTCTGCAGCTCTCCCTGTGTCTGTGTCCTCTGTCTTCCTCCCCCCTCCCCTCCCTGCTCGTATCTGTGCCCACCCCCCTGCTCCTGCTCCTTTCGTATCTGATCATAAATCTTCTTATCCCCTCTGTAGCATTAGAACATTTGTCCCTGTGCCTGTGTAAAGTAAAAACTCAGCCGATCTGTACGTGTATAAACGGCTCCCGCCGCTCAGCTGATTGTCGGCTCTCTCTCATCTCTCCCCCTCCTCCATCGGCTGACATCGGCCCCGCCCACTTCAGCACTAAGCTGGAGAAACAAGGGAGCTGACATGTCAGCTGAGCACCGGAGTGCAGCTTATACAGGTACAGATCGGCAGTTTTTTTTACATTACACAGACACCGGGACAAATGTTACTATGATACAGAGGGGATAACGCTATTTTAGTACAGTGGGTTAACAACCACTTTAATAACCTAGAAAATGACCATTACTTCTATCTAATGACCAGTACTTACTACCTAATGTTCAACTGCCATCGATTTCAGTGGGATTCAGTTTGGAATCTGAACTCTGATAACCTTCACCCAGCCGAACCTGGTTGCAATCAACACATCCCTTTTTATCAACAAAAGTTACTCATGAAGCCTAGGAAAAGCTCTGTAGCCAGTCTTGGTATATACACATTTTTCCCCAATGTTTCAAATATTTCTGCAGCCCTAAAAATAACCACTTTTTGTTTTAAATAAATATTTTTGCAAATTCTATATATAAAGTTAACTATGGAAAATGGGGGTTATTTACTAAAGGCAAATCCACTTTGCACTGCAAGTGCAAACTACAAGTGCAAAGTGCACTTGAAATTGCACTGAAAGTGCACTTGGAAGTGCAGTAGCTGTAGATCCGAGGGGGACATGCAAGGAAGATAAAAAACAGCATTTTAGCTTGCACATGATTGGATAATAAAATCAGCAGAGCTTCTCCACATTTCAGATCTACCCCTCAGATTTACAGGGACAGCACTTCCAAATGCACTTTCAGTGCAATTTCAAGTGTACTTTGCACTTGTAGTGCAAAGTGGATTTGCCTTTCGTAAATAACCCCCAATGCGTTTAAGAAAAATGTTTCACCATCAAAAGTAATCTTTTCAAACTGATACTTTAATAAATATACTGTAAAAACATTGTAGAAAGCAATGACTGTGTGAACCGATTCTAGCGAAAAAGGCTATTGCTTTGTATATTGAGCGGGTAAGTATGTTTTTCATGGTATCTTGAGAATGTTCATAGTGCTTGTTCAAATTACACATGTCTGATGATGACCAGTAAAGATAAACCAAACCACATGGATCTAACAAATCAATTCAAATATTGGCTATTCTCCTGGATCCAATCCAATTTTTCAATCAATCGGTTAACAGGCAGAAGCATAAAGCTGATATTTATATAGAAATGTGGAAGTTTAGTGTGTTGTATTTTTCAATACTAATACCAGCCCATACCTCTTCAATATTGGGCCATTGCTTTAAGAGAAAAGTACTAAAAACTGGCATGGGGCACCTCCTAAAACCCCAGCTAAGGTAGTTTGGTTCCCCTAATCGTTCACTAAATGGAAATGAGTTTGGTTCCCCTAATCATTTACTAAATGGAGATTAGAGTAACAAAATTATAAAGGGACAAGCATTTAAAATGTAGACTTCAGTCCCAAAATTCCTAGCCAATGAAGTAATAACTCACTAAATACCATAGAATCTCTCTGAAGAAATACTAGGTGGATCTGATCTTATGTAACTTTAGAGATATCTTGATCATAGTTTTTCCTTATCTCTCGCTGGTCCTCTACTTCATGTAGCACATAAAAGTCCCTTGGGTCTCTTTTGCCCTTAGGTAATCTTTTATTTTCTTTATTTTTTTTTTTTATGACAGCTATACAATACTGCATAATGTTATATTCATTATTCAGGGAAGGCCATTTGCTTCAACTTATTTAAAACTTTTAAAGATGCAAGTATTGCTGTTGACAGATGTATGCAGTGCCTAGCAATCAATGAGTGTCATTAGGAAGTGTCACTCATTAAAATATTTCCTGTGGTTTAGCAGTTCTGTAAGCATAATAGGTAGCACCGACAAAAAATGCTTATGAAGTGTGGCATTGCTTTCGGCAAAACTGCTTATCTGGATGACACTGTGTGTCACTTTTGAACTTTGCCTTGGCATCTATAAAATTACATTTTCATCATATTGAAAGATCAAGCTCTCTGTTCTGACTCACGTGGGTCAACATTTTGCAGATGACTGGATTTACCACTTGAACCTTAAACCCTTTGTGAATAATTTTGTGCACTGATGTTTGATAGCCAGGGGCACGAATGTTAATTTTCGAAGCCAGGGAAGAAGTGTCAAAGCATAATGAATTTCCTTTATGCATATAAAATTACATGATCCTCAGGTCTGGATTCTGTTGTTCTACTTGAAGAACTGAGAAAGTTGTTTGCATCTCACAGATTTATAAATTTGTAAACACTGGAAATAATATTCTAGGGTGTAGTACTAACTAAAGATTTATGCTCCCCCCCCCCCCATTATCACTTATTATGCATGATGTATATAAATTATACTGGATACCAGTCAGTCATAAAGATACAGGGGCAGTCATATACTACAGATGATAGAAATAATGTTTCCTTAGGTGTTTTTTGCACAGTGTTGCACAGAGTGCTTAATATATTAATAAAATATTGTACATGCAGACATTATTGAGGCAATAAATAGAGAGACTGTCACAAAATGCCAGATTGTAGGACCTGTGTGCAAAATGTATGGGACTTGTGCTCAAAGCCTTCTTCATCCACAGAGATTTGTTTGTCGGTTCTAGATGTGCAAAATTAAGAGTGTCCCGATGGGGTAATGATGGTGTGGTGATATCATTATACATGCAGACTTGGCAGATCTGAGTTAAACTGCTGATAGGTTATGCTAATGAGTCCAATAAAGGACCCCAGGAGACCCACAGTGCATACCAGGGAGGTTCGGCATGCTGTATATTTTACATTATTCATTATAACTTTCCCCTATTTCTGCAAGTAACTGTCTATGGAGTGTTCATCCACCATACTTTAAAAAAGCAGATGTGCATTTCCAATTTGACTGTTTGGAAGTAATAGATAATGTATAGTGAATATATGGAAAGCATTGCTGTGTGCAGCCAAGATGTGCATTACCAATAAGAGAAAAGGGTTTGTTAAAATAGCTTTGTCGCAGAATAAAAAAAAAAAAAAAGACTTAATACTTACTTAGTACTTACCTATGCATCTGCCCATTCCTTTAAAACCCAGGACCCTGCATTCACTATATCTGGCCTCCCACAGTACACTGAACATGGAAATGCAATTATTTTAGTAAATATAAATTGCTAAATACCTTTTCTCATTAGTAGTATATAGCAGTCATGTGACTTTTATCAATGTCTGGTTAAAGCTTGTAGGAGAAGTTTTCATTCTCCTCTGACTGACCTATGAGCCTTCAGGACCCCTGACTCTCTGTCCGGACAGTGCTGATTGGCCCTGTGCTAATCACATACACCAAAGAAAAAAAAACTCTCTAGCAATACACACCAAACCGAGCATGTGCAGAGTGACTCAAAGTCTCTGTACTATCAGGAGATGAATTGGGGACAGTGGGTGAAGGGGAGCATCAGAGAAGACAGGATCAAACAGCCTTTTTACACAGTGTGGGGATTAACCCCTTTGGTTCCACGGTGAGTATAACGAGCATGCTTTACTGCATATACAGACTGGTTTTACTGTTGTGGGTTTAGTAACACTTTAAATCTCTGTTCTGTTGCAAAGCAAAACTACTGGCAGAATTCTCACAACCACCCTCTACTGTCCTCTGTTGTTCAATTCCTCTGTGAGATCCTCTGTGTCTTGTGATAAATTTTAACAATTTTTTTTTGTAACTCTGCTATTAAGTCACTTTTATGCATTTCCAAGCTACAATCAGTTAAAAATAGTAGCATGTAGGGGGTAGAGAATTATACAAAGGGAAGAAAAGTGGGAGATTACAGTTAAGCTTTAAAGTGGTTGTAAACCTCAGACATGAAATATAAACAAAGCATATCCCGGTATAGTGTGTATTTGTCTCAATTAGGAGCACTAATTGCCATTTTTGTCTGCTGTTTCGTTCCTCTGCTATCAGCATGAATTACTTCTGACAAGTTTTCCTGACACCAAGAGCAAAAAGGTGACAGGAGAGGGAGCTCTAGCAGATTGACGGCCTCAGCTCTGTTCCTGTGTGCTGTGTGAAAGGGTGTGTGTCTCTTCCCTCCAATCAGCCACCAGTGCTCTGCTCACTGAGCTCTGCAGAATGTAATTTCTGCCCTCTGCCCCCTTTTTTCTGAATGCTCAGACAAGCTTTATAAATTATGAAATTTGAATGGATGTAGAGAAGAGAAGACTGCAGATAGACAGGTAAACTTATGCACAAAGATTTATTTAATCTCTGTGTACAACCCAAATCCAGTCAATTCATTAGGTATAAGTAAGGATTTACAACCACTTTAATACCTTCTGTTCTTTTTTAGTCAACAGGTGGAGCTCTAGTATCATTTTGTTAGTATGTTTAGCTATTTTAGCTTTCACATTTGCTTAAAGACCTTTGTAGAACTTATTAGCTCAAACTGAAAAAATCAGAAGGATGACAATACAATGCCTTGAAAAAGTATTCATAACTCTTGAAATTTTCAACATTTTGTCATATTACAATCAAAAACTTAAATGTATTTTATCGGGATTTTATGTGATAGACCAACACAAAGTGGCACATAATTGTGAAGTGGAAGGAAAATGATAAATGGTTTTCAACATTTTTTTTCACTTATACAGAAGTCTTTTATGCATTTGTATTCAGCCCCCTTTAGTCTGATACCCTTAACTAAAATCTAGTAGAACCAATTGCCTTCAGAAGTCACGCCACACTTTTCACATATTTATTTGTATAAAATGTTGAAAACCATTTATCATTTTCCTTCCACTTCACAATTATGTTCCACTTTGTGTTGGTCTATCACATAAAAAAATCCCAATAAAATACATTTACGTTTTTGGTTGTAACATGACAAAATGTGGAAAATTTCAAGAGGTATGAAGACTTTTTCAAGGCACTGTATACACACAACAGTTAAAAAATATCAGTGATTACCTAGTTAGTCACTGACCTAGAACAAGTATGTGTATGTCAGTGTATCCTGGCACTTAGCTGGCTGAATGCTTATTCTGTCAAATAAGGTCAGTAAGCCACTAAATATCACAGTAAAGAAAAAAACAATAGCTATGGAGCTTACATCTTCAGACCTGTATTTGCAATGATAACTCTCATATTCCTATTCTGATTGGTTCCTTTTACACAATAGCACACTCACAAATATACTGTATATTATGAAAATATAGCTAGATCAACACAGATAAAATGGAGTGATTCTCAATAACTGGGAAAGGCTGCCAGGCTTATGGTTCTATAACAGGATGCATTATTTTAATTTATTGTGTACCACAGAAAAAGTAAAGCCTCGTACACACGATCGAATTGTTGACCAACAAAACCGTGGACTTTTGTCCGAAGGGCGTTGGCCCAAACTTGTCTTGTATACACACGGCATACAATTGTTGGCCAACAATCACAAACGTAGTGACATACTACGTGGTTTTTCAGCTCTTTAGCGCCACCCTTTGGGCTTCTTCTGCTAATTTCGTGTTAGTAGAAGTTTGGTGAGTGTTGATTCATGCTTTTCATTTTGCGCTTTTCATTTCACACTTTTCAGTTTGTTTTTGAGCGGCCGTTCGTCAACCAGACATGTTGCGGAATCGGAGGGGATAACGTGTCATTTATTATTGGCCTTGGAGTTATTGCTTTGACATAATTTTTTTGGTTGAATAATAATGATTTGATCTGGTATATTTTCTATATTTTTGGATGCATAGAATGCACTTTTTGGTTAAGTTCTATTGGCAGATAGCATGTCTAATTTCATTTGTTTTCTTTTTTTTTAATGCACAATAAAAAAATTGTGTAGAATAATACTTGGCTATGTGTTTTACTTGAAATGACAGTTTGGGAGTAGGCAGTTACATTTAAAACAATACAATGTAAAATTTACAAGGGACACCAACAACAAAACTACGTGATAATGGTGTTGCGGTAACTTGCCCAAAAAAAAAAAAATAATAATAATAATATTATTCTTGATATCACTAGAAAAAAAAGCCTTTGAAAATTTGTTTGCAATAACTCCATCAGTATCACCAGAAAAGCAGCTTCATTGCTACCCCATTAAAGAAAAAGAGAATTGTGCGCTGCATTTCAAGATTTCATCATTTGCCACGTCATGAATGTTAATTCACCATTACGAACGCTAGTTTACAAGACCTTGCTCCTTGCTTCCGAGCATGCGTGTTTGTACTTTGGACTTTTGTCCGACGGACTTGTGCACACATGCTCGGAAAATCCGACAACAGACATTTATCAGCTGAAAGTTTTAAAACCTGCTAGCCAGCATTTGTCCGCGGAAAATCCGACAACAATTGTCCAATGGAGCATACACACGGTCGGATTTTCTGCCAACAGCCTGACATCACACATTTCCCGTCGGAAAATACGATTGTGTGTACACGGCTTAAGCTTTCATTGTGAGAGCTGATGAATGCTGAACCTGCAGGCTGATTTACAGACGAACTTCAGCCTGTCTCTTCCCTCTTACCTGGGTTATCATCAAAACACATACATGTCCAGCAAATCCAACATTGTCTCGCTGCAATACACCAAAGGCAACTGCATGTCAAGTCCTGCACCACCATCTTCTTTGCTGACCACATCAGGAGCTAGCTGTTTCTTCCAGGTTCTTTTAGCACAGCCGTGCATGCACAGTGTGTTTGAGATTCCCCCTGAAGCCTCCTGGGATGCATGACATGAGTATCCAGCTTGACTTCAGGCAACTGGGGACTTCATTCCCACCTCAGAAAGAAGAGCAGAAGCTTGGGGTGCACTGCCTAAAAGAAGATATTTCCCCCTCAAAAACAATTTATTTGTGATCTCCTGAGAGGAGATTAAAGAAGTAATATTCCTTAATGAAGAAAATTAGATTAAGGCTAGGTTTCCACTATTGCGGCCCCAAAGTCACATGATTTACCTTGCGACTTTGCAATGCAATTTTTGATGCAATATCATGCGGCTGGTGAGAACCATGGGAGAACAAGTTGCACCGAAGTCGGAACAAAGTAGTACAAAATACACCAAAGGCAACTGCATGTCAAGTCCTGCACCACCATCTTCTTTGCTGACCACATCAGGAGCTAGCTGTTTCTTCCAGGTTCTTTTAGCACAGCCGTGCATGCACAGTGTGTTTGAGATTCCCCCTGAAGCCTCCTGGGATGCATGACATGAGTATCCAGCTTGACTTCAGGCAACTGGGGACTTCATTCCCACCTCAGAAAGAAGAGCAGAAGCTTGGGGTGCACTGCCTAAAAGAAGATATTTCCCCCTCAAAAACAATTTATTTGTGATCTCCTGAGAGGAGATTAAAGAAGTAATATTCCTTAATGAAGAAAATTAGATTAAGGCTAGGTTTCCACTATTGCGGCCCCAAAGTCACATGATTTACCTTGCGACTTTGCAATGCAATTTTTGATGCAATATCATGCGGCTGGTGAGAACCATGGGAGAACAAGTTGCACCGAAGTCGGAACAAAGTAGTACAAAAACCTTTTTTGGAGTCGCTGCGACTTGAGTCGCACCAATTAGAACGGGGACCATTAAAATACATGGATTTTGACTTGTTATGTGACTTCACACAATGAAGTGTGTGACTTATGTGTCAAGTCACACAACAACTCGCAGTAGTGCAAACAGAGCCTAAAGGTCCACTTTAAAGTGAGATTGAACACTCAATATATACAGGTGTTTGTGATCTTTCATGTGAAAACTCTTTTTTAGCAAAATACAAAGATCTGTATAGCAACATTGGTTTTGGAGATATCCAAGAGTATGAGAAAAATATTCACAGAAAGATCTCTTTTGCACTCAATATGCATAATCTTTAGTGAAAACTATTGACACCTCAAGTACTGTATGTGCTGAAATAGCAAGGATTTAAACAGCCCCCTCCTCCAATTCTTTCAAGAAATCAAAAAATTTTAAAAATAGGAGGTGGGAAAATATATTTTTTTTTACTGAGCGCAGTGTGAATCTTAAATGCACTGTCCATGTGTCATCATAGGGCCAGGCAGAAGAACCTGGAAAAGGCAGCTGGCTCCTGAAGACATCAGCAAAGAACATAGTGGTGCAGGACCCAGCATAACGTGTCCTTGGGTGCATTGCAGCAGAACGACACTGGATTTGCTGGACATGTATGTGTTTTGCTGATAGCCCAGTAAACTAAGTATGAGGGAAAGACAAAAAACACATGTGGGGTGAAGTTCCTCTTTAACTAAAACAGAGACTTATAAATAGAGCACCAGGCACCTACTGTGAAATCTGGTGCCATTGTGCAGCCATAGAATAAATAATTTTATATTTGGGAACACTACATTTTACTGATCAAATCTCAGCCTGCCTTCTTTATTACAAATAAGTTTAGGTAAAAATTCTATACATACACAGAAGGCTGTCATTCTCTTTAGGTGTTTATAATATTCTTAGCTATGCCCCTTGATCTATAGTGTCAGGTTTGAAATTATCATAAAATTACAGGAAGATGTAATAGTCTAAGCCAGGGGTCTTCAAACTCCGGCCCTCCAGGTGTTCAGGAACTACAATTCCCATGATGCCTAGTCATGTCTGTGAATGTCAGAGTTTTACAATGCCTCATGGGATGTGTAGTTCTGCAACAGCTGGAGGGCCGTAGTTTGAGGATCCCTGGTCTAAGCACTCGCAAAGACAGAGATAGACAGATAAGTCTGCAGACAATGGTAGTTCTAAGGTTCCTTACTTGAAATCATTCCAGCATTTCTCATTCTTAAAATGGGAGGATTCTTTCACTCGCACTGTCATTGCATATACATAAATGAGAAAGTACATGGCCTGGAGCTGAGTGAAACTAGGAGGAGGGCCAGCATGACTGGGGCCTGCAGAAGAGGCGGAGGATTAGTGGGTGATTCTGATATGCTGCAGTCTGCTTAGCAGATTGAAGAGTTCAAGGCAGAGGGTGTGTCCTGTAGTCGATAGAGGAGGTGGGTGTTGGAAAAGTACAACAGAAAAGTTGCTTATAAACTGACTATATACTGCATATGCATTATGCCTGTCTAAGCAGTAGGTGGCACTGTAGAATTATAGTGCATAGTTATGCTAGCTATGATATAACAGTATGTTTGTCTATCGTCTCTCTATGTACTTGGATGCACCTTGTTCCTTTGTTCATGTTTCTCCATTCTGTAAAGACTTGCATTAAGTCGTATTACTGCATACAACAAACTTCCAGCATGATTTCAATGCTCTGCTAACAGGGGGATTGTGTCACAGCTCAGTCAGAGCTCATCACAGCATCAGACAGTTTACTCCCACCCTCCCTCCCTTGTGTGTTTTGATTTGGAGGAGCCTCCTACTTTCTCAAGGTGCTGGGGTATTTGTAGTGGGTTTTCGGGTTTTATGTTAGCTTGCCATTCAATTTCTTGGTCTTTTTATTTTCTTGTCATAGCAGCAGGCATGGGGGTCTATTGGGTATTTGAAGGAGGTGCTGGTTAAATATCGGTGGAAAATAGTGGGTTGGGCCCATCTGAGATATGGGTGTCCTTTCCCAACTGTGGAAAACTGTGGGTTGGGCCCATCTGAGGTATGGGTGTCTCTTCCTAGCAATACGGTGGTAACATCAGGATATAATTCAGGTTTTATCTGGTAGTACGTAAGTGGTTAATTGTTTCTCAGCTGGTGTAGTTACGGCTGGGGGCCTTTGATTGGGTGGTAGATACAACCAGTTAATCGTGAGTATATAGGCTCTCTAAGACCTTAGACCTTATTTTCTTGTCATAGCAGCAGGCAGGGGGTCTATTAGGTCTTTGAAGGTGGTGCTAGTTAAATAATTGTGGAAAATTGTAGGTTGTCCATCTGAGGTATGGGTGTCCCTTCCTAACAATACGGAGGTAACATCGGGGTATTAATTGGGTTGTATCTGGTAGTACGTAAGTGGTTAATTGTTCCTGAGCCGGTGTAGTTGTGGCTGGGGGCCTTTGATTGGGTGGCAGATACAACCAGTTAATCGTGAGTATATAGGCCTTCAAAGACCTTAGACCGGGCATAAGCTGAGGTTGGTTTATTTGTTATGCATTGACTGTATTATATGCATTAAACTTGTTTTCTTGTGAATGTTGTATGTAATCATTTGTAATAAAAGGCTGCTATGGCCATTCGACTCCAAATTAAATGTGTCCTCTAGTCATCTTGGAAGGGGGGATTGGTCAAGTATGATAATGTGAAAAGGGCCTTCGCGCCACTAAAATGTGCTGTATGCAAATTACTAAAACCAAATGGTAAATAAACAGTAACTAATTAATAAACAAAGTGCATATAGTGCATAAAAGTGCAATCTAATATAACAACAACTGCTGTCTGCAGCAGAACCTAAAGTGTATCACAGTCCACTCTCAATAAATAACAACCATAAAGTGATCCCGCGCTACAGCAAAAATGATAAGATAAATAATAAAAAATATTATTTAAATATCCACTAAATATAAAGAGTGAATCGAACGTGTCTAAGAATAATAAAAAAGTGAACCAAAAATGTTTCTTATTTCATAATAAAAAACATGCAAATATGAAACATAAATAGATCAATCCGAGGGCATGACAAAGAGAGTACTAATAGTCTCTTAATAAGATCTTCAAAAAAATCCTATGTATTCTTCAAAAAAATGTGTCTAAAAGAAGGAATCATGTATAAATAGTTCCAGTAAAAACAGTGGGGAGGGAGAGGTATATATCCAAAGAATGAGCTCACAGAGCCCTCACCTTCACAACGTAATAAATCAGCATGTAATAGAGGGAGTCAGTTCCGTTGTTCCAACCTTGACCACCAGGGGGTCCTCCGTTCCACTCTAAGTACGATCAGCTTCACAACGTGATAAATCAGCATGCAATAAAGGGGACCTGTTCTGTTGTTCCAACCTTGACCACCAGGGGGTCTTCCGTTCCACCTAAGCTAGACTTCCCATCAGAGTCCTCCTCGGACCTCGTCACCTCCGCTCGAGGGGGGGGGGGAGACGAGGGTGAAAGGCAAAAGGTGGGAGAAAAAGAGAGCTCCAATAGTGCAGTAAGTTAAAGCATATAAGGTTTATTTTAATACTAAAGCTGGACTCTTACACTGCAATGTTAAAAATAAGCATGTATCAGCAAACAAGGCGTCTGAACGCCACTCTCACGTCACTTCCGGTGCACTTCAACCTCCGGCCACTCCCTCTATGACTCCCTCTATTACATGCTGATTTATTACGTTGTGAAGGTGAGGGCTCTGTGAGCTCATTCTTTGGATATATACCTCTCCCTGCCCACTGTTTTTACTGGAACTATTTATACATGATTCCTTCTTTTAGACACATTTTTTTGAAGAATACATAGGATTTTTTGAAGATCTTATTAAGAGACAATTAGTACTCTCTTTGTCATGCCCTGGGATTGATCTATTTATGTTTCACATTTGCATGTTTTTTATTATGAAATAAGAAACATTTTAGGTTCACTTTTTTATTATTCTTAGACACGTTAGATTTACTCTTTATATTTAGTGGATATTTAAATAATATTTTTTATTATTTATCTTATAATTTTTGCTGTAGCGCGGGATCACTTTATGGTTGTTATTTGGGGATTGGTCAAGTGTTTAATGTTTTATAGATAATCAGAGCCTCTACACTCTGCAGGTCCCTCAGTCATGCACCAATCGGATAAAGTTATACAAGGCACAGGGTTTGTTTGCGCTGCTCTTGCCTATTTAAAATGTCCATATTTCCTATTTTAGAAAGGTATTTTAGAAAGAGACCATCACCTTGCCTAGATATGTACAGTTAGATATTGTCGTCTTAGTCCAGTGGAAATCACTTTAGACATTTTTTGTTGTGATTTGTAATGTGCTGACCTTGTAGGTTTATAGAATCTAATAGGACAGTCATGTTGTTATATCATGCCATGCCAATGCTCCCTTGTAGTTTGCAATGTAACATCTCTACGCTGGTGTTATGAAACAAACTAATGGTGTCTGTAATGGATGCAATTCTATTCCCAGCAAGATAACCTGGATCTCTAAACTGTGATTTACCTTGTATAACCTCTGTATATCATGACAGGGATTTTCTCTATGAAGCAGTGGGTACCTTATTAAATCTGCATGGAATATCTTTGTATTTTTCCCAAGACACTCTTTTGCTGTGAGCAGTAGGAAAATACCTGAAGTATGATAAGATTTCAATAACTGTAATATTGCAAGGGTATGGGCATACCAGACTTTTCAGTCATTCATAAGATACCCTTTGATTTTGTGCCTTAACTACATTCATTTACACTTGTTTTATATATATATATATATATATATATATATATATATATATATATATATATATACAGTATCTCACAAAAGTGAGTACACCACTCACATTTTTGTAAATATTTAATTATATCTTTTCATGTGACAACACGGAAGAAATGACACTTTGCTACAATGTAAAGTAGTGAGTGTACAGCTTGTATAACAGTGTAAATTTGCTGTCCCCTCAAAATAACTCAACACAGCCATTAATGTCAAAACCGCTGGCAACAAAAGTGAAAATGTCCAAATTGGGCCCAGAGTCAATAATTTGCATGGCCACCATTATTATCCAGCACTGCCTTAACGTTCTTGGGCATGGAGTGCACCAGAGCTTCACAGGATGCCACTGGAGTCCTCTTCCACCCCTCCATGATGACATCACAGAGCTGGTGGATGTCAGAGACCTTGCGCTCCTCCATCTTGGATTTGAGGATGCCCCACACATGCTCATTAGTGTTTAGGTCTGGAGACATGCTTGGCCAGTCCATCACTTTTACCCTCAGCTTCTTTAGCAAGGCAGTGGTCATCTTGGGGGGGTGTTTGGGGTCGTTATCATGTTGGAATACTGCCCTGTGGCCCAGTCTCCGAAGGGAGGGGATCATGCTCTGCTTCAATATGTCACAGAACCAAAAAAGTTTATCTTGATCTCATCAGATCACAGGATCCAGTAATCCATATCCTTAGTCTGCTTGTCTTCAGTAAGCTGTTTGTGGGCTTTCTTGTGCATCATCTTTAGAAGAGGCTTCTTTCTGGTATGACAGTCATGCAGACCAATTTGATGCAGTGTGCGGCATATGGTCTGAGCACTGACAGGCTGATCCCCCACCCCTTCAACCTCCCCCACCATGCTGCAGCTCAGTCTCAGGGTCTTGGCAATCTTCTTATAGCCTAGGCCATCTTCATGTAGAGCAACAATTCTTTTTTTCAGATCCTCAGAGAGTTCTTTGCCATGAGGTACCATGTTGAACTTCCAGTGACCAGTATGAGAGAGTGAGAGCGATAACACCAAATTTAACACACCTGTTCCCTATTCACACCTGAGACCTTGTAACACTAACAAGTCACATGACACCAGGGAGGGAAATGCCTAATTGGGCCCAATTTAGACATTTTCACTTAGGGGTGTACTCACTTTTATTGCCAGTGGTTTAGACATTAATGGCTGTGTGTTTAATTATTTTGAGGGAACAGAAAATCTAAACTATACAAGGTGTACATTCACTACTTTACATTGTAGCAAAGTGTAATTTTTTCAGTGTTGTCACATGAAAAGATATAATATAATATTTACAAAAATGTGAGTGGTGTACTCACTTTACTGTATATATATATATATATATATATATATATATATATATATATATATATATAACAAATCATTGGAGAATCAGAATTATATTGAAAAGGACCTTGAAATGTGCAAGGAGTCATCAATAATGTTTTTGAAACAATATTTTATTTATTTACCTACAGGAAATAACATAAGTGTGTTATGAGGCTGTATTTACTGTACAAAGCAACTACACAGCATGCAGAGCTCCAAGCTTCATAAAACCCTTCACATAAGACATACACACATACAACACATTCATACAGTGGAAAGAAAAAGTCCATACACCCCTGTAAAAATACCAGATTTTTTAGATGTAAAAACATCTAATCACTTCTGAAATATATCCACCTTTAATGTGGCCTATACTCTGTGGAATTCAATTAAAACGTACTGAAATTTTTAAAGGGGGGAAAAAATAAAAATAATAAACTTACAATAATGTGGTTGCACAAATTTGTGCACCCTTAAAATAATACTTTGTTGAAGCGCTTTTTGATTTTATACCTGGATTTAATCTTTTGGGTGGGTGTCTATCAGCATGGCACATCTAGTCTTGAGAATCTTTGCCCACACCCCCTTGCAAAGGCACTTCAAATCTGTCCTGTGTACAGCCCTCTTCAGGTCACCCTACAGATTTTCAATTGGATTCAGGTCTGAACACTGGCTGGGCCATCCCAAAACTTTGATCTACTTCAAGTCCCCCCACCCCGGCTAAAACCTCAGATCCAGCTAAAGAAAAAGCATAATGCTGCCAACTCTATGCTTCACTGTGGGTATGGTGTTTTTTTTGTCATAATATGCAGTGTTGGTTTTATGCCAAACATAACTTTTTGGAATTATGGCCAAAAAGTTCAATCTTGGTCTCATTAGACCATAAAACATTTTTCTACATGCTTTGATGGTAAAAATGCATTTACTATTTTTGGTTTTGGAAGCCTATAAAGCATTGCCCCAGAGATCAGCAGATCGCCAATGCCATGCAGGACTCCTGCAGACCTGTCGGTGTATCTGTTTGCTTGTACCTCGTATGGGCAAGCACATACTCACTGACAGGAAGAATGAATGAACTACTGCTCAACAGTGCTGTGGTAGTTCATTGAGCCGCAAAGGCCGTCAGGACTTGTAGCTTCCAATTCACAGAGGACTGTGAATGAACGATGTAGCCGGGCAGGCAGAGCCCCACCTGGCCACGCTGTCACTGGGGAGAAAGGGGAGAGGGAATGTTGGGAATATTCTTCTCCTGTGATCAGTCAAACTCCAGATGTATTGAAAAGCAGACAATTTATTTCAATTGTGTCGACACAAAAGGATGAACTTCTTACACGCTAAGGGAAAATGCAGAAGCCATCCAGAATACAGGATGCAGCTTTCTTTTATGAGAGCAACAAAAAGAATCCTATTAGCTAAAAGCTCACTGGTGGCTCATGACACATAACAGCTTTATTGCAAATTCACAGTGAGCTTCTTACAATCTATTCCCTTATATAGCAAAGCTTGTGGTTTTCTGGCCTTAGGCAGTTAGTTAAAACAATAGACTAAGAAAACAAGTTAAAGCAACGTGTCCTTAGAAGCCATTTTAGAAATCAGTCTCCATTTTAGATAAAATAGTCACACGATAAACACTAAAACTTTTCCAGCAGGGGGAATGGCTGCAGCTGCTGGAATATGTTACATTTTCCACCCTAAATGTAGGTGGAACATGTAACATGTTACAAAAGGTGGACTTATCCTTTAATGGTGCTGGAGGCCTCTTGTCAGCTTCCCAGGCCAGTTTTCTTCTTGTTTTTTTTTTTTCATTTTTGGAGGAATGTCAAGTTCTTGGTAATGTCACTGTTGTGCCATATTTTCTCCACTTTTTGATGACTGTATTCATTGTGTTCCATAGTATATATAATGCGTTGAAATTTTTTTGTGCCTTCTCTTGACTGATACCTTTCAACAATGAGATCCCTTTGATGGTTTGTAAGCTCTTTGCGAACCATGGCTTTTGTTGTTAGAGGCAACTGAGTAAATTTCAGAAAAATCCTACTAGAACAGCTGAACTTTATATAGGCTTAACGCCTGTACACACGATATGATAATCAAAGTTAAATTTCGTCCAACGAACGATCTGCTGATTTTCTGATTGTTAGTATGGTGCTTTCAAGAGCCGATTTCAAATTTTCATATAACAAAAACTGAATGTGCAGGCTATAAAATTTTAATCATACGTGAACACAGCGTCCGCTTTTCATTTAATTAGTACAGTTTTCATCCACAAAAAAATTGTAAGAGTAAGACTACGCACGCTTGGAAACAAAAGAATACATACAGCTCAACACATTACATTACTTCTGAAGTTGAATTCTGTCATACGAGAATTTTTGTATGTTGAGTAACCTCTTCACTTTCGATATGAGACTAGCATGCAACAAAAAATGGAAGAACATTCGTTCGAAAATCTGATTGTGTGTACAAGGCTTTAATCAGTGTCACTTTCACTGATAGCTGTTGTGTGCTGACTAGTGACTACTATTTAACATCAGTTTGAATGTGATTGGTTAATTCTGAACACAGCCACAATACTAATTATAGGAGGGTGTGTACACTTATGCAACCATATTATTATTAGTATTTTTTTTTTTTATCTATTTTTTTTTTTGCCACTAAACAACAATTTCAGTTTGTTTTAATTAAATTGTACAGATTATAGGTGGAACAAAAATTCTGAAGTGATTTATCTTGGTCTCTTTTTTTTTTACATCTCAAAAACCTGACATGTTTATAGGGGTGTGTAGATTTTTTTCTTTCCACTATATATGCACATACTCTAGTACCATCTGTATTAGACACAAATTAAATTTGCATTATATATTAGAATTTGGAGAGTAAACCAGAGCAACAAAAATTACAGGCATGGAAAGAACTCCAAGCAGCTGGGTCTCCTGGTAAGAAGTGACTATGGGGCCACAATGCTAATTTATGTTTAAGGCCCTTTAAAGTTAAATGAAATTAATTTGTTAATGATCAGTTATTTGAAACTATAATTTTATTGGAACAATATGCAGGATCTGTTTGGTAACTTATCATTACTAATAGGCAAGGAATGCTCATTAGTCTAAGACATGCATTTCTAATCTGTTTAGATATTTTATGCATAACTTAAGTACCTATGAAATATGCAATACCATACTACACAAACCATGAAATGTAATCTTCTTAGGGACAGAAGAAACGTGGGCTAAGGTCAATCCTCAATATATTTTGGTAAGGTTAATAGAAGGTAAACTGAAATGTGATGCTCAAATTAAATATTATCTATGAGGCAGCTCTTGTATAATGAATGTGTACAGATAGATTAATTCTGTGTAAATTAAAGTTGTAGGAATGCCATGAATATTTGAAAAGCAAATTCGAAGTGAGAGAGGACCAGTAATGTCTCCTTTATGAAAACTGAAACATTTATTGATCTGTTTGAAGGGTAAGATAATCCTGATCCTAAAGCAGCCATACATGTACATCCATTTTGGGTCAAATATGGATGTAAGGAAATTTAGGAAACAAAGAATCATGTAAGGTAAAAGCAAGCATTACATGAAGTTTAACTACTGGGAATCCATACAGCTAAACAGTGTAAAAATCATGCAAAAATCCCCCTGGAGCCTGAACCTTTAAAAGCAAATCTTCAATGTAAACTTTCTTATTTTAGTCCTTATGGGAGTAGATTTACATTGATGGTCATTGTGCAACCTGTAATATTTGTAGTCAGATTTTTCATTGAAATAATTGGATACTCTAGTGTCAGTATAGGGAGAGCTGACTATGTACTTCTATAATGATAAACCCATGTGCTGCTAAATATATAAAAAAAATTTGTGTGCATGCTTAGAACTGCCGCAACCACCCCCCCAAGTGTACTCAATCACTCTAAAACAAATAGAAATTACGGTAAAAAAAAAAAGTGGTGTGCTGGTTCTTTAGGCTGGGTTAACACTATTGCGAGTTGGATGTGGGTTTCTCCCTTATTCAATTTGCATGTCAGGAGATTGTGGCTGGCTCTAAATGGAGCCGGTTCACACATCTCCGGAGCGGCTTCGGTGAAAATTGCACAGGAGTCCTGTGCGTCTTATGGTCCGTTTCAGGTCTAAATTCAGCTAAAAATTCAGACTGAAATTAGACCTGAAACGGTGAACAGGGACACACCGGACCAGTGCAGTGAGCCGCTCCGTGCTGCAGTATGACTTGAGCCTTAAACATACACAATAATGTGCACTAAAATAAAAAAAAAATGAAGTGATAAGTAGATCAACCTTAATAAATCATATAACAACATAAATTGATAATAAATAAACATTAGAAAAAACCTTTGATCCAAAATGCATCCAGTGAACAAAGTGCTCTCAAATTAGTAAGTGTCCATAATATAGTATCAGTGCTCCAATAAGTCTACACTTCAAATGGATATGAATAGGGTGAATATCCAAACAGTGCTTTAACCACAAATCACCTTTGGCTGCAATGCTCACTCACCTTAAAACCCTGACCATAAAGGTCTGTAAATGCAGCCTGTATTAATGGCTTTATTGATCCACTTCTTTATATCAACTTCATACATGTTTTGCCCTTTAAAGGGCTTGCTTCAATCCACGGAGATGGGTCAAACATAAAAAAGATCCACTCAAAGTGCAATACGTTTGCATGGGACAATTTATTAAAATTACTTAATGCACTCATATG